>NC_135725.1:45890187-46490187 GCF_964656455.1 Halichoerus grypus | reverse complement strand
CTACAAACGTTTTTCCGATGTGAAACTTTGTGGGAATAATAAGTCTTATTAATCAATGATGAAATGCTTTCAAGTGAAGCATCAAAGAACCAGAACCAATTTATTATAATTGGTTTCAAATCGATAATGTCAGTTATAAGTATATCACGATTTAGGGTTTATCACTTGTTCTTGTTACTCTAATTTTCTGTGGTCCTAAAGTATATTTACCTGTTTCTGTTAGGTGATTGGTACTTAAAAAAAAAAAGCATGACTAATTATTACGTAGGGCCAATAATGATTTTGTTTCTTTTTCAATTAGCATTACTTTTGCCAGGCAATTAAAAGTAGTTACGTCAGGCATCGGCCTTGGGATAAAAAAGGAGGTATTGCACATACTTGCCGCCCTCAGTCACTGGCCTTTTCCTAGCAAATAACCTACAACGTTCTGCCCTCTGTGTAATTATGTGCTGGCAAAATGCTCAATTGCTCAATGTTTGACCATTTTCATTGCCCCTCCCCCACACAGGCAGAATTATATCATTGAATAACTTTGAAATTAAGAGGCAATCTTTATAGCAAGTCTGCTGAAGATAATGTAATTCTACCATTAAAGACAGTGTTACAGTGAGTAATAGGAGTATTTAGCCCTGGAAATAAAACAGTCAGCATGCAGTGATAAAGTGAGCACAGTCTCCCATGAGTAGTCCTGACACATCCTTAGATTCCTGAAACTGCAGATTGGCAAATCCCCCATTGTTTCCTAATGAAACTCTAGAGTTGAATTTGAAATATGCAACTAAGGAGCATTTGAAAAGGATTGTGGCTATCACTAGGTTCTAATGGGTTTTTATACCTAAATAATCTAATTTTCTTATTATAAGGTTGACTAGAGAATAGAGTGACTCATCAGTCTTTTAATGAAACAGGAGGAGAGGTAGAGGAGATATGAAAACCGGGTGATTTTTCAGGTAGGTGGATTTGTGTGGCCTGAACAAGTGTATTTAAAGAGTTCATGTCAGCCTGTAAAGAGATCTCTTACAGAGCTTTTTGCATTTTTCATGTCTTATTTGTTATTTCTATAGTGAGTTTTGTAAAGATGGAAGTCGTGCTCACCAGTGACTCAAAGATGGGAGGGATAGTGTATTACATATTATCCCAGAATTAATGACTAAATATTCTTAAGCAAGTAGAAAGCTGGACTAAAATGCAAGAAAGTGAAATTTAACAAAGATAAATATAAGTTCCTTCTTTCAAAATCAAGTAATTGTTTTGATTAGTAAAAGATAAGGGCAGATCAGCCTTAGAGACAGTTTTTATGGGAGAGAAGAGTCTTGGGAACTTTTAATGGATCATCAGTGTTATAGAATTAGTTTTATCTGAGACTGTAGTAATAGAAAAATTGTATTATATTATTATATACTATAGTATATAGTATACTGTATTATGTTTATATAGTTATGTATTATATTTATGTTATACAATTTATATAATATGTACTATATTATAAATAGCATAATAGAATAGTATAATAGATTATAGTACAATCTTAGTTTTCCCAAACTTGTGTAATTTCTAGTTATTCTATCACATACTTGTGTTCCTTTGATTAACTTCAACTTTAGAGAATGACATTTGATAGGGATAAAGAATTTTTTTATTTTACCCTACCTTATTTTAGGAAAAATAGTGTGGAGTAGCTTACAGAAATAATGCTTTATATGCAATAGCATATTGATTAAGTTTTAAAGAGGTAGATGTGGAAAGTGGGTCGGGACAGATAAGCATAGGATCCTTTTCATAAGCTGGAATATTTTCTTGTGAAAATGTTAAATAAATAAATAGATGGATGGATAGATGGGATGGGACAATTATTCCATGTGTTGTGAGCTGCTCTTTGATTCTTATAGGCTCACAATATGCTGCTCCTGAGCCCTAGCGTGATGTCTTTGGTTCCATGCCTTAACCGTAACAATTTCCTCATACTGTCCACCCTCCCTGCAAAATAAATATGGGCAGAATAACTCCTTCCATGTATAGTCTCTCTCATTTACCACTTACATTAGTCCTGTTTGTAGAAACCAATTCTGCTTTGTTTTCTTCTTTTTTGTACCATTTTCCCCTTTTATAGTAATTACCTAGTATTTTCTATGCAGAGATGATCAGTCATCTAAATGTGATTTTATTACTACAGAATGATTCACCAATATCATTTGGCTTGCCTTTTACAAAATCTTCTACCCAGTTCACTGGGAGAGTTGCTAGGGCCAACCAAGCAATCCATTGTCATCACTTAGCAAACCATTGTCCAAAGTCGTCATCAGGGAAACTGTTCTATTTTGATCTGATGATAGTTACATGGGTATCTACATATGTAAAAATTAATCGGGCTGTACACCTAGATTTGTGCACTTTACTGCATATAAGTTATACCTCAGTTTAACCTATGTATTATTTAATTTGCCCTCCTATTATAGGAAGGAAATGATTTCTCTGACCATAAATTCCTACTGCTAACCTTGATTTTAAATGTTTGAATAGTAGCAGCCAATTTGCTAGAGTTCTTCATAAATGTGAAATTTTGAAGCAAAAGGCAGTTAAATGTTAAACCATAAATTAGACTGTAAAGCCTCTGGGCAGGAATCATAGCTCAACGTTGTTTCCCCAGGGTGCTAACACTTTTCCAGACACACAGTAGCCATGAAAGAGCAAGTCAATAAAAGACATTTTTCATATGGACAAAATTTGCTGATATGTTTTACACGAAGGAATTCATTTATGATTATTTTGGGATCAGTGTTTTGATCTGTGTATACTTGTATCTCTATTTTTATTTTACTTTAATGCTAGATTTTTTTTTTTTTCCAGTAAGTAGAAGTTAGACTGTGTAACAAGGTTTTAAGTTGTGTTTTCAAAGCCCTATCTGTATTTACAACCATGGAGAAAGATTAATACCCTACTTTTTTTTTTTTTTTTTTTTTTTTAAAGTAGGCTTCACGTCCAGCATGGAGCCAGTCCAGGGCTTGAACTCACAACCCTGAGATCAAGACCTGAGCTGAGATGAAGAGTATGACGCTTAACTGACTGAGCCACCCAGGCGCCCCAATACCCTACTTTTTAGTTCTCTATTTAAACTTGCCACCTTTTACCTCCAAATATCTCAACATATTTTTCTAATTTTTATTCTTCTTAATGTAACACTATCAAATCTACTACTGTTTACTTTGGCTAATGTTTCACATTTTATCTGTAGTTTGTTAGAAAGGTTACTGCCAAACTTACCATTAAATTCTTCTGGTTGAGTCTCATAACATTTCCATTTTAGGAGCTTCCATAATAATCTGATGGGCTGAGTATCCCTGAAGTATATATAATTTAATTACGTCAATCTTTAAAAACATAGGGTTTGAATCTAATTGCCATACTGGACAAAGTAAGAAAAGGAAAAATAATTGAATGAGCAATTGCCAGGAAATATTTAGTGTAGTTTTCTAAAAACAACTTTATATAATTCACAATATGTACAGTTCACCCATTTGAAGCTTATGATTCATTGGTTTTCATTGTATTCACAGAGCTGTACAACCATTATTACCACAATCAATTTTTGAACATTTTCATTGCCCCTCCCCCACCCCAAAACTCCATACTTTTTAGCCATCATCTGTCTCCCAGATTCTCTCTTGTTCCCTAGCCCTAGCCATCTACTCATCTACTTTCTGTCTATAGATTTGCCTATTCTGGACAACTCATATCAATGGGATCATATTACACACTGTCTATTGTGATTAGCTTCTTTTACTCAGTGTGGTGTTTTCAAGGTTCATCTGTTTTGTAGCATGTAGCAGAATTTCATTCCTTTTTTGGCTGAATAATATTCCCTTCCTTGGATATACCACAATTTGCTTACCTGTTGATGAGTTAATGGAGATTTGAATTGTTTTAACCTTTTGGCTCTGGTGAATAATGCTACTAGTTTTACATAATGAGTTTTTGATAAAATGTTACCTTCTTATTGGCATAATTGTCTATTTCTTTTTAACTCTGAGCGTCTTGAGAAAGTTTAGAGAATTTTGATAGATGTTGAGGGAGATGGGTTATTTTTCTCTCCAGTGGAATGCCCCCTTGGGTCAATTAGTTAGGTATCCTCAGTACAAAAACCAAAATAAACTATATGCCCCCACCCACATCTCTATTACTGGTGGGGAGAATTCTTGTATAGTTATGCAACTATATAAAAAATATGGAAATTATTAAGATTTGCAATTTGTTTTTGACAGTTATTATCATTGCCCTTTAATGGGAGATTCTTTTGAGGGAAAATAGGTTCATTTAAAAAAAATTCTATTATCTTCTTTGTAAACCTTTGATTTTTCTTTTTAGCTGACTGTTCAGTTTGTTGTTTATATTAGAATAAGTATTCAAAAGAGAGAGTCAAGTACAAATTTTCTAACTCATTCAGCAGTACTTGATTTTTTTGTTTTGAAGTTTACATAAGGATCAATTTGGTTAAAGATTCTAGTTTGGAGCGTTTCCTCTAGGTGAGAATTAAAACACTGAATCTTCACAGATGTCAATTTGAACTTAAAACACATGTACTTATTTTATGTGGCTAGATAATATTTTGGGCAATTGTCATGTTACCCTCCCATCCCCCCATGAGCTAGTCCTGTGTTTCTGTTTACAGAACTTGAACTTCCAGATATCTAAAATTTACCCATTTTAAATACTTGGTCTTTCCAAAACAATTAATGAATTGCTTTGCTAAATGAGTGACCTTTGGATAGCCTTCCTGTAGGGGTTTGCAGTGGCTTTGGAATTCTAAGTTTGTAACTTTTCCCAACTGCCTTTTTCAAGATGTTGCTGTGTCAGAAGGACTGCTGTTTATCTGGTAAAGAGTAATTTATTGATGAGAACTTTATTTGTACACATTCAACAATATAATTGGCATGAAAACTCACTCTTCAGGATAATATATCACAGTTATGACTCTCACAACTACTCCGAGAAGCTTGGACAACAAGGTCAGAACATTGCTCTTTCATGGGATAAAATTGTTTAGTTGCCATCAGACAGAGTGTTTTAAAGGAGTTGAAAACCACATAGCTAGCAAATGAGGTCATTAAGCTTTTTTTTCTTATTTTGCAAAAAACAAAGAATGTTGTTTGTACAAACAGAAATGGACCAGGAGAAATGATATGGTGAATTAAATCAGAGAAATTTGGTTTAACCCACTATAAGCAAGAAGTTGTGCTAAGTACCCCATAGGGTAGGAATCAGCAAACTTCAAAGCCCTTGGACCAAATCTGGTGTGCTGCTTGTTTTTGTAAATAAAGTTTTATTGGAACAAAGCCATGCCCATTTGTTTACATATTGTCTGTCCATGGCTGTTTTCATGCTACAGGGTCAAAGTTGAGTAGTTCCAACAGAGACTGTACAGCTTGTGAAGTCTAAAATGTTTACTGTTGGTTTAGTAATAGGTTGAGAAAGGTTTCCAACTCCCTCCATAGAGGGTGCAAAGTAAGTAAAATGTACTTTCTTTCCTCATCTTTGTCCTTAGTGGGATTGCAGAGGGAAGTGTTTAATGCAAGTATTCAAATAACTCCTACACAAAGCAAAATACAGAATAGTAGAATTATCTGTGATGAAAAGGACTAACAGGCATCTTAATATATTAAGGCCCTAAGAAGCAGAATTTGTACGTTGGAGAGTAATGGATATCAGGATAGAACAGCAATAGATGGCCTAAATTCATTATCTAGGTTCAGTTCAGGACAGTTTGGAATTTTACATGTATATCCAGAAAATAGCATGCCTGTTACCATAGGAGCAGAATGGCCAGTACTAATAGCCATAAAAGGCAGTTGGCATTTCTTACTGGGAATTCTCTGAGGTCTGGAATATTTGATGTGGTTGTATATTCTCTTGGCTGTATCATTTCAGCACATCTTTGGAATAGAAGCTTGGGGCATCCATGGAATGGAGTCTGTCACCTCCAGTGATGACTGTGGCAGCTGTGAGCTTCTATTAATAGGCTTTGTTCACTCCTACAAGGTTCATTTCTCCAGCGATTGGGCCTCCAAACAAATCTTGATGACAGCAACCAGACCAAGTCCTTCTTGGTCTTTCTTTAGCAAAGCTATAGCCAAGAAAAAGAAAACCACACCAATTTCAGAGGCTAACTTGTCAGACTTTGGGTTTATTGGCTTCTAAGGGGGTAGGCCTGGGACTACTGACCAGAGAGGGATTTAAATGATCTTTCTCCCCACTCTTTGACTGTGCCTTGGAAATTCTTCTCTAAATATTGTATTGTGTCACTTCAGGCCCAGAACACGCTTTCTCTAAATGTAAACCAACTGATAATACCACTCTTGTATTCACCAATTCTAACCGCAAACTCTGATTTCAGAGAAAATTATGTAAAGTATGTGTCTTCACATGGTGCTTTTTGGACGCTGTTCACCAAACGGCATGCGTCTGTACTTGTTCTGATATGGAATCCAGAAATGGCGGTACCAACTGGAAATGGGAATTTGGTTTCAACCAAAGGGACTGCAGCGGTGCCCTATGAGAACTAAAGTGGAATTATAGGCCAGATCACGGAAGCGAGAGATTGGATGCAAATATCTCAGAAGGCAGAGGTTCTAGTTTCCTCTGAAATGTATCTTTGTGTGAATACCAGAGAGAGATCATTGAAATGCATTTTGTTAGACCAAAAGTGTCATTTCTTGGTGATCTCAGAATTAGAACTTTATTAAAATGGAATACTGTGCCTATCGTGGTATATGATTAGATGAAACCCCTATAGGCGACTGTAAGAAAACACTAGCCTAGAGTAGTGGTTCTCAACCTGGGGTGATTTTGCCTGCCCCCCTCTCCCCGATATTTAGCATTGTCTGGAGACCTTTTTTTTAATTGTCATGACCTGGGCACGTATGTGTGTGTGTATGGGGGGGGTGCCACTGGCATCTAGTGGGTAGAAGCCAGAGATGCCACTAAGCATCCTACAATGCACAGGACATTCCTCACAATAAAGAATTTTCCAGTCCAAAATGTCAATCGTTGAGAAACTTTGGACATTGAGCAAAAATTCTTAGCTGAGATTTCAGCTTATTAGGGCCAATTATTAAACTTTTCTGAATTCCTTTTGGACATAAAAAGGGAGTATTTCTTACTGCTTTAGGATGGTCTCAATTAAGCCAAGAAAATATATTTTATTTCTTGCTTATATTTCAAACATTATATTTTTAAATTTTTTTTAAAGTACAGTATAGGTTTATAATTATAAAAAAATAATAAAACACAGCATGATCCCACTACTTATTTGTACATTTCCTTCAAGATTAGAAATATCATGGAACAGAATGGTTTATCCATCAGAATATCCTCTGTAGAGAAACCAACTGAAAGGGAATGGAATTTTTTTCTGGGCGTTCTTCCTGCTTGTATTATCTGTTCCTAGCCCCTTCTTTTTCAAATAATACTGCTGTCACACAAAGTTTAGGGTCAGTTTATCAGAAAGTGATTAGACCATAAATACCTGAGTTGAATTCCCAATGTCAGGAATTCTCATTGATATTTAAGTAGAGTGAGAAAAAAGTCTTGTGAGATTTTATTATTTTTAGTATGTATGTGCTAAATAATTTAGAGGTTTTTATTTCATACCTTTATTAATGGTAGGTTTCATTAATAAATAAAAGTATTTTCTAACTTTCCAGTCTGAACCTAGATGTAACTTGTTACTTTCCAGATGAATGTTTAGTTGATTATGAGATCTGTAAAAGCAAGGGAGAGGAACAGACCAGATATTCTAGACCACCATACAATAGTATCCCTGAACTTCAAAAGCCCAGGAGGGAGCAGCTGGGGAGTGCTATATTTTCTGTACTCTTGGTGAGCTAAATTTGGTTTGGCAGAGAATTTTTAGGAGTAGATAAGGCTCTGTAAGTAAAGCTGCAGTTTTAGCCAAAGAAAACAGACTGTAGATTTGATGACTCTATTTGATTTATTAGTGCCATATGCAGGGCCTTTTGATCTTCAGAATTCAGTAAACTAACGAATTGATATTTATCAGAACTCCATCACATGGGAAGAAATCTTAATTTGCCTGTAGTGTTGATGCTAATATAATTACCCAACACCTGCATCCTATTGATGATAATTGTGTTAGGTTATATTAAATTTTAATGATAGGTACAGATGAACATTAAAAACAAGTTTTGGGGTAGCATTAACATTGGAAGTAATCTTATTTCTCAAGTATATCAAATTTGCTTACTTCAGTATATACAGAACCTCTTACTAGGAGTGCAGGAACTGCATGTAGTGATTGTGATTTTCAAACAAAGAAAGGGAGATAACTTGACATTGATGATACCACATGAACAGATGATCTATAATGCTATTTACAGTCTTAATTTGTCAGACAATGTAAAGAAGTTCCAATTAAGTTTGAGGTTTTACCCACTTCTGAATTTCCTTGTAGTACTTTTATAAGGTAGCAAAACCACAGGATAAATCTCTCTCCCACTAAGCTATCAGCATCCATTAGTTTTTGTCTTTTAACTCCTAAGACAAGTTAACATATGACAGAAATGTATATGTCTGTAAAATTGAGATGAAATGTCAGGAACAATATCATGGTATTAGTATTTTCTTTAAATAGATCTTTTTCTTGAGACTCTTGGGGTCCATGTTTTTGTGGGTGGAAAAGCTTATGGGTCTCAATCAGTGGGATGCCCTAAATGAGTCTTACTTTTTTTTTTTTGTGAATTCTTAATTATCACCTGACCAGACAATTCTTACCCGTAAATGATTTGTACTTAGATTAACTATCAGTTTTTAATTCTCATCCTTGCTTATTCTGTTTGTGTAGAGGTCCTTTCTGTAGTGTTTGTCATATCAAGCATTGAACTAGGCATTTTATCAGCTCCCTCCTCCAAGAGAAGTTTAAAGGGGAAAAAAATTTTTTTTGGATCAGTCTAGAAGAGGTTGCCTTATTTCTTAAAGTGTCAGATATATTTCTGGGAATACTGTTATGGGGGAGGGGTGAGCAAACCAAATAGACACATACATGACTTTTCTCAGGCATTATACTTCTACAGTTGTTGTATTGGTGATAACGGTGGCTATTTATTCCATGCTCTATTCTCACTACTTTACTTGCATTATCTACGTTCTCATCCTAACAATGTGAAGTAGTACATTATTAATTTCATTCCCTCTTTTTAGAGATGAAGAAACCAAGACTTGGAGAGATAATGTTACTTGCCTAAGGTCACTCGGCTAGAAAGTGGTGGAATCAGGATTCACACCGGGACTAATGTTTCTAGAACCTGACCCCAAATCATTATATTATTCTATTCTTTTCATCTTCACTCTATAACCCTTGAGTTTTCAGAGTATTTGACGTTCAGATGTAAGTGCAAAATTCATGTCAAAAGTAAGATAATTATTTTAAAATTGTTGGCCATTAAAAAAAATGAGATTTATTTATTTATTTTTAGGGGGAGGAGCATATGCAAGTGGGGGGAGGGACAGAGGGAGAGAGAGACTCACAAGCAGACTCCCTGCTGAGCTAGGAGCCTGACGCCTGGCTGGATCTCACAACCCTGAGATCATGACCAGAGCTGAAACCAAGAGTTGGACGCTTAACCAACTGAGCCACCTAGGTGCCCCTGTTTGCCATTTTTTTTTTAATAACTTTTTTTTTTTTTAAGATTTTATTCATCTATTTGAGAGAGAAGAGAGATCACAAGCAGGGGTGAAGGGTACAGGGAGAAGCAGACTCCCCGCTGAGCAGAGAGCCTAATATGGGACTTGATCTCAGGACTCTGGGATCATGACCTGAGCCAAAGGCAGACGCTCAACTGAAAAAGCCACCCAGGTGCCCCTGTTTGCCATTTTTTATAGCCTGTCCTTTTATCACAGAGTCAATAACTGTGTGTGGCTTTCTGCATCTAACAACACATCTTACTATATATGAATCTCCATACATGTGCATACATATAACACATACGTATATACAAACATATATATGACATAGCAGTGTCATAGGTACAGCTCATAGCTGTGTCCAAATAATGCCCATTGTGTTTCCGGTTTTTTCTTATTTACTGGAAAATGTTACTGGAGCCCCAGTAATGAATAGGAGCTTAAAGTTCATGTTCCGTATTTCCACCTTTTAACACTACCACCCTTTATTTGTGCAAGAAAATGTGATCCTCTGCAGTGACTTTGCCCTGTTTATGGAATAGGAGCGTATTACTGATAGGATGGGCAAGTCTTACCGTTAAAATACTTGTGAGACAAATAGATTTTGGATCTTCAAATGGTCATTCCTTTACTACGTGCTTCATAAAACTTCAGGCTAGAGGGAGTGTACTCAGCTGACTTAAGTTGCTGAGTCACAGTTACTTTAGAGAAATGTTCTGAATACTAAAGCAATGAGATTCAAGATCAGGTATACTGAGAGAGAGAGTTAAGTATTTGACATCTGATCTCTTTAGCAGAATGTATGCTTACCACACAGAGGGTAGTATCAGATGGAAGAAGCTAGTTTCTAAAACAGTTTGGGTTGGATGTTTGCTTCTGATTAGCCTGTGTGTGTGTGTTGGATGAATGAGCAATTGGGAAGTCATGACCATGTGTTTGCTGTCATTTAAACCGCCATTCTAATCTAAATATACATGTGGGTGCTTAAGGAGACTTCTTTCTTTTCAAGAGGATCATTCTTAACAGCTCTCAACTCCTTGCCGGCACACATGAACTTTGGGGCACTTCTGTTTTCCTGAGGGCTACTCTGTTTTCTTTTAAAAGAGGTGAGGATGATTTCTTCGCTTGCTGTATTTCTGATTTTTAAAGGCCAGCTGTATGTAAAGTTTATTTACCATGAGCAATCACTTCATAGGAAAGACAGCTTCTAGGATGTTCTACAAGGTAATGAAAGGGGGATAAGCATGAGGAGACAAATAAAAGACACAGGGGGTTTCTTTTTATAGGAGAATTCAGGAAAAACTTAACTGATTTTAGATCACTAATTTGCATATAGCATGCACTAATCTAATTAAAAAATTAGAGAAGTTTATAAAATAGGAGGTATGATTTTCTAATACATCATCATATAATGGAACCCTCATGTGTGTTTTTTTTCCCTCAAAGTGATTTAAAGTAGAAAAAAAAAAAAGATACCCTTCTCCCTTGACTTCAAAGCATTTATGTATATTTTATCTACCCGGGAATTATTAAAATACACATTAAAGAAGTTAGAAGTTACATAGAAGTTTCTTCTGCTCATGATTATAATAGTATAGACTTCCTTTTATTTTCTTAGAGAAGCTGAGGATTAGGCTTGTAAGTATTTTACTAATCTGGAATGAATCTTTTCATTCAGAAAAGAATAATACTGGTCTTTCATTTTTTCATAATTATATAGCTTATTTTTGAAGAGCCATATAGCCAAATGTTTTTCTTTGCCCATTCACACATTTTTAGATATAAGAGCAAACAGTGTAAAATACAACTTATGAAAAAATAACACCCCTTGTCATCTAACTACTAGGGTATTTGATAAAAATTAGTTACCACTTAATTACACATGAAAATGTTTCCTTAATATTTTTTTGATAATCCTAGGGAGACTGTCTTATTTTTTTAAAAAAATTATTGCTGTGTAAATTCTTAAACAAATACATGTATTTAACTTTTAATTTACTTAATAGTTATACTGTATGCCTGTTTGGAAGTTGCCTTACAGATTAATATATGTGACAAATGTAAACTAAGGTAAGTAGTAACAAAATTTAAAGAACGGAGTGTTTATTCAGAGTTAGGCAAATTTTCTACGTGGGCAATAAGGTCTACCATTTTTTTCCTAGAGAAATATGAGAGTTATATAGTTTTATATTTGGAATATCATAACGCATGCACATTCATTGGCAGAAAGAAATTTTCCTGGAACTATATTCCAGGAGAATTTACCATATGGGTCTCTAGATGTCCAAATAGTTAATGTTCTGTGTAAGTGGGCAAAGTAATTTCATGTAAATACTAATCTCATAAATTAAAATTATTTTTTTCTGATGGGGTAGAACATACTGTTTTTACCCAGGCATGGAAATATCTAAAGGCTTAAGAAACTTTTTTTGAATAGCATTTCCTTTCTAAATGTTTTCATTTCAGCATAATTTCAGAGAAAACAGAAGCTGATGATAATAAATCCCTGTCATTCCAGGAAGAGTCATATTTAGTAAATTCTATTCTAGAGCAATAAGTGGAGCCTTCGTGTTTGCTTCACAGCTAGTTTCTCCCTTCCCCCCCTCCCCTCCCCCATTGCTCAGCCCACACTCAGGGAATTGTGCAATTTGCTCAGTTCATCAGGAAGTTTATGAGAATAATATCAATATTTCTAATTTTCTTTCTGATTTTTTAGTCTATAAGAAAACACCACTTTCCGGACTAATTTGACTTTCAGGTTTCTAGCAGCCAGCTGGTAAAGAGGACGTGATCTATTACACATTTCACATTGTTATGAGATAAAAACCAATCTCTTAGGAGATGTTTAAGTCAAATGCAATTAAGTGGAAAGACGAGTCTGTGTTTTCTACTTGCTTTTCAGCACTTGGCCTTTTAAGTATAGTGGATAAAAAGGTAATAAGTAGCATTTACCATAGAGGAAGAAATTTGAATGCCGTATTATAAACTAAATGTGCTGAAGTTTTAAATTATAATGTATATATTTGAAGCATGCATGCATAGGTGGGTATGGTGAGGTTTGTGGAATTGAGCTTTTCCTGAATAGTGATTGTATGAGTAGGGAATGCTCTCGTTTCATGAAGATTAAAAAACAAGTTTAAGGTCTTTAAATCATTCTTGAGATATTGAAATTGAATGAGTTTCTGAGGATCAATTCAGAAACAGTTCCAAACCATCCTCTGAGAATGCAGTAAATCATGTGTGCTGGGGCTCTAATTGAACAGCGTGGATCTGAATCCTCATTAACTTGTCTGTAGGGAAGAGAAAATTGAGGAGAGCAAGGAAGAGGCCGAGGAGAAGACCTTTGCCGGTGCTGGCCTGAGCTGCCATTGTTGAAGGACATCCTTTGAGCTAATTTCAGTCCCATAAAAAAAAGAATCTATTTAGTGATTAGTAACCAGTGGATAAGAGCAGAAAGCCCAAGTGAATAAAGGCCATAAATACCGAAGTCCTTGGGATAACAGCCTGTAAAACTGTCAGAAAGCATTGCTTAAGTGACAAAAGATAGCCCAAAGTAACAAGAAGTGCTAGCTCACTAGGCAATACTCCGTATTCTCGGACAGAAGACATAATTTAGTTTTCCCCAAAAATAGAGGTTCTTCTTGAATCCAGTACCTGCCCCACTTTATTTATTTGTAGTGGCTGGTGTCTCTGCTTTTAATTTATGGTTGATTGCATTTGCTCGTCGGAATCTTGAGGCCTGTTAAAGATAGCGTTTCCAAAAGTAGCACTAGGATTCCTGAAACTTCTGTTTAGATCCATCAAGATCTACTTACTTGCTAAGAATGTTTAGCCTAACTAGAGTGAGTGGGTGAGTGTGTGTGTGTGTGTGTGTGTGTGTGTGTGTGTGTGTGTGTGTATTTTTTAAAAAGCAGATGGTTAGGAATTAGATGCTGTCGAGTGCCTTTCTCTTGTTTTTAATTTAAAGTCTGAAGTTCACCATTCTTAAATAGTTTTTCCTAAGGGAAAAATAAGTAAATAAAGCTAGAAGAATGTAAGTTTATATTATAAACTATTCTGTTATTACTGTGCACTGTTAGGATCACAAATGATTAAAGTCTTACCAGCCCATACTTCAGAGGTGTTTTTAGAGTTAGAGAAAATTCAGAATGATTATGGAATCAAGGGTCTTTATTCCAAGCTCCTATTGTTCTGTGATGATGATTTTATGGTATTTGAATTACGGTGTTAGCCAGCAAAATGATATGTTTTTACGGTTTTACAGTATAACCTTCAAATCCCAGATGTGTGTTTGAGAGCTGTGTCTTCAGTGTACTCAAAGTGTTGTGCTTCTTCAAGTTAGAGAATTTTGTCAACTTAAGGGTATTTGCTTCTCAGCGTTCCGGCTGTGAGAACTAGAGGTGTCATTCACTTGAAGGGAGCAGATGTTAAAGGTTCTTGCCCCTGCCTCCCTAATCCCAAACACCCTTGAAGAAGAGAAACGTCCTATTACCCAAATAGGCATCTTTCTGATGGTGAGAAAAGGCGGTAAAAGGCAGTAAATCTGCCTTCTCATTATGAAGTGCAACAATAGATTGATTTATGAAGAAAAGCAACTGTTGGGTTTATATGTGTGCATGGAAATGTGGGTTCCTTTAGAGCCTTAGAAGCAGTAGCTTTCCTCCTGTTCTTGACAAGAGTTTAATATTACTAATACGGGATGTGTTGATTCTAAATGCCACATTTTTTAAGGGGGTACATTGAGAAGAAAACAAACAAACAAAAGTCCACCTCCTAATGTTTTCGCATGAGCACAGTCTCTTAAATAGGCTATGTTGTTGCTATTTCAGTTCATTTTCATTAAGATCGAGGGGAATTCTTAAAAACAGTTTTATTTTTATGAACTTTGTGTTAGTACTTAACACTTTAAATAAAAGTGAGTGTAAGTATAGCATATTTAGATGTTAGGCTGTTTATAAAATTTTCAGTTTCACTTAATGTGTCATTTTCAGCAAACACTATAAAACTACCGGGTAGACCCACAGTAAAGATAATTTCAAATTTCAAGGGTAGGGGAGGTCATGTTAAGTATTTTGTGTTGGGTTTTTAAGAAGGTCTTTGTGCACTTTAAAATCTTTTAAATAAGTCTGTGTTACCTCTTATTTAGTAAGAAGCTTTGTTAGAGGATTTCTATTTAACTTAAAAGTTAAAATTTAAGCTCTAAGTCAATTTTGAGCATAAAATACAAAAATCTGGATGGTCTCTAGATAAATTGATATGATACTGGCCTTGTATATTTAGCACCTAGTACTCCAGAATTTGAAATCTATGTGATATAATTAAGATTTGAGCATGCAGATTACAGAATTCAAACTGATAATTATCTATAGAGTTGATGTTAAAGCTCATCTCTTTCAGTAAACATTTATCCCCAATGTATGTATATTTCTAAATTGTAGTAATAGCTGTGCTAACATACTATGTACAAGAAGGTACGTATAAATACTTGAAAAACTAAAAGAAAAAGAAAAGTATTATTTGAATAAAGGTTCTGTTCTTTTCTTTTACCGCTATGGCCTACCTTACATAAATCTATGTGCACATGCATGTGCATACCCACACCCAAGGAATTGTAGAGCGCTCTGATCTAGAAGAAAGGGATTCAGTGTGTTACCTGAAAAAATGCACTGTTATTTTAATTAGGAAGATACAAGGCTTGTAAAGACTTATTCCTTGCAACTATCAACAGTCTTTGTGATAAATAATAGACTGATAATGAGAAATGTTGCATTTTGACCTGGTGATGATTGGATAGTTTTAAATCAATACTTTTTTTTCCCAGTGGACTTTGGTTATTTTGGAAGTCAAAATACCATGGAAATAAAGGTCTTGGCAAATAAAACGAAGTCTTGATGCCGCTGCTATGATCGTAAATCTAAGCTTCACATTTAATGGGGAAAATTCTCTAAGATGTCCAAAGATGAAAATTAATAAAACTTCTTGACATTTGTGTAAGTCTATAAAGATTCTATAGGTGTCAATCAAATGCTCTTTGGCCTTTTTCAAGTAAACCATTTTTTAAAAAGGTCTAAAGTTAATGAGAAAATGCAATTAAAATGTCTTGTCAAATGATCTCTTCAGGTGTATCTGTGTTTTACTTCATTTCAATTAATTACTATCTTTATGATACCCTGAATTCATTCTATTTAATAATTTTAAATTTTATAATCCAAAGCTGAGAGCTTATCACCACACCACATATAACGTACTTTCAGGACTCTGTTCAATTCAACACTGCCCTTATAGAGCGAGAGGAATATAATATTTTACATTATTTTGAGCGTCCTGCGCTCTGCACAGGTGGGTTATTTCACAAGCAACTGAATAGTTGTTCTGACAACAGTTTCAGGATCTTACTGTTAACTGATGAGCAGTGGTGTTTTGATGTTCATTGGTCAGCTTCAATAATGGTTATTTATGGGGCAATTCCATGAGGAAACTTGTTTTTTCTTTCTCTTTTGTGCGGCATTACAGCTCTAAGCCCTCTGACTTGTAACTTTTTCTTTCTCTACCCTAATCCTCAAAATACACAAGAGAGGGGGGAAAAGGACCAGTTAAAAGATATGTCTCTGGTATTATAACTCAGTGGTATATTTTATGGCCAGTTGTGAGACATGACTTCTCACGGTCTTTGCTCAAGGGATAGCAACATGCTTAGAGGTGGTGCAACTGTAAATGGCCTGTTTCCAGATGATTTCTCATTCTTACAGCTCTTAACAAGTGAGGGATTTTTGGAACACATCTGGTACACCATCTTGCAACAACCGGATTTTTTGAAAGATCATATGTTCTGGCCACAATAGTCAGTAGCAGCCTACTGACTATGAGAGATACAAGACTTGGGGCTCTTGTGTTTAAAAGACAGGAAACTAAAAGAAAATTATCGCCATCCCTACGTGTGGAAAAGGGTCTCCTGGAAAGATTTCTAGACCCTTGTTCCCCAAGTCCATTTCGTTTCCTAATGGGATTCTGTGTTCTCAGACAGGGCACAAATGGTGACACATTTAATAATAGCAGCAAAGAGGACAATAATAAGGAAGAAAGCAAATGCAGTTGTTAAAACCAGAGGCACCACAATGTAAAGCCAATTATCTTGGCATCCAGGATGATTTTGTCCGTAAGTTTGAATAGGTCACAAAAATAAGGACCTTTGCTATCCGCAGAGACGGTAATTCTTAGGATCTTTCTCTCTTACCAGCAAATGATGGGCATGACGATAGCTTTTGATAATATAAGGGCCCAGCAGGCTAAATACACTTATAATTTAACATCAAGTTCATTTAATTTGTCATAATAGCTACAAATGGAGAGGGTTTGCCAAAGAGAGATGGGGTGTCTCCCCCGTGGTCACGGACTTGAGTAACTGTCCAGCTGTAACTTGAGTAACTGTCCAGCAAGTTGTAGCTGCCTATTCCAGTGTCCTTTCCCCAATTTCGCCTTGTTTTCAAAGAAAGACCTGTTGGCAAATTAATAAAAGCAATAAATCTATTTTTTTTCCCTGGAGATTATGTATAGATTGTATGGAAGAGTTGAGTAACAAGACTAGATCACTTTAGAAGGCAAATAAAATAAATGATCGTAGTGGGTTGTCTGATGTCAGTCTTCTTGATCAGTACCAATGCCATTCTAGGAGAAAAGTCCTTGCTTTTAAAAACAAAACTTATCGAACTAGTGAGGTGAGTACCCAGGATCTCTTGTAGTATCGATTGGACAAATGTTAGAAGCAATCGACACAGACGCACCCATTCAGACCCAGGGATGAAGTATTTTGTTTTATCACTGGTTTGCCTTGGGTGCCAATCGCAAGATATCCCTTAGGAACAGAGGGATATTCAGGGCAGCTTTCACAGTGACATAGAAGACTCTGTTCCCTGACTGGTGTTATAAAAGGGTGTTAGTGTGTTCAGAATACTGCTTTAAATTAATTCCACCTTTTCAAGGTTAATAGGTGTAGTAGAAAGAGAACTGGATGAGAAGTCAGAAAACTTGGTGCTAATCCACCTAAATATTACCTACTGGCCACTTAATCTTATTGTGCTTTAGTTCCATCAGCAATAAAATGGGGATAAAAAATATGTCCTTTTGTCTTAATCAGCTTGGGCTGCCATAACAAAATACCGTAGAGTTAGGTGGCTTAAACAACAGGGATTTATTTCCTACTGTACTGGAGGCTGGGAAAGCCAAGATCAAGGTGCTGTCTGATTTGGTTCCTCTCTGAGGGTTATCTTCTTGACTTGGATCTGGTTACCTTCTCACTGTGTCTTCACATGCTGGGCGGGGAGTGAGACAGGGAGCAAGCTCTCTGGTGTCTCTTCTAAATAAGGGCACTAATCACATCATGAAAGCCCCACCCTCATGACCACATCTAAACTTAATCACTTCCCAAAGGCCCCATCTCCAAATACCATCACATGGGGGTTTAGGACTTTAACATAGGGATTTTGGTGGGACATATTCAGTATGTAGCACTTGCCCTTCTCATGGTAGAGCGAATGAAATAATATGATAAGGTTACACAAAGATATATTAAGAGGTTAGAGTTATTGACTGATGTTTGTCCAATTGGATTTTCATATACCTTTCTATATAATAAAGTTTTGTTCTTGGGGTGCCTGGGTGGCTCAATTGGTTAAGTGTCTGCCTTCGACTCAGGTCATGATCTCAGGGTTCCTGGATCCAGCCCCCTGCCGGCTCCCTGCTCAGTAGGGTGTCTGCTTCTCCCTCTGCCTCTCCCCCTGCTTGTGTTCCCTCCCTCTTTCTCTCTGTCAAATAAATCTTTAAAAAAATAAAATTTTGTTCTTTTAGCATGCTTATTTTGAAGCAGGTATTAATGTAAAACTGAAATAAAAGTTCTCATTTCTAGCTTTTTGACGAGTCACTCTTGCATCATTCTTGTTAGATTAACTTAATGTAAGTGTTATTTCACAACTTTTAAATCCTTAGTTCTTTGCTTAACTGTGAGCTTACCTTTTATTGAAACAGCTATCACAATATGTTAGCTATCGATGGGAATTGGTAAGAATGGATGTCATTTTTCTTTAAAAATGTATTAAATGTATACTTGAAAGTTGAGTTGGATTATCCTCAGTTTCTTACAGAAGGTTTCTTACTACTAAATAAGGTTTCTTACAGTAAGTTTCTTATTACTAAATAAGGTAGTTCTTTTTTTTCAGTTTTATCAAGCTATAATTGATGTATCAAATCATGTTACACACCTTAAGCTAATACAGTGTTATAAATGTGTATATTGTGAAATGACTGCCACCGTAAATTCAGTCCACATCCGTTATAAATGAGACAGTCTTTTAAATGATACTATATGCTAAGAAAAAAAAAGTGTCAGATGATTATTAATTTGTAGTGAAGGAAGCACTAAACTGACAAGAACCTAGTAGCTCAGTCATGGAAATTGAATAGAGACGTAAATAAAAGTATATTTACATTTGTGTTTTCTTTGATTAGTACTCACCCTTGACATAGTCTTTCTGGATATTTGTGCAAAAAAAGAGAATTTTTATTGCAGGCTATGTGTTTTCTTTTTCTAAACAACGTAGAAATTTTGTGAAAAAATGTAGCAATGTGTCTAAAATAATTTCTGTTTAACTGCTTAGACTGTATTCTCTCCCTTTCCCCTGAAGAAAAAAAAAGGTGTACGTTATTCTTCCCCTTTTTCTTTATTTTGATTGTTTTAAAGATCCAGTTGAAATTCTGGTCATAAATATATGTTGCCTGTGAGAAAAGATGGAACTTTTATCTTCTGATTACCTAAGGAGGAAGCCTGCTGCCAGTGTTAAGAAACAATGCCAGATTTTACCAGCCCTCTCGCCTGACCTGCCTTGATAGGTGTTCTCTTTTGAAGCACTTAACTTGTAGGAGTTGTAAACATGTGGTTTTTCTTACTTGTCTTGGACAAAAATAATCCTCCATTGAAAATCCATTACAAAATGATTTTGCATAGCCATTTAATGTTGAAGATTCCATTGCAAATCTTGGTAGGCCATTGTTTTGGTAGTAAAGATATATCTTGTTTTAGGCAAAAGAGGAGTATGTGGTCTATTGTAAATAAGAGGAGCAACCAAATGTTGATTAGCTACCACTGGAAGAGTAGAGGGCTAGGAGTTTTTACTTTACTTCTACATGAGGCTCAGTGCCCTCACTATATGAGGACATTAATGCCTAAGCAGTCTTCCCAAAAACCTACACAGTAAGCAATAGAACTTAAGATTTTTTTTTTTAATCTGAATAAAGTCAGGTTTTTATTAGATATTGGGAAAAGGCTTGAGCAGGCAAGGTGAGAGATTTCTAAATTTTAACACTCAATGAATGTTTGATATGATAGTGATTGTCATAGAATTTGAGTTTTTTTTAAATTTAAATTCACTTAATTAACATGTAGTGTATTATTAGTTTCAGACGTAGAGTTTAGTGATTCATCATCAGTTGCATGTAACACCCAGTGCTCATTACATCATGTGCCCTCCTTAATGCCCATCACCCAGTTACCCCAGCCCTTCACCACCTCCCCTCCTGCAACCCTCAGTTTGTTTCCTATAGTTAAGAGTCTCTTAAGGTTTGTCTCCCGAATTTGAGGTTCTTAAGACTAGACTTTGTCACTGTGGAGCATGCCATTTAAAGACACTTCATGTCTAGTGTTTGATTACTCAGGAGGTAAGCTAAACATGTGACTTTGGGTATCAACAGGAAGAAGTCAAAAGTTTTTTTTTAGTGGGGAGAATTTTGATATTTCAAAAACAAGTATCAAATTAGTAATGGGAAAAATCAGAACCTCGTTGAAGTTCCCTGTATTTAGGTTTTGGCACATATACACGTAAGGAGGGGAAAAGAGGATGCAGTAATCTTTTCAGTCCTTGGGTACTTTAAAGACCTTACTCTAGCTCTGTTTATGGTGAATATTTTAAAAAATAAACCAAACAACATTTTCTAGGTTATAAAATCATCCTTGATTTGCATTTTTGGAGAATAAATATGATTTTATTTTCAAATAAAATACAGACTGAAAGTGAACAACAGCTCCGTTCGGTTGGATTTGATAAAATAGAAGACTGTGTCACCCTCATCTAGTAGCAGAATGGCTTTTTGAACAGTTACCATTTAGTTGAATTCTGTCCTGGTCTGGCTAGGTAAGTTTAAGGTCCATCCACTATGACATGATTTTGTACATGCTTCTTAGATGTTTTTATTGAGAGGTAATTGCATTCTTTCCGGGTGTTTTCTTGCAAAATACTTTGATGAGTATGCAGGGATGCTACTTCTGGATACATCAGTAAGTTTCTAATTTTTCTCACGATGCTTTTTTTTTTTTTCTCTTATGCTTTCTTAGATTTGTGATTCTTTCCAAAACATGCTTTTGCATTTAGAGGAAAAGAAATGACTAACATAGTATCAGTGGTGTTTTACTTGGAATTGTCATTAATATCATTTGTTTGAACAAAATATGCCTGGACCCCCCACACCAAACCCACTTAATCAGAATTTCCTTATGTATAGAATGCCCCCGACTGATTCTGATGAATATCCATGGCTGCAAATCTCTGGAGCCTTGATCATTGGTTCTTAAAAGTCTGGTTGGTCCCCAGAACCGTGGCAGCAGCATCACTTGGAAACTTTTTATGGAATCTAGGTTCTCATCCCTATCCCAGAATTATTGACTCAGAAACTCTGGAGTGGGACCCAGCTGTCTGTGTCTTAACAAGTCCTCCAGGTAATTCTAATGCCCATGAAATTGTGAGACTCCCTGTCTTTGATCATCCCAAGGGGTCTCCTTGGCTCCAAAACCACAAATCCTTGTCCTGGTTACAAAAAGCTTCCAGGACATTGGATTTGCTGCCCATCATTCAACAGTTTATCCTTCTCCAATCACCTCTGTTGCTTTAAAGTTTCTCTTTTAATATTGTCGGTGAATTAATGTGTCTTATACCATAAACCTTAAATGCTTTGTGGATCAGGCATGGTGGTAATGATAAACATTGAATGAAAGCCTTTTTCTCCTGTTGTATTATGTTCTTTACTCTTCGTCAATTTTCTGAGGGTTGGTAACTGGATTTACTAACCTTGTTTGTGGTTAAGAAGCTAAAAGAAGGCTGCCTGCAGGTTTGGTTCTGGCATTGGCATGAGGCTTGAGACAGATGGATCAAGTTTAGCATGGGGTGGTCGGGGAGATGGCCACCATCCCCTCTTGCTTTCCTGATTAGTGTCACTCTCAGCAAATAGCTCTGGCAGAATGGCTCCTTTAAGTCCAGTGCAACATGACTGGTCCAGCAGGAGGGGGAATTAGAGCTCTCTCCACTCACTGTAAGGAAACCTCTTTTTTGGCTCCCAAATGGTTTCCAGAGCTATCAAAATAATACCATTTGCAGACACTTTTCATGGCTGAAAAGAGCAACTTGGAGAGGAGAAATGTTTTGCAGCTGGGCATTGCACATAACTGCTAACTGAATGCCCTTGCAGTGTGTAGCTCACTTTTGTGGCTCAACAGTGGAAGAGCCACTCAACAGAAATGAAGAGTCCCTCACACAGGCGTTTGTGCTTGTAAACCAGCTTTTCTTTGTGGGCCACAGACAGCAATGTGTTGGACGTTATACTGCAAAGCTCAAGTAAATCTTGCAGTGGTAAAGGGTTGGTGGCCGCCTGCCGCTCATTAGAGATCCTGTCTGGCTCTTTTCCTGCGGAATGAGTGGTAGATTGCTGACACCTGTTTTCCCATCCAGCCTGAGGATGTGAAGTGTGCATTAGGAATGCTTGAAAGTGCTTCCTTGTGTCCGAGTCTGGATCTTGGTGTTGCTTGCAGAGAAGGGGGTTGGGATTCAGTGCTGAGAAGAGAGATGAAAAAAAAAAAAAATCTGTGGTGAGAAAACTGCATTATCAACTGAACTGAGATTCTCCTCCTCATTTAGTGGCTTCTGATGGTGCTCTTAGTTTGTCTTCCACGTGGCCCCGATAACTTGGGTCATCCAATGAGCGAAGTCAAAAGAAGAAAGATAATGTCCTGTACGTGAAAAGGCCTCATCTATGTCTCAAATAACAAGTGTATAGTTGAGACTGTGAGCACATTAGAAATGGGATAGAAATAGTCCAACATTAAGTTATTTTCAATTTGGCCTAAATACGTAAAATTCAAGTGTGTTGATGGTATGATCAATTTCTTTGCACACTTCTGTCCATGTATTTGTTCTTCCCACCTTTACCTACTGTAAAGCCTCATAAAAACTGGCAGGTAGAGCAGAGGACCTAATGCTCTGCCTTCAGTCCCAGATGCAGAGTGCCTGCTGTATGCAGTGCATTATGCTAAGTATGAGTGGATAACAAGCACAAGACAGACCCCCGCACCCCTGCCTTTTCAAGTCCCTGCAGTCTACTGGAGAGGAAACACACACATCAGAGGCAGCATAACAGTGCAGCACATCAGATAAGCAAACAGATGAGATCCACATTTTCAGTGGGTTTGGAGAAGGAAGACAACTGTGAGTTGGACAGGTAAAGGAGGATGTGGACCTTGTTCCGGGTATTAGGGGATGAGGAGAATTTATGGTGAGAGAGTGGGGCATGTGTGTGATGCTCTTTCCCTGCATACATAGGCTGTGGATTTAGAGGGTGGTGTGTGTGTGTGTGTTTAAAGTAGTGGCAATATTTCCCATTGACTCATTTGTGGGACTTGGCCAGATCTCCTTGTGAACATTACCTCCATTTGTGAACTGTGGATGAATGGGGTTAGAGTTGGGTCATGGCCTTGGACCAGAGTGAAATTAACTGGCTCGTAATGTGATTGAACTAATGACCTTGGCCTCATTACCACTATGTTTTAACCAGTTGAGTCAATCAAAGATTGCAGAAAGGGTAATCAAGGTAATCTTTTTAGAAAGAGATTTGGATAGCAGCAAACACAGGAGTGAAATCAAAGCTGTCATGTCAACACCCAGGTGTTTGTCTCATCATCCTTGAGTTTATATACTTGTTTCTGCATCTAGTAAAAACATGGTGGACAAAACAAAAAGGATACCGTGATTCTCCTGTGTCACTGTTTTTGGCATAATGCAATGTGTATTCATTTTTCTTGCACAGCATCGGACGGTTTTTGCAGAGCAAAGTATTTTTGAGCAGTGATGTTGTTCTTTAATTTTAGATGTGTAGTGTCCCATAAATTTATTGATGATGGCTTTCTCTTCTTCTTTAAAGTCTGAACAACCCAGCCCTGCCAGCTCCAGCTCCAGCTCCAGCTCCAGCTTCACACCGTCCCAGCCCCGGCAACAAGGTATCAGTATCTCCCAGGCAAACGATGGGACATTTTCCTCGTAAAACATCTTAATGAGTTGATTTATGGCCTGTTTTCTACTGTTTTATTATTGGAATGATAACTTGGCTTTTATGCAGTTGTATTTATTTCCCCTAGGCATGCACTTGAGTATTGTTCTGATGTATGAGGCCGGCCTCTAGAAATTCCTCTTTTTCCAGTCCCTGCCATCAGAGTCCCATTTTACAAAAGGATTATAGACGCACACAGCCCATTCCGGGGAGCTCCCAAAGGAAATACAATAGCAAAAGCTGGAGTTGAGAGGCCCTGACACAGAGAAATAGGTTTTTACTCTCCCTCCTGGAAGTCTTTCATTTTATTTATTTATTTTTTTTCTGCAGATTAATAGACCTGTTTTCTTTGGCAAGTGTTAGTTTGCTGTCTTTAAAATTTATTTTCCCTCTGCTTGAGCTTAAAGAAATTTAAATTGAAAGAAATCTAATAAAGAAATTTAAGCCAGAACATTAAATATATATTTTATACTTTTTGGTGTGTGCAAATCTTCAAGTAAGGTCTCCTTTTTTTTTTTTTTTTAACATGAAAAGTGAGATCATATGAAGGAATAATTTGTTCTTGAGCATCATGTTGCACATGACCTCTTTCATGGACCATACTCAATTCCTGATGGCCTTGTATGTTTTGAAAAGGATTAAATTGTTGTATGTATTTGGGCTAAGGCTAAGCTTCCAGGAAAATATATTTTTTATATTTTTATATTATATATATTTATATATATTATATATATTTTGTATATATTATATATATAAAACTGACCATTTTGGCTAATCAGATTTCTTGTTACACTGACTTCCAAAGGTAGAGAAATTTCGGTTTTGCAAAGTCTGAGATTGCAGAGAATCAATACTTATTTTAGAGCCGATTTAGTGAGAACTCAGATATTCATGTCCTAGATTAGGCTTTAGGAATTGCCTAATCCAGAATAAAAGTGCCTCTCTCACTTTCTTGATTGCCTCCACAATCTCTTTAACATAAAAAAGAGTGATCTTGTTTTCATCACATTTAGAGCAGTCAAGTGAAAATAAGCCACGCTGAATTTTGTTTTTGTTTTTTCCCCAGTTATGTCCAAACTAGTTATGACTTAATTTTTTTCTCTCCCATCTAATACTGGATACTCTCTTGAATTTTCTGGGCACCTGACTTATTATATGGTTTTATTTATGCAAATATATGCTGGTGTTTTGCCAGGAATTTCTTAAAAGATAAAATAAAAATCGGCTGCATAAAATTGTTGCTTGAACAAGACCTTGTGTCCAAGATCAATATGAAGATCAGAGATAGGACATTACACCATGGAATTGAAATACTTCATAATCTGAACTTGACTGAAATGCTTGCTTGACCTGAAATTGACCTTGAAATAAAAGGAACAGCTAAACCTTAATAGATCAAAAACTACCACACAAAGGCTGCATTGCCAAGAACAAGTTACAACCACGGTGATTTATTAGCCTCAACTTTTCAATACATGGATTAACCTAACAAAACATTCAATTTACTAATAGATCTTTCTGTTCCTTTTTAGGTGTAATTTTTCTTAGGGAAGAAAAAAATACATAGAAAAACATTCCTAGGAAATAGAGATTTTCCAGTGAACATCCTGGGGCATCTGTTGTGATGAAAACAGTAGTGTTTTGTTTAGATGTTACAGTCCAGAAACTACCAAATATGTCTTGTCAATTGTATAAATATATATGATAGTGGGGGTGTTTTTTTTGGTTTTGTTTTGTTTTGTTTTTGATTTTTTGGCCAACATTCTGTGCTGGATAGCAGTCCCCTGTGTCCAATATGACTAAATGTGTATGAAGTCATGTGTTTGATTGTGGTACACTGTCATTCCTCAGGTCCTTTAAGGTCTATAATGAAAGATCTGCATTCCGATGACAATGAGGAGGAATCAGATGAGGCAGAGGATAATGACAATGACTCCGAAATGGAGAGACCTGTAAATAGAGGAGGCAGCCGAAGCCGCAGGTGAGTGTGTCTTGGCAGGAACGCAGCTCCCTGTTATGGAATCATGCCTTTTCCCCAGACTTACCAGTATATAACCACGGCAAAGGTGTGCAACACCAAAAACAGTGGCAGAAAATGGTCACATTCATTTAAGCTGGGTCACCTAGGCATGCTTTTATTCCTCTCTCCAGGGAACTGTGTGTATCCCTTTTCTCAGACAGCGAGGTTTTTCTCCTCTAAAAATTCTATAGGGAAAACATCCTACTAGGAGTTCTTGTTTTTGAAAGTCTATGCCAAGGTAGCAGGACTGACTGCTGAAACCAACTCCGTTTTCATTTGAAGAGTTTGTGTAGATCCATTGCTATAGCTTCAGAATTTGAGGAAGCATGTTTGCTGTTAGTAGTTAGAAATACGTAATTGGCTTCAGTGAATTATGTGTGTGACCTAATTAAAACTAGGATCACCTGTGTGTGTTTTCCAGCAAATAAATTCCTTTTAAGTGTGCTGACAATTAGGTTCCTTAAGTAGCTTTAATGCTGTGAGGCATAATTCCACATTATAAGATGGTAATTCATGTCACTTATAATTAATAGTCAACTTGAAATTGCCTTGAGGGTTTTATTTCTTTATCATGAGGAAAACAAATAGGCATGCTTACTTTAATGTGTTTGAGTAGAAAAAATATGAATCTACTTGAACTTAAAATCCAATTACATTTATAATACATCACATTAAATCTTTTCCCATTATCCATTACTGTGTGGAAGGCCCTAAAATTCCTCAAAAGAATACCATCTTAGTCCCAGCTGGACAGATCGGATGTTTACTAATCGGTAATTCCTTAGTGTTCTTTGAGAAGGGCTTCCCGGAGTATATACGCCTTTTCAGATCTCCCAGTGATGCCTGTGGCCATAATCAATACTTATATCCAATACCTCTTTCTCCACCTTGTCTCCCAAACTCACCCATATATATACATATATATATTTTTTATTTTTTTTGAATAGGAGAAAATAAGGAGCCTTATCGCCTTGGTGTTATAACATTTCCCTTTAGAACTCTTGAATCTGACAAGAAGGGAACTAACTGGTAGGACAGAAAGTCTAAAAATGGACTGGAACGTGGCAGTGAGCATATTTATAACCACCAAAATCCTGACTGCTGGCTGCTCTCAAATTTACCTGATGAAAAATGCATGACCTATTTAGCCAATTTCCAGTTACTGTTATTTAGAAAATCTGGATATTCCGTGATTGGCCGTTGCCCACCCACTTGCTGCCCCCTGCCCTGAGTCGGTGCGGGTCAAATCGCTCAGGCTTGTGCGTTGTCTGATGTGATCCCCGTTGTTGGAGATTCGCTTCTTTCCCCCCACCTGACATGTGCTGTTAGTACAGCAGCGCCAATGTAACATTTGGTCTTCCTTGCACTTGTGAAGTCTCAACTGTTTAATCAGTTTAAATACTCAGCCTTCCACTTCAGTCAAGAAGCATTTTAAAGCAGCGCTTCAACGGAACACTTCATTAATGTAATTTAGTTAAGAAAAACAAGTTCCATCAGTTTTTGCTAAAAGGATGTCCCAGCGTATCCTTTTCATTTCCTATCTTGTATCTTGTCTATCTGAATATATTATAGAGCTGGAATGTGATTGCCTATTCAGAGCAAAAGAAAAACTATCCTGATTTCTAAAGCATTTTCTGTTTCTGAAAAGAATATTATATTAGGTGACTGTATAGCCAAAGAGAGCAAACACTGAAGGACACTTCAGAAGGAGGGTATACATTCAGTAGAGTAGAATAAAGAAATATCTCCTACCCTGGCTACAAAGAAAATTCTATTTTGTTCTGAAAGGAAAAAAACAGGGGAGGGGTGATGTTTTTATATTGTCTTTGGTTGTTGAAAGATACGCTCTTTCTCGAAAGCAGTTATCCCAAACACACTGTCTCTTCATGTTGCTGAAGTATATTTCCAATGAATTATTGTAGCAGTGGTCAAGACTAGGGACAGCCTTGAATCATTACACGGTAGAAATAGTTGGTGTGGGTCTAGCATCTTGGGCTTCCACTCCCACAGCCTGGGTTCACCCATAGCAAAGAGGCAGGAGGAAAAGGAAACTAAAGGGTAGTAACCTACAAAATATCTGATTTTGCTGACCTGGCAGCTTGGGTAACATGCTTGGTGATAGCAGGTGGGTGGAGTTGGAGCAGGGAGATATAAGAATAAATGGGGCCAGTACAATATAGCCGCTGAGCACCAACGTCGGGTACCATAGCCTGGGTTTGAATCCCAGAATCGCCCCTTTTACCTCTCGACCGTAGGCGAGTGACCTAGTTGAAGTCCGTTTCTCATCTGTTGAAATAAGGGTCATTAAGTGAGAAATAGGCGCTAAAACACTTAACACGGTTCCAACCCAGAGTAAGCACCAGTATGGGTTAGCGGTTGTAGGAGTTGCACCAAGTTTCTGGTGATTAGTGTTTGGATTCCTTGCTCTCTGCGCCTATTTCCACAGATATTTCAAGAACTGTGTAGACTGATGCATGTGACTTCTGTTTCTTTTCAGAGTTAGCTTAAGTGACGGTAGCGACAGTGAAAGCAGCTCAGCTTCTTCACCCCTACATCACGAACCCCCGCCACCTTTATTAAAAACCAACAACAACCAGGTAAATTGCTGGGTTTGCACTCTTCAGGACTCTGCCAAACGAGGTGTGATCATTTTTACAAAGCACACAAAACTTTTTATCCCTTAATTTTAAACAAAATTTCTCTCACTATCAAATAAATGGGAATCTACAACCTTCGGAATAAACACATAGTTGGGGTGAAAGAACTTTTGTTGTCATGGGAAAAGTGTGTTCCATCGGATGGGTTAATTATATCAACGCAGGAAGGGACGGTGACAGAAAGTGTTGCTCATTTTCTCCTGATCCCCGTGGGGTTTTTTTCCCCCCCTTCGGCAGTAAATAGGCTAATTTAATGAATTAGAAAGAATATAACCTTTGGAGCTAGGATAAAGCCTGGTTCTTTGTTTTACTAATTTACAGTAATGTACTGGTGGGAAATTAACTTTGAACTTTTGATTCTCAGTTTCCTCATCCATAAACGGGGATATTAATACCTGCCTTGCTGACTCTTGGAACAATGATGAACACTATATTTGTAAAGAGCAAGAGGCCATGCTCATGCCTACTGGGCACTCAGTTGATGAGAGTAGATGTTTATTATTATTATAGGTGCTCTGCCCCTGTGTGCTCATCCAGGAAAAGAGGGTCATCATTTGAAATTGTAAGGAATAGTTAATAAAATGCAGAATAAATAATGGTCATTATCGTTGTTATGAATCAAGCAAAAAGGAAGCCTTATTAATTTAATAGTCAATTCAGAATAAAGTTATTTGGATAAGGTCTAGGCAAAACTTTGAAAGCTATGATGAAGAGCTTTTGTTAAATGATTAAGAATGGGATATTTTAAATACTAAAATAAACTAATTTCAAATATCATGAATATTGTAAAAGCCTCATAGTGCATTGAGTTGATACACTCATTTATGTAAGCTATTCTTATCTCTTTGTTTAGGCAGATTCCCTGTGACCTCTAAAATAATTGCTTAATCACATTACCCTATGAATATTATGAACTTGAGAATGAAAGAACTGAGCTTCTCTGAAATTATTCTCTTTCACAGATGTCCTACAATTTTAAACAGCCTTGTCCTTGAATTTGTGATCTTTGCTTTACTGGGAAATGTGATTTTTATAGCTGAAGATTTTCTTTTTAAATTTTGCATAAAGCATAAGATCTCTTAAAATTTAAAATACCTCATTTATAAAGTTTATCCACAACTTAAAGCCTTCATTATGGAGTAGGAATAATATCAGTGTTCTCTGCCTCACCATGTTCATACAGTTTCTTTGTGGACTACATGTAAATGCAAGCCCAGCCTCATCATCTGTTACAGACTGGCTGGCTGTTCAAGGAGTTAGTACATTCTTACTCCTTACCCTACCTCCCTGCATCCCTGCGTTCCCCAGCTCCAGTGCCAGTCGTACCCTTGGCCCGGCCGGCTCTCCCCTCTCACGTGGCTGCCTACCGCCACATATCAAGCACTTCTGGGGCAGGTGAAGAATAAGGGCATAACCATCACTGCCAATCAGTTGGGAAGAGCCCTGGGCTGGCTAACTAGCTAACTTGAGTTTCTTTTGTAAATCTGTGCTTCCGTATAAGCTGGCAAAGGTTAGAATTTGGACTTTGAATATATTTGCATATTTAATTTAAGCCTCTGGAACCCTGATTTCCGCTTCCGGTGGGGAGTGTGTTAGAACCAGGGTCCCTTACGGGCAGCAGCAGGGCACTGTCAGGAGTTAGGGGTATTAGGTAAGCCCCTCCTTAAGCCCCTTCAGCTTCATTCCCAGTCAGGGTTAAGACTGTGCTTGATAAATAAATGCAGCTCCACAAAGCCCCCATCTTGCCTTTCAAATCACCCTCGACACTTCCTGGATGGGCAGGCTTGAGCTGACTTGGCTCAAGTCTTGGCTTCAGGGAAAGGTTTGGATTCTTTGTTAGTTTTTTTTTTTTTTAATACCTGTCTAGCAAAACGAGACTAAAAAAAATGAATGGTATCATCTATCTGGTGAGGGTAAAAAATTACTTTATCCAATTAGATAGCATACCACTGGTTTCTTGGCATATGTTTATTCGACAAATGTAGCTTCACACATATGAATCATCAATCTGTCAGGAATACTCAGTTATATGTCACTTCCTCCATGTACCTATAAGCATAATAAGAAAGTCCATATGCTTTCACTTTTAGCTAGTCTAGGGTAGGAAATAGGTGTAGTACCGCAAGAGCACTTACCTCCTTGTTGCTGTCTTGGAACAGAGAGCAAGAGAAGGGTTTTAAAACTTTGTTTAGTATTGATTTCTTAACCCCTCAAATCACCTGCTTCGGGTCAGGTGTGTGTTGCTGTCCCTTTAAGTCCGTGTTTTAGGACTTCTTAAAAATTAGCTAGTCTTTCTTAGTTCTCCCTGCCGGTGAAGAGGAATAGTGAAAATTAATTAAAAATATAAAAGTCCCCTGAATTTCACCCTAGAATGTGTTTTCCATCTTTATTTGAATGTATGTGTGATAATTTGAAATTTCACATCAAATAAAATAGATGAAAACAGACTTCCTGTTTCACAGTTAGGCCTTCAGAGTATGAGTTTCCTGGGTTGCTCTGTCTTCAAGTTGATAATGATCTCTCAAGTTTCTGTAAATTACGAGACAAAGCCGAGTTTTCCTTACCCGTTCTCAAGTCTTCCAGGGACTAGGGAAAAGAGAAAGTGCTAATTGAGTCAAACATTTTCTAACTATTGATAAAAAGTGAACAGAGAGCCACATGTCAACAAAGCAAGTAATTAACCTGAGTATTGTTAGGAGCTACTAGCGATCATTAACATGAAAGACCTATCAGTAGAGAATCCATCTCCTGAATAATTGAGTTGTCAGTCCTCTCAAAGGGATACAGAAATATAATAATCTTTAAAGTTTGATTCTCAAGCCATAGCCTCAGATTAAGGATCGAAGTGCAACTTAGTTCTGTTTTAGGGGACTACCATGTGTATAAATGGTGCATCTTGGCAGTCTGGGTCGCTGTCTCCAGTAAAGCTTAATAGGGAATAATAGTGAGTGCTGTGCCATTTTAATCAGAGGGCTGTGTGTGTATGTGTATTACTATTATTACTAAACTTCAAACCTCCCTTACATGAGTTTCAAATGAAATCAAAATTCCAGATCCTTTTTGGCTGAAAGTATGTATGAGAAGGGCGGGGGTGGGGGCCTTGAGGGAAGGAAGTGATCCACTGGACCCAAGTTAATATTCAGAATATCATAAATTACCTCTCAGCCTGCAAAGCATGTTGAATGAAATTAAAGAGTCCATCCAGTTAAACTGGTTTGAAATAAGCCCATGGAAGACAAGGTGCTGTACTTTTATATTCTGGAGTCGTTTCCTTAAAGATAAGAAATGATCATAAATAAAACAATTGTCTTCAGCATGGCTCAAGCTCTCTCAGAATGAGGTTTTGACAAAGCTGTTTATTTTGGAGCAGGGAGAGATCAAAGAAGGAAGATTAACTGAGCCCTCTCTGGGCAGCCACTCAGTAACTTGAGGCGGATCACTGACACCCGGAGCTTTTGTTCCTGCCACTGCAGCTTCAGAAGAAAGAAACTAGGATTTCAATGTAGTTTGGCCTTCTGTGCTGGAGCACTTACGGAATGTGTAGGGTGGGACTTAAGTGCCCCGAATGTTCTATTTTCTGCTCTGAGGAGAAGGTGGTAGAACTCTCTAAACCTAGTTAGCAGAGTTGCCTTACAAATGTAGAGCCCTTAGTCACTTTGACCCCCAGAGTGCAGTGAAGGGGGGTTGCAGAGAGGGATATGATGGCATACAATTCAGTTTTCTAATGCACAAGGCAAGCACGCAGGCGCTGTTTTTCTCTCTGGCCTGGAATCTCGGCCGACGGTCTCTGCTTTGCCCAACCGCGTGTCTGAGTTGGCGAGGAGTGCCATCTACTGACCTACTTACTCCTAGGTCTCCGAGCTCCGAGTTTCCCCTTGAGGTCTCATTTCCAACAACAATAGAGAAGGAAATTCTGAATATAGTGGAGTGTTGGGTTTCCTTTACAGTGCAGCACGTTAAAAATGATTGCCTTGCCCCAGCGATTAAGTAATTTCCTTGTGTTGCCCAGAGCATTGTATTTTAAGTGACTGAGCCTGGTCAGGTTGGTCATCTGGTTATCTTAATGTTAAAAATGAAGAAATAGAGGCAATTCTCGGGAAAGATCTGTTGAAGCTCACTTCTTACCCATGCATTATTCTAAATTCAAAGGAAAATACACCCTTTTAAAGTATTTGGTCTTTTCCAGAATGTCATGGTCCTATATCCCCAACAGGTGAACTGTTGGTAGTATAACATTTTACAGCTGAATCTTGTTCATCATGTTCATCTTGTTTATTTCATCTCATCTTTTTTGAGGTCCAAAAATTTTAAATAATAGGGCCAGGACCTGAACTTAAGTTTCCGAGCCCAATCAGAAACTTACTAAAAGTGGGCTCATTTTAAGGTCATTTTGTGTTATGGAATATGGTAGACTTTTGAACAGAACTGTGTGTGTGTGTGTGTGTGTGTGTGTGTGTGTGTCAGAGCAGAGAATGGATAAAGAGCAGTAGGAATGAACGTGAGACTTCGTAAATATATCCTTTATTTGGTATTTTCCTCATTATTATTAGCTTCTGATTATAACTCACTTGGTAATGAGGTTATCATGAAAAAGACAAATTACTTTGCTTTTTATGTTTATATACATTTGTAAACACTCATCAATAAATTCAGTGGATCTCAGCGATTTTAAACAAGGCCCGTTTAAAAATATTTCCCTTATAATCCTCAATTTTGAGGACTCAATAAACCAACTGCATTTATTAAATAATAATTTGTGTCTCCTTCTAGTTCATTAAAAACCTAGCTCCCCACGGAAGCTTATAAACAGCACGCAAAACTTCCGTTCGTACCCTAAGCTGTAATCGGTTCAGATGGAAGGGCAGGCACTTGGTACTTTATCATGGGTAAACACATCATTTCTTGAGACACAGAAGATAGTCCTGCCCCTTTATTTCTTGAGTTGGAGGATCCCAAGGTGGGAGCAACCAGTGTAACTGATGGCCATCTTCATTTCCAAAGCTGCATCCAGTTAGTGGATCTGAGTAATTTTTAACTCTGAAAGTCAGGTACTAAAAAGGGCATTTGAGTGTTTGTTTTATCATCCCTAGCATGCTGAGCACTGGTAGTCATGCTGAAACAGCAGAATGAGTAAGAAAAAATTCTTGCCAGAGGGGACTATAATCCAGTATAACTCAGCTGCTGTGCATATGTGTGAGAGTGTTGTCACAAAAAAGCAGCAGCCTTGGAAGCTTCGATCAATTTCCTTATCGTCAACTTCTTTTTTTTTTTTTAAGTCTATTGCCCTGACTCAGCATTTCAGATAGAAGTCCTTTATTTTCCAAGAAAGAGTGAGATTAGAAGAGAAGAAAGAAAACATAGGAGAAATGCTATTTGGAAAGTGATATTATTGTATGACATTTCATGCCTAAGTGCCTTTGTTTAGGAGGCCGGTTCGCTACGAAGTGCCTGAAATCAAATTTACCAGTGTTCTCTTTGATCCCTAGATTCTTGAAGTGAAAAGTCCAATAAAGCAAAGCAAATCAGATAAGCAAATAAAGAATGGTGAATGTGACAAGGTAGGTTTCCAGGGCGTTCCTGGGAGTGCTGTAGCACCGACTAGCTTCCCTTTCCTGCTGTCTCCCTTGACCACCCGTGCTGGCTCTCCTTCCATGTCTTCATCGGAAGTGCCCCACACCCCCAAATGATGAGCACTTCTCGGGTTCTCCAAGTCTCGCCTATATCTTCAGTGGGATGCGGGGCCCTTATGCTCCCATTTGCCATGATGCCTGCATTGCCAAGGGGTTTTGGGGACATTGGGAGGTAAGAAAACCATGGTGGAGGATTGGGGAATCACAGCCGTAAGTGAGCGGGACACCTGATCCCAGTGTAGTGTGCTTTCCAGGTGTACGTCATGCAATCGAAATCTGACTTCAAGACTCGTTGGGGGTTAGTCTCCTGTTGTGGGCAGGGTCATAAGGTGCTTTGCGGGATCAAGGCAGGCCTGACTAAAGCTTCACCCGCCTTTCCTTTGCCTTCATGGCAAACGGCACTAGGAAAACCCATGCAGTTATGCAGACAAAGATTCCGGAGTCTGAGCATATGGAAAGAGAGGTGCACTTCTGCCCCTTCAGGGGAGCTTTTGACAAACCAGATGCTAATTTGGATAGCCATTCCTGTCTTTCATAAGATGTTGGTGATGTTGTTAGGTATGACTGGGAAAGCCTTTTTTTTTTTTAAAGAATTTGTCCTGATATAATTGGTTATGTGCATTTATACTTTCCATGTTCAAATTTAGACTTTTATTCTCCTAGTTAATCTGAGATGGAAGAATTAAAAAAAAAAAAGCCTGTGCTAATATGTTTCAACTCACAATTTACCATTGAGTACCCTTTCTTCCTATAGAGGGTGTTACTGGGAGAGGGTGGGTCCGCTCCCTTGAATCTTGTTGAGAGTAAATAAGTGCAAGAATTTGCCCTTCGTAAAAAAGCCAGCTTTGTAAGGGTAACAGTTGGCCAGGAGAGACTCGGTCTGCAGGAGCCTTGGGCACCGACTCCACACAGCCTGGGGAAGGGAGCTAGAATGGGGAACCTCCAGCTGCTGCTTGTGTGTTCCTGTTTAGTTGTTGTGTTATTTTTGGATTGCTTCCTAAAGTGCTTGTTCTTTTGGGGGATACTCTTCTCTTTCAGGCCTACCTAGATGAACTGGTAGAACTTCACAGAAGGTTAATGACGCTGAGGGAGAGACACATTCTGCAGCAGGTGAGAGAAATGCATTGTAGCACAACCGTTTCCAGAAGCTGCAAGGCCTACTTCATCCTGGGGTCGTGTCCTAGCCCCTGGAGGTCACGCCAGCCCTGCGCTGTCAGCACGGGTGATGCCACCTGCAGAAGTATTTTGGGGGGTGGGAGGAGTGCTCGTTGCTGAGGCTACCTGGAAGTCTGCTCCGGAGCTCAGCGTGGATGATCTCCCTCGCCTGGTGTTGCAGGTGGGGAAAACCGGGTCACTTGAGGAGGCGATGGTGCTGGAATGCACGGATTCCTCCGAATCCGCTGGCTGACACTGGCCTGTGGGCTGAGGGAGGGGGAGAATGGGAATGCAAAAGCCTTGGGGGCCAGGCTTCTAGTTTCATGAGAAAACAGTGATAAGAATTTCAGTCAAGTGTTATAAACATTTGTGATTCAATGGAGTAACCTTTTGCCAGAGCTCTTCGAAGGGAAAGAAATATTTTCCTCATTTCTCTTATCTTGTACAACACATACATCTATTCTTATGAACTCAACTGTGAAATACTTGCGGAGTGGGGAAACTTCTATTAGTACAATTGGATGTTTTGTGAAGATAAGGGTGCTTTTTAATTTTACTATAGTTACAGTACATGTGTCTGTTGCATTAACAGTGGCTGCTGATAAATAACTTTTCTTTAACACCCAAAGAGAAGGTTGCGTTCTGAATTCCAGGGTGGGTTTGTAGATTAGTTCACTGTTTGAATTTTGTTTTATTACTACTTTCAAATGACTTGAAGTAGTACTTAATCTACCCCAGCTGTGTGTGGGTTATTTTTTTTAATGTTTAATGGCTGATGGTCACTTTTATATTCTGTGTACATTTTTTGCTGAAATCTATAAATATGCACTCTCAAACCTGCCAAGTTGCCTGATTTGTCTGATAAGGTTTTTTTTTTTTTTTTTTAACCCTTCTAGAGTTTCAGATTTAAACGAAACTGTTACAGATCTAGGATTCTTAATTGGGACGAGTTGCATTTCTTGCATTTCCGTTTAAGCGAGTATGGGTAAGGGAGCCGGATTGGAGTGGTTTACCCTAAGAATTACTCTAGTCCTCTGCTAGTATCTTTCTTCAACGTTCTTCTGTAGAAATGAAAATTGTTCAGCTTGCCATTTACCAATTACGTGGGGTTAATTGACTGAATGGTGATGGTAAATCTATTAGCTGATATTCCCATCCCTTTCTATCCCTTTTTAAACACCAGCTCTGAACCGCTGTGGAGCAGTTGTCCAATAAAGCTATTAATGCATAAGCCGGGTCCAAGTAGCGAGTCTTGCAGGAGAGTGAAACAGATGTTTGGGCAGGGTTGGGACACCTTCACAAAGAAAGCTCAGCCAGTGAGTGGAGGAAGGAGGCCTTTGGCAGGGTCTTACCTTGGGGTGTCATTGGCATTCCCGATTTCACATTGTCCTTTAATTTGACCTTTGAAAGAATCGTGAGGGAAGGTGGCTTACTCGAGAATTCTAGCGAAGTGGATTACTTTAGTGTCCTAGAGGGAGAGAGTGATGGCTATGAATTTTTAGCCTGGCATCAAGGCTCTCCAGGACACACAGCGTTTCAGCCTAATTGCATTCCCAGGCCGGTTGAAAGCTCTCAGTCTTTGGCCTTTTGCCTTGTAATGCAGCTGAGGCTTGTGATTATGATACCATGATGCATGTACTGTCACGGTTTACTGCTTAATTAATTCCTATTGTAAAACATAGCACTATTGAGGACTAATGTTATTCTCCACCTCGAGAGCTGCTCATCTCGCGGAATGCATTCCGCAAAGTCGACGTACTCTCCGCCATGCGGACCTGAGCACCTGCGACGATATTTCTGGTGAGGCCAGGATCACATCCGAAGTCTTCTAGTATTAAACACGTCCTATCAAAAACTCTGGTCTGACAGTTTTATTTGGCTCACAAAAAGTGGTTAATGTCTTTGTTTTACTCTGGGGACACCCAGCATCTAGCTTAATGAGCAGAAAGCCCTGGATCGAGAGAGCCTGTGTTCTTACGCCACTTTCCCTTAAGGTAAAAATACAGTACAGGGGATACAATCAAACCCAGAGATCTGAGTACCAAGGACGGACTAATAATTGGATTTTTCTTCAAACTGCATTCCACCTTTATTTGCAAAGGGAGATTGAGCACTTCTCACCTCCCCCAGCAATTGAGCTCTGAGTCTGGGTTTGGCATTTTAGGATGAAGTAAAAGCTCTAAGAAGAACGAGGGCTTCCTTAGAAGACAGGTTAACAGTTTAGATAACAGCTACTATACTTTTAAAATTGTCTTCAGGAAGATGGGAAATGAGTGGTATGTTAGAGTATTCCTTCTCACATCATGGAGAACCCTCCCTGAGAAGTGTTCTGCTGAAGATTATCTCCATCTTGGGAAATTGCCTTCATGTTACCGACCCCCTTACAGCCAGGATCCTGATGGCCTGCCTCCTCCCCCGGGGGCGGGCCCATGTGGTCCCTCCATAAACAGCACTTCCCTGTCCGTAGCCCAGGCAATTCTACAGGAAGACCTAACATGTCCCAGACCTGAATCCACTGCAGGCAGCAGCGGTTAAAGCAAAGCCTGTTCATTACTTCTCTTCACTGAAAGAGCTGCTTTTGGGCAGAAAGAACTCTGATTTTTAAAGAAATATAATTAGACTAAAAATAATGCATCCACCTTTTTATAATTAAAAACCAGGGTTGGGGAAGGAGCCATAGATTTAACAAGTGGACCTTACTTTGTTTTTAAACAAAAAAAAAAGGCAGCCTGCCGTGGTACCCCCTAAAAGGCTTACGTGACAGGAAATAATCCATCACAAATGTTTTTTCCCCATAACCGTGATGGGAAGAATGAGTTGTGCAGTTGAGATACTCTTCCTTTTCCACTAAGTATCCATACCATGTACCCTTGCCTTCTTTTCTCATCTACAGCACTCTGTCTTTTATTATCATTATTTGGGGGAGGTATTCATTATTGCAGGATGACGGGGGCTGACAACAGCAAGGTAGAGCCCCGCCACCTGGGCAGAGCAGGGCGGTTCCTGTAGCGAGGCAGGGAGGCATCCTTCGGGGACCAGTGGGGTGTTTTTAGGCTTTGGGGCTTGTGTCATTGGAATAAGGCATGTTAATGCTGTGCTTCTGATGTTCTCACTATCAGGATTCCTGGAAAGGAACCCACATTTATTTTTCTTTATGAAGTCTTTACTTAATTGAGGACGTGGGTACATGCTCTAGTAATTCGAGTCATTAATGCCGTTCCCTTTGGCAAATGGTCCCGAACGCCCCGACTGCTGCCGCTGCTATTAATACTACTTTAAGGCTGTCTCTGCGTCTACCTTGATGTATTCTTACAAGCGCCCATAAAAATATGGGGCTCATTTAGTGAGATTGATCGGATCCCCTTCATTTCTTTGTGTGTTTGCAGGAGTGGGGGGGACGCGGGGCCGCATGTGGAGGAGGGAGGCGGCCTGTCATCCGAGCACTGGAAACCTACCGGACAGTCTGGTGCACCTGAGACACGCCTGTTTCCTAGTGGGCAAGTGGGGTTATTTGCTTTAGAATCAAGTGTCTTTTTCTACAAGGTATTTTTACTGCTCTGGTTTCTGCGTATTGTTAAGTAATTAGTCAGCAGCTATATTGAGTCACAGAAAGCTATCTTCTTAAAGGAGTGAGTTACCATTTCAAAGGGAGAATCTAGGACTATCCTTTATCCCCACATTGTGATGTAACTACTCTCCTTCCTCTCCTGTCCTCCCTGCTCTCTTCCCTTACCCCTGCAACTTTCATTATAATTGGTTTTTTTTTTTTTTTTTTAATTCAAGTAGGCCTTTTCTGAGTTTTAGCTTCTGGCATTTTCCCTGCTTCATTTGTTTTAGTGCTAATGAAATGGCTAACAGTCAATGAGGGGAGGTGGAGAAAGCGCTGGGTCTGATAGTCCATGTGCTGTACAGTTACCTCCCAGATCATTAAGGATACATTTATATTTATATGGTAATCATAATCATGTTGCCCTGATCTGTGTAGCAATTTAGTTTATAAAGAAGCTTTATTTATCCTATTATCTTATTTGATCCTTTGCACAACCCTGTGTACTAGAACAGGAGTCATCGTCCCCATTTTGTAGGTGAAGAAGAAATGGAGGCTCAGGTTATCATGTTCTGTGCAGTGCCCTTCAGATAGTGAGCTGAGTCAGAACTGATACACGAAATCCAGGAGTCTGTTCCGGTTGCTTGGGCGCTCCCCTCCTGGCCAGCTCATTGGGGAGAGAGGTCACACTCTGGGAGAATTGTTATTTGCTTTCATTGTGTACGTTGAAAGCCTATCTCTTTCTGTCCTGAAGATTACACATATTCCCTAGCCCTATCGTATTTTTTTATAGTATCACAAAAAAGATAATTTACTCTGGAAACTACTGTTAGTATGTCTTTAGCATCAGTTGAATTAAGTATTTGATTGCCTTGAAAAGTTTGTGTGTGGGTTACTTACCAAAGCTCGGTAACCAGTAACTGATAAACAAGTGTCCATTTTAGATCTTTTAGTGTTAATAAGCTCTTGCTTGATAAGTTCTTATCTTATGTGAATATAGTACTTTAACCATAATGGGGAACATCCTTTCTGGTAGTCTCTTGATGCATGAGCTAGAGCTAGAAGCCTGGGTCCAGTGGTTTAAAGTAAGTAAGAGGTCACTGAGGACATAGACTCAATGCTGTCCTGATCTTCCATCTTTCCCCTCTTGCACTCATCCTCTTGAGGGGAAGATAGGTTTCCATCTCTATTCCAGACAGGAAGGGGGGGACAGAGACCAGAAAACACATACTCATGGTCTACAACCTTTTCAGAAATGGTCCTGAAATCCCAGTGACTTCTGACAAATAAGTAGGAAGTAGCAATATCTGCCAAATGTGCAAGTGGGTCTGGGGAGGCAGGTGTTTTAGCTGGGCTTGTGGCTACTTCCAGAAAAATCAGGCTTCTATTCGTTAAAAAAAAAAAAAAAAGGGAAGGATAAAAGGATAATAGGCAGTTTGCTGTATCAGTCATGATGATTTCACAGTGAGAGTAATTTGTTTTATGATGATCCCATAGTTCTATTTGTAAAAAAGAGTTCCAGACATTGAATAAGGCAATAGCCGCTCAGTCTGGAGCTGGGCGATTAATTGGGTTGGGGTTCAGTATATCTTTTATGCTTCTGTGGAAGTCAAATATGTCAGGAATGGGGAGCACAGTTTCTGTTGGGAGCCATTTACACATAGGGAATAGTTCACAAATTTACCATTTTTTTAAAGAAAACTAATTCTAAGAAGAGAGGGTCAGAAGTTTCCTCTCTGCTGTTTTCCACCTGAAATTAGGTAATCTGAAACTCTGTTGAATAAATAATAGGCTAAATAATTAAAATTGTTCTCTGTTTTAAGGTGAACTAAAGAGAATGAGAAGCAAGTGATAGGAGGGGAGTAACAGACAACTAAAAATAAATAAAAGAGTTTGCCCATTTTCTCTGTGCAAATATTTTCCTTCATCCTGATGTTTTTTTCTCTCCCTTACAAAGCTTGCTAAAATTACCCCCCTCCATCCCAGTTTACCCACAACATACATCCCTCAAGTCCATGCTACCTCAGCACAGCATCCATTTCTGATAAAATTCAGTAAGATAAGAATGGAAAGACACTAACATGATAAGAGATTCTCTCAAACCAATGACCAGCCTCGTTCTTAACATTGGAACCTTAGAAGTCTCCTCTTGAAAGCCAAGGCAAGACGAAGCAGTCCCTCTGCCACCACGTTTATCTTACGTCTGAAAGTGGGAGCCCACACAGGAAGAAATGAGGTAGGACTAGGCCACACGAGGAGACAAAGGTTTTTTCTTTTTATAGATAATACTCATACCCCCAAATATCCAAGGGACTAAACGGGACACGACTGTAAGTAATAAATACAGGTTTTTAATCATTTTGTTGAGGTATAACAAAGTGTACAGCTAGCTGAATTTTCACAAAGTGAATGCATCTTTTGTAACCAGCACCCAAATCAAGCAACAAAACAGGTCCAGCCCCCTTCCTCTAGTTACTACCCATGGTCGTCAGGGGCTGGGATTGTAGATGGTTTCTCTTTTTCCCTTTGTGGGTTTTGTACTTTCTAAATTTTCAATAACATAATCAGAAAAATGATCATTATTATATATGTGTGTGTGTGTGTGTGTACTTTATAAGGAGTTTTGTTATTCCTAGGATGGAATTTCCTTACATCTAGTAAGTCAAGTCACTATCCATTGAGTAACTGTTTTTTAAAAGGGTCTTGAAATTGTATCTCCCCCTAACCACCCTTACAGTAAAATAGTCTGTTGATGACTTGAAAGGAGGAATCAGTTTAAAGGCTATGAAAGAGGAGAACAGGTAATCGGCTCTGATTGAGAATTTCAAGGGGTTAATCGTCCTTTGGCTTACCATTTTTTAAAGAAAACTAATTCTAAGAAGAGAGGATCAGAAGTTTCCTCTGGGGATAAAGTTCCGTGCCATCAGTAGCATAGGACCCTCTTGCTATAAAGGAGAATATTAATCTCTTGGTTCCATATTTGATACCATCCACCTCTCTCTCTCTCTCTTTGCCTTGTGATGTCCATTGCTTATTGCCCAATCTTTGTCTTCTTTACTTCCCTAGATCGTGAACCTTATAGAAGAAACTGGACACTTTCATATCACAAACACGACATTTGATTTTGACCTTTGCTCGCTGGACAAAACCACAGTACGTAAACTACAGAGTTACCTGGAAACATCTGGAACATCCTGAGGATACAACAACTGGATGCATCAAAAACTATTGTTTTTTTTTTTTTTGGTTGTGATTTTTTTTTGTTTGTTTATATGAAAACACTCAGAATGATGCAACCAAAAGGGAAAAAATAAAAATCAAACAACCTTCAGCTTTATTTTTCTTTAAAGCCAGTCATCATCTCTTGATAAAGGAGAGGTTAAGCAAACCAGCCTCAGCGGACCACTCTTCTCTCCAAGGAAATCCCCGGGAAGAGTTAGCCTGGATAGCCTTGAAAACAAATCAAACACAACACAAGAAAACTTAAAGAATGTGTATGGTATCATGTATCTCTCTCTCTGTGGTGGTTCATTCCACAGGACGAATGCATATTCAACACACTGCCTTATTACATAACTGATCTATTTATTATCGCATACAGATATTCTAAAGTCGTTGAGGGAATGACACCACAAGACATTATAAGTACTTGGTCCCACGGATGCTCTTTCAATGCAGCGCCCTTGCCATCCCAAGCCCAGTGACCTTACTCGTATACCGTGCCACTCTCCACCAACTTTTCCAAGTCCTTTTACTCGTTGCAGTCTGTATTTGCCACCTTTTGTTTTTCCAGTTCCAGGACACAGATAATCAACTGGGGGGACCAAATTGCCACCCTGATTTTCTTCTTTGTGGTCTTTCTCCTGAAAGTTGGGGCCCAGCCCTTGGCTGTATCCATATAATGATCTTGGACCATGGTAGAAAATGCACCAAATAGGATCATATGATGTGTTGTCTAGCCTTAGTCAATAAACCTGTAGGACTTTTAAACAAGTGTACCTGTAAACGTCCTGCATCCAGCACTGTTGAGCTATCATCAACATCCTTGTGTCTGTTTTACTGTTCTAATATTAGATAAAGACGGAAGTAAAGGCATTCCACAGGATCATCGTTTAAAGAAAAAAAAAAAAATTCTGGTTCTGTTTTCTAAAGAAATGTTGTAGAAATTCTTAATTTGGATCTATTTATTAGTAAGAGTTTCAGCTTTCTTCGGCTGCCAGTGTGTTATCCATCTTTACCATAAAACCTGGAATAAGAGATTTTTGTTCACATATGATCCTCTTAGACTCTTTTATATTTGGAAAATTAAAATCTTTCTTTGGGGGAAAATTCTTGGTTATTCTGCCATAAGAGATCATGTATTAACTTGTAGATTCAGTGGTTCGATCCTGTTTAGTCACTTGCTTATGTTTCCAGAAGGATTTCTTGTATTGGTGAAAATAAAGATGGTTGGGGGGGGCTATTTTTGTTCTTGATGTACCCTGTTTTAAAACTAGAAGTCTGTCCTGTGGCATGCAAAAGAAAGCGAATTATTTTTAAAAGAAAAAAAAAAAAAACCCAAAGTCCTTTTGGTGTCATTATTCCATCCTCTCCATAAATGGAGATATGCCAAGTGAGAACAGCTCATCTTCCAAGTTTTTGCTAGGAACTCAACCGAAAAGAAGGAAGATGAAGAAATACTTCTGGATCCAAAGGTTCATTCACTGGATCAGCCTTAAGAAAGCCTCTATGTGTGCGAATAGACCAGTCTCTAGGCTCTCCCTTGTTTATTCCCGTGCCAGATGCTGTCTTTTCATACAGAGATTAACTAGTGTCTGTACAGAAAATGGTCTTTCCAGACCCATTCTTTTGGGCAGTAACGTAAATGCAGATTGATAATGAAGTTATTTCTGCATTTTAAAAAGGGGATTTTTTTTTTTACATTGTTTTTTTCTATCCAAAGACACTATTTTTTCCTTTAAAAAATTATAATACAGCCATGCTCCTTGTAAATTACTTCTGAAGCGTCCTCCCCAAGGACAAGTGTACTTTTTTTGGTAATGTTACGATTCTTGATGGTTGGCATGAACAGTCCTTGAAGCATTTGTTGTGTGTCCTCTGCTCAATGTTTAACTCCAGAGAAACTTTTGGAGTCATTGTGGACATTAGGTGACTGATGTGTGTGGTTTTAGGTGTGGTTTTAGTTGTGTTTCGTTTTTTTAACTTTGCGGATGAAAGGGGAGGGTGATGCTTACATGAATTGTTTGCAAAATTTAGAAATCTTTAAACATTTCTAACTGCTAATCCACATATTCTCATTAAGCCAGAAATGGATGTGGTTTAACTAAAATATCTGTGTAGTGTAACTAGAAATGTATATATGTAGTTGAGGCCATTTTTATTTTTGTAACTAAGTTGTGCGGTAATTATCTGACAGTGTGAAGATTTTTCTCATTCCTCTGACCACTTACCAGGAAACTAGGTAACATAAGCAACCAAACAAAAAAGGACAATGAGAAGGGAAGCTATTACAGTGATAAACTTTAGACCTAAAATTTAGGCAATAAAGCGGATGTCTTCAGAATATCGTCAGAATGGAAGTTTGTATATTAATAACAAAATTCAAGAAAACTTACCCATCCACTAATCCTCATCGAGACAGCAAAATGAGTTTTCCATCAAATTTCAATAGAGTGAGGGTCACATTGTTGATTTTTTGCAAGTTGTATTCTTACTCTTATCGAATCTTTAAATGCGGAAATAATAAATCCCCTTTCAGTTAATTTCAAATAGTTATACTTCTCTTCAGGTAACCCCCTCAGTTCCGCCACGTTTATAAACACCATTGAAACCTATTAAAAAGTATATTTGGCACATGCGTTTCCTGATGGTGGCTTTGGTTTTTTTAAGCACAAAGGGAAAATGGCAGGGTTTAATTTCTTAGATAGGTTTCAAATAAAATCAATTGGGTGAGTGTGAATATGATTTGAGCCAGCCAGAGTCTGAGAAATTTTCTTTACATTTTCCTCCAGTACTTTGAGGGGGGAAAGATATATGTACAGAACATTTTCCCCCCTTATAAATGGGCTTGCTTCTGGTTTTGCAGCAGGATTATGTATGAGAGGGGATGCTTCCCCTAGCATAGAGCAATTATGTCAGCAACAAAAATGTCCACCTTTCCCTCTACCTTTATGCAGACAAAGAGGTGTGTCTATATATGCTTGTGTATTGTGTCAAAAAGTAGGGAGAAGTGTAAAAACTTAAGATCAGGGGATAAAAACTCTAAGAGAAAAAATTCCTAAGAGTGTTCTGAACATTTTTAAATTGCTAAGCCAGTCTTTCTGATCGGAATAATTACTCCCCTTTTTGTGGAAAGAGCCAATGAAATTGGTTTTCTTCCACTAACATGTTTCTCCCACCGAAAAAATGTTTCTGCTCATACCTTTTACAAACCCAGCTAACCTTTTAGAAAGACAGTTCACAGTTCGGGCCTGCATGATGTCTCACGTACCGTGCGTTTCAAACCCCACACATTAACAATAGTTAACACTGGTTTACGAGAGACTTTGCCCTTAAATGTTTTAACTGTACCCAGGTAACGGAGTTGGATGTCCGGTGCTGGAAATGGTCAGCGTTCGTGTTTGGTGGCTTGTGTTCATTTCTCGCACTTTGAAAGCGATCTGTATGCACATTGCGTCCCGCCTTTCTTGTTTTGTGTTCTAACGCTGTGTACGGCACGCACGCACATGCTCATACCCTCATGTTGCTTCAGACTGTGGCTCTCAAGTGGGGACTCTGATGTAGAGACAACTCCAGCTGCAGTGAACGTTGAGCCCCTTTCCCATGGTTTAGTTTAATCTTGGGCTGGAAGTCTACATCTTTGACCCCTTTTGTTTTACATGATGCTTTTGATCACATAGTCACTGCCGTCCCTGGATATTGCTTGTAAAGATGCATTGAAGAAGTCAATTTAAGAGGAAGACAAAGCCACCGCTGTCTGTAAACTGTAAATATGGATTTTGGCACTTGTACTCCAGTATCTGCAAATAGCGTTATGATGGAAATGCTGACAGATCCTTCACGGTGGCCAGAGCTACTGTGCGGTGCAAAAATAAATGAAGGAAAAATGTATTCTTGAGACTAACAGTGCAAGGCCAATACATTTTCTAAATCTGTCAGTATCTTTTTTAATGGAGTGTGTATGTGTAGTTATGTTGAAAGATACACTGTGTATGTGTGTGTAGATGCTATTATGTGAACTACAAGGCATTCGTAAGATGTATTTCCCATCTCTAAAACCCATGTTGAAATATAAGTACAGATTGACAGAAATAGGTGTTTTACTTAAATTCATATTTAATCTACTGTGGCTCCATGTTCTTTACAATGTATAGTCTTACTAATTGTTAAGAGTCATTTGACCAGAGTTTGGTTTTCGTTTTGCATACAGGGGAAAATGAGCCCTTGGCCTTTCTCAAGAAGTGATGCTGGTCCTGGGAAAGAATGGACAGATCAGAACCATCTGAAGGCACAGTCCTGCCCCCCATTCATATCTTTGAGTCCCCAGGGTCTAGCACCATTTTCTGTGTCCTAAAACCAGTCATTTTTCAAGCTCTGCAGAGACTGGGCAAGACACGGTGGGGCCCATTCTTAGAATAAACCAGGTTCCTTGTGCGTGGCATTTTTTCTCTTTCCCCCTATTTCTCTGGAAGGTTTGGTGCATAAATTAAACAACGTGCTATCACTAGACAAAGTCAGTCCATCAAAGGCTCTGCATTTACTTTAGCAGCAAGAAATGCTACCTTGATTAGACAGGAAGGAGAAACTACTTCAAAGAGAATAGAATACTTTCAGTTTGGCAGATAACCCAGGAATTGGATATAATGCTCTAGTTAAGAGTAAAGAGACTTCACAGCAAATTTGAGAAAGTCCCCTTATCTTTAGGCTGACAAGCCACGGTGATTATAGTGGACTGCCTTGTATGCTATCAACTAGGAGCTGATTTTAGGTGTGGAAGCATCAGTCCCAGATGGGCTTGGCTGGTAGCTGAGCTTTCTAGTGACCATGCTCGAATTGGACTAATCTCTTCCCTTGCTTCAGCCTAGATAGATACTGATTTGTTGACTTTAAAATAATGGCCTTGCATTTTCCCCAGTGAGGAGAGAGTCAAGATAGGCAGCTTGGGCGTACTGAAGACCACTCCGGATGCCGTCTCCAAGCACTCTCACTCACGAAGTGTGCTGAGCCACCGTCTGCCCCAGTACATTTGTTCTACCAGCTCTCTCCGAATTGTGTTCCCGCTTGGATAGGCAAGGGGTCCTGGAGAGAGCTGGTAACTCACCCGAGGCTGACGCCCAGACCCGTCCGCCTGGTAGTCCGGAAACATGGTGTCCCAAACTAATGGACTTGTTTGTTCTGATTAGTGGAGCAACTAAAGGGTATTTTATGGGTTTCCTTGCCCGGATACCACCCAAATAGAAAATCCTGAGCACATTCCAGGGCTTCCGCTTTCTCTGCCAGGTAATAGTATCCACACCTTCCTGTTTACGTCGTCCCCTTTTGTAGCAGCATTTCCAGGCTTTTCCAGAGGTTGTTAACTTGCCCTGGGCGGTCAGCTTAGCTTCTTGGTCTTCATTTCTCCCTTAATTAAAGGAGGGTAACCAATAGGGTTCCCAAGGACGAGGGAGAGAAATATATGACACAGACTAAAAGACGTTTCAGCAATTATAACTGGGCCCTAGAACTGTTAAGTAACAACAGAAATAGTCTACCACCTAAATGGGAAGGCCGCTGAGCCCACTTTTATCATTCACTCAGGGCACTGGGCAATCTGCACAGAATAGATGGCCCCAAGGGGCGGGGGAGGTAAAGGCAAAGCTGTTTGCTCATTTTCCCCTCGTAATCATGTCTTCCACCACATGCAGCCCCCACCACAGAGTTCTGAAGTTTCAAAAGGGTAGAAAAGGATAAATCCAGGCCATTAAAAGAAAATAATCAAAGCTATTGAAAAGATAAAACAAATGAGTTGCACTAAAAGGGCCGTCTGTGCAAGTAATAAGGTTGAAATAGTGATACTGATTTCCTAGCCCAACAGCATTCCTCACACATGTGGTTTGTGTATCCACGTCTGGGTGGGTGGTCTGGTGAGAAGTGCTAAATGCAGCAAGATGGCTTAGTTTTTGAGCAGTGGAGGGAAGCTTTGGGGACAGGCTCAGCCCGTGGCATCTATAGTCCCTGCAACATAAAGAGGCTTTCCTTTTGCTTTGTTCCAGGAGAGAAAGTTTTAACTTGGCTTATTCATTTAAATATGAGTCTCTATTCTGCACAGAATCAATCAAAGGGTAGGAGTTTTTTGTGTGTGCGTGGTTTTCTTTTTTTTTTTTTTAAAGCACCTCCTTGTCCCTTATCCCAGCCCTAGAGATGTGTGGCATAGAATGGAATAACTCTCCATTTGTTCTAATTTATTCCCTGAGTCCTAGGCAATTATAAAAACATCTCCTTTGAAAGTGATGCTGTTTTCAATAACACCTCAGTTCTAGATAGGACAGAAAAGAATATTAAAGGTACGTATTATGAATATAGTTCCCAAACAAAAGCTGACAGAAGATGGACTCCCCCAAAAGCACAGTTATGTTAATGAGAATGATAAAAGAAGTCCACTCAGTTCAAGGGTGGGAGGAGACTTGTTTCTACTAAGAAAACATGGCACCCATTAATGGCTTTTGACGGACATGAATCATTGCTGACTCATGTCTGAAGACAGGTTGCTTCATGAATACTCAGAATTGGCAGAGGCTGTGATTTTTATTTTGACCGTCAATCACTTGGGTGATAGGTCATTGGTTTGCACACTACAATATTTGTTTACAGATTTATTACCTGTCTCCCCCGCTAGAATGTAAGCCCCATGAGGACAAGGACTTTTCGAGTTCACTGATGGCCCTCCAGGCCTAGAACAATTCCTAGACACACTAAGTGCTCCTGTTAGTTGAACAAAAATGTGGGAGCATTTTGTAAACATTCACCTCTTAAGACATGTCATGAAAAAAGGTTTTAAGTTTGACAAAACTGCCCAGTAAATGACCCTCCACTGTATGTTCATGACATGCTACTGAATTCAGTCTCTGGGGAAGTCCTATGTTCTGACAACCACCAAACTTGTTTAACCTTATTTAATGCAGTATTGCCCAAATTGTGTATCACCCAGCAGTAGTTACACAAGATAACAGCGGTTTTCCTTTTAAGTTCCTTGATCGAAATAGTTTATATTTGAGGTTGTAACATAGACTGGGAGCTTACAGGTTCAGAGAAGGAGCACACAGCTATTAATATCCCCAGAAGTGGCTTTCTGGGTTAGGTGACCATTTAGCTTATTGTTGGAACATTTTTGAGAATGAGATGGGACACTTAATAATTATCCCAGGACAACATGAGCAAACCCAGGCTGTCTTTGTTGCAAACCAGGACATGCGGTCACCCTATTTTTAAAGAACATACTTTGGAACATGCCGAACTGAAAATCCATCCTTCTGTTTCTTTATCGCTTAGGTATGTGCACAATAATGATAAAGGGGGTTGGGTTGAGCTGTTTCTGGTGATAGGAGAGTCGCCCAAGGTAGGGGCAGGCCCTTAGGATCCAGACTGTAAAGGGCGTTTTCAGTGTGGCTCAGGAGCCTTGGTAGTTGAAGGGGTCCCTGGGCTATACCTCATGTCCCCACCACTGTCCCCACCACTGTCCCCACGTGAGCCATCGGTTCTTTCTATAGCTTGTGCAGGGAGGACCCATTCCTTGTATTGGGTCCCTGTCCCGTCCCCAGAGCCTGCTGCCTGTTGAGGGTGTGGTGTCTTTCTGCACAGGGTAACAGACACCTAGCCTGGGGCTGCTACCTCTTCATGGTCAGCTGCAGAGTCACCCTGAACAGCCCGTTGCCGGAGCTGCTCAGTGGGCAGGTTCTCTCACTCACTGGTGGAGCATGTTCTGGAATTCTGCTGCTCTCCACTCTGTCTCCAGGTCCTGCTACCTGATATCCTTTGATATTTTAGTGGTCCCAATCCAGATGGGCACAATTTCTCACATAGATAAACACTCAAAAAATGTTGAATAAATGAATAAATCTCTTGCCTTACATTGATGTCATTCTCTGCTGCCTCTTTCTCCAAAATTATGTCTTAGTCTGCTACTGAAGGTAATGTATAGTGTGGTGACAAAAATCAGACACAGAAAAGCTTGACTTTGAATCCCAGATCTGCCACTCCTAGCTCTGTAAATTGACCTTTCCTGAACCTTGGTTTTCTCGTCTGTGAAATGGACTGAACAACGTACCTCTGTTTGAAGGCGTTTAGAAGACTGGATGTTTGGAGAGCACTCGGCACACTGTGCCTGCTCTACAGTAAAGTGCTCAGTGCATGGTAGGGAAATTGACTTCTGCTGTTGGAATCTGATGAGAACCTTCTATTCTCTTGGTGGAGGATTCTGCCAACACATGAGAGTGTCCTGGTGCTGTTTGCCGTTCGGCCTCAGGTGTCTTCATCCTAACTGGCAGTGTGTTGCAGCGTGCCCGATACCCTCACAGCCATGGTCGTTGGCCGTCCTCATGCACACCTTCTTGCAGGTCCTCAGCTATGTAACCAACTGCTACCTTTAAAGCGTTTTCAGCCCATGGGGAGGAAATGAAGCCAGAAGTAAAACATCACAGTTTTCAGGTCTCTTTTTGGCCTCAGAGCCAGGTCACATAAGACAGAATTGAACACATTTCTACCTGGTGAGTTCAGTTGCTAATGATAATGTTGGCAAACCTGAAGTCATAGGTTCAAGCCCCTTGGGAACCCCTTGCAAGGCTGCAAACTTACAATCCTACACAACCATGCCCTGAGTGAGTGTCCTGGGTCATATAAGGACAGGGGGACAGCATGCCCTTCCAAACATGACTTCATAACATCTTCTGAAGGTGGTCATTGTGCAGCATAAGCGTCATCGTCCTCACACAACTGCGGCTTGCCATTTTGGTGAGGGGTATTTGGATGGGAGGCCAGCTCTTGCTAATGTTGGCCATTTCACCTGGAGCGAGCGATGGTCTGTGACCTTGGTTAGCCAGACATGCTAATCTATTACGATGTAGACCATGTAGACCTTTAGAATGATACATTTTTTTTTTTTTTTAAGGCAAGCGTGTATGCCATGGAGAAGTGGCCATTGTTATCCTGTGATTTGATTTACAGCAAAGATCTCCATAACTCTTATTTCAGCAACGTGCTCTTTTAAAAGCATGCCACACTTTCAATGGGGTACTGTTGGCCATGTCACTTTGTCAGGTACTCAGTGCAACCCAAACTATGTTGAAATGCTACTCTTAGTCCCTGTATTTTTCCCCTTAAATAATGGCGTGATATATTACCTTCCTATTGCTCCTATAACAAATGACCACAAACTGGTGACTTAGAACAACACATTTTTTTTTTTTTCTCTCTCCAGGGCTCTGCAATGGGCCTCCTGGAGCTAAAATCAGAGTGTCAGTAGGACTGCATTCCTTCTAGAGGTTCTTGGGGAGGGGAGGGGGCAGGAATCAATTTCCTTGCCTTTTCTAGCTTCTAGAAGCTGCCAGCATTCCTTGGCCCATGGCCCCTTCCTCCTTCAAAGCCATCAGTGTGGCTTCCTAAAATCTCCCTCTGACCCTGACCTTCTGCCTCCTCCTTCCGTCTTTGATGGGTCTTGTAATTACCTCTGAACCACCCAGATCATCCTGGATAATTTCCTCATCTCAAAATCCTTAACTAACCATGATCATAGCTGCCCCTTTGTCATTTAGGGTAATATAGTCACAGGTTTGAGGGATCAGGATGTCATTATCTTGGGGAGGCTGTGACTGTGCCTGTCACAGATGGGGAGACGCTAGTATTGAAATCCCCATCATTTTGGAAATATAAATAAAGCCTCCTTAAATTGCTCAGAACTTCTTTGCCCCCATTAAACATTAAAGCAATTTTGCGACTAGTTCCAGTTGTTCATGGTGTCCTATTGTGATGATGACTGTGGTGGTTTTTTCAGAAACTGGGGAAAACTCCACAGCGAGCTACCCTAGGAGGTTATTTAAGGTTTCAGCTGCAGTGATGGAAATTCAGTCGGTCCTCCGACAGATATTTCTTGAGTGCCCACCATGTGCCAGCCACTCTCTTGAAGAGCTTGTGAAAACGCAGCAGCTGTGGCGACAGGATCTCCTTTCCATTTTGCTGGGATAGAGACTTCTTACTCCCGAGCAACAATGTCATCATGTGGTTAGAACTTCTTTGAAGCTATATGGAAATCCTTTGCTGGCAGGCACACTGAACAGCCTTTCCGGGCTCTCAGCCTTCTTATTCCCATTGCTGATGGCAAACTTAATCTGATCTGAGTTTCACAAGCTTTTTAAAGGATAGCCCTGAATAAATAGTTCAACTTCAAGCAAATGCACGGGGAGCAGTCTGGAGCGCCTTGCAGTGTCTGTCACAGGGTCGGTATAGAGTTGCTCCTTGCTGCTCTGGTTTGTTGAATAAAGATGAAACCCAGTGACCTCAGCTCCACCGTACACCATCTCATGCCGTGGGTCCCGGACGCTGAGCTGTGGTCTGGTTTCATGAGCATTACCTAGGGGGCTTGGACCAGCTACTCCTCTTCCAGAGGTCCCTGATTCAATTTTTCTTGTTTTTTGTTTTTTGGTTTTTTTTGAAGCAGGCTCCCCACCAAGTAGGGAGCCTGATGCGGGGCTCAATCCTACAACCCTGGGATCATGACCTGAGCCAAAGGCAGACGCTTAACCGACTGAGCCACCCAGATGCCCCCTGATTCAATTTTTCTGCACAAGGTCTTGAATCTTGGGATTTTTTTTTTTTTTTAAAGATTTTATTTATTTTTTTTTGTCAGAGAGAGAGAGCACAAGCAGGGGGAGCGGCAGGCAGAGCAGGTAGGGGGAGAAGCAGGCTCTCTGTCAAGCAAGGAGCCCGATGTGGGACTCGATCCCAGGACTCTGGGATCATGACCTGAGCCGAAGGCAGACACTTAACCGACTGAGCCACCCAGGCGTCCCTTGAATCTTGGGATTTTTTAAAAAAGATTTTATTTATTTGTCAGAGAGAGAGCACAAGCAGGGGGAGCAGCAGGCAGAGGGAGAGGGAGAAGCAGACTCCCTGCTGAGCAGGGAGCCCGATGCGGGGCTTGATCCCCAGACCCCAGGATCATGACCTGAGCCGAAGGCAGACGCTTAACTAACCTTGCCACCCGGGCGCCCCAAGGATATTGGGATTTTTCAGTGCCCCTCAGACTATTCTGATGTGCAGCCAGGGTAGGAGCGTAAAAAAATTAAGTCCCAGGTTCCACTGCTAGCGATTTTGATTCAGTAGGCCTAGAGCAGGGGACACGAATCCCCATTATTAAAGTTCCTCTGCTGATTCTAATACACAGCCAGGTTTGGGGGCTACCGTGTTAGTATCAATCTTCTGGCACTTTCAGATATCCTAATTCTGCTTCCCAGGAGTCCAGGATGCTAACCAGGGACTTGTTAGGAATACAGATTCCCGGGCCCCATCTCTAGCCCAGGCTTCCTGACCCAGACTCGGGCCTGGGCCCAAAATGCTGCAGGTCCAGCGTTTACCCCAGACGAGGAGACACTACATAGCTGTTTAGGATCCTGAGGCAAATGACTTCAAGCTGTGCCTTTACTTACATTGAGCGGTGTAGCCCACACACCTACCCTCAGTCCTGACATCTGGCTGATTTGCTCTTGGGGCCAATATCCTGGGGTGGCTTGGTGGCGTACGAGGGACGGGGCATTCCCGAGTAGCACCGAGTACTTTGGTTCCTGAGTGATTATCTTGACTCTCTGTGGGTTGAGGGCTGCCTGGAAAGTGATGTTAGTTCCCTGTTAGGTCATGTGTTATCAGTAAGAAAGGGGGAAGGGTGTTCCAAAGAGCTGTGCATAGAAAGAGGCAAATCAGATGCAAATCCATCTGGATAAAAATAACCCAGAAGTACTTAAGAATGCACCAATCGAAATTTCCCTGAAGGAGACAAGATGTTACCACTGAAGGCTTTAGTCTGTTCTGATCTCGCCAACCTGCACCCAGGATAAACTTTTAAAGTTTCTTTTACATAATCAAATTTGTTAGCAATTCTAGTATAAGAAGATAACTTTAATCTTCTTGTTTTAGTTTATGAATGCATTATTTCCTCATGTCTTTCCTTAGTAACCAAGGTCCAAAAACGGTTTCCCCGAAATTATTGCACCTTCTCCCTTCGGTGGCGTAGAGTAGCTTTGTTAGCCTCCATGTGACTCACAGTTTGGATTTTCAGGTGCAAGAATTTTTGTCCAGAGATATCCAAGTCCTCTTTACAGGTGGTATTCAGCACATTACATAGTCAAATCATCAACCCATCGATCATGTCCTTACACCCAACTGATTTGTAAAAACTCAGAGTCATTTGCCATGCAAGGAGTCTCCATGGTCTGAGGGTTTCTTTAGGTCATAAGTCAACCCTGCAGAGATTTCGGCTTAGGTTTGGATATATTCTCTTCTGTGGACCAAAAGTGATAGTGAGCATGAATAGAATTTTAAGTCATTCTACTTTTTTTTTTTAAGATTTTATTTGAGAGAGAGAGCACAAGAGCGGGGAGGCTCAAAGGGAGAAGCAGACCTCAATGGGGCTCCATCCCAGGACCCCCTGGGATCATGACCTGAGCCGAAGGCAGACGCTTAACCGACTGAGCCACCCAGGTGTCCCTAAGTCATTCTACTTTCATAGGATTCAAAGCCTTTTCTCCAAGGCTCATTACTGAGCTTGCATGAAAATCCCTCACGACAATAAGCCTATTATATGGAAACAAATTTTTGCTGAACTGTCTAAATCATCACTATTTTCTCTTTCTTCAAAATGGAAGGCATCCGTGCTAAGGCGCCACTGACTTAAAGATATTTAAAAAGAGTCATCAAGTATCTCCATCTGATAGGCTACACCTTGTAAGAAAGACATTTTCTCTAACATCATGTCATTGCTACCTTCTTCCCTGAGCATTTCTTTATGAGGAAGGTGGTTGGTTTCACCGCTTGAGGGATTCCTATGTTGATCTAACTCTGGGTCAGCCTGTCAATTTCAGGTGGTAGCACGTGGGCAGGAAGGCAGATTTCTTGAAAGGCATTAACATTAGATGTTGATTTTTAAAATCCCCTCCCCTTTCTTTCAAGTGATTGGAATATCGGTGAAAAGAACTGATACATAGGATGGGAACCTGAATTGTGACAAACCTTGTGAAACCCATCCTCTTAATGGATTTCTCAACATGAGCAAAGTGCAAGGTATAGGCAAATTAATAGTTCTAGAATTTTCTTGTTTGTCTAAGGGCAGAGTGAAATGTAATCCTCCACTGTGACAAATATACCTACAGTTTGGAGGCTTTGCTTTTTCATCTTCCAATCTGGCTTTTGATTTTGTGGGCCCCTGGCCTTGAATACAGGTCTTTTTATTGTAAGCTGCCCTATTATTATTTCAACAGCATGGTATCAAATATAGTAAAACCAATAAATAATTGTTTGTTGTCCTGGCAGGTCCATCCCATGGTTATTCTTTCATCAGTGATTTTCCAGCCTGTGAACAGCCTCTGAGGTACCAAGTTGAAGAAGAGGCTCAGTAGAGAGCTTAGCGCTAGAGGGGCTGCTAGACAAGAAAATCAAAGGTTGCAGGATGGGCATATGGGGGATGAGAGAATCACTGGAGAGGCAGGTATAGGGGTTTGCATGGAGTTCCAGAGTATCAGGGAGGCATGGAACCAAGCCTGTACAGCAAGGCATTCTGGGAAGGGGGAGTGGCATAGACAAAGAACAGTTTTGGAGCAAGTACATGTAGCTTGGCATGACTCAAAGATAGGGGGCAGGGAGGGGGAAAGCAGGAGATGAAACTGGAGAAGGAGGCAGAGGCCAGATGATGGCAGTCCTTGTTGCCAGACTAAAGCTTGGGCTTTATCCACTGGCTAGGTAGACAGCTATGGTGGGTGAGAACGGCATGAACAACTTTGCATTGTTAAGTAGGGTCCCATACTCCTGTCCTCCACAGAGTGTACATCCTACGTGCCTATGACTCCAAGTTTCTGTGCTCTCTTGACCCTGTAGTGTGAACCTCTGCTACACGCATCTCACACTTGTGTTAGTTACCTCTTGCTGTGTAACAAAATAACCCCAACATTTAGCAAGTTAACACACCAAGTGTTTTCCCAATTTCTGTGGAATCTAGGCGTGGCCTAGCTGGGTCCTCTGGCTCAGGTCTGTCACCAGGCGGCAGTCAAGACGCCGGCGAGGCCATGATTGTATCAAGCTTCCACTTGGGTGTGATGGGCTTTCAAGTTCATTTAGTGGTTGTGGGGGGACTCACAATGCCTTACAGGCTGTTGGACCAAGGGCCTCAGTTCCTTATTGGCTGGTGGCCAGATGATGCCCTCACTATCTTGCTGCATGGTCTTCCCTAACTGTGTGTCCGCCCTGTAGGAGCTTACAGACTCTAGCATATATTGAGGTTGGCTTGTCTCGTTTTATATAAGCTTTCCCTTCCTACGAAAATGCCATCCAGTAAATGGTTTCAAAATATTTGTGAGTAACAACAACAAATTGTTCCTCGAATTGCTGGAAAAAATTTATGTGATCTTCTCTTCACTTGACTTTGGTGAAGTAAGGAATGATTGACTTTGATCCATGTCAAGAGCAAGGAGTGAGTGAAGGGGCGCCCGGCTGGCTTAGTTGGAAGAGCATGCAACTCTTGATCTCTGGGTTGTGAGTTCAAGCCCCATGTGGTGTGTAGAGATCATTTAAATAAATAAGAAAAAATTAAAAAAAAAAAAAAAAGAGGAAGGAGAGAAGAACCTCAGAGGTAAGTGAGTTTGAAGGAAGTATGAGATCACACGGCAGGCCCCAAACCCGGCTCCCTCACTGGTTTCTTGTTCATTATCTTCTATCTCTGCTTCCTCTTTTGGTCAAAACCACCTCCAAATGAATGAACCTAGAAAAAATATTTCCCTCGAAGGCATTTGAACGTGGAAAGGGGGGTCAGTGCGCCCTTAGTACTGTTGGCATAGCTTCATGACCTTAGAGAAGTTCATTAGCTACCCTAAACTCCTTTTTCAACTGTAAAATGGAGGTAACAAGAATACTGCACTTCATCTATTTACTCAAGAATGTTTTATTGAGAACACTGTTCTAGACTGCGGCGATTCAGAAGTGAACAAAACAAAATCCCAACCTTGTGCAGCTACATTCTAGTGGGGGGAGACAGTAAATAAATAGGTAACAGGCTGTGGGGGGGGCGGGAATAGAGAACATGTAAACAGGGTCTAGAAGATAGGGTGGAGGTGGGCTACTATGGATATCTGATGGCCAAGGAAGGTCCCATGGAGGCAGCAACATTTGAACAGAGACCAGGGACAGTCAGAAGGACAAGTGATGCGACCAGGAGACGGAGGAGCACGGTGGAGACCAGCACGGGGAGATTGGAGACACAGAATGGTAGCTAGGTGGGCAACGCGGTCAGACCACAGGGCCCTGACTATGGCGTGGAGCGCGGACTTGGCTTTTCCTCTGAGTGAAACAGGAAGCCACTGGAGAGTTCCGTACAGATGAGTGTCATCACCTGACTGCTATTTTAAAAATCATTCTGGAGTTTGGGGTGGATTCAATGAGATAATCCAAGAAAACCCACACGAAACACATAAATGTTTGTTCCAGGGATGAGGGGCCTAGGATCGTAAAGCATCAGGTCTTTGGAAACATATTCACAAAGTTCGGGGTCTTCCAGATGAATGGCCCTGGATCTTAAGAAACTGAACTGTTCTTCTAAAGGGTGTTCATTCCATACCAGTGGGGGTTATTCCCTCATAGGTGCAGGAAGGGGCATTCATGGCGGAGAAGCCTTGGCTGCTTAGAGGTCGGTGGCTGAAAACGGTAACCATTTAAGGATGCCTTGGGAGCTGCTCGGAACATGCCCCCAGAAAGCTGAGGTGGTCCTGTGTGCATTCCTGCCGATGGCTTTGTAGAGATTGCATTCATTAAGAAGTACCACCCCATCCGCTAAGCCCCACAGATTTTATGCTGAGAAACAGCAGATTAGCGCTTGCTCAAGAGGTTTGCTAGAATAAGTGCTTTTTAATGGATTAGGCACTAACTGGAAACTGAAAACGAATACGCAGGAAGAAGTGAGCTCAGGGCAGGGCAACCTGGCTGCTCAACCTCTGGCTTGGGAGGCAGCCAGGGGGAGCAGGGGAGGAGAGGATTCTGGTCTGCAGTGTGAGTGAATTTTAAAAGCGGAGGATGGAGTGAGTCTTGGCAGCTCACTCCTGTCCTAAGTGAACATCCCGAAGTGTTCATTAAAGGGAGCCCTTGAAAACGGTGGGTCCCAGGATCCACTATGTGCCTTGATGAAGAATTTCTCTGAAATGTAGGAAGTCAGGCAATGGGGTTCTTTTTTCTCTGTGTGTAGAATAAAAAGGATCGGAAGGTATCAGAGCGCTGCGTTCTTCCCAGGCCATTTTTGTCTCTTAGGACAGCGTTTACTACAGAGGTGGTTGGACACACTTAGGTGGGTTAGCAAGTGTGCAGCGTCTTAAAGAGACAGAGCGTACGTCTGGCTCTCTCCACCACCCCACTGTTCATTTACCCCTTCTTGCCCCTTCCATTTCCCATCACTTATTGTTCTCTTTTGCTTGCATTCTCCCCTGCCATTCTTTTATGCTAGATTTCTCTTCATTAATCACCTCTGTTAGGTGTTTGAAGCAGTGAGCGATGTGTGTATTCGCAGCTGTCAGTCCACGCCCTGGTCCTTGGCCATAGTGTTACTTTAGCACGAGGGCAGAGACGTGTAGAAGGCTTTGTCTGCCCTGGGGAAGGAGGGTGCCTCCTGAAGGGGTCTGAGTGTGGAGCAAGAGACTGATAGGAATTCAGAAAGCAGGAATTTGCCTTCAAAGCTTTGGGAAGGTTCAGCGCAGGCTATTTATAATCCATCAGGGGATTAAAGAGAAAATAGGCAGGTTCTGGGATATTGCTATAGATCACCTAGACAAGATGAAAAGATAGAGCAGCTCAGGAAATGTGTTTACAGATAAGAGGCAAGTTGAAAAAGCCGGGCCACGATCATGGAGACTTTGACTGATTGCCCCTACCAAATAATGTACAAATGAATGTTATTCAACAACTACCAATATTGACCGGCAGCACAACGGTGGACAGATGGAGGCAGAAGCCCGAGCAATAAATCTCAGGAGCCTGCCCCTGCACGGGGTACCCACAGCCCTGACCTTTCCCTCTCGTCCTCCAACCAGACTACTCCCAGCTAGCTGTGGGCGAATGGATTCTTCATTTGTTCACTCATTTATTGCCACACATTTGAGCACCTACTCTGTGTCCGATCGGATATATTTAGAAGATGCAGCCTCAGCCCCAAAGGACCTCATGGGAGGGAGACAGGAAACAGACCCAGCCAGTAAAAATCAGATCATGAAGTTGGCAAAGATCAAAACAAAATGTACTGAAGACCTCAGAGGCACACCTCAGTCTGGGAAGTATCTTAGAATTAGGACCTGGTGTTTTTACTCTGGGATGAAAGAGTCTTGAGATATTCCTGCATGGTGGCGACATCCCCCTTCCCCCTTTTATTATCAGGATTAAATTACAAGTATCAGGAGACAGCATAGATCCAAAGTTCACTAAGAAACTGGAAGTGAGTCTGGAATGAATCCAATCCTCACCATTTCTTCTCCTGACCCACGACATAAGCATTTTTTAATATTCCTTGAGATAAAAAGATCCAAGCAGACCAAACACTCAACAGTTTATTTGTTAGAATGAAAATGTGGCAAAATTTGGGAGTAGATTTTTCTGAAGTTGCAAAGACGTTGATGACCAAGGCTGCACACATTGCTTCTATGAGTTAATACTTTTAGGGTCAATAAATATGAGGATAGCAGGTAGTACTTGGAAGATGGCAAGGACAACTGTACCCCGTCGTCACACATACCCTCTCCTTTTGAAGTCAGTAAGCTCTCAGCCACTAACCTTCAGTGTTGTGGGAAATTCTTAGGACCCTCTCAGAACAGATTCAGGAAGAACAGCTGGTGTATCTTAGTCTCATTATAAATGTCAGACTTCCTGGGCTCCTGGGTGGCTCAGCTGGTTAAAGCATCCTACTCTTGATTTTGGCTCAGGTTACAATCTCAGGGTTGTGAGATCAAGCCCCACTCTGGGCTTGGAACCTGCTTAAGATTCTCTCTCTCCCTCTCCTTTGCCCATCCCCACCCCCCCTCTAAAAATAAATAAAAATTTAAAAAGTCAGACTTGCATTTGTCAAAGTAGTTCCCCAATCTTCAGACATCCATGTAGGGAATTGGAGATGACTAATTGTTAATTAGTATCAAGGAGGAAATGTAGGAGCTGCTGTTAATCGGGCTGGGAGATTGGTTATAAGCACTCACTCACTAAAAATAATAAGCAGTGATTGGCTGAAATAGTAAGAAGTCTAGCAAACATTAAAACAAACAAACAAAAAAATACCACCACCATCACCCACTCCAGCATAATTAAATCAGAATCTTGAGTGGTGGGGTGCCCGGTACCAGCACTTCTTCAAGCTTCTCAAGAGATTCTTATAAGCAACTAGGACTAAGCAGCTCATGGGGGCTGCTAAACTTGGACATGGAGAGAACCCAGTAGCCAAGATTCAACACGATTAATTAAGGTGATAGCTGTAAATGTTGCTCAGCGCAGGAAAAATGGGATTGGGTTACTCTAAATTTGCTAGAGCGAGGTCCACAAACAGCCCAGGCCATCCTTAGGCAGTAGGGCGTTTGGACTGAAGCCTCCAGGTTGCTGGGGTCAAGAGTCCAAATGGAAAGCTCAAGAGCACAGGATGTGATCCCACCTCTGTGGTGCAAAGGTGTGAAGCTTTTGTTTCTGTTTTGAAAATCCAAAGTTGTTCTCTCAGAAAGACACGTGAAAGGAGTGGAAAGAAAATTTGGAGGGGAAGCCCAAATATTCGTCCAGTGGAAGCCAATTATCCTTTCTCATGCACGAGCAAACCTAAGCCAGGTCAGTCTTCAACAGGTGACAGAACTAGCTCCAGGGAAAGGTCATGAATGAGGAGCACAAGCAGGAGCAAAAGCTTCAGTGCCCAAAGCTTTGGTTACCCAAGATGCCTCTCTGAGGTATGGAAGCCCGGTGACTGTGATGGCTGATCTTATGTGTCAGCCTGACCCGGGGTTAAGGGAACCCAGAGAACTGTCAGTGAGGGGGTTTCCAGAAGAAATTAGCTTTACCCCGTCTGCTGATTAAGATGCTATCCTCCCTTAGACCAATGTGGGTGGGCATCATCCAACTCTGTGAGCGCCCAAAGAGAATAAAAAGTCAGAACAAGGCCAAAGTTTCATTTCCAACTTCTCCTGCCTTCAGATATTGGACACTGGAGCTCCTGGGTTTCACACCTTGGACTCAGGCTGAGTTATACCCACCAGCTTTCCTGGTTCTCTAGCTCATAGACTGCATATCGTGACAGAGCTCAGCCTCCATAGTCACATTACCCAAAGCTCATAATAAAACTCCTCTTAGATGTCGATCTATATCCTTTGGTCCTGTTTCTCTGGAGAACCCCAACTAATTCAGCGACCATCCTGGATTTCCCAGAGTGGTTTAGATTTCTCTTCCATTATCCCTGTATTGCTTCAATGCCCAGTGCTTTGAAATCCCAGGAACTGATGTCCAGTCAACAGATACCAATGTTTGTTGATCTGAACTCAAGGCTGCTACCCGCCCCCCCCCCCCGACCCCACCACCACCAAGTTGCCTCTCCTACACAGGACCAAACTAAGCTACTGAAGACTGTAACCAGCCAAAGAGCTGAGGGCAGGGACGCCCAGGGATGAAGGTCTGTCACGGTGGTGTTCCCACGGGACGTGCAGCGTGGAATCCAGCTTCCTTCTGGCATACAAACCACTGCTGCCCCTGCCTTCTGAAAGCCCAGCTCTGGGTCCTCCTTTTTCCTTCTCTGGGCTTCCTTTTTGGGTCCTACACTTCTATCTGATGGCAAAGACCTGACTCTGGCTCCCCCATTCGTGTGCATCTGGGGCGCCGGCATCTGCTTTGGGACGCTGTGTCTAGCACCTGGCGGTCTCTGTCCCCACCCCGGGGCCATCATTCTCCAGCTGTCTTGCCACCACCCCCGAGGGACGCCAAAAGCACCTTGTCAGAGCACTTATTTGCATCATTCATCTGGAAGACGGGGTGCCTTGATCACTCATCTATTTGGGGCAGCCAAGGCAACTGTTTTAAGCTAAACCAGTGGTTCTCAGCCCCGGCTGCACCCACGCCTGGGCGCCACTCCTAGAGGTTCAATCGGGCCTTAACAAAACCCACAAGCTTCCTTCAGCTTAAGCTTTTGTCTCTGTCTGGAGATCCCAGGAGGCGTGTCTGTGCACTTCAGGTGGGATCATTAGCTCATACAAAGGTCACAGGGAGGGAGTGACCCCCACTCCTGGAAGGCAAGAATGGAGATTACTCCCCCCCCCCCAGGACTGTGGCTGGTGATTGCAAGGACCTCATGCAGAGAGCCCCTGAGACTCAGAGCCACGGGGGACTTGGGTAAGTATCCCAGGTTCAAATGTTCTGCTCTGTTTTCCCTGGAATGGCTCCCGGGCATAAGGGTGCTTTGCTGGTAGTTTAGATTCTCTGTTATGACAGAGGATTCGGTCCAACCAAGGCAAGCCAAAGGCGGAGGGGGGGGGGTTGGGGGGGACGGGAGGGGGAATGATTGTCAGCACAGAGGCAGCCGCTCTTGCTTTTTGTTTTTCTAACTTTTGAAAGTTTAGCCCCGACGGCTCAAGCCTCCAATGATTTAAATTCACTTCTCTCCCGTTTCATTTCACAGAGGGCTCAAGGTGGCCAAACTCCAAGTAATTTTATACCTGAAATGACCGTATTCAGAATATGACATCACACATGGATAAGAACAGCAGTTTTGTTTTTTTTTTTTGTTCTAATCAAGATGCAAACTTGACTCTTTCAGTCTGGGTCACAACTCTCCCGCGGGTCGGCGTGTCTTCTCATGGCTCTGACGGGTCGGTTTTCTTCTGTACAGAGAACATCTTGGCTGGTGAAAGTCTGAACTGAAAATATGCAGGTTCTGCTAAGACAATCCTGTTAACCTGTCATTACACGCCAATTACATTGTTCCTTGTTTTAGAAATCTAGTTAAAAGAAACACACTAAGAAATCCATGAGGAGTAGCCAGCATGGGTTTCTTGGGTAGGGGTAGGGAATCTGCCTGTGGCAAGACATACCAGGGCTGGCATGCCCAGAAAATTCCACCTGGAAGAGGGAGTAATTGGCACTTGGCAAAGTTGTCCTCGCGTCTTAATTGGCTAGTGTTGGTTTAAAAATGTAATTTGTGTATGTATTTTTTTTTTTCAGGGAGACATTATGGTAAGCTTTTCAAAAACAGTACCCACTGAGATTGCTCTCTAGCCTGATTTCCTCTCAGGGTGAGGCTAACGTTTATGGCGAGTCTCGAGGTGTGGCGGTGGGAGAAGACTTCACCCCTCTGGAGTGGAACAGTCTTCAAGACTGGGCCACCTGCTGGCCTTTCCTACCCAAATCTCCTGAAGCTTAGCCACCATCCAGCCAGTGCTCTTTGCCTCTTGGCCTGATCTAGTGTGTGACAAGAATGAGAAAGTGTGAAGCAGGAGCAAACGTTCTCCCGCTGTGCAGTGAGGTTTGGTTAGATCAGAAAAACCCACTCCGATTCCTTTTACTGTACAGATAGGATTCAAAAAAATAAAAGGAGTATCTGTGACATAAATTTCTAGTTTTCCAACTCAGAGAAAGCATGCGGGGGGTCGGGGGGCGGCGGGGAAGGGACAGAGACAGTGAGCATGCGCGGGAGTATGAGCTACTCCAGGAAATGCTCAGCTGGGTGAGGGCCACTGGCAAAGCCTAGTATCAGCGCTGGGCTCAGACTCAGTGGTAGGGGCTCAGTATGTATTTGCGGCATCATTAATTGATTTCAATAGGAAATTTCCTCTTTATCCACAGTTGTCAAATTCCTGAGTGTCCTAAGAAGCTTCAGAGACGGGATGAACACAGGTTGCCCTAAAGCAAACCAATAAAAATGGCACTGCTCGGAAAGATGCCTTCGGCACCTTACTTACCACAGGTGCTCATTAGAGTTTTCTCTTTTCTCGAAGGTGTGCATTTGGCTGAGAGTATGTAAGTGGGCTACGAGCCTAGCCAAATGCCTTCTCTCTTCTGTACTTGAAACCCTATTCTCCCAGGCCGAAGAGTGGGTGACTACAGGGAAAATGTGACTCATTGCAAGTGTTGTTATTAAATCACCTTGAAGTGTCTCTTGTAAAAGATAACTCCCTGCATGGTAGCACTGTCTTTGACAAGAGAGGATTAGGGTGAAATTGCAATTACTTTGACATAAAGGAATGAATTAACTTTCCAACTTGCGTTTTTTTGCAAGGCACAGATTCAAGCCGCTTGGAATATAAACATAGAATGCACTCACAATAGCTTGGGGCACTTGAAAATTCCAAGGATCGGCCAGGGAGCCCTGGGATGCGAGGCAACTTTAGGAGGTGTTCCTCACCACGGAGGGGATGCCTGCCTGGACAGAAACCGCCCGTGTCATCCCCTCCCGTGTCAGCGGGGTTTAGAGGACAGTCGGGACTGACGCCTCCTGGGGCTGATGCCCACAGGCCACGGCTGCAGGAAGTAGAGGGGGGCCCTCCCAAGATTTGACTAGATCCAGCAAATATTGATGGAGCACTTACTAGGTGTTGGCCTGGGAGGGGAGGCAGACAGTCTTGGCTACCAGGGGCCTGGGGAAGTCAGACATGCAACCGAGTGGCCATGAGCCTCAGTCCATGATTCCTGTGCAAAAACACACATTTCTGTTTATTTTCTTGAACTCAAAGCTGACTAAGCTCTCATCCTGCCAGAGCAGCAGGAAATTCCAGCTCGTAGGTTTGCCCTGAAAGCCCAGGGCTTTTAGGAGGATCCTGAGAACGCAGGGCCTCTGGTCCCAAGAGCCTGGGAGCTGCTGCAGGCATCCCTATGGGCTCTCGGGCCTCCGATGGACGAGGAGGCTCAGGACGGCAGGCAGAGCGGGGAAGGCCATGAGTGGGCCTGGCTTCCCAGGTACACCACTCAGCCATCGCTCTGCGGTCTAGTCACAGCACCCCGGGCACGGCCACACGGCCGCCTTCAGTCTCAGACACAGACAGACCACCCCTCCCCATGCGGGGCAGCACCTAAGGCGAGGGCCCTGGCCACCCGTGGGTGGTAGGGGAGGGGGCATCGTTGTCCTGTCCCCGATGTATGTCAGACTCGCCCCTAACATCTTTTGGTCTTATTCTTGGCAGAAGCCATGCCAATATAGGGCTTAAAATGGTTAGAAAGGCCAAATTCTTAGAAAATGGGCTCGAGGGAACCACTGTACCCCACTTGGCTACATTTAAGTCTGGTTTCTCTAAGCTCAGCCACTGCCCCCCGTCGTCCACTCTGCCATTCTCCAAGAGCTGCTTCTCTCGCTCTTCCTGTCATGGGAGGCACGGCTCTCCCCCTTCATCTCCGGCATAGAGGTTAGTGTTTTATAGAAGAGCAGGCCCTTCATTCAGCTTCTACTTCCCCTCTGGAAAAATCCCCACAGCAAAGGAGTATAAAGCCTGGAACCCGGCAGAAATAAAGACATGGAAAAACAGAGGAACACCACCCATACATGAACACGGCTCACTAGGCTACACCACCAGGCCCCGAATTAGAAAATGCGTGAAGATTCTGCAAGAGGAACGATCCCAGCCAAGGGGACACACCAGGCTGCTTTGAGGGAAAGAGGGCCTCCTTGAGGAGTCATGATAGGGTTGAGATGTCAAGGCTCAAAAAGGAGTTAGCCAGGGGAAGCGTTGTTCAGATGTTTTCAGGTCTGGTCCAGAACGAGAGCGAGTGGAGCAGGCCTGGTCTCAGACCAGAGAAAAAGCCCGAAGTGCAGGAGGACAGTGTGGAGATGGTGATGGTGACCCAATGGGTGGCGGTCTGCCCTTTTCCTCCCCGAAGGTCTCCCCCTCCACTGGTTGCCTGACCGAGAGGACTGTCTACGCAGGGGCAGTACAGAGGAGAGCGAATCCGTGCGGAGCTGGGAACAGTGGAAGAAAAGCAACTGGGGCCCCGGCAACAAACCCATGCGCAAACCCAAGAGGTGATGGGGCTCGGAGCTGGCGACCCGGAGCCGACTGCTTAGGCTCCAGTTCTCACAGGCTCTTGTGAGGCTCTGGTTAGCAGGGCAGGCTCTGCTCGCCCTCCGCTCCACTCCTTCCCTTCCTGCTCGCTCGCTAGCTCTGGGCGGCAAGGGCCATCCCCGTGGGCTCCGGCGTCTGCTGGCTCCCCAGCCGGCGGGGGCCTGGGTGGGAGATCAGAGGTGGCAGGAGGAGGAAGGCCAGCTGTTTCTTCCCTTTCTCTCTTCTCTCTGGCGCCAGCTCCCTCAGGACAGAGCTGCCATGTCCTAGCTTCCACTCAGGGAGGGACCCAGCGCCCAGGCGCCCCTAACACAGACCCTCACCCCCTGCCCCCGCCTTAGACGTGGTAGGAGCCCTCTGCTTTTGCTAATCTCTAGGGCGGTCACGTTTTCTTGTTTGTCTTCTCAGCATCTTCTATCTCCTCTTTGTGTGTGTGTTTTAAGATTTATTTGAGAGAGAGAGAGAGAGAGAGCGCACAAGCAGGGGGAGTGGGAGAGGGAGAAGCAGGCTTCCCGCTGAGCAGGGAGCCCGATGTGGGGCTCGATCCCAGGACCCTGGGACCATGACCTGAGCTGAAGGCAGACGCTTAATGACTGAGCCCCCCGGGCGCCCCATCCCCTCTGCTTTAAACACCTAGTGGTTTGGGTTTTCCTGCCTAGACAGTAACCCACGCAGTGAGTAGCAGCACTGCTCTTCCGTGGACAGCTGCTGTGGGCTCAGCTGTGCTCCCCAAAAGATATGTTGAAGTTCTAACCTCCCCCCACCTATGCATGTGACCTTATTTGGAAGTAGGATCTTTACAGGTAGAATGAAGGTCATTAAGGGGGGGCCCTAATCCACTGACTGGTGTTGTTATAAAAAGGAAATTGGGCCACAGACCCACGCGTAGGAGAATGTCAGGCGAAGACAGACAGACAGACACACACTCTGGTGGCAGCGGCGAGTAAAGCAACTCTAAGTCACAGAATGCCTGGGATGGACAGGCGCCCCCAGAAGCTGACAGGTCTCAAGAAGGACGTGGCTCTGCTGACAGGATTCAGACTTCTAGCCTCCAGAACTGTGACCCACTAAACCCCGCCCCAGACCCCCACTTCTTGGTACTTGGTTAGGGCTGCTCTAGGAGACCAACACCCCAGCCAGGGCCGGTCCCCTGGGGAAGCCCCTTAGGTCCAGCTCTCCACACCCACCTTCAGCAGCCCGAAGTACCCCAGACAGACTGCCTTTCCCTGCACAGGGCTCGCCTTCCGGGAGACGTGTCCGAGCTGGTCTCCAAGGGCACAGCTGCGGGTTGGGCTCGGCCCGTGTGACTCTGTTACCGTCAAAGGGAGGTTGGGGTTTATCACTGTCAATGTCTGTATGGGTTTTCATGGTTTGGTTACATCCCCTCCCCCAACAACAGAAAAAAACAGAAACCAAGTTAACTTGGCCTCAAGAAAAAGGTGGGTGGGGCGGGGGGGGGGGGGGAAGACACATAAATCTGAAGAACCCAGAGACACGTGACAAGTCACAAAAGCACTCATGCACCTGTGCCTCTAGAAGGGACTGGAACCGGCAACTGGGCGCCCTCCATCTTACAGAGCACTGGGTTCTTCTGCTGCTCTAGCCCACAGCTCCCACCCCGACCCGACACACCACCAGCCAGAGAGAGACGATGACCCGATTCGCCTTTGGTTCAAGTGGGACGCTCACAAAGAAGAAAATCTGATTGGCTCAGCTTGGGTCAAGTGTTCAGGCCTTATCCAATCGGCTGTGTCCAAGGGGGCGAGAGCACACACTCCTTTAAGTCCGGGCAAGGTTCAAGCCGGGCAGGGGTTTCCTACAGGCTCTGCTTGCCCCAGGGGAGAGGTGTGTTCTGGGCCCGATGCCCTCGGGGCCGAGGCTGGGCGGGGAACTACGGCTCCAGGCCAAGCTCGGGCTCACCCCTCATAGTCGGGGCCCTCGGGACTCCCAGCTGGCCCTCACCAGACCCCGCCATCTGGATGTGCAACGTGAAAAGAGTAACCGGAGAATTCACTCTACCCTAGTTAAACCTGCAAAATCAAACCTCCCACCTCACTAAATGATGTGTGATTCTGTTATGTAATCTGTGGGTAATAATAGCTCACATTTATTGGACACTTAAAACAGGCCAGGCACTCTGCTAAGTGTTAAGAATATTCTCTCTGATGTTCATAATTCCGCAAGATCGGTTTCGTTATTCAGTTTCATCTCTGCGAACCACCCCACTCCCACACACTCTAGTCTCAAACACAAGGTAAAACGACTACTGTCTTCATCCTTCTGCTCCTTAATTGGTTTTTAAGAGGTAAGGCAGGCACATGGTTCAAAACTCAGAGCCGGAAGGGTGGAAAGCTAGTCTCCCTCCCATTTCTGTATCCCAGCCATCCCATTTCCCTCCCTAAAGGCAACCACTGTTACTGGTCTCTTACATACAAAACAAAACACAGGCATTTATGCTTCGTGTATCTGTAAAAATGGTAAATTCCTTTTCACATTATTCTAAACCTTTCACACTCCGTCTTGGTAGTGGTTCCTACCCGCCTTGCTGATGGTCTGGTGTAAGATGTGAGAGAGAAAGGAGTCCAGGTAACTCTAGTACCACTGGCTGAGACGGGGACAGGTGGTGTGGGAGGGTCGTCAGCAACAGATTCGGTGGCACAGGGAATCAAGAATTCTGTTTCAGACATGATACATGTGGTGGTGTGGCTTGAATTGGCATAAATCAAGTTGGCAGTTGAATGAACTTGCTCAATGGACAGGTCAGGGCAAGAGATATCAATTGGGGACCACTCCCTACTGACAGTACTTAAAGTCATGGGGCCAAGAGAGATTATACACTGAGACTCAGTCCACGGATAGGTCCTTTACTAGATCAGTGCTCCCAGAAGTAGCTTGGCTGGTCCACTCCTTAGCAAGCTCTGAACAAGACACCTGATCTAAGGGGGCTCACAGCCTAAGGAAAGACAGATGGTTATGAAACAATGTATTCTGTACTACATATAATGATGAGCTGGGTGTTGTGGGGACAGCAGAAGAGCAGAAGACTAATAGCCTGAGTCGTAAGGAAGACTTCATGCTGAAGATTGAATCTGAAAGGGGCCATGAAGGTTAAGTACAGTTTTCCCAAGTAAAGGAGGGGAAATATGTACAAAGGCGTGAAGGCAGGCCGTAAGAGAAAGTTCCATGAAACCAAAAATACATATCCTCTTCTAAAAGCTGCAGTCATGGTTAATGGAAAGACACGAAAAACATTCCCATTAAAATTAGCAACAAACCAAGGACTTCCAAATTCACTAGCACCTTTCAAGAGGTGTGTCTAGAGACACAGGCCAGCACAACCAGAGAAGACAAGGGGCTAACGAGTTCCAAACTTGCCAGAAGGGTCACAGTATGTGTAGATGATATGATCAGATATTTAAGGGGGAAAAATAAGAAACTAATAGGAAAAAAATACAAAAATGGATAAGAAAATTCAAAAAGGCAGCTATAAACAAAATTTAGACTAAATCAGTACTAAAAAAAATAGCCCAAAATATGGGAACAGTGATCAATTGTAAAATATAGAAGAAAAGATCCTACTTATAACCTGAGGAATAAAACTAGAATAAACCTAAGAAATTGGATTTCAATAACACTGGCAAATTTTTTTTCAAATTATAAATCATATATGAAAAATATATAGTAACAAGAATATCACACTACTCTGAGACCACCCAGGGGACGGTGTGGTCTGAAATCATTCTGAAATCACATGCGATTGGTAGGGTGCTATTTATTGGCAGTGAGGGAATTATATTATTGCCTGCATTCAAAACTCGCCAGTATGTCCTTCTGCTTAAAATTGTCTGATTTGAAAACAAATCACAATTTAAAATGGGGAAGAAAACAAAAATTCTTGTAAATGGCAGACTTTTTTGAACATTTTATTGTAGGCAATTGGTGGTAAAATAAGCAAATTTACTTCTGTATACAGAGAGTATTAAATCCTTCCCCCCCCCCCATACCCACTAAATAAATATCAAACAAAGAATATTCAATTCAAGTAGCACCAAATCATGAGGCTGCTCAGGATCCTGCATAGACTGGCCTGCCCTGAGCGGTCCTCATCAGCCTTGGTTTTTTCCCAAACCATCACGCAGAGCTCTTGGTAAAAGCTGATGCTCACTTAAAGCTTGTGAAATGGAAGAGGCAGGTGAGGGTCTTGGATTTTCCCTTGGCATCCAAAGAGCTGGGCTTTTTGCGTTCTCAGCACAGAATTCTCTAAAGGGAGCCATCCACTGTGGACAGTGTACTCCGTTCCTTCTGGCCCCTTCGAGAGTTTGTTTCAAGAATCCTACCCAGAGCCCTGCCTTGTGTTTATATTACCCCAGACCAACAGAACAGGGTGGCCAGACTCTATTCCAGCCTTTTTCCCCCCAAAGCCTGAAATCTTCAAAACCTCTCTCGGGGTGTACTGGAAATCTCAGTGTAGACGCATTTACCATAATTAGATTCAGCCCACTGCGGTAACTGTGGTACGTGTGATGTAATTAGCAAAGCAACCAGTTGAATGCATTTGTGCAGCTTCTAAGGCATTCTTCAAAACAAACGGCCCCACTTGGGAGGAGGGGAGATGCTGACACACTGCAGAGACTGCATAGCTACGAACAGCGTCTAGGCGGATTGTCAGAGCAATGCAGGTTCTAATTACGACCGTGCAACGGCTCCCCCTTCTCCAGCAGAGATGGTCCCAGGGCCCTTCTCCTTTGGAACTGAACCTTTCAGGGTTAGGCTCCACGCAAAGTGGGACTTAACTTTCTCCAAATCTTAATATTTCAGGGGAGTGGGTGTGGAGTTCTTCCTTCCAATGGGGGAGTTTTGTTTGTTTTTGTTTGTTTGTTTGTTTTTTGGAGAGAGAGATGGAGCGCAAGCAGGAGAGGCAGAGGGAGAGAGAGAATCCTAAGCAGACTCCATGCCCAGCACAGAGCCTGATACGGGGCTCGATCTCACGACCCCGAGATCACGACCTGAGCTGAAACCGAGAGTCAGATGCTTAACTGACTGACTTACCCAGGCGCACTTGCCTCTTTTTTTTTTTTTTTAAGAATTGAGCAAATAGAGTTCAAAAAATTAAATATTATTAAGGATTTGTGCCCTCCCAGGGGTGCTAAAAATATAAAGATTATTAAAGATTAAATCATCCCAAACTAGAAACACCTGGCTGAGTGTTTGGAGGCATGTGGGTGGTGATGATAGTGGTGACTTAGCAAGTGTGGTCTAAAATCTTCCATAGGGTGAAGTTGTTCCTAAGAAATGGCTGCTCAGGGAAAGACTGCATGTGGGAGGCTGAATAATCCAGAAAAGAGATGTCCACTTCCTAATTCCCAGAAGTTGAGAATATGTTAGGTTACATGGCAAAGGGGAATGAAGGTGCTAAGTAGCTGCCCTTAAATTAGGGAGATGATCCTAGATTATGCTTTGGACAAAATGAAGAGAGCAAGGAGAAGGTAAGCCAAAGTTAGCAATGGCAAGGAGGGGGAGCACGGGAAGCTGGGAAGAAAGAGAATCTTCTGGGGGCAACAGGTATGCACTGTTAGCAATGGCTGGCCCATTGAAAATGTCACTGGCCAGGGGCCAGAAAATCGGCTTTCTAGTCCTGCTTCTACCCCTCCAGGCTGTAATCTTTCTGAGCATTTACAAAATAGGGATGAGAGACTTACCCTGCCTCCCAGGGTTGTTAGGATCAAGTGAGGAGCACGCATCAGTTCTTTGTAAAGTGTGATTTTGGATACAGAACATGGTGTGACGTCACAGGTGAAGTTTAAGCCTCTGGAGCAAGCTACTTGTCCCCCCCCCCCCACCCCCCCTAAAACTTCTTGAATGCAGGCTGACACAGTGGAGGCAAGCTCGGAGCTATCAGCTAACACCCCACGTTTGGTGAAAACTCTGAATCTGACCTCGCTGGCTGCTCTGGGCACGCGTACCATAGCACCTGGCACAGTCGGCTTCTCGGGGAAGTCATTAGGAAATATACCCCACCCTGGAGACATCAACTCCCTCCAGGCAGGGGCTCTCTACTTGGAAGAGTCTCCCTTCCCTCTCCAAAGCTCTTGGTGTTGGACCCGAAGTGCCTCTTTTTCCTGTAGGAACTCAGGTAAACCCCCGTGAAGCTGGGAACTCGGACAAGGAGCACTCTTGGTCTCCCAAGTCAGCCCATCTGCCATCTGTCCTGTGGGTGAACAGGAAAGGCTTTCTGAAAAGAGCCAATAGATGGTTATAGAGCTGAAGCACGAGGTCTCCGAGAGAGAGTGATTTCTATCAAGAAATGAAGCAACCCATCTCTGCAGCCTCATCTTATAACACCTACACTCCAGCCAATGTGACCTTCCTTTGTCTTCCTTTCCTGCACGGAGCTGGTCCCAGGTCATGGCTTTTGCCCCTCTGCCTGGTGACCCTCCAGACCTATTGGTGGCTGCCTCCTTCCTCAATTTGGGGTCTCGGCTTGAATGTCATTTCCTCAGATCCACCATGCTGGACCCCCCTGCAAATGGTGCCGACTCCCACTCTTACAACTCTCTCATGGGATTCATTTTCTTCAGGATCCTTCTTACTACCGACAGTTGGATTTTTTTTTTTTCTTTCCGCCTCACCCCTTGAATGTGAGCCCCATGAGAGCAGGACCCTGTCTGTCCTGCTCAGTGCTATACCCCTAGAGCCTGGAGCACAGCCTGGACACTGGAGGTGCTCAATGCGTATTTACTGAATACACACCTTGACTTGGAACTTACCACGTACCAGGTACCTGGTGAAATGCTCTGCAGGCATTCTTATGGATTACTTCTGATAACTCTGGGAAGTAGATTTTGTTCTCTTGGTTTTACAAGTGAGCCACAGAGGCCCAGAGAGACTGGGTGACTTGCTTAAGATCCCCCAGCTGGTAAGTAGGAGACCCTGGGTTAGAACCTGTGCTCCTAACAGGAACAACATTCAGAGTGGTGGCTCCTAGCTCTGAGCATGAGAACCACACGCCTCAAGTCCAGGGTGATGTCCTGACTGCAGTCTTTTAAAGTCATGCTTCTCAAAAAGTAACGTGCGTTCGAATTACTTCGAGACTTTGTTCACCTGAAGCTTCTGATTCCATCCATCTGTGAAGTGGGGCGCGGGTGTGGAGGGTGGAGTGCGGGGACATACTGCACTTCTAACAAGCTCCTGGGTGGGGTTGGTGACCCCCCCTTTAAGAGCCAGGGTTCAAAGTGTCCTCTGATTTGAGAATTCGGTTAGCTATTTGTAAAACAAAGACAGGAAAGGAAGAAGCTGGTAAAGCTTGCGGTCAAATCATTTGCCACAGCTGAGCAAAGAGAGCAGCAAGCGGTCCCTCCTCCCCTGGGAGAAGCGGATGTTATTCTAGCACCTTCTGCAGCCCCGTCAGAGGCAGAGTCCTGGAAACCTGGGTCTAGCATGTGTGTCTGAACCTACCTTTGGTTTCCCGCTGTGTAGTCGTTGGCTCAAGACCAACGAAGGGGTTGAGCCCACTATAGAAAGCCATCTCTCTAGCCGTAAGCCTTCCTGCCCTCCCTCCTCCCCTACCTGGACCTCGTTCCTGGACCTCAAACACTGTTGTCCGACTCTGAACTCCAAAGAGGTGGCTTGCCTGGGGCTTAGGAGTATCTAAGAGTGCCTACCATTTGCCGGAATTTTCTCCCCATTGAAAACAAGTGTAAAATGTGTGCCCTGCTGGTACAGAGGGTGGTTGTTAAGAGTGCTTTGAGAGGTAGACAGCAGCATTTCCTGCATGTGGGTGGGGTGGGACAAAGACCCAGAGAACACTGAGAAAGTTCTTCCCCCCTTCAAGTGTGTTTTGACCTTCTAATTAACTTAGAAGAAAGTCTCACATCAGGGGTAGTATTTCTCAATATTTACTTATTTTAGCAGAGAGGGTAGTAAGCAACTGTATCTAGGTAGACTTTACTACTATTTTTCCTTGTGCTTTTTCTGTGGTCATCTTCTGCAGCAAAACTTACAGGTTTTCCATTTAAGACAGTTATAGAAGCCTTCCCTTAAAAGAGACATTTAAATAAAACAAGAACGATGGTTTAAAAAAAAAAAGTAAATAACATCATAGGTTGAAGGCAGATGTGGTAGAAATTGTGAAGTGAGTCCGTCTTGGAAAGCAGCATAAAGGATCGCAAAGTGGCACGGCTAGATTATTCACTGGAGAAGACAAAGGCCCTGGACAAAGCCATCCACGTCCTGCCTGCTCTGTGGACATTCCGCGGGGCTGGCTGTGGCCTGGTCACCCCACCAGAGGGTCCTCAGGCAGGACATGGAGAGGAGCCTTGATCCCAGCCAGGAACGTGCAGCTAAGTCCAAGCCACCGGGCAACAGAGGTCTTCAGGCCTTTATCTGTGGAACATTGTGGGGAGAAATAAACAACATAACGATATAAAGGCTCCGCCATCTTGCAGCAGTAGGGACAAATCGATTGTTGTACTTTGGGCCTTGGGTTTTTGTGTTCGTTATGGTTAAAAGAGCTATAAGAATTATAAATAGACATTGTCTATTCTGTGGCTCCTTAAATCACATTGAAGTGGGCCAAAGAAGTGAAGGAATCTTTCTGGAATTCGAAGGCAACACAGGGCTACGGAAACAAGACCAGCTTCCAGCATCACAGACTTGAAGCAGAGTCCTGGCTCAGCCACTTGTTCTGGGCCGAATTGTGCCCCCTCCTTCCCGGGTTGAAGTCCTCGCCCCCAGTACCTCAGCACAGGGTTGTATTTGGAGATGGGGTCATTCGGGTGGGCCCTGGTCAAATGGGACTGGTGAGTTGATAAGGAGAGAAGATGAGGGCACACAGAGGGGCGACCATGTGCAGACAGAGAGATGATGGCCATTTAAAGGCCATGGAGAGAGGCCTCAGAAGAAAGGAGGCCTGCCCTTCCCTTGATCTCAGATTTCTAGCCTCCAGGGCAGGTAGAAATACATATTGCTTAAGCCCCCCGGTCTGTGGGGTTTACGTTCCAGCCGCCCCAGCAAACCAGTCCTAGCTCGCACTCACCATTGGGTGGTCTTGGAAAGTTTGTTCAACATCCCCAAGTCTCCCTGTCCTCATCTATATATGGGGATGATAGTCTCGACCTCATAGAGGTGTTCTATGCTGATGCACGTAACACGCAGCCGTAGATACGGACATACTGGACAACGGTTTTACTTTGATTTACTTATTCAGGTGAATCGCTCTTCCTCTCCCATTTCCAAAGGGGTTAAGGTCCAAAGTGATAGCTGTGATTGCCACCTCTTGGCCCAAAACTCGCTAAGACATTAGCCGCTCTCATCATATAGCGCTTAACAGAGCTAGGTAGTCACCGACTGCAACTCTCATAACTATTAATATGCCACTGTGCTTGTTAGGTCCCACTTTCTTTAAAAAGCCGATCTCTACCCAATGGTTTCCATAGCTCATCAGCTCCCCTGGGAGAGCGTACGAAGGGGAGGGTCATTGAAGGGATGTGAGCAGGGACAAAGCGTGCCGGTAAGGCCGGCTGTGGGGCGGTGGGCCCTGCACCAGGACGCGAGGATGCTGGCCACTTCCCACAGTGCCCCGGGGCGGGGGGGGGGGGTGCTGGAATCAGTAGGCACGGTTGGTGTGGTGACTCTAGGATCACACCTGGGCCACATCCGTGCTCCGCTGCTTTATCTCTGAGACTCTAGAAAGTTTTTCTGCCCTTTAATTTGGTTTCCTCCTCTCTAATGTAGGAGGATGCAAATAGTGTGGTGTGCTCTTATTTTATGTAAGGATTGCGTTCCCGAAAACCTAGTACAATTCAAAATGTACATGATTAGAACAATTTATCTGTAATATATAGCAACCCTGACGTTTATTCTGACGGGTAAGGTAGGCTTTGCATTATTTTCCCACTTTCAATTTCCTACCTTTCTGAATGATCTCAACCTCCTAAACTTACATATGTATTTGATGTAAAATATCAATGAGGATTATTTGGCTGGTGAGAATCTTTGTAAAAAAAAAAAAAAGAGTTCTGCTCTGTACCTCCTTATTTAAAAAAAAAAAATTAAAACAAGTTTTATATGTGTTTAGTACTGTGGACTCTTTCTAAAGATCTTTTCTCTTCAAAAAAGAGCCCTTGGGATGGATGGTCAGTTTTCCTGCATGCTTCCTAAGCCTTTGCAGAAGGCACCCCTAGGACTGTGGGCTGGGGGTCGGAGGGCTGGGGAGGGAGCTGGCGTCCAGCAGTGAAATAGTTAACCTGCCTGTCACTTAAGCCCAGAGACTCAGCTTGAGGCACTGCCTTATGAGGCAGCAAGATACCCAAGCCAGGCCTTCAGAGTGGGAACTTCAGCTAGCCTCTCCAATTGGGTATTTCAGACTCATCCCACAGAAAACCTGAGACCAACAAATTCATACCTGGAACGGTTTTTTACAGCCAGGTCATGAAATGCAGCAGAGGTTCTCAGTGGACCTCGGGCCTGCCGTCTTGTGTGGCCACTGTCAGTTAAGGATGATGAGGCTGAAGGTCTTCCCGAGTCTTGCGCTATCTAAACCCCCAGAGCAGGAGCTCAGCGCGCGCGCGCGTGCACACACACACACACACACACACACACACACACACACACACACACACACTGAGCTGAGAGCCTACCTCCCCTTTTTCGCATTAGCTTCAGGCAGGAGGCAAAGGCCAGGAGCCCTTGAGATCACACCCCGAGGCTCCCCCCACTTGGGAAAAGCATTGGCTGGGTCTCTAACCATGAGAAAATGGATTCTTCTGATAGCAGAGCTCAATTACCTATCAAGATAGGGCTGCAGGCAGGTAGAGGAAAGGCTTCAACCCTTGCAGGAGGGAATCACTGGGCAGCTAAGTGTTGGACGATCTCTAGGGCTCTGGTGCAAACCTCCCTTTGCTGGATTGTTGTAGCAAACCTCCAGTTACTCGAACTCGCCCAGGCTCTATGGGCTGGGGGCTATCATCTTTAGCGGCCTCCAAACCACGCTGTCAGAATGTGGGAACTCGATTACTTCATTCTGCTCCTGGGAAAGGGAACAGACTTGTGGGATTTTCAATGAATGCATTAAATTTGATTATCAGAAGGGAAAAGTAGAGAAAAATAAACACACTCTTCCAAGATCTTGGCTGCAGCACAGGGGCCAGAGTGGAAATCCCTGCTCTCAACCACGTTAGATTTGTAAGAGACCCTCAGAGTTCCCTCCCAAATCACTCAGGTGGGGTGGGGGGGAGACACCTCTCTTTAGTGGGCCTCTGGAATGCATGAAAAGGGGCATCAGCCTCATGATGGTTCAAAGCAGGTTTTCTGCTTTAAAAAATCATGTAGCAGGGCACCTGGGTGGCTCAGTCGTTAAGCATCTGCCTTGGGCTCAGGTCATGATCTCAGGGTCCTCTCCCTCTGCCCACCACTCCCCCTACTTGTGCTCACTCTGTCTCTCTCTGTCAAATTAATGGATGGAATCTTAAAAAAAAAAAGAAAAGAAAAGAAAGAAAGAAAATCACGTAGCTGTATTGAACTTAGTCAAAGTGGAAAAGAAAAGGGGGTGGTGAGGTAGCTATTTTCCCATGCAGGTAAGGGAACAGAGCGGTATAGCCTTTCGGGAGAGATTTTGCTAAACCTCTGTCAATACCTTGACAATCCCCATAGACGGATTCAGTCATTCGCTTTCTGGGAGTCGATGTGAAAGAGCTACAACCCGAAGACTGATGCATGAAGATGCTCTCATCACATTGTTTACAGCACTGAAGAACTCGGAGGACCTCCGTGTTTGCCGTATAGGAAATCATTGGTTATATTCATGTTGGTCTAGCCCTTCCCGGCACCCTCCTTGATAATTAAAAATAAATGACAGAGGGAAATGCTCAGGGTGTAGTAGGAAGAGAAAAGAGGCGGGAAATAAAGTGTAAATTGGGGGTAACAGTTTTGGGAAACCACACACTCACACTCACAAGAAGCAAAATGCATCCGTCAACTCCAGGGGCTGGGGTTAGGATTAAATCTTCACTGTCTTTCTCATCTTTTCCTGGATGTTCCCAAGATGTCAAAATTGGGCCTGCCCAGTTTTTGTAAGCAGGGAAAAAAAAAAAAGTTAGCCAGCGTTTGTGGTTCTTCAGCACCTGAGACAAAGTGGGCGACGTGTGGGTTGGTCTGCTGGGGAGGCGCGACAGTGCACCGGGCCCCCCTTCCCTGCCCCGGGCTGAGAAGCCCAGAAGATGCTGGAGGAAGACTGAGCTGAATGAGTGCTTTGTGCTTTGGCTCTTGTTTGCTTTGCTTAGGACCTCTTCAGGAGAGAGAGGAGGTAAAGGAAGCACTCATCCAGTTTTTAATCCCCTCAGCTAATTACCAGACCTTTCTTGTGGTTTTACCGGGACTCTTTTTACTAAGTGGGTGGATTTACACTGTTTGTGTTTGTATGTTGTACTTGGATTATGCCTTAATGTGTCGCTGTGATGACAAAGAGGTTTGCAAGCAGCGGGCAGGCCAGCTTCCCTGCTTTTAATGGAAAGCACATTCCAACACTTTCTCTGTAACACATAGAGCTGCTTAGAACAAAGCGTTGCCCCTAAGACATGGTCCCCGAGAGTCTTTAATAAGGACCAGACCCCTGTGAAGGTATTAATTAAATATTTGAAGCCGAATGGCTTGAGCTGGCCGGGGCATTTTTATGAGGGGAGGGAGTGTCTTTAAAGTCAGGACTGTTTCTGTAACAGGAACCGGTTTTGAAGGGAATGTTCTTGGGTGGGACTCTCCGGGTACCAGGCTGTCAAACCTCTGGGCCAACTTGATGTCAAAAACAGACGTTCTGAATGTTTCAGACAATGTTTGTGCAACTTGGACACAATTCTAGGGTGGTTTTAACGCCGAGGAGAATAGTGAGAGTCTGTGAGGGTAGCGGGCGCGCTCGGAGACGGGTTTCGCACAATGGTCCTGGGAGGAGAGGCTCGGACAAGGCCATTTTACAGAGAAGCTAATTAAGTGGCTGCTTTCCAAGGTCACGAAGTGTGGTGGAGGAGCTAAGCTCCACAGCTCCATGTAAAGTCCGTCAGTCTGTCTGTCTGTCACCTATCTCTAACTCAGAATACTGCACTCTCTCTCAGAAGGGAGAAGGAACAAAGATGAATTTATAGAGCAGATCCCGGTCCAAAGGACAATCCTTTCCCTAAATTCAAAGTGACTGGAGTTACTGAACACAGGGTTTACTGTGGAGGCCCAGAGTTAGCGGACTTTGCTGGAAGGCAGCACAGTGTGGTAAGAAGAGAAATGTACTTGGGGCCAGAGGTCCAGGTTTGGATGCTGGCTCCGCCCCCTGGGGCACAGAACAACTCCCACCCTGAGCACGTGTCTTGTCTTCAAAATTAAAATATTATTCAGCATCATCTAGGGGCTCAGTGAAGGGGAGTTATAGCTGAATTTGGTTCTAGTCGTGGGGTGAGAAGTAGGGAGGGAGTGGTCTTTCCTTCCCCTGTGGACCATTTTGGGTCTTCAGGGATCATCATTTCAGTGAGCTTGTCAGGAGCTTCCCCATCCTGGCCAGTGACGGCCAAGTTGACAAACTAGAGTGGAGACATGTCCACGTCCGATATTGGACGCCCCTCATGGGGGTAATCTCGTTCCAGTGAGTGTGAGGCGGGTGGCTACTTCTGGCTTTCATTTAATTCATTCCAGACCCATCGGCCTACTTCCTGGCTCTGCTGGCCCCCTCGTGGGACCACCCTCAGTATGTGCCCACCTGCTCCAGAACCCCATCCTTCCCTGTTCCCTAGCTACTTTCTCAGAGGTTATGTTGCCTTACACATAGAACCTTTGAATCTTCTCCAAATAAAATATGTGTTCATGTCTGTGAAGGTTCTTTGTGATCTGGGACCAAGGGGTACCCACAAGGAAGGGCTATTTTTTATTGTCCCTTTGATGGGCCTGCCCTAAACATTCTATGGGTCTTCAGAAAATCTAAGTTTTCCATGTAGCCATTCTTGCCTCTTTAGTTCAAGAGCTCCCTTCCCCAACCTTTTCTTTCTCTTCCTTCCTTAGGGAGCAACGTTATAGGGCCAATTTATGTACACCCCAACCCCCAAACTATATCTCAGATACTCCATGGCTGCACATCCTCTCGAGAAAGACGTGAAATCCTATGGGCCTGGGTTTGTCCCAAATGGCCGACTGGCCTCCAGCCAGGCGAAGGGCAAAGGAAATGTGGAATTCAAGGGATAGCTCACTCTCTGCTCATCTTCTCGTGTCTGGCTAACCTCTGTGCCTCCCTTCATCTTTAAGATGAAGATCCCAATCACATCTTGCTCAGTGCTCTTTGGAAGGATCACATGACCCAGTACTTACAAAGCACTTAGCATAGTGTCTAGTCCACACACTGCTGAAACCTAATGATTAGAGGTAGAATATTCCACATTAGAATATACCTGATTTTGAATCTCTGCGCTCTCATTCACTGGAATATTTGGGCAAACCAACCTCGTGGAGCCTCCTCCCTCATCCTGACAATGGACCTGACAGTCGCTCGCTCCCAGGGCAGTGGGGATGTCAAGGCTCTAGGACTCTGCCCAGCACAAACTAGGCATCATGGGTATCAGTCACCTCGTGTTGCAGCGGTCTCACCTGCCATTGCTGAACGTTCCAAGGTGTTGGGGGGTTGCTGTTGCTCTGGGGACTTGGTCTCCACTGGCCCTTGGAATGGGGAAGTATGCAGGGCAAGCAGATGGGGGCTCAGGTCGAGGAATATTGTGTACTTGAACTGACAGTGATTCACAACACATCTGTGCGGATTGCTCAGAGCCCAAGACATTTGCCAAAGGGAGGGAGATGGGGGAGCTGTGAGCAAAGGATGTTCCGTCCCTGGGAGTATAAACACAGCACCGTCTGTGACCTAAAAAGGCTTGGTTGGGAGGGCCCTCGAAGTCTGTTGTCCATTGTTTGGACGGTGCTCAGCCTCCCTAAGGAAGCACCCAGGGAACTACCTGTGTTGTGTCTGAGAGCTGTCAGAGGCCAGGGCCGGCGCTGTTGGATCCAGTACGGGACCTCAGGCAGCTGCCTAGGCCAGGCCCAGCACTGCTCTCACTTGGCTCCGTGGCTTTCCGTGCTGCAGACGGACATGTGCCAGGGAGGCGCCAGCCACTTGAAGGCCCTGGGTCCGTCCCAGACCTGCCACTGTCCCAGGTGGCACGTGTGCTCCCGTCGCCGACACGCACTCCTTTCTGTCGGGGATGGGGTCTTATTTTTCCTGCATCCTTTAGGTCTGAAACCGAATATCTGTCCAGCAAACGTTTACTGGATTAAACTGCAGCTCTTGTATAGTGACCAGATTCTCTTTCAATTAATACACGTTTTTTAAAGAAAATCAGTAAGTGATTTCTGATGTCTATAAATAGAACTCCAGGGACTATACTCAGGTTTTTGTCTTCACACGGACTTGTTGTTTTTCAACATGTATCTTAAGATAGTATTGGTGTCTCAGGCCCCCCAAAACGGGCTTTGAGGGGAAGGTTTGAATCGATTTCAGAGACAAGGAAGAGCTCTAGGTTTTTTCCCAGAATGCAGAACATCCAGCCAGGATGGTCGGCCGGGGGCAGCAAGGTAGAATGCTTCACTTTGTAGGATGCTGTGAAGCAACAATCCGTCCTTTTGAAATAACTTCTTCCAGGATGACTGGTGTCTTTATAAGAAGATGACCACGTGAAGACAGAGGGACACAGGGAGAATGCCATGCTCCAAACAAGGCAGAGATGGACACTGTGCATTTAGAAATCAAGGAACACCAAAGATTGCCAACAAAGTACCAGGAGCTAGAAAGAGGCTTCAACTTTGAATCCACCTGACATTCTTTTCTTATTTCTCTTCTGGTTTTTCTCTTCCACTCGCCTGTATTTTCCACATTCATATGCTAGTGTTGTTCCTACTTGATGACTTGAGGGAGGCATTTTTCTCTCATCTTGTCTCCCTGTTGCTTCTGATAGTGACTTCCTTAGGCTGCCACCTTTGAACTCTTCCCCTGGCCAGAGCTTGTGTGTATGGTTGCACATGTTGCTCACTGCACAAGGACTCCTGGCCAAGGGGAAAGTAGGGCTAAAAGTCCAGCCTTTGCTATGCTTGCCAGGCTATGTACTCTGGTGCAGGACCACAGCCACATTGGGGGAGGCTTTTAAAAAGTTCTCACAATGATGCCGAATGGCGCAGTGCTGGCCGGCCTAGTTCTTAGACACGTCCTCTGGCCTCAACGTCCCCAGTGGCCTCTGTGGACTCTGTCCCTTGCCCAGCAAAGCCCGTCTTGATCTCTGCCTCTGCTCTTTCCCCCAGAATCCCCTAACAGCGCGCTCACTGGTCTTCTAGAGCTTTCAGAATGTTTTCCATTGTAACTCTTTCTATGGCAGCTGGTGGGCATCTCAAGAGTGGCTCTCTGTAGCCCCCCAACTTATCTGTCCCCGTTCTTCCCTCTCACCCCACAGCACCCGCCCGTGGTTGGTGGCGTCACCACAGCTTTGGATCCAAGAGATTCATTCCAGCCGCAAAAGCGCTAAGCTTTCCCTGTGATCACACATTTTTGCACCATCCAGAGCTCACACATGCCTCTGCAGACCCGCGGCCAAAGGCATGTGGATCTCAGGGGCTGCGTAGAGACGCTGGCCAAGGCCGCCCGCCCAGGGAGGGCCCCGATGACGTGCAAGAAGAGATCTATTTGAAACAACTGACAAGAAACTGTACGTCGGAAATCAGAACAGCTGTGGGCTCCTCGATGCAGCAGATGGGCATGAGGGGAATGCTCCGCGGCTTTAATCACATTTAACACGCCTGTCAGAGAATTGGGTCCATCTCAGTATGAATTCAGGTTTTAGACATTGTTTGGTTGACAGAGTTGGGCCTTACGGGGCGTGCTGCGCTCCGCACGGCCAGGAGGAACCCGGTTTCTGCGCCTTGTTTTCAGCAGAGAGTGCCGAGGGCAGCTCTGCCGGGCTGGGAAAGCAGTGGGATTCACACCGGGGGTGGCGCGGGGTGGAGGGGCCCCTGTGCGCCTCCCTAGAGGGCAGAGCTCGGCTGAGGCTGGGGCAATCGGGCTGCAGCCCCGACTTGTGATCACTGTGTGGGGGCCAGTTTGTGTGTGTTTGTGTGTGCTTCAATTCTGAACTTTTGCGTGCGTCTATGAATGCGAGATTCATGGAAGCAGAGGAAACACTTTCAGTATTTCCATTCCAGGCCAAGCCTGCACACAGTTTCTGGCCAGGAAAGGCATCCCTGCTGGCCCCAAGCCCTAGGAGCGGCAGCATGATGGAACAGCAGCAGAGGTTTGGGCGTCACGAGACCTGAGTTCAAGTCCTAGTGTTGCCTCCTTCATTCGTTCATTTATTTCACCCACCAACATCCATGGAGCACCAACTCTGTCCCAGGTGTGTTCTCTGCACTCCCTGTAGACGAGAAAAGCAACCCTTCATTTGCTCCAGCCAGGCTGGCTTGGGTGCCAACCAGACCTGTTCCTAACGGATACAGAGCTACCTGGGGTCAAGGTCATGTGGATACAGGAGGTAGGGCACGAAAAGCACACAGCACATTGCAGGCAAAGGGGGACCAGCACAGGATGGTCGGCAACAATAAAACGGTTTCCTCTTCCTTCTCTGGAAGCGGATGTTTGTTTCCCGCCCATGAACAGGGCATGTCGTCTTCTGCCCATCCTACTAGCTCTGGCTTATAGTCTGGGTCCTACTGGCCTGGTAGTCAACAACCGTAGGTGCTACTTGGACTATAGACCATTTCAAAACTGCAAATGGAATGCAGTTTTGTTTGCATTGCAAAGGCATAATAAAAAAAAGCTGGTTCCCAAACAATACCACTGTAGATTTTATGACCCTCAAACTCCCTGTAAGGCATTAAAAATAGGAACCAAATGCCTGTAAACATATACGTGCTGTCCTCAGGAAAACCAGTCCTCTTGTTTCTATTTCATGGGTCCTTAGGGGGGGTGGATGACAGATAGGAGGGGCTGAGGAGCCCATCATGCTGTACTTTTCATCTGACCCTCAAAAGCCAGCACTGGACGGCACGCTATTTTGCTTCCTTCTATAGTGGTATCCTTAGTTTCATGGCTTCTACAGAAGGTTTTGAACACGTCAAAAGAAAAATTTTAGCTTCTGCTTTTAAAATCCCTTCTTTTGCCATCTAGTTAGTATCCTGCTGGGCGCAGATGCTGAATCCTCAGTCACTGACTTGACTCTGCCACCAAAAATGTGTTCTAAACTTACTCACGAGGACAGATTTGAACTATCACATCCTGACAGGTCTGTCTGCAGCCATGAATGTACCTGAAAGCACATTTTGAGATTATATGGCTGAACAAGAGCTTCATGTGAGGATGACCGGCTGATTTTGACTCATCAAAGGATCAGATCTTTCGCCATTCGTTTGCTGCTACTAAGTATGGAAGGGACAGAGGTGAGATGGAGGGGGGCAATGGTTATCCAAATCTAATAGCGTGTGAATTGCCAACAGAGCACAAACAAAATAAGATTCCCCTCTCAGGCCCCACCCCAGCGTCTGATTAATAGTCTGGGTTGGGACTCAGGAATCTGCCTATTTAGGATACACTTTGGCATTCTAATGCTGGTAATCCAGAGACCATTCCGGGAGGAACACTGATGTCCAAAAGGAGAAATACAGATGATCAGTAATTAGATGCTCAAAAGCAGTATTGTTTAAAGAAATATAAATTAAAATAGGATTTTTAAGCCTATCCAAGTGGCAAGTATTTTTCCTACGTGGCAATACCCAGTACAGACAGACACTCAGCAGGTGGCCATTCTCCCCAGCTAAGGGAGTGGGAACTGTGACAGGTCTCAGGGGCATGGGGAGAAGTATGGGGGGTGGGGAGGGCGGCATGGAGATTTGGCCGTGGGTATTAAAGAGCCTGAACAGGTTCTAACTCAGGAGAATAGGTCAAGAAGGGATTTATCATAAAGGAGTAATCACAAGTACGTGCAAAGTTGTAATGATACAGATGTATGGTTCACCGTAGAATTATCTGTTACGTGAAAAATAGTCGAAGTATCCAACATGACAGGTTTTTGGTTAAAAAATCATGGCAGATTAACTGATAAACTAATATGCAGATGTTAGAACAGTGTTGAATAGGGAAAGTCGTGAGGATGTGATCACGAAGTGGTATTAAGTGAAAAAAAAATTTAGAAAAATCATTTGTTTATCGAAATTTTGAAAAATATAGAGAAGTCTAATGAACAGGTCTTTAATTTTAATTGTTGGAAAGTTACTAATTAAGGTTTCTTTTAAGAAGAGGGGGGAATTACATTTGGCATCTGTCAGGGCTGGATTTGCATTTCCATCACCGATGGAGTGTGATTTGGGGCTTTCATCTCTCCACGTTTCAGATTCCTCAACTGTAAAATCGAGTAAATGCTAATGGCATATGGATTTGTCATGAGAATTAAAAGAGATAATTATGTAAATGCACTTGACACATAATAGAGTATATAAATGTTGATTTCATCTCCCTTTTCAAATTTTGAAATCAGAAAAAGAACTAACCTCTGACCTCAATGATCAAAAGAGTTCATTTCTTTTACACAAACTATGGAATTTCAAGTTGTTTCTTTTGGATACTTTTTCTGGAAAGGAGTTCTTAGGGCCTGTTAGATACTGTTGGAAGTGAACACTGGAATTTGTCGTTGACATCCTAATTGGCTAATTACAGCCTCTGGCCCTATCTGTTTTGCCTTTTGTCAGCTTTAACAGTTTGGAATATTTAAATAATTTTTCTTCTTCCACAATTTTAATAAAAGAAAAATCTTATGATTCTTATCTAGAGAGGCAGGAAAGCTCAGACTATTTAAATTTTCCATCTCCTTAAAATCCCACCAAGTCCCAATACCATTTATGATAGCATCAAAAATGTAATACACCTAGGAATAAATCTAATGAAAAATATGCCAGACTTCAACAAAGAAAACTACAAAGCATTGAGAGAAAATTTAAAAACACCTAAATAAAGGAAGGGATATATCATATTCATATTGTGGAAGACTTAATGCTGGCGAGAGGTCAGTTTCCCCCAGATTATATCTTTCAGCAAATATACATATAGACTAAACTAGAATGCTGATAGCAGCCCTATCTGTAATAGTCCCAGGTTGACAACAACCCAAATCCCCATCATCACTACATCAACTAGAGTATATTCCCCAAATGGAATGCTATACACCAGTGATAGATAATGAGCAATCTACCACTACAAGCAATATGGATAAATCTCATCAACATTATGTGGCACAAAAGGAGACACACAAAAGAATACATATTGTTTAACTCCCTTTATACAATGTTCAGAAAAGGCAAAATTAATCTATGTAATTAGAAGTCAGCATCGTGGTTTTCCTTGTGGGGGAGTAATGATTGGGAAGGAACATGAAGGAAGTTTCTGGGGTGCTGGTAATATTCTGTTTCTTGGTCTGGAAGCTAGTGAAATGGGTGTTTTTGGTTTGTAAAAATTCATCAAGCTCTATAATAAGGAGTCAATACACTAATGCATATATTTGAATATATTTGATACTTGAATAAAATGTGTAAACACTTGGTTTCCTTAGGTTTGCACTACTGGGTATTTACCCAAAGAAAATGAAAACACTCATTTGAAAAGATACATGCACCCCAAAACAGACAAAAATCAAAACCCTAAATCTAAGATCCGATGTAGCTTCAGTACTAGAAAGGTCTTCTCTTTGTTAACCATGCTCACAGCTGGTCCAATCTTCAGGGCAACTTCTGAAGTGCCCCAAAGTGTCTCCTTGGAATATGCCAGAGTTTAATGAAGAGGCAAAATGCTTTGGAAATTTGCTACTCATTTCCACTCGCTGCTTGTTTATTGCAGCATTACTTACAATGGTAAAGATATGAAACAACCTAAGTGTCCATCAATATACAAATGGATAAGGAAGATGTGGTATATATACATACAATGAGATATTATGTGGCCTTAAAAAAGGAGGTATCTTGGGGCGCCTGGGTGGTTCAATTGGTTAAGTGTCCAACTCTTGATTTCGGCTCAGGTCATGATCTCAGGGTCATGTTGAGCTCCGTGCTCAGTGGGGAGTCTGCTTAAAATTCTCTTTCCCTCTCCCTCTGCCCTGCCCCCTGCTCACACATACACTCTTTTTAAAAAAAAAAAAAGAGATAGGGATGATCATGCCATTTGCAACAACATGGTTGGACCTACAGCATATTATGCTAAGTGAAGTCAGATTGAGAAAAACAAATACCATATGATTTCACTCATATGTGGAATCTAAAAAACAAACCAAACAAACAAACAAAGCAGAATCAGACCTATAAATGCAAAGAACAAATTGGTGGTTGACAGAAGGAGGGGGTGTGGGGGATGGGCAAAATGGGTGAAGGGGAGTGGGAGATGCAGGCTTCTGGTGGGGCATAGGGAAAATAGTCAATGATACTGCAATGGTGTTGTAATGGGAGCTACCCTTGTGGTGAACACAACATAAGGTATAAACTTGTTGAATTGCTATGTTGTACACCTGACTCACTAGGTCGTACACCTGAGTATAACATTGTCAATTATACTAAAAAAATGAAATTGAAGATGAAGTCTCTCATTAAAGTTACATTTTATTGAAGACTTCATGTTTGGCCTTATTGCAATCTTTGGAGGCAAAGCCCCACTGTCCTATTGAGAGAGGAAATGAGCAGTGATTATAGCATTGAGGTTTCCACAATGGAAAGGCAGAGTAAGAAACTACTTCAAAAAGTTTTGCTTGGGAGCTAATATAGTTAGGAGAAGAGAGACAGGAAAGGAAGATTTATTGAACATCTGCTTTGTGTCAATTCATGCTTATCCATGTGTTTCCCCCCCAACCACCCGCCCCCGCCCTGCCCCTCCATCTCTTCATTTACATGACAAAATAGGAAAAGATTATTCACCTTCTTTTACATGTTAGAAAACCAAGGCTCTGAGTAGTTTATTAACTTGGTCAAGACCAGACAGGAGATTTCCGTAAGAAATCACCACAAACTGGTTGGCTTAACACAATGGAAGTTTATTCTCTCACAGTTCCTAGAAGTCCAAAATCCAGGAGTTGGCAGGGCTGCACTCCCTCCAATGGCTCTAGGGAAGAAGATTCCATTCCTCACCTCTTCTGGTTTCTACTAGCTCTAGGCAGTCCTTGGCTTTTGATTGCAGAACCCTAATCTGTCTCGGTCTTCACAGGGCTGTCTCCTTAGTGCTGTGTCTTCTCTTCTGCCCCCCCTTTTCTTTAAGATTTTATTTATTCCACAGAGAGAGAGGGAACATAAGCAGGGGGAGTGGGAGAGGGAGAAACAGGCTCCCCACCGAGCAGGGAGCCCGATGCGGGGCTCGATCCCAGGACCCTGGGACCATGACCTGAGCCGAAGGCAGATGCTTAACGACTGAGCCACCCAGGTGCCCCTTCTCTTCTGTCTCTTATAAGGACACTTGGCATTGGATTTAGGGCCCAAATGGATAATCCATGATCTTACCTTGGGATCCTTAATTATATCTGCAACCCCCCCCCCCTTTTTTTTCTCTAATAAGCTTACGTTCACAAGTTCTGGGGTTTAGGATGTGGACATATCTTTTGGAAGGGACACCATTCAACCCATTTTAGGGGCTGAAGTTTACAAATGAAAACAGACAAAAAATCAAAACCCTAAATCTAAGATCCGATGTAGCTTCAGTACTAGAAAGGTCTTCTCTTTGTTAACCATGCTCACAGCTGGTCCAATCTTCAGGGCAACTTCTGAAGTGCCCCAAAGTGTCTCCTTGGAATATGCCAGAGTTTAATGAAGAGGCAAAATGCCTTGGAAATTTGCTACTCATTTCCACTCGCTGCTTGTAGAGGCTGCTGTCAGTGCCTGGCCCAGACTTTCACCAGGCGGACACACCCTATGGGTCCAGGACTTTGGTGCCTGCTAACAGCTCCCAGCCACTAGCTTCTTCAGAAAATTGCCCTTGGTCAGATGGACTCTGTCTCAATCTGGAGGTTATGCACTCCCCACCACAGGCCAGTGACTGACAAGGGGTACAAGGCGGCCCTTTGCCTAAGGATGGGATCAACTTTATGTTGGAGTTTGTGTTCCATTAGGGGACCACATTGGAACCACATCCTTGCTTAACTTTGCCCTATTCTGCTTTTCTTGCTTCCTTTCTCCTAAGCACACTCCCTCAATAAATCCCTTTTTTCAGGTACCCTGGTCTCAGACTCTGCTTCTTGAGAATCCTAAGACAGTGCCATTGCCCTTGGCAATGGCCCACCTTGCCTGCCAGACTCTGCTGCTTAGAACCTTTTGTTTGGCAGGTACACACATGTGAAGATTTTAAGGCTGGGGCCATTTAGTAAGTTGAATTCCAAAGTCTGGACCCTTGATGGTTTTACTGACAAATTTTATAAATACCCAGCTTGGAAGATCAAAACATTATCATTGATGTCAACGAGAGTGAGTCCCTGAGGCCTGGAGACCTGCTTAGGACCAGCAACACAAGCCACTGGAAGAAACACTTGTTTTTTTTGCATGTGTGTGTGTGCATGCATGTGTGCGTGTGTGTGTGTGTGTGTGTGTGTGTTGGGGGGGGATGAAATAATCAGTTCATTAATCTGAGCAAAGATTTTCCTGTCCTTTAAAGTATGATTTTTATCTTCTAAATTATACTTTCCAGAAAATAAGAATATAGAACTCTTTGCCATTTAATTTTATTAGCCAAGTAAGCTAGTAGTGTGGCAGGAGGATTGTCCAAACATCTTGGTTAGAAATGGATCAGTGAGTTGCTGATGGACCTACCAAATCATCTATATTAGCTCTTTTAAAGATAGCCTTCATTTTAATTAAACAATATGCATAGTATTTTAAAGATATAGCACTACAGACATATCTCAACACATGCTTAGAGTAAAACAACTCTGACTCTAAACTTGGCCTGGATAGAGCAGCATTAGAAAAAGCTTTTGAGGATCCATAACCAGCTGGGAAGCAAGTGGGGTTTTAAGAAGGATGATGTGTGGTGCTATCTTAGGTGTGATCTTCTTGGTAGTGGGATGGTGGTGGGATGGAGGCCAGACTTGCTGAGCTTTAAGGCTTGAACATCTAGAAGGAGATGTCACTGTCACGTTCTGTGGCTCCCAGGAGTGCTGTGATCCTCACTCATGGCCTCTTTGCTTTACTCTGTGCGTCTGCTCTCTCACCACTTATTGGCCATAAGCCTTGATCCAACCCTGGGTCTAGGTTTACTTTTAGCTTCAGATCCCTCTGCTGAGAACCTCTTTCTGTTGGTGTTTCTCAGCTGGGATTCCAGAAAGGGAATTTGATTGGTCATCCTCAACTGTTTATGCCAGGCTACATGGCCCTAGCTTCCTGGCTAGCCTTCGGATTTGTTGCCTTGGATCAGGAGTCCAGCCCTGATCCTATCATCCAGGGGTGAGGGTCAAGGGAGAAAGTCATGTGCCATAAAATATGGCTGCATGAGGGCTGCCTCTTCATCTGGATGGTGGCTGGGGCAGGAACAGCAACTGATACATCTGGGACCAAGTTTCTGCACTGTGAGCTAATATGGCCTAGATCTCCCTGCACTGTCTTATCCCCTCACCTCCTCTCTAGTCTCACCTCCCACTTCATTCTCCTCACTCCACACCAGCAACAGTCCCCTTTGCTGGTCTTTAAATGTGTGCTCCTGCATTTTACACTTGCTGTCCCCTTGGCTGGGAATACTCTCCCCCAGATATCCACATGATCCCTCCACAACCACTCCATATAGGATAGCAGCTCCCAGCACTCCCCAGCCCACTTCCCTGTTCTAGTTAAACCCATAATCCTTGAGGCCACAACAACCGGCATCTTTATCTACTCATTTGCTCATTGTCTACGCCTATCCCCCAACCCACACACTAGAATAGAAGCTTCAGGAGAATAGGAACTTTGGTCCGCTCGCTGTCCTATCCTCAGTGTTCAGAACAGTGTCTAGCACACATCTGTTGAAGGAGTAGAGATGTAAGTGCATAGGTCTTGGGAACAGTATCAACTTTTTGGCTGTCCACATCCTCTGTTCTGTGTGGTATTGGTTGGACACACACCCTATGTCCCACTGTAGAAGTCCCAACGGGTCGATTGTCTTCATCCCACCTACTGGCAGACAGGGGGTGGGCATATGACTGATGCTTGGCCAATCAGATCCCAGCTTGGGACGGTGGCTCAGGATTGAGGGGTACAATGCTGATGGCTCTTCATCTTCATCCACAATACCTGCAACATGCCCAGGGCATCACTGTGGGGCTCCATGGCAAGTCTACTGCCTTTTCAGTGGGCTCCAGCTTCTTGTGTATTCCTGGCCCTGGATAATCTTCTGATAAACATCTCTTTTGCTGAACAGAACCAGGGTAAATTTCTAGAGCTTGCCACCAAGAACCTGGACTGGAACAATAGGTATCATTAATTTTGGCTTCCTCAGAGGCAGCTGCAATGCTTTTTCTTCTTTTCACTGTTTTGAAGCACCTGCTCAGTTTATTGGTTTATTTCAAAGGCTACTTTATAGGCTTATGGGAGAGAAAGGAGACAGTTTGGTGTTTTATTTGATCAATTTACCAACTTGCTTTAGAGGGGACTGTGGCCTTATTAGAAGATCTGCTCCTTGAGAGAGGGATGGGGTCCTGGTCAGCTTTACAACTCCCAGGGTACCAGGGCAGGGTCTGGAACACTGTAAGGTGACTGCAGCTCACATTGGTGGGACTGGAATGAAAACTGGGGAGTCTGAGCCAGACAGACTTATCCACGTGAAGGGATAGGTCAAACCATGAGACTCCCAGCAGCAATTCTCCCTGGAGGATATTAAGAATAGTCACAGGAATCTCCTTCTTAGATCTGTGAGATGGTCTCGATGTGTGTCCCTTTTAGAAGGTCTCAGAAGGACATTGTTTTCTGGTCTCAGTACCAGTGCTTCTTTCAAATTACTGGCTTGTTTGTGAATTTTGGATTCTGTGAATCCTACAAGCTGGTCCAAGGTGTGTAGCCGGCATTTTGGATGGGACAATTCTGCAACGTAGGACTGTGCTATGCACCACAGGATATGTAGCCTTGCTGACCTCATCCACTAAAGGCAGAAGCAGCCCCAAATCATGATAAGAAAAGAAATGTGCTCTTCCACCCTCCCCCCTCCAGAGAGGTGACTTCTGAAGCTGACAGGTTTTCCTCTTTGCTTTGGCCATTAGAAAGCTCCGGGAGATATCTGGCAAGAGTCCTCAAGAACTACAACAAAGGATATCATAACTGGCAAGTTTTCTATTATCCTTGCAAAAGGGTATTTCATCTTTCCTTATTTCCTTTTCAGTTGAATTTCCTTATCACTTTTTTTTTTACATATTTTATGCATTTTTGTAAGCCTCTTCAAATCTTTAAGATGGAGTCTCAGTAACTAAAATAGTATAAAATTATTTGGTGCTTTTGAAGCTTTTCTTCTATATAAGACATTTGTGCCAGTCTCTTGTTTGAGCTTTTCTTTCCTAAGATGCTTTGGGAATAAAAGCACTTGTAGAAATACATCGAAGGCATTTGTCTGTTGTATCTCGTAGCACTGTGAGAGAGACCTTCCGTGTGCCGATAATCTCAGTTGGTTGTAAAGCTACTCTTCAAAGATGATCTGTTGGGGGCGCCTGGGTGGCTCAGTCATTAAGCGTCTGCCGTTGGCTCAGGTCATGATCCCAGGGTCCTGGGATCGAGCCCCACATCGGGCTGCCTGCTCAGCGGGAAGCCTGCTTCTCCCTCTCCCACTCCCCCTGCTTATGTTCCCTCTCTCACTGTGTGTGTCTCTCTCTGTCAAATAAATAAATAAAATCTTAAAAAAAAAAAAAAAAAGATGATCTGTTGGATAGGAGCAGGAGAAATAAAGAAAGGAAATCCCATAAAAGAAACAGCAGCTTATATCTGGTGAAACCCACTAGCCCAGGAGGGGGAAGAATAAAGATACACAGTCTAACTGTTGAAACTGCAGGAGCGCATATTCTGGGTAGGATGTTAACTCCCCAGACATCTGTTGGTGACATCTACAGTCAGACATGCATCATTGGAGGGATCTGTAAATTATATGGGGGGACAGTTTAATGACCTACAAAGCAGCACACCCACCCAGCACAGATAGCATCTTCAAAATAGGGCACAAAAATGAATTTAGGTGGGAGAAGAGGGAGATTGGAGAGGTGGATGGGTGGGCAGAAGTGCTTACAGGAACAACTCCTGTAAGGAGGAGAGTAAAAAAGAAAACTGGGGTTTCAAGAACAGAACCAAGTTCCCCCTCTATCCCCTATTCAAGAAGGATAAGCAGCAATAGTAACAACCCATGGTGGTCAACTTAACGCTTTCTTAAAAATATTCTAAGACCTCAGCTTTCCAGCTTTTATTGTGTTGACAACTTTTTATTTCTAAACGTAGTTTATGCAGAGTTCTGATAAAAGGTCAATCTCCATAACAGGGACTTTGGTCCTGCTGTTCACTCTTGCAACCCCAGGTTCTGTCACCTAGGAGGCACTCAATATTTGTTAAATGGATGAATGAATGAATGAGTGAATGAATGAGCAGGTATGTAGTTGGGCTGAGAAGGATCATTACCTTTCCAGCAGATACCAGAGTTCCTTAGGGAAAGAACCTTATTTTAGTGGAATACCTTGATAAGTCACTTGAAGGCAACCAAGACACAACTCAAGGCTTTGTAGAAGTAATAAACTTGAGTTAATGGTGGGAAGATGGGTAGCAAAGAGAGGGGAGGGAGAAGGATAGAGAGGCTGAGGGCTTGTTTTAAATCGTCATAACTAATACTCTTGAATTATAGGCTGTGTAGGACTATGTGGAAACTTCTTACTATGACCCCCAACTCCCCAGTAAAAATACAGTCCAGAAATCTTCCTTTATGGGTGAGAATGGGAAGGATACCAAGAGGAAGGGGGCTGCACTCTTATTTTGGGTCAATACGAAGAAGATGAACAAACAACAAAACATAAATCTCTATGGCCCAGATTGACAAATTCAGTAAAACCAAAAAAATGAGATCACAGTGAATGGAAAAAGGTAGGGCTCTAAGTAGTTGAGGAAATTTTGAGGGGAGCTTGTATTTCCTTCTTCTGGTTGTAGAATGGAGGTTGGGGCTGTCCTTGTATGGACATTGAAGTGCAGCTGAGATTAGGAATACACAGAAAGCAGAAGCAGCAGAGCTACTAGGGATGAAGAGAGGCACCCAGAATCCTGCTCTCTCCTCCTGTCCCCTTCTAACTGGCCCCTACCTCCCTTTGAAACTTTTAAGAGCTGAAAGCAGAGCAAAGAGAGGGAAGTTTGGGAGGGTTAGGGGTCAGAGAGGGGAGAGAAACTGAGGAATGGGGCACTGGGGTTGGATCCAGGACCAAGGTACGGTGGGAATATTTCGGAGACAGTTCTATCCCCAATTCTCCAAATCATGGGTGTAGCTCATTCCCTTATCAATACAACCGGGCTAATACATCTACCCTCTAGGGTTCTTAAAAGGGTCACACCTATTTGTATTAAGGGAGAGCTACAGAAGTGTTGAGATTTAGGTGAGGTCGAGACTCCTCCCTGGCTAAGACTCCTCCCTCCACACCAGCCTGGATTTGTGGAGCATGAAGATTCATGTCTCAGGCAAAGTAAAGGGCTCTCCTTCCCTCATGGCCCATTGGGGTCACTTGCAAATGGTCAAAGCAACAAATTTTAAATCCTTAGCAGCGAAATTGTACCTAAAACAAACAACAACAACAAAATCCCCTAACTGAAAAGGGTCCATAGTGAGTCCCACTCTTGCCAGCTAATTGTTGGAGGTGATGTCCCAGAATGGCACTCCTCTAAGAGGACTCTTTTCTCTTCCTCCCCCCCACCCCAAACCCCTAGCACCCATTTCTGGTAGTTAAGGGCAGGTGAGAGAATATTTTAACTAAGTATCTTCAGATCTGCATTCTTCCAGGGCCTGAATCCTTTACCCGACAGTGTAGATCCTGAAGAGTTGGGATAGGCTGTTGTAAAGTCTCTGGGGCTACTACCCTCTACACCGAGGCAGCTCTCTCTCCTCCCTCCTCCCTCCCCTCCTTCAGTTTCCAAGTGTGGCCTCTGCATACATTGTTTACAGTCTCACCTGAGTGTGAGAGGGAGCCAATCCCCAAACCCTACTTCCCACCTCAGTGGGAATTTTCTCAAGTAAATGAGGTGAAAGTGGTTGGCTTGCACTTCAGGCCGGTGACTCCCCATTCCCTCTGTCTGGCACAGGAGCAGAATAGCAGAGAAGCTGGCTGACGGGAAGGTGGTGGAAATGGCCCTGGAGGAGGAACAGAAGTGAGGGACCAGGCACACCCAGCGGGATAGGGAGCTTTGAGTAATTGGAAGAGGGTTGGGTGCTCTAGTCCCATTTCTTGGCAGCCAGAAGAAAGGACCAAGAAGAAACTCAAGGTCATTCACTGATTTCATTTACTCTGTCACACACTCATTTGTTAAGTCCATGAACCAGGCCCATTACAGATATTAGGCACACAAAATTAAAAGAAATCCTATTTCCCCTCGAGGAGCTCATGGAGAGGCAACGATTCTCCCATCGATGGAATATTGAATTGCACTAGGCACGTTGCAGGACACTCATCCATCACCTACCATGAAGCAGACACTGTTCTAGGCTCTGGGAATGTGCATCAAAATCTTGTTACAGGAGCCTCTGGGAAGGTGGGGCATCTAACTCCTCACCTCAGAGTCTCCCCTGACTACCTACTCTAGGCCCCTTTAAAGGATGGAGCCCCTTTATTTGACAGAATGTGATTTTTCCCCCTCCACCAACAAACGCCAGGAAAAGTAGAGCTGTGGGATGGTGGGGGCCTAGAAGGGGGTCTGCCTGTGCAGTGGGCTAAGAGAGCCACCACTCTGACCACAAGGACCTTGAGGGGAGAGTTCCCAACAGGATATGGACAAGCAGCTGCCATATTGTTATTCCAAACTTAACACAAGACCTAGTCAAGTTTGAAGTGGGTGTGTGTGTGTGTTGGGGGAGGGGGGTGGTCATGATGGTGAAAACTAGAATTGTAACATCTTGAAAATATCTTTATGGTTAAAAAGGCCATTTAATTTCATTTCCATTTAAAAATACTATAGGTTATATTTTCCAAACTGAGTCTGAAGAACACCTGTATCTCCACAGAAGTTTTTTTTTAAAGGGGCTCTATGTTTTAGGTTAATTTTTGATTTGTCCATTAAAGCAAATCAAGTTAGTTTTCATTAAATCAGAACTGTTCAGTGCCTTGGTCTATGATAAAGCATACTGTGATTTTTTTAAGGATGCAGAGTTGTCAAACTTGCTTGTGTAGGACCTACTGAACTTGGTGAGACTCTTGGTGATCAGAAGGATATAGGTTGTAGGGCGCCTGGGTGGCTTAGTTGGTTAAGCGTCTGCCTTTGGCTCAGGTTGTGATATCAGGATCCTGGGACTGAGTCCTGCTTTGGGCTCCCTGCTCAGTGGGGAGTCTGCTTCTCCCTCTCCCCCTGCCCCTCCCCCCTGCTCGTGCTCGCTCTCTAATAAATAAAATGTTAAAAAAAAAAAAAAGCATATAGGTTGTGAAATGTAGCTTTGATGATTCGGGAAGTTTTGGGTTCCATGGTTTATAATGGCATTTGTCTCCTGAATTGTCCTGGAAAGAAACGTGAATTAGGTGCTTCGCAGATGTACAAAACAAGACAACCTGGGCCTCTGTGGAACCTAAAAAAGGAGTTATCTGAGGGCAGGGACTGGGTGACTTTTCTTCAGCTTTCTTTTAGAGTTGGCAAAAATCCAGAACAATTGATTCCCTGCCTTTGCCCAGAATCCACACATGGATGGCAGGGTCTGTTCAGCCCTCTGCCAGAAGCCGTATCTGACGTTTCTGCTCTAATCCTTCCATGACTGAGGAAGGCCATAGTGGTACAGCCATTTATGTGGGTCTCCTGTTGGAGCCTGCTATGAGCGCAGGGACATGCCCCAGGACATTTGCAGGCTGCCGCCTCTCTGGCTGGCCTGGAAGTAACCCTCAAGTGGTGAGAGCCCTGTGTTGATGAACCCAAGGGTGGGGTTATGGGCTGAGTCCTAGACCTCCATGCTCAGTGCTGGAGTGGCAAAAAAAATGGCACATTCTCATTAAGAAGATACTCTAACAACGGTGACTCCATAGGTCATCTTAATTTACCTACTTTACATATATAATTTTACACTTTTACATATTTTAGAACTGATAGGCCCTGGGAGGCCATTGATCCCAACCTTTCTATTTTACAGGAGTGACAGTTTATAGAGTTTAGGGGACTTGCTAACCTCTCTAAGCCTCGGTCATCTAGGAAATGAAGACTTTAGTGATGGGAAGAACAAATACCAAGTGCTTCCATTTTGTCACAGGTAAATGATCTTCCACATCATCTCATTTAATCTTTACAAGGACCTTGTGAAATAGCGATTATTGATGGCTTCCAACTTCCAGAGAAGGAATTCAAAATGGAACTTGCCTCTCACCCGAATTTCCATGGTGGTAAGCTAGTCAGTGATGGATACAGGGTTTGAGGTCTATTGTGTCTCATGCTTCCACTCATGTTTGCTCACTCCACCATTCCACAAAGAAGAGATTGGTTTTAGAAATTCTTCACTTGGTGTCTTCAGGCAAATCTTTGAGCCAGGACACGTTTCCACTGTAGTAGGTGAACAAGCGCTGACTGCCCTGACTTATTGTTTTGCTGGTCCTGCCCACTGTGGAGGAGATAACTGAATTATCTGAGAAATAGCTGATGATTCTTGATTATCCAGAGCTTAGGCTTCGTTCAAAAGCCCTTTCAATGAGGAGGAACACATTTAAATTCTCTCAATGACCCTGTGAAGTAGATCTCATTATCCTCATTTTACAGGTGTGGAAGCCGCGGCTGGGTGGTTTATGGGACTTGCCCCATTCAGTTGCTCAGCTTCCATCAGAGCAGAGATCTGAATGGCGCCATTGTCACTTCAGTGTCCCTGCTCTTGACTGCCTTTGTTATACCTCAGCTCCTCGGGGTCTCTTGCATTATTTATTGAGCCCTGACAGTTTGCCTTGTGTTGCTGGAGATGGGGGCCCTCGGGGCTGACAGTGATAGAAGTAAGATTGGCAGGAGGAAGTGGTATCTGGGTCTCTCTTGTCAAAAGTTAGTCATTCCAGACACCTGACCAGCCCAGAAGTGCAGAGCAAGGAGGAGACCAGTAAGAGCCCGGGGCGAGAGAAAAGGAGATCTGTATCTCTCAGCCATATTTGAAGTTTACTCAGAGCCTTCATTGTCCAGGGTCTTGAAGGAGCACATCCAGGAGGGCACAAGGGGAGAAGAGGAGCAGGTTTACTCCCTACAACAATGGAAGTATTCAGGGTTGGCTTTGCCATAGTGGCAGCAAGGAACATTGCCAAAGTCTTCATAAGGGGACACATATCATAGAGCAAAACTAGGGCTGGATTCTGCACTGCTCCAGAGGGCATCATTCTTTCATATAGAAATGTAGGGCATGGTGATTAAGGGCTGCCGTGTTCATGGAGCCCATCGTGAAGGAGGTCTCTGGAACGTTGGAAGTGTTCTAGTTTCTCACTAGAATGCATGCGAGCTGTAACTATGAAGAATCCTTCGCCTCAGTTTCCCCCACCCAGGTCTTAAACTCATTGGCTAGTAGGCCCTCCAGGTTAACCTCAGAACGAATCAGTAGTGAAGGAAGGAAAACTACAGGTGAATTCTAGAATTCTTCATGAGCTGGAGAATGGGTGGGGTCTTGGGTTATGGAGAGGACCCAGTGTTACCAGAGGTGCAGACTCCAACTGATTGGAAGCAATCCATGAAACTACTCCTTTCATTTATCCACCCATTTACTCAACTCTTATTTGTTCACTCAGTGAACATTTACTGACATCTACTAAGGGCTACCCTGCCAGGCACTGGGGAAGAGGCTAAAAAGGTTATAGTTTCTGTTCTCAATATCAGAAAAAAATTAAAACCAACTCTGTTGAGTAGAAAGACACATGACAGTAGAGAAATGTACAAACTCCATTGTGGACACCAAGGAGGGTGTGATGGAGTAGGGAGTGGGAGGAGGATGGGGGAGAACATTCCAGTGGAGGGAGTCCATTAAGGGGAGCCAGAGTGTAACATCCACATGGTAGATTTTTTTTTTTTTTTAAGATTTTTATTTGAGAGAGAGAGAGAGAGAGAGAGAGAAAGAGAGCACAAGCCAGGGGGAGAGGCAGAGGGAGAAGCAGATTTCCCACTGAGCAGGGAGCCCAATGTGAGGCTCGATCCCAGGACCCTGGGATCATGACCTGAGCTGAAGGCAGAGGCTTAACAGACTGAGGCACCCAGGCACCCCATGTAGTGGATTCTAAACAAATCTAGCTTGGTGGTTTCCATTTTATATAGGCTGATGCCCAAATATGAAATAAGAGAATGCCTATGATAGGGCTTTATAAATGGAAAACAGCCAGTTTCTAGCTTTAGGGATTAGATAACTATTTATGGGCTGTCCTGAGGTAAAGGTCCTTTTTTGGTAGACAGCAGAGTTACAAGTGGCTCAGGACCGGTGGCCGGCAAAGCCATCAGGAATCCCGGAAGATCCCAGTTGACAAATTCCTGAAAAATTACTTTTGATCCAGCAATGACCACTTTCCTTTATTAAGCAATGTACTAAATGCTTTACATAAGTTATCTCCGACCCTCACAAAAAGCCAAGGGCGCTTTATTCACAGATGAGGAAATGGAGCCTGCTGGAAAGAACTGATTTACACAGGTAGGAAAAGCCAAAACAAAAATTCAACTAGTGTGTCTGACCCCAGTGGGACCCTTCTCTGGGAGGGTCAGTTTTACTTCCCTGTAAGGAAAATTCTGAGTAAGCTGGGGAGCAAGCTTGGTCAGAGAATAATGGTACTACATGGTATTTGTCCTTTTCCTATCAGTTTAGAGGAAATGTAATCTGAATAATGCTGTCTTTTGTTTATGGGGTGTTCAAATGATTTGGTGTTTTCTGCGTTTTCCCAAATGGCCAGGCTTTACTAGACCAACAGAAAATAGTAAACTTTACATCAAAAACAAAATACAATTATGATAGTATTTTAATCCTGACCTACGTCTTATAAGTTTCTAAAAAATGAAACTGAGAATTGATATCTAATTGTATTTAGCTACCCAGAAGCCAAAGATCTCTAGTGTAATAGAAGGTGTCCCTCCCCAACTCCCAACCTTAAAAATTTATCAATTTCCCCCTTAATTCTCTCAATGAGAAAGCTTTCTTTTGAATAGGGACTCTAAGATTTTATAATTACTTGAGATGAAGTTCCAGGTACGGTTTCTGGTGACTTCCCAAACAGTAGGCATAAGATTCACTGATCTGCTGGGGAGCATCCAGGGGTTTTCTTCAATTCCCAGTCACCCCCCACCTTTGGGGAGGGGGCATTGTGGATATATTAAAAGCTAAGTTTTATTGAAACAAATTTTTTGATTGAGGATATTTTCATCCTCCTACAGTAGTAGTATCTTTAGAATTTTCTCTGGGGCTTCGGTGGTTACTTTGTCAAACTAGTCATAGTAAGTATCCATAGGTATTGGTCTTCTACTGCTGTTACACCAAAATATCACAATACCACAAATTTATTGACTTAAAACACAGAACTATTTTACAGTTCTGGAGGTCTGAAATCTAAAATGGGGTCATATTGGGCTAAAATCAAGGTGTCTGTAGAGTTGTGATTCCTTCTAGAGGTTCTAGGAGAAAATCCATTCTTACCTTTCCCAGTTCTTAGAGGCCACCCACATTCCTTGGCTCATGTTGTGGTCTTTGAAGATGGAGGAAGGGGGACATTGTAGCTTTCAGACCATTCTTCATTGGTCACATGTCCCTCTAACTCTGACTCTTCTTGCACTTTCTAGGGCACTTGTGATTATGTTGGGACCACCCAGATAAGCTAGGATAATTGTCCCATCTCATGGTCCTTAAATTAATCACTTCTGCAAAGTACCTTTTGCCATGTAAGGTAACATAGCCACATGTTCTTGGGATTAGGACATGGACAACTTTGGGGTACCATTATTGTGCCTACCACATTTTGTGTGTGTGTGTGTGTGTGTGTGTGTGTGTGTGTGTGGTAGGGGAAGGAATTGGGGAGACGGAAATTATAATGTAAAAGTTTTAAGGCACAGAAACCATGGACTTATTCTCCGTATTCAACCTGCTCTTCCAAGTTAGTTCTTGAGGATCTTTCTGGATGGCCCCCTTCTTAATTACTCATAACCAGACTATGAACTGAGGGCCCATGCCAGGGTCATAATGAACACCATTTCTCTGTGGTGATCTAGATCCATTTGGCCTACTCGTTTTAGGAAAAGAGGCCCAGGGGGACTCAACCATCATTAAGAGTTTGTTATGTGCCAGGTTATTTTTGTATATTATTTTACTCAAATTGTCACGACAAACTGATGAAGTGAGCACTTTGGCTCTCATTTTACAGATGAGGGAAAGACAGTGGAAGATGTTAAGTGAACCAGTCAAGTTAAAAAAAAGCCAGTAAGTGGCAGAGTGGGGATTCAAACTCCATTCAGTTGGTTTTAAATTTGGCTCTCTTTCCATACTTAGGTACATGCCGTCTCCCAGAAGCCAAGTTCACACTGCTAGTTTGAGCAGGAACTTAATTCTAACAGCAGTGCTTTTTTTGTCTGCTGTATGAATGCATCTGGCATGTTTAGAAGGCTTTGGACCACTGGTGTAGAGTAAGCCAGCTACAGAACTATGCAAGACTCTTCAGCTTGGCTAACAACTATAACGAGGTAGGTTTTAATCTCAGGAGCTTAACATTTCTAAAGATTAGGCAAGTGTTGCTTCTATTTTTGTCTGTTTATAAATTTCTGAGCTTTGAAAAATTTAGCCATCCTTAAAATTAACAACTCAGGAAACGACAGATGTTGGCGAGGATGTGGAGAAAGGGGAACCCTCCTATACTGTTGGTGGGAATGCAAGCTGGTGCAGCCACTCTGGAAAACAGGATGGAGGTTCCTCAAAAAGTTGAAAATAGAGCTACCGTATGACCCAGCAATTGTATTACTGGGTATTTACCCCAAAGATACCAATGTAGTGATCTGAAGGGGCACGTGCACCCCAATGTTTATAGCAGCAACGTCCATAATAGCCAAACTATGGAAAGAGCCTAGATGTCCATCAATAGATGAATGGATAAAGATGTGATACACACACACACACACACTGGAATATTATGGAGCCATAAAAACCCGAAATCTTGCCATTTGCAACGATGTGGATGGAACTAGAGGGTATTATGCTAAGCGAAATAAGTCAATCAGAGAAAGGTAAGTATCATATGGTCTTACTGATATAAGGACTTTGAGAAACAAGACAGAGGATCATAGGGAAAGGGAGGGAAAAATGAAACAAGATGAAACCAGAGAGGGAGACAAACCATAAGAGACTCTTAATCTCAGGAAACAAACTGAGGGTTGCTGGAGTGGTGGGGGGTGGGAGGGATGGGGTGGCTGGGTGATGGACACTGGGGAGGGTATGTGCTATGGTGAGCACTGTGAATTGTGTAAGACTGATGAATCACAGACCTGTACCCCTGAAACAAATATTACATTAATAAAAAAAAGTTTTAAAAAAATAATTTAGCCATACTATGTATTTATTACTAATTGCAATTAGGATCAAATCAGTCTGGTCCTGTACATGACAGACTAGGAGACTTGGGAGAATTTCTAGGTATTGGGTAGAGGCTGAAACAATAGGTCTCAGAAAACCCACAACCAAGTTTAAATCCAGGTTGATAGAGCCTCTAACTTATACTAGCCAAAAGTGCTGAATCCTCTGATAATATAAAATGATTAAGCTTTTGGTAACCGAAGGCAAATAGAAGAATATTTTTATGATGCAAAGAGAATAATACTGCTGTACACACACTTATGCACCTTAGGGGTGTGTGTGTGTGTCTTAGGGTTTTATTTTTTCCTTTTCCATTTCTTTTCTTTCTTCCCTTGGGAGCCATTTCATGCTTAATGGGCATGACAGGAGCAAATAAAAATAAAAAGAGCCACAAGCCTGTTTGGAATTCATTGACACCAAAGGTTGCCTTTACTGCCTGGGTAAGGTAGAGGAATCATCAACAGGGTCATCAGAAAGCCCTCCCTGAATGCACAGCTCTAGAAAATCAGAGCCTAGTCTCTCCCCTGCACATATGAATGACTGGAAGTTGGATTCGCCAAACCACAGAATTTATAATGCCTGATGAGAGAGTCTGTAAGGGTAGGAAAAGTGAAGAGAAACCTTGGGTGAGCAGAGAAGCCAAAAGGTGGGGGTTGGGCAGAAGACACACTAGGGAAATTGTAGGGTTCAGTGGGTAAGGGAGAGAGAAAGAAAGTTATAAAGTACAGGAGCAGACACCCCACTTCCTGGAATGATGGCAAAGGCTGGGCAGGACTCTAGGCCTTCACTGTGCAGCCTTTGAAGTTCTTGAGAATGTACCACAGCGCAGAGGCTTAGCAGGCAGGACATAGCAGAGCAGAGGCGACTGCAACAGTAAGTCTCACATTCTAAATCATTTTTCCTCCCAAGCCCTTTGTCTTGACCTTCCCCTCACTCTTTCATCATAAGGTTAGCCAACAACTGAAGTTTGAGTTCGACCTGCTTCCCGAAATACAAGAACAGTGTGGCAGATTAATAGGATATGACAACGGTGACCTTGGGTCAGTTTCAAGGACCAGGTCTTAAGAGCCTTGTACTTGCCATCATCTCTTGGGACCCAGTTACTATGCTCTGAGGAAAGCCAAGTTGCCCCTTACAAAGGCTCACATGGAGGGGAACTGAGGCTCCCGGCTGATAGCCCCAGCTGAGCTCCCCACCCAGAGGCAGGACCACCCAGCCAGCCATGCGAGCGAGCCATCCTAAAAGTGAATCCTCCAGCCTCAAATGAGCGGCCCCACTGATGCTGTGCAGATCAGATGTGAACGGTCTCCTCCCAGCTCTTCCCAGATTGCAGACTCATAAGACAGATAAAGAACTGCCATTTGAAGCCACTGGTTAAAGGACTGGTGTTGGCAGTGGTTTGTTGGACAGCAATAGACAATAAGAACAGAGACTGTGCTAAGTGAGGGACAGCAACTCTCTTCTTTAATGCCCCTCCCATGGCAGTCATTACCAATGGATCAGAGAGGACCTGAAAAGTGAAACTCTTGGTCATTTCTGGGCTAAGTGGTGAATGGCTGAGAAATAGGGTTCGATGTGCTAAACCCTGAACTTGGGAGTTTTTGGTCACATTCCATTCCAGAGAGACAGAGTAATAGTCCCTCCCCGGCCCCCCCATCCAGGAGCCTGCTTAGAACCTCACTGCATCATGAGACCCAAAGTTGCCATTTCTGCCTGTTTCATGGCTCACTGGCTGGAGGTCACTATCGACTTAGCCCAGGGGCCCCTGGAGTCGAGGATGAATGCATTTGCCATTCTTCTCCATTCGCCACCTGAAACAGGCTAATGATGTCTGAGGGGTTATGCCCACGTGACCCTTCAAGTCATCATCTGTATCGTCTTCTAGGGATACCCCACCTCCTTTGCACCTTGCAGGGGGCCTGACACGCTGACATGAATATATTTGTCAAATGGATGTGGCCAAGGGATGGGGTCAGCCCTCTTCGTCTCCTCCCACCCTCCAGCTCTTAGGACAGAGCCTGGCACACAATGGTGCTAGATAAATGCTCATTACATTGATTTTGATGGCATTATTTCCAAAATAGTTGCTTGATGAACAAGTGGAATCTCTCTCCTTAAAAAATATCGACTCCAAACAGAAGCATAATAGAGCCAGAGCTCAAAGCAAAATTATTCACAAATTCCAAGTGCCTCAATCCGTGGGTTTTAATGAAAGTCATTCTGCAGTGGAGAATGTTGTAGTAATTACAGGCAAGCTAATGTCTCCGCCATATGGTTTGAAAGCAGGTCTGCATTTTGAAAGCCACTATCAGCAGTTTTATTTTCTGCTGCTGCTTCTCCGTGCCCCACCCCCTGCCTGCCTTTGTCTCTTTTTTTGCTTTTAGCTCTTTCAACCTCATATTCCCTCTCTCCCACACGCTGCTCCCTCACTGGCCTCCCTTCTTCAAGTGCAAGTCACATTTTATAGCCTTTGATAGGAAACCTCCAGTAGTTCTGAGAATTGCAGTGCCCAGAATGGGTCATGACATAGCACTGGCCGTGCTGACCCACTTGCCGAGAAGGAGGGCCAAGGATGTTCTGACCCCTTGTGAATGGACCATTGTCACTCTGTCCCTCAAGTGTGGTTGCATGATTGAAGGAAAAAAAGACTCCAATTCATCTCTCTGCTACTGGATCACTCCAGTGCAGTGGTTCTCAACCCTGGCTGCTCAGAGAATCACCTGAGGAGCAATTGAGAGTGCAGATGCCTGGAGCCTACCTCTTAATTGGCTCGGAATAGAGTCCAGACTATTAGACGAGCCAGCATCTCCCCAGCTGATTCTGACATAGAGCCAGGGTGAAGAGCCCTACCCCAGAACCTTAGACTGGGATAAATAGCAATGGGATCTCATCTTTCTGCTTTTGTCTTCCTGTTACACTCAGAAGGGAGACAGCATAAGCAACCATTGTCAGAGTAATGCCCAATTAAAAGGCATCCACTCACTTAGAGGCAGCGATGAAATTGAATAACTACACATCTGTTGGACTCCAATCTCATTCACAAATGGTTTGATAACATTTTATAAAGACTCTTCCAAGCGGGCTGAGCTGGAGTTAATCTCTTTATTTTTGCAAATGGGACCTTAGGTACTCGGATCGTAGAGTAGGCATGCCTATGCTCAGGTCAAGGCTCTTTCCGGCTGTCTCACACCGTTCCCTTTGCCGGCCTCTAGGACCATGACAGGAGTGATGGCTCCCACTTCAACTCCAAGGGGCAAGACTTCCCTCTAGCCTGCCCTAAAGTGCTCACTGGAGGGATGACTGCCTTGGGATAGACTACCAAAGTGGGTGCCTTTTCTCTAGAATGCTGCTGTTTTTCCCTAGAAGGCCAGGAAGCTGGAGTCTCTCCTCAGCCGATTTGTTGGTAAGATTAGCTGATGATCCCATTGGAAGGTCAGAGAGCCTTGAGGCGACCATGAAGGGAAAGCTGTCAGGAGCTCATGGGGGGCTCATGCTGAGTCAGGCGCAACAGAAGGCCGATGGAGCCTGGAGCCGGAAGGGGCTCTAGGGTGTCAACAGTTGGAATGGGGTCTCATATTTGGGAGGCATCCTTGCCAATTTAGGACCAGGTACTGAGAGACAGCTAGGGATATGGAAGAAGGATAAAAAAACTACCATTTGGTAGTAAAAAATGAAACAAATGAAAATTGGTTCAACTCACCCAAACCTGAGTTTGTTTTCTTTTTGTTTTGTTTTGTTTTTTTGGCACTATCGGCCTGCCTCAATATCGTTTATCTGTTTAAAAAAAAAAAAAAGTAATTCTACCCTTGCTGGAGGTCTCACACTGTTGTTCTGAGAAGGAAATGAGGTTATAGATGTGTGTACTTGTGGGAAGCGGGTGCTCTGCCCCCATTAGGCATTTTTCTGGAGAGCAGGATAGTATTAGAAGGATGTGTGAACTAGCGGTCAAAAGCCTGGTCATCATGTCCCCACTCAATCTCTTGCTAGTCATTTGACAAGAGACAAAATGATCAACCACTTCCTTTTCTGGAAGATGGAATAATGGTTGCAGTGCTATCCCTAGAGGTAGGACACCCCAATGGAGAAACTGGTGAGAAAAGTGCAAACTATTAATTACTACATAAATGTAAAGTGATATTAGAATTACAACCCACATGCCTTTCCCGACTCACCCTTTTGACTGAATATTGTCTTATTTGTAGACTTTGAGCTCTTTAAAATGACTTTTAAAATGATCTTATTGTTCATAGCAGTTTTTAAGATTTGAGAGATAGAGCGTGCACGAGCAGAGGAAAGGGTGGGAGGAGAGGGAGAAGCAGGCTCCCTGCTGAGCAAGGAGCCCGATGCAGGACCCTGGGATCATGACCTCAGCCAAAGGCATGACTGAGTTACCCAGGCGCCCCCTTAGCAGTCTACTTTTATTTATAGTGTGAACACAGTATCTTATAGTCCTTGTGGCTGGCTTCCCGATATCTGTTCCATCAGAAATAATTTGCCTAAGCTATTTATGGCAATGTCCTTCTCTTTGCCAATGATTGATCTAAGAATGGGCAGCTGATCGAAGTCCTGGTCAATGAAGCATGTGGCAAAGTCAGCTAGGGGCTTCTGGGAAAGATGTCCTTGCTCCCAGGAGACCGAGAGAACAGAACACCACTCTACCTCTGGGCATGGTGGTGCATGGCTGGGATGCCTGGGACCACAACAGCATCTTGAGTCTATGTGGGAAGCTGCCTTCTAGCACAACTGATACACTGTGGGTGGCAGAGGGAAGACAGCAAGAACCCTTTGAGAATCATTGAGCTGGAACCATTTCTGGAGCCATCCCACCTCTAGACCTTTATTTTAAAAAAATATTTTTTTTTTTCTTGTCAGTCTGCGAAAGTTTTAAAAATTGCGATAGCCCTAGGGGCACCTGGGTGGCTCAGTTGGTTAAGCATCTGACTCTTGATTTTGGCTCAGGTCCTGATCTCAGTGTTGTGGGATTGAGCCCAGCATCGGGCTCCACACGCAGCTTAAGATTCTTTCTCCGCCCCGCCCCAACCTCTAAAAAAAAAAAAAAATTGCTGTGGCCCAAGGTATCTTAACTGATAAACCTTACAGTTGTGATTATAATAATGTAGTATTATAATGTAGTAAAGTTACATTAATTCTTGATATTTTTCACAAAGAAAATATTAAGGAAAAGTAACTTTCCTCTCTATTATAAAAATGCTGATTGTTAATGACCACAGAGTTGGCAAATATGCAAGTGTTTAATGAATATAAATCGTAATAGCTTTCTATTGGAGAAAGCCTCAGCTAACATTTTGATCAATTTCTCCTTGTTTACATTAACCTATTTTCCTTGCTGAAACAGATTGGAGAGGGGGGGAGGAAACTCACAACAGAGTTTACTGGACTCATGTCCTTCTAGAAGGGATGCTGAAAAAGGGATAAGGGTGGAAATCCAGGAAACCTTGTTGGGAGGAAATACTGAAGAGTAGCAGAGGTTTGGGAAGAGAGGAAAGTAGAGAGGAAATTCTCAAAATGTAACCTTCAAGATTTTCCCAAAGGTTGGTTGTGCCTCTCTCTCTGGCTTTCCTTGCCATGTTATAGAAGAGGGCTCTTTCCTTTTCCACTCTTTTTCCTTCCCTGTGGGCTAAGCCCAGCAGAAACTAACCCCGACCCCTCTGTCTGGAGGAGGCAAACACCGGAGCCAGCTGGTGCCTTGCATATTTTGAGCAGCTCTTCCAGATGCATCTTAGTGATCTCATTAATTGAGGTGAGAGCTGTGCTTCCAGGAATCAGGGCACGAAGCTTAAATGGATGCTCAGAATTTAGAGAAAGGCAAAGATCACAAGACTTGATTTATGGCAGAAGTTGCAAACTGATGGCCTCTGAGCTGTGCATGACCCAGACGTGCATTTTATTTGGGCTGCCTAGTATTGAAGAGTTGGGAGATTTTACATGTATGCCCAGATTTAAGGTTTTTTAAAATATGAAGATAGGGCAGTGTTGAACTAGCACTTCACCGTAGGAAGACATTGAGCTAAAGGTGACTTGGCTTCTCCTTTATCCAAGACCTATGCTTGTGTGTTCAACACACTCACGTGAGATGTGTGTGCATACACCATTTCTATGACCTGACGGGTCCCTGCTGGAGGAACTGGAGTTTTCATTCTTTAAGATTTTGTGCCTAGGTGATGGAGAAGTTTCTCCTCACCTGACAGATTTGATCAAGTGGTGATGGGTCCCAAAGGGCTGTGTTGAAAAGATTCTGGGGTTCATTAGAAAAGAGCTACTATTGATCGGTGCTGTCTGCTATGGGCACCAGGTGGGGGCTTGTCACCTGTGGTCCGAAAGGTCAACCACGAAACATTTGAGCAGATGGCTTACAGAGGAGTGGGCCAGGCTACCTGTGTTTTTAATATTTTATTCATTTATTGATTGAGAGAGAGAGAGAGAAAGAGCGGGGGAGGAGCAAATAGGGAGGGGGAGGGAGGGAGAGAGAATCTCAAGCGGACTCTCTACCGAGTGAGGAGCTCGAGCTCTATCTCAATCTCACGACCCTGAGATCGTGACCTGAGCCAAAACCAAGAGTCGGAGGCTCAACCGACTGAGCCATCCAGGTGCCCTGGGCTACCTGTGTTCTAATTCTGATTCCACCCCTCCCTAGCCAGAGCAGAGGATTTTTCCAGTTCCCAGTTTTCTCACCTGCAAAATGGGGTTAGTGATCATTTCTCTGGCTACAGGATAGGGTTGTTCTGAGAATTAAGTAAGATGCTGCACATAATAGGGCTCGGATAACCCTAACAATTGCTATTGCTGTTCTCTTGTACTGATCTGGCTTGAAATACTTCCTGAAGTGTGCACATCATTGAGCAAAATTGGGAAATGGGCCTTCACCCCAAACACTTGTGGATGTAACTTTTCCTGGTTTTCGTTTGAGTCCCTAAGGAAATTCTGTAATACACATTTTCTTTCATTTAAATGTAGAGCTGAGTGGGGGAAGTGGTGCAGGAATCTATATAGATCGGCCTAGATCTGTGTAAGGCCTATTTCCTGATTCCAAGAGGTCGGCATTGGGAGTCCACTCAGGTGCTGTAACCACCCTTTCCTTACTTCCTATTAGATTTAATTATCATGGTTCTAGGATAATGGCAGCTATTTTCTCAGTGCTTACTAGTAGTAAAGACACTTCAGATGGATCATCTCATTTAATCTTTATGATAAACCTGGAAGGTGTCTATTGTCCCCCAGATTACAGATGAGGAGGAAATGGAGGCTCAGGGATTTTAGGGAATGTGTTCACAGTTCATGGCTATAAAATGGCTGAGCAACAATAATTATAATCCTAGCTAATGTTTATTGAGCACTCACTTTGGGCCGGTTGACATGCACTATTTCATTTGATCTTTGAGGCTACCAGGTTAGGTAGATCCTTTATTATTCATGTATTTATCCCCTGAGAAAACGGAGGCTCAGAAGTTAAGCAACTTGCCCAAGGTCACACAGCTTGTAGGACTCCTAGGCAGGCAGGCTGACTCCAGGGTCCATGACCCTGTTGTCCTCACCTTGAGCACAGGACTGTGGGATCTCGGTTCGCTATGCTCCCTCGCCTGGGCAGACTGTGGCTGGACATCGAACAGCTTCTATGGGGAGAGGAAGAGAGACGAGGAGCAGGGGATCTGCCCAAGAACTATGGGCAGATCTCCAGAGGAAGTGACTGTTTAGAGGATCCCTTATTGTTTATAAAGGCTCTTTAGGAGCTCTGCCATATAGGTACCTCAGAAAAATAAATGCCAGAAATAGTTGTAGATAGGATTGGGGTTGGATAGTTCGTTTGTCCCTGATAAGAGGGGGAAACCCTGTTAGGCAGAGCCAGAGAAACACTCTTTCCTTTTTGGGATTTTTCTTCTATACCTATTAGGGCCCTGAGGCAAGACAGCAGCAGTCCTGAGCTATGAGAGCTGAACTGTGGCCCGGAGGAAACTCCCACAGGGGTCCATGGCATCACCGCTGGTCCCAGCCACAGCCATCTCCCCAGAAGAAGCTGCTTGGAATAATCCATTCTGGTTCTGATTCTTGAGCCAGGGGTCTCCGAGAGGTTGAGTTTCTCAAGAACACACACCTAGTTGGTGTGAGATTGGGGTCTAGAATCCAGATTTTCTGGGGTTCTTCCCTTCATACGCGTGTCGATCTGGTCAAGTGGTGTTTGTTGAATGCTTCCCATGGGCCTACACTATCTAAGCACTTGGTGTGTAATAACCCATGCTCATGGGTATGTTAGGAGGCACTGTTATTCCCATTTTACAGACGAAGAAGCTAAGGCTCATAGAGATTGGAAATTTGCACAGGAAGGGAGTTTGGCTTCAAGCCCGTGCTTTTACCCATTATCCTACGTGGCCTCTTGGTTTTGGCGACAGTCACCTGAAAAGCCCCTAACTGGAACACAGTTGAAGTATGGAGTGAGGCGGGAAAAGCCAGACTGACTGTACAATCTTAGAGCTGCTGATAAAGTTCTGGAAGGCTGAAGCGAGAATGATACCACCATGGGATTTGCTCTAAAGGAAAACAATCTGTCGATTCTCCACGTGGGCGAATCGGTCAGTAATGGCTCTTAGCTAGAGTGTGGATGCATGGAAAAGCCTGGATTTTCAGGCCACTGCTGAAAAATATTTTCAATATTGAAATCTACGGAGATTTAATGGGAGGATAGCTGAAAGTCAGTTGAAGTACTTAGCAGAAGATGCTATTTAAGTTCAAGATATAAATAGTCTCAGATGTTTTTCTGTGAAAGGAATCTCATTGTATAATTATGCAGCACACTGTATAATGGTCATCTGGAGCAGAAAAATGGTACCAGGAAGTTGTCTTCTCTGGAAACAGACAGGGATCCTGGTGCCGCTCCCCTGTCCCCCTTCACAGGCTGAGCTGGAGCAGATTTCACTCAGAGGCTGTCCTGGGGGAGTGGGGGTGGCAGGTCTAGAAGGGTTTGGTCTGACTGCCAGGAACCTTCAAGGGCTCTCCTGCTGGGCCTGGACATCTGAGGTGTGCTCGTGCAGATGGTACACCGAGGCTGAGGGGCCAGGACAGGCCAAAGCATGGGCCCTGTTCCCGCCCTGCCAGTGTTCTTGAACTTCAGGATTGAGTTTCTTCCCTCTCTTCCTGAGGGGGATCTGCATTCTGTTTACTTAGAGGCATCCCTGCATCACTGTGGCCTTCCCGTTAAAGTCCATCAACATAACTGACGGAGATATATTTATTTTATTATTTCCTGAGCCCAACACATGTGCTGAATCGTTCATAAAGTTAAAAATGAACTTTCTTCCTGACTGAATTTTTATACATTTATAGGGCGTTTTGCTTTAAGGAAAGCCGGTATAATTCCAAAATTGCAAAAACAGGTACTTAAGGGGTAAATCATTTGTTTTATAGAAGAAGCTATCTCCAGATTATTTTAAAGGGCATGTGTTCAGCCATGTGATAAAAATGATTTGCTTTACTAAAATTTGATACACACACACTTTGCTTTGTGGGTGTTCAGTAAACATTTTGGTGATGTTGTAACTCTCTCTCTGACACAGGACCAGGTACATCCATAGTAAGTGCTAGAGAAATATTTGTTGAAGGAATGAATCTCCAAGTGCCAACCCTATTTTTTCCAACTCTTAATTGGCCATCTCTGTCTTGGTATCCTGCTGCCATCTCAAAACTACATATACACATGATCTAACTTCTTTCCCTTAAATGTCCCATCTCCTTCTTTGTGGGCAGTATAATGTCTGGTCTCCCTGGACACTCACTACAAACTTTGAATTCTGGCTTCCTCATTTACTCATCTGTGACCTTAGGATACCAAAGCTCTCTTTGCCTCCTCTTCCTCATCTGTAAAGTGGGTATAACAGTAGTGCCTACCTTAGAGGGTTGTAGTGAGAATTAAGTTAGAATGGTGAGTGTGGATCTGGCACATAACCGCACACAGTAGATGTGAGCTATTATTTCCTATTTTAGCCCAGCACCTGGTTAGGAACTTTGCTCTCAAGCTCACCTTCTTCTCTCCAAATCCAATCGGACTTCATCTCTTCCTGTTTTTGTTCACCCCAGCACTGCCAAAGTTCAAGTGTTCCTTACTGGAAAATCTTGATCTTCTTCACCTTCCAACACAACCCATGAAGACCGGGGTATTCTTTCTCCATTGATTATTCCCCTCCCTCTAACTTGGGAGTCCACCTTGCTTAGCACAGCAATCCAAGCCTCTGACAAACTGCTATGTAGCTCTGGACCCACATTCCCAGCTGGTCCTCAGCCATTCCTTGCCCCTCCCAGTCTCCACCCTCTGGCCACACTGGGCTCCTGCCTGCCCCCAGGGAAGCTCACACTTCTACTCCTCTTGGCCTTTGTTACGGTTTCTGGGCTTCCCTTATCTTTCTTGTTTCACCAGTATCATCTAGGTGTAGTTTTCCTGGAAACATTTATAGTCCTCCAGAAACCATTGCTCCTTAGGTATACTCCACGCAACTTGATAACCCAGCTCGATAATAATGCCTATCCTCTTGCCCCTCTCCACCTTCCTTACTTCCCTCATTAGGTAGGAGCTCCTTGGGGGCAGGAACCATGGACCACGAGATCCTTCTCCATCCATTTTTGTGTCACTAGGGCCTAATACAGGATTGCAGTTCAGTAATTTTTTTCAATCTTTCCTCTTATAAAATTAAAATATTCCCCTGGCAAAATTAAAAGCTTGATAGGAATAAATGGCCGAGGATGGGATTTCCCTGTAACCTCTGTGGCCGGTGCTAACTCCTGCCAACGCACATGGACATCATTTCAGATGTTTGCCTTGCGACCATTAACACTGCTCATGTTTTAAAATGGAATGGGGGTAAATAATCAGGCTGACACCCTATCAAAAATAGAGGATTTTTTTTTTTTTTTTTTGTATTCCAGGGGTAAACCTGTGCTAGGTTTGATGGACTTTGGAGTAAATCGCACTTCTGTTTTCAAAAAAAAAAAAAAAAGAGACTTACTCCTATGAAGAAATGATATGGTTATTCTGTAATACCTTTTGTTTTTATAGAATGCCTCCTTCATCATTTCTTGTTTCCACTTGAAAAAGGAAAACACAAATGCACAGCGAGATGGTGGGGATATTAATTTCTCTTTTGAACCTAAGAGGAAAGCACAGGCTTCTACCAAACTTCCATTTGGCTTTGAAGGCAGAACAATTTTTCATTGGGAACCCAAGCAGAATTTCAAGGATGTTCAGGGCTGGTGCCCACTCTGAGTCGCCACTCAAGGCAGGGCTTCAGCCTGGCAGGGTCTGAGGGCTGCCTGCCTGCATTTCTCAGGAGGGCAGTGCGCAGGGCGGGGTGGGTCCTCTGGCTGGCCTGGGGGTGAGGGCCATCTGGCCTCCTTTATCCCTTACTGCTGGCTTAAAGGGCGCCCTTTACGGATGCTGCTCCCGCGTTTCTGCTGTTTCCAATGCTGAAATCCTCATCTGATTCTTCACTTGTTCCCACTTCCCTCCATTGTCTCCTTGGAAGCTCATAAAGATTCATTTTGGAGTCTGGCCCATTGCTGTTCAAAGGTACATGTTTTAACCGGATGCTTTTTTCTTTTCGCCCCGGAGTTCACTGTTCTGCGAAACGACCTTGACTGGACTGCCAGAGTCAGGGGTACTCCTTGGAGGCTTGGAGCCTCTTACAGGAATCCGTTCCAAGCTGTCCAGACTCCCCGAGTTAACATAAACCCTCCTGCGTGGGCTGCCAGGCCCATGTGAGTGCACGTTCATGGGCTGGGAGGGCAGAGGACGTCCTGCTTGAATTTAGAAATCCCAGCTTGGTCCTCCTTCTTCCCCTTCCCTGGTCCTTGCTCCTCCCATCCACCAATAAAAAACTAAAGAAACCTAAGAAATAATCTCCAAAAGGGGACACCTCATGAGCCTTGAGGGCCATGCTGGCCTCAAGCCAAGTTTGAGCCTTTAAATGAGGCTGTGAGGGGAGTTCCTGGAAGGCAGTTAAACACCCCCAAATCTGAGGCCATTAACCACCCCTGTCACCAACAAACTCATTTCCTCTGCCTTCCTTTTCTTTAAAGGAAAAACTAAGTCTTTTAAGACATGCTCTAGGCTAGTAAGAAAATCCCAGAACTCCTTGGTCATATAGAGAACAAAACTGAGAGAATGGGTGTGCCCAAGTAGGGGTGTGTGTGTGTGTGTAAACAGGTTTACAAGTTGGCTAGTAAAATTATCCTAGGTCAAAAGTCTCCTCACTTAACAGGAGGCGATGTTTATCATTCCCAAGTATATTTAAGTATTTTTTTTTTTTTTAGAGATTTATTTGAGAGAGAGAGAGAGAGAGAGGAGCAGGGGAGAGAGAGGAAGAGGGAGAAGCAGACTCCCCTTGGAGCAGGGAGCCTGACATGGGGCTTGATCCCAGCACCCTGGGATCATGACCTGAGCTGAAGGCAGATGCTTAACTGACTGAGCCACCCAGGAGCCCCATGTTTCAATATTTTTATTACTTGTATGTGTACGTGTCCGCAGACAGTATCATATACTACTTAGTATGCTATAAAAATTAGTAAGATGTACCTCATTGTCTGTAGCAAGTATTTCATAAATATAATCACAAAAAAGGAAGCCAGTGCATCAGCATTCTGTTTATGTACTTCTCAGATATGACAGCCTCATGAAAAGGGGATTTTAATGCATTCTCACTTGAAATGCAGATGTCAGCCGTGAGGGAATGAAGGTGCTAATTTATAGTTTTTAAAAACTGTGCAAAGAGAAAGTAAAAAGAATGTAAGTGCAAGCTTAGCAATAGGAGAAGTAAAAACAATATAGGGGTGGGAGCAGAGTCCCTTTGTCTAACCAAGGAGGTCTGTAAGAAACCACGGAAGCTGCTGCTAATTTGAAATTCCCCCAGCTGAGAACTACAACACTGTTGGGTTACTGAAGAAAGGTCTTGGCACCTTATGCACGGGAAATGAAACTTTTCATTTTGCAATTGGCTTGTAGATTTGTTCTAAGCCCCTCCCTCCCATCTTTCCAAGGCCTGAAGAACAGGCTGGAGTTAGAGATGTGGTCTGCATATACTGCTTAGTTGACAGCAGCGGATCAATAGTGAAAGACTAATTAAATGAAGGCCGCTAAGAAGTAAGGTTTTGGCAAATGACAAAGCCATTCATTGAGCAATGTTTACTTCCACTTTCTAACTTCTGTTTTTAATTAGCATCAGGATATTTCACTGCAGCCATTTGGTGGTGGCGGTGGCGGGGGGGGGGGGGGGCGTCTTTCCCTTGTCAGGTTGCTGCATCCGAGAGTCAGGTCTGGTGAGATGAGGAAAACCAACACATCCAGCCCTGCACTGGAATTCCTAGGCACCTCTCTCCCCGGCCCCCTCCCCTCCCTGCACAGCAGTAGAGGCCGAGGCCCTATTGCAGGACAGCTGGCTTCTCCTGCTGGACCAGCCACAGTTGACTTGGAGGGTAATTCTGAACATATGCAGCAGCTTTATCTTGCTGGAGTCCAAGCTCTGGATTTCTGCACTTCTAGTTGATTGATATCATTCAACCTTGGATGTGATCAAACCAGCCTACTAACCCAGCAAAGTATTGAGTCAGATGCCCTTCCTCTTTTGCTGCCTATTTTTTATTGAGAGAGAGAGAGAGAGCACAACAGAGAGTGCGTGTGCATGAACGGGGGTGGAGAGGCAGAGGGAGAGGGAGAGAGTCAAGCAGGCTCCACGCCCAGTGCTGAGCCCGACATGGGGCTCAAGCTCACGACCCTGAGATCATGATCTGAGCTGAAATCAAGAGTCAAATGCTTAACCAACTGAGCCACCCAGTCGCCCCTTGCTGCTTATTTGTAAATAGTGTTTCTTCAGCCCTATTTCTCGAGACTTCGAGGGCCTTTGTAGTCCACGAGTCTCCTTTTATCTAAATAGAGAGCACGTGCTTCTATTTTATGGCTAGGGAAAATGAGGCAAAGAAGTATTTTAGCCAAGCTCATGTTGCAGGCTGTGGGGAGGGAGGACAAAGAAGGGCAAATCTGCAGTTGGGCTGCTAGCTGGAACCTTCTGGGTTGGGGTGCTTCCGTCTGTAGAATGGCAGAGGGGATAGGGTGCTCAGGGCAGAAGCTGTGTTTGGTGAAGGAGGCTGGTAGGTCATTAGAATTAGAGTAGACTTTATAGGAGAATGAAGAGGTGAACTTTAGGAGTAGTAGCAACTAGATTCAATTTGGAGGGGATCTGGTATTGGTGGGAGAAAAGACAGCAATAAATGTAGTGACCATGTTTTTAAGAAGCCATAACACTCGGTCTTACCCCTACTATTCTTGTTCCTTCTGGCTGCTAAGTCCAGGCTAATAAGTGTTCAAGGCTTGGCTTGGTTGCCCCATTCTCCTCCAGCTCCCCTCCACCCATCTCTATACTGGGTTTAGTGGCTCATGGCCCCATGTGACTGTTAATTTTGTGTGTTAACTGCTGGGTGAAGTTACGCCCAGAGAGCCAGTAAAACATTTTCTGGGGATGTCTGTGACAGGGTTTCATTGGTAGGCTGGGTAAAGATTGATCTCACCAATGGGGGCAGGCATCGTCCAATGCACCTGAGGAGGACAAAAAGGCAGAAGGCTGAATTTGCTCTGTGCTTGAGCTGGGACATCCATCATCTCCTGCCTTCGGTTATCAGTGATCCTGGGTCTTTTTGTACCTTAGACTGGATCTTCTACCATTGGCTCCCATGGGTTGGGTTCTTGGGCCCTAGGACTCTCCTCAGGACTTCTCTCATCAGCTACCTTGGTTCGCAGGGCTTTAGGTTAGGGCTGGAATTACACCACTGGTCCTCCTGGGCCTCCAGCTTACGGATGGCAGATGGTGGGACTTCTCAGCCCTCATGATTACATGACATGAGCCAATCCCTCATAATCAATCTCCTATATATATATATATCCTGTTGGTGCTGTTTGTTCAGAGAACCTTAATATGCCCGCCGAATATGGTGGTGTACCCTACTCCCAAGATAGATGGCAATTTCCAGCTTCTATTCTTACTCAAGGTAGTAAGCCCAGAGACAAAGACTTTGGGAACAGACCATGTGATCATCTTTGTAGGCCCTGACCAGTTTATTGAACAATTACTTTGTGCCAGGCACTATGGATACTTGTTTTATATTATTTCAATTAATCCTTACAACAACACAATGAAGTAGTACTCTCATAGCTCAGGTTACGAAGGAGCTAGGCTCAAAGGGATTAAAATAACTTCAAGGTCATACAACTAGTAGATGGTGGAGTCCAGATGAAGCCACGGGTGCTGAGGTCAGAGCCCATGCTCTTAATCATTAGGCTACCCACTTCCCTAGCAGACCCTCAACAAACATTTGATAAATTGAGCTGGTAATTTATATAGTGCTTATTTTACTACATGTAGTGGGTGCCTAATTGATGATTTCAGAACTCATTCAAATGGAAAAGTTGTGTATTCCTCTAAAGGTCATGTCTTAGATTCTAACATGAATAGGTGAATGAAAACCTCAGCATTACCACCAGGTGAGCAAAATGTTTGCATGTCTCTAAAGGTAGTGGTGAAGTCTGGAGACACATGGTTTTTCTTGGCTTAGGGATCTACATTTTTTTTCATATCATTTCTTTCTTATTGTAACTTAAAGGTGAAGAATCCCTTCTAGGAGGAGGGTGGAAATGAAGGGAGGAGGAGGGAAGAGAAGGCTCCACTTTTGGAGAAGGTAAAAGTCATGAATCTATGCCTTGACTTAGATGTATATGGCAGAAGGGCCACCAATGCAGTGGGCTTTGGGGGAAGAGACTGGACTTAGTTAGGAGAGAACTCCACGGTTGTTTCAGTCCCTAGTCATTTCAAACCCTGCTATAATCTGTGAAAGAAATGAACCTGATTGCCTTAGAGTTCAAGATAATTCTATTCCCATGACATTTCCTGAATTAAAAAGGAAGTGGCTCAGTTTGGCTCTGAGCCAGTTGACCCTCAACCCCCCTCTACTCCTCTACTTCTCCCTCTTGACTTTCATGCAGAAAGATGCCCTGAGTGGTGGTTAGCAGTGAAACTGAAATCCAGAGGATTCTTCACTTTCATGAAGTTCCAAGTTCATTTACATCTTTCCACCAATACTCATCACTTTGCCTTGGGGTGAGCTTGTTGGGCCCCCTTTGTGTGCAGCTCTGAGTTACAAATCACAGGGGTTAAATTCTCTTCCAAGATGGAAGAGCAAGGAGGTGTATTAAGCAAATAAGTACAGCATAGCATCTCAGGCCAGGGAAGGTGGCCACTCTGCTCCCTCTCCTTCCCTACTTCCTTGAAGAGGATGGGGCCTCACCCTCCCATGAGGCCCCAGGGACAGGAATGAACAACAGTGAGGGAGAGAAGGGGCGAGGGAGAGAAAGGGATATGGATTTCGTGGAGGGAATAGTTCAAATCCTCACCTCTCCCGAGATACTCAAGCCCCAGTCTCTCTCCCTAAGCTTCACTGGCAGGTACTACTGAACAGAGTTGACCCTTTTCCAACCCAGGAATGGGCAATAGAAACCCCTTTCCCCAGCTCAGCTGAGGCAAATCAACTCAATGGCAAAAAAACAAAAGGCAGAAAACCCAAAGCATTTTCCTAGATCGCTCTTTTCAGGTGAGAGTGAAAGCTGCTAGTATTGAGACCTACTGTGTGTTGAACATGGGGCTAGGTTTCTTACGAATATTAATCCAAGCAAGCTTCCATTTTACACACAGTTCAGATCACTGGGGCTCACAGAGTTTAAGAGACTGTGCCCAACAAACAATGAATCATGGAACACTATATCTAAAAGTAATGATGTAATGTATGGGGATTAACATAACAATAAAAAAAAAAAAAAAAAACTGTGCCCAAGGCCCAGGGTGGAGCCCAAGTCTCTGTTCCAAAGTTCAAGCTCGGTTACTGTCCCATGTCCCTAATCCAAGCCTCCTGCTACCAGTAATTGCCCCTAGACCTGGGCAAAGAGGGGCCCCAGTCTTGGGCCCAGAGCTTTAGAGGTAAGGAGTCTGCAGTCCCGAATTACAGTCACAGGGATTAAATTCTCCCCAGGAGGTAAGGAGTCTGGGGGGCCAGGAGGCTCTGCCTACCCAGGACCCACCTTCCCCCTTACCTGGCCCCCTTCCGTTTTAGATTCTACCCTGGATACCCAGGCTCCTGGACTCCCTGACCACAGGGCTCCAGCTAGGGTTGCCAGATTTATCAAATAAAAATACAGGATGCTCAGTTATATTTGAATTTCAGATAAGCAGTAAAATAATTTTAGTATAAATGTGTCCAATGAAATATTTAGAACATATTTAATGCTTAAAAATGATTCATTATTTATCTGAAATTAAAATTTAACTGGGAATCCTGTAGGTTTTCTGGCAACCTTAGCCTCAGCTCACTTCCAGGACCTGGTGGGCTTTTTCCTGGTGACGGTTTGGGTAGGGATGTGCACAGAGCTCAGATAGGCACACTTGGGCATCCAAAAGGCATGCGAGCAAGAGCCCTCTCAGGGCTAGAAGGAAACTGAGGAGGGAGAGAAGGGGGACTGACTGGAACTCTTCAAATGTGCCCTTGTTAGGGGTGTGCTGGCTCCCTAAACCTTATAGATTGCTTTATTCTCGAACTTCATTTGTGATTTCCATGGTCCATTGAGCTCACAGAACAGGACCCCTTTTATTTTGCTCACCTATGACTTGATCTGGGGGGAGGGGGATAGGTGTTAGGAGCTGCTCAGAATCCCCATCTAAGGGAAATGTAAATGTTGGTACAGATGGCTTCATGGGTTTCTCAGTCTATGAAAAGGAAAAACTGCGGATGGGAGGGTCAAAGCTTTCGGTGTGAAGGGTGCCTGTGACTATGAGGGGGATGCTTCATCTCTTGGAGGCCATCCCCCCCCATTCCTAACATGTGAAAAATATCCCTGCCTCCTAAAGGAGTGTGGGGGTAAAATGAAAGAACATGGGAAAGCATCAGAGTCCTTGGCAGGTGTCAAGCCTCCCATAAATGTAGTTGAATCTGAATAGGTAGAAATAGAACCCAGGCCTCTCCTTTCATTCAGCCTCAGCTGGACCACCCACAAATTCATTTCCAGTTGGGGGCCCCTGGGATCTTCTGGGAAGCTGAGAGGACTCCTAAATCATAGAACAGGGATGTCACCTCCATCCCAGTCTTCTGGAGCATTGCTATAAATGAACCCAGGGACATGGCCTTTCAGAAGCATCTGACTCTAGGGCTGCAACTGAGAATTACTCTACACCATGGGAACTATGCCATTTCATCTGTCTAGAGGACAAGGAAGACCTGCCCACCAAGACAGAGCTCAATCATTCATCAGAACAGAGAGCTGAATCATTCCCATGAAGACTGCCGAGAGCAAGTCTTACTAAGAGTTATTAAACAAAAACCCAACTCCTTTCTAGTGCCAGGTAAGTGCTCTTTCTTAAGCATGAAGTGCAAAATAGGAAACAAGAAACATTCCAAATACACGGTACAACAGTGTTCTCAGTGCTTCCCCAGTCTCCTCTAGTTGGTGTTAACACCTTCCTAATGCCTTCCCTCTCTACCTTCTTTCTCCCCCCACCCCCCATTAACTTCTAAGTGTCTGCTAGCAATCCTTAGAAGATTTAAGGGGAAGGTGGTATACTGTGATGCAGAGAAGGTGGACTCTGGTGTCCAAAAGACTTCGGTCTCAACACCAGCCCTGCCACCTGCTGGCTAAGTAATCATGGGTAAGCTACTTAACCTTTTTGAGCCTCAATTTCTTTTTTTTTTTATTTTTTAATTGTTATGTTAATCCCCATACATTACATCATTAGTTTTAGATATAGTGTTCCATGATTCATTGTTTGTGCATAACACCCAGTGCTCCATACAGAACGTGCCCTCCTCAATACCCATCACCAGGCTAACCCATCCTCCCACCCCCCTCCCCTCTAGAACCCTCAGTTTGTTTTTCAGAGTCCATCATCTCTCATGGTTTGTCTACCCCTCCGATTTCCCCCCCTTCATTCTTCCCCTCCTGCTACATTCTTCTTTTTTTTTTCTTTCTTAACATATATTGCATTATTTGTTTCAGAGGTACAGATCTGAGATTCAACAGTCTTGCACAATTCACAGCGCTTACCAAAACACATACCCTCCCCAGTGTCCATCACCCAGTCACCCCATCCCTCCCACCCCACCCCCCACTCCAGCAACCCTCAGTTTGTTTCCTGAGATTAAGAATTCCTCATATCAGTGAGGTCATATGATACATGTCTTTCTCTGTTTGACTTATTTCGCTCAGCATAATACCCTCCAGTTCCATCCACGTCGTTGCAAATGGCAAGATCTCATTCCTTTTGATGGCTGCATAATATTCCATTGTATATATATATCACATCTTCTTTATCCATTCATCTGTTGATGGACATCTTGGCTCTTTCCACAGTTTGGCTATTGTGGACATTGCTGCTATAAACATTGGGGTGCACATACCCTTTCGGATCCCTACTTTTGTATCTTTGGGGTAAATACCCAGTAGTGCAATTGCTGGATCATATGGTAGCTCTATTTTCAACTTTTTGAGGAATCTCCATACTGTTTTCCAGAGTGGCTGCACCAGCTTGCATTCCCACCAACAGTGTAGGAGGGTTCCCCTTTCTCCGCATCCACGCCAACATCTGTCATTTCCTGACTTGTTAATTTTAGCCATTCTGACTGGTGTGAGGTGGTATCTCATTGAGGTTTTGATTTGGATTTCCCTGATGCTGAGCGATATTGAGCACTTTTTCATGTGTCTGTTGGCCATTTGGATGTCTTCTTTGGAAAAATGTCTGTTCATGTCTTCTGCCCATTTCTTGATTGGATTCTTTGTTCTTTGGGTGTTGAGTTTGATGAGTTCTTTATAGATTTTGGATACTAGCCCTTTATCTGATATGTCATTTGCAAATATCTTCTCCCATTCTGTCAGTTGTCTTTTGGTTTTGTTGACTGTTTCCTTTGCTTTGCAAAAGCTTTTTATCTTGATGAAGTCCCAATAGTTCATTTTTGCCCTTGCTTCCCTTGCCTTTGGCGATGTTTCTAGGAAGAAGTTGCTGCGGCTGAGGTCGAAGAGGTTGCTGCCTGTGTTCTCCTTTAGGATTTTGATGGACTCCTGTCTCACATTGAGGTCTTTCAACCATTTGGAGTCTATTTTTGTGTGTGGTGTAAGGAAATGGCCCAGTTTCATTCTTCTGCATGTGGCTGTCCAATTTTCCCAACACCATTTGTTGAAGAGACTGTCTTTTTTCCATTGGACATTCTTTCCTGCTTTGTCGAAGATTAGTTGACCATAGAGTTGAGGGTCCATTTCTGGGCTCTCTATTCTGTTCCATTGATCTATGTGTCTGTTTTTGTGCCAGTACCATACTGTCTTGATGATGACAGCTTTGTAATAGAGCTGGAAGTCCGGAATTGTGATGCTGCCAGCTTTGCTTTTCTTTTTCAACATTCCTCTGGCTATGCAGGGTCTTTTCTGGTTCCATACAAATTTTAGGATTATTTGTTCCATTTCTTTGAAAAAAGTGGATGGTATTTTGATGGGGATTGCATTGAATGTGTAGATTGCTCTAGATAGCATTGACATCTTCACAATATTTGTTCTTCCAGTCCATGAGCATGGAACGTTTTTCCATTTCTTTGTGTCTTCCTCAATTTCTTTCATGAGTATTCTCAATTTCTCTTTTAACAGTGAATTACACAACCTACTTTAACTTAGCACAGTGCCTGGTGCCTAGAAGGTGCTCATTAAATGGTGGCCATTATTGAAGATGTTTAAGATTATACCTTATGCTCAATAAAGTATAAATGGTAGGTGCTCGGTAAAGCATAAAAGAATGGAGGGGCGCCTGGGTGGCTCAAATGGTTAGGGGTCTGCCTTCAGCTCAGGTCATGATCCTAGGATTGAGCCCCATGTTGGGCTCCCTGCTCGGTGGGGAGCCTGCTTCTCCCTCTGCCTGTTCCCCCTCCTGCTCATGCATGCTTTCTTTCTCTCGCTCGTGAATAAAATCTTTTAAAAAGAATGAATGAATACTTTGACATGTTCTCTTTGCAAGATTTACACAAAAGCAGAAAGTCATCCAAAGGAGTAGCCTGGGGTGGGGGGTTCCCTCCTGCCCTGAGACCCCAGACCGGAGGGCTCTTTTGGGTCTCACATTTGTGAATCCGTCTCTAGTTTGGCCTGACTGTGAGAGACACACCTCACTTCTGCTGGCTCACTGTGCTCATCCCCACCTCTTCCATCTTCATTGATCTGGGTCACGTTTACCTGTAACCCATCCCTGATTACCTGCAGGACCAAACAAGTAGGGAGCCATAATTAAGACATTCCAGGCACATACTTTCCACATCGCATAATCACCCTACAGTCTGGTACCGGTGCCTTGACAAGCTTCCTGCTGCGGTCCACTCTGCGAACAGTTCCACCCACCACAGGTGAGAACAATTCTACTTTTCAGGGCCAGAGAAGACGGATTTTGTGCAGCAGAAGCCTTTCAATTATTCAGGAGGCTGGCGTCTTTTTTAGTTCAATTATTCAGGGGTTCTGAGTACAGGATTGTAAATTCAGCATTTGCTGGTCCTAGAGCTTGGACTCGACTGGTTTAGATCCAACCTGCTCAGTAGGTCCCAAACATGACCGTGACTATGGACAAGAGAAGTGGACATCCCTTTGACAGAATCAAGCACAGAGGAAAATTTATCTTTGAAAATTTTTGATTTGCAGCCTCTTGCCAATACAAATGGAGTGCTTACATGCATGCGGATCCTTTCCCTTTCCAGCCAACACTGGCAGAAAGACTTTTGGAAATCAAACAGCTTTTTATGTATAATATAGACACTTATTTCTGGTAAGTTCTTCCTCTCTACCCTCCACTCGGATAGTATCAACGTATCCTTCTGAGAATTTCAAATGGAGGTTAGGTTACCTGCTTGCCAACCAGGATGCCATGTTTTCCTGTTTCAGATGAGAAACCAACTTAAGGCTAAGGTACCAGGGTTTCCAGGTTCCCTTTGGAGAAAGGATTAGCCCAGGGAGGCATGTGGTTTTTTTTTTTTTTTTTTAAGAAAGCACTGCTGGTGCTAAGATATTTAACACTCACCACTTGTCCCCTCTGCTGTGCTGCATTCTAATGAGAATATCTAGAAAGTGAATGAATGAACTAAAAATAACCAGGGATCATTCAACAAACATTCTTTGAGCGTCTAAGATGTTGATTTGGGGTTGGACAAGGAGGAATACAACGATCTCTAGATCCTAGTCCCTGCTCTTGGAAGCGGAGACAAATATTAAAAAAAAAGCACACAAAATCTAAGTTTAGACACTTCAAGATAAAGAAAAAAAAAAAGCATAGGATAATGAACCCAAGACTGGACTGCTACCAGGGGAGGTTGACAAAGTCGTGAACGGAGCCATGTGATTGTCTGCTGATCTCCAGCCCTTGCTCCATGTCTGGCACATTTTCCACTGTGTGAATGAAACCTTTGAGGCACTTTTTGTTTAAGAGTCTCCAATTTTAACAAATAAAACTTGAATATACTGTTTACTCAGCACTGTTGTAGTTCTTTAGGTATATTAGTTGATTCACTACGCCCTCAGAAGTCTGAAGTGGTATTAATATTATGCTTTCATTGGGGCACCTGGGGGGCTCAGTCAGTTAAGCATCCGACTCTTGATTTTGACTCAGGTCATGATCTTGGGGTCCTGAGATTGAGCCCCATGTTGGGCTCCACACTCAGCTCAGAGTCTCTCTCTTCCTCTGCCCCTCCCCCAGCTCATGCACATGCTCTAAAATAAATAATATCTTATGCTTTCATTATGTAAATAAAAAAATCAAGGCACCTGTCTGTTGGCCATTTGGAGGTCTTCTTTGGAAAAATGTCTGTTCATATCTTCTGCCCATTTCTTGATTGGATTATTTGTTCTTTGGGTGTTGAGTTTGATAAGTTCTTTATAGATTTTGGATACTAGCCCTTTATCTGATATGTCATTTGCAAATATCTTCTTGCATTCTGTCAGCTGTCTTTTGGTTTTGTTGACTGTTTCCTTTGCTGTGCAAAAGCTTTTTATCTTGATGAAGTCCCAATAGTTCATTTTTGCCCTTGCTTCCCTGAAAAAGTGCTCAACATCACTTGGCATCAGGGAAATCTAAATCAAAACCTCAATGAGATACCACCTCACACCAGTCAGAATGGCTAAAATTAACGTCAGGGAACGACAGATGTTGGCGAGGATGCAGAGAAAGGGGAACCCTCCTACACTGTTGGTGGGAATGCAAGCTGGTGCAGCCACTCTGGAAAACAGTATGGAGGTTCCTCAAAAAGTTGAAAATAGAGCTACCGTACGACCCAGCAATTGTACTACTGGGTATTTACCCCAAAGATAAAAATGTAGGGATCAGAAGGGGTATGTGCATCCCAACGTTTATAGCAGCAATGTCCACAATAGCCAAACTATGGAAAGAGCCCAGATGTCCATCAACAGATGAATGGGTAAAAAAGATGTGGTGTATATATATACAATGGAATATTATGCAGCCATCAAAAAACCTGAAATCTTGACATTTGCAATGACGTAGATGGAACTAGAGGGTATTATGCTAAGCGAAATAAGTCAGAGAAAGACAAGTATCATATGATCTCACTGATATGAGGAATTCTTAATCTCAGGAAACGAACTGAGGGTTGCTGGAGTGGGGGAGTGGGAGGGATGGGGTGGCTGGGTGATAGACATTGGGGAGGGTATGTGCTATGGTGAGCACTGTGAATTGTGTAAGACTGATGAATCACAGACCTGTACCTCTGAAACAAATAATACATTATATGTTTAAAAAAAAAAAAAAGAGAATATAGTAGGAAGGGAAAAATGAAGGGGGGGAAATTGGAGGGGGAGACGAACTATGAGAGCCTATGGACTCAGAAACAAACTGTGGGTTCTAGAGGGGAAGGGGGTGGGAGGATGGGTTAGCCTGGTGATGGGTATTAAAGAGGGCATGTATTGAACGGAGCACTGGGTATTATACGCAAACAATGAATCATGGAACACTACATCAAAAACTAATGATGTAATGTATGGTGATTAACATAATAAAATAAATTGAAAACAAACAAACAAAAAAAGAAAATCAAGGCACCAAGAAGGTAAGGCACTTGATCAAGTTCACATAATTACATGGTAGAATTTGGATTTGAACTTAGCTCAGACTTTAGGATCTCAATTTTTAATCACTGTACTACACTGCTTCCTGCAAGTTAATGTGCTCTGTCTTGACCATAGGAATGTGATGAGCTGTGTTTAACAAGAAACAAATGGAAATGGAACTTGGATAGCCTGTATTTCCCCAAAGATTAGCACACTGGGGGTTACAGGAGAGCAAGAGAGTAATAGTGTGGTTAAATCACAACTCCCTGTCCCCATCACCTGCCCCAGATCTTGCAGCTTTCCTAAATCGCTTTCTTTGACCCAAAGCAAGCATCCACTTCCATAACTCCACACAAGTCCATGTTCCCAGGGGTGACTGGCCCTGGTGGTGGCCTTTGGGGCTTCTGGGAGAATCCACAATGCTGCAACCACCACAATGCTTTATTTTCAGTCTATTGCTATTCAGATACCGTATCTAGAGCAACTGCCTTAGCATCACCATCTCTCCTCCCTCTGCTGGAGGCTCTTCTCTTCCACATGCTTCCAGCTATACATGAGTGGGGGGCCACGACAAGTTGGGGCCTGGGTTGCCAGGCTGAATTGTACCCACAATGGAGGTCGTCACAGTCTGCTTTTCTTCTAGGTCTCAGCCTCTACCTGGATCAGGGAGAATAGGGGTGTTTCTTTCCTTCCCTCTCGGGGCAATAGCACAGAGCTGAGAAAATGGTCACAGCAAGTGCCCGTGCCCCAGCCAGCCAGTCTATCCCCTCCTACTCTGAGTTAGCCTAACCTGTCATTCTCCAGACTCATTTGTTTTCTGTTGAGGTTTTTTTTTTTTTTAATTTTGGGTGCCTACTCCTTTACTTGAGGATGCATGCTCCAACCTCAACTTTCCTGCTTAAGTGCATATGTAAGTCAACTGGGTTTACCATAAAAGTAGCTGACAGATCTGTGACCCTCCCATCAGAGCTGGTCTTTGTACCTGAGAGCAAGAGTTGCAGAAAAGCCTTGGTCTCCCAAAGAAGAGGAAACCCAAGGACTTTGACCCCTAAGGTTTGACCCTTGGAAAACACTGTTTAGAATCTCTAGTTATGGGGAGATTATGTGAAAACCGTTCACAATTTCATTTGTTCCCAAGTCCTGTGACAAAAAGAAAGTTTTGCTTATTGTATTTGAGAATTGTAAATGGAGAATGTGCAAGTGAAGGAATTGGTCATTTCAAAGCTTCTAGCATTTCTTTGTCTTACAGGAGGTGGAGGTTTGGAGAAAAATATGACCTGTTTTCGTGGACAACTTCATTGAGGCTTTTAGTTTTGTGAAGGCAAGTGAAAATGCGGTTTTGAAACAAAGAGGGTCCAGATTTGAACTCTGAAAAGAGAAAACGGACCAGGTTGTTTTCATCGTGGATGGAGTGGAGTTTCTGTAACTATTTCCTTTGGGGGAAAAATGGTCTATTTCATAGCACACAGTCCCTGAATATTATTGTTATTTGTTGGGAGATGTGTGCAAGACCTCACTGGGGCAGCTGTCCCAGTAGAGCTGTGGGGAAACTATAGGTGGCAATATTAAGAGATCAGGTCTCCAGCCTGACCTCAGGTGGTTATTGAGCCTAGTTGGTTGCCTAGACTGTTCTGGAATGCCCCAAGGTCACACTGATAGCTACATGGAAGGGTATAGAAGACACTGTTTTTGTAACAGAGCTTTATGGAAACGTGGCTGCTTCATGGTACCAGTCATCTGCAATTCATTCTGCTCAGGCTTTTCCTTAGAGATGTGTAAGCATGCATAAGATTATGCTTTTCGTTCTCCATTAGACCTTCAACTCGAGGGGCTGAGTTGTCATTAAGTATTTTTATGGCTGACTGGGTATTTTTTTTTTTTTTTTATTTTTTTTTATTTTTTAAGATTTTTTTTTTTAAAGATTTTATTTATTTATTTGAGACAGAGAGAATGAGAGAGAGAGAGAGAGCACATGAGAGGGGTGAGGGTCATAGGGAGAAGCAGGCTCCCTGCCGAGCAGGGAGCCCGATGCGGGACTCGATCCAGGGACTCCAGGATCATGACCTGAGCCGAAGGCAGTCGCTTAACCAACTGAGCCACCCAGGCGCCCATGGCTGACTGGGTATTAAGACACCAGGAAGATGATGCAAATAGGTATGGACCACTTTGCCAGGTTATTACGGAATCACAAGGCTGAAGAAAAGTGAGGTCATACACCATCACATACCAGAGAAACCATCAACAAACCAGAGATTTTCGTTGGCAAAGTGTAGTTAAAATATGTAATTGAGTCCAGCAGCAGAAACATATCATATTGATATTTTAAAACAATTGACTCTGTGTCCTGGCGTATATGAAAACCTGCCCATTTGCAAAGAGGCAACATTTCAAGGTCATTCAGAACCAGGGCATAAACCCGTCTAAAAGGAGCTTAATAATGATGCTAAGATGAAGTTACTCCTGATGTTTGGACTTACAGAATGAACAATGTAATTAATCTATTAGAAAAGATTCGGGAATTTCCCTTGGATGGGAGTGGGGCGAAAAAAAAGCTATTCAAGTAGGTCCTTACGAAGAGGTCCCCCACCCCCTTCTGTTAAATCAGAACAAGGACTCTAGTCCTAAATTATTTCCCTGATGTTAGTCAGAGTCCACCTCACTGGCTAGACATATGTATTTACAAATGGTCAGGTTTCCCCATAGGGGCTGTTAGGACGCACACATGGTTGAGAGAGATTACAAAAGTTGCATAGGCCCATGCAATATATAAACATGTATCTCATGTATTTAAAATAAAGACAGACGGAAGAACGTGCCCACTAGGTGACAAGACAGGAAGATGTACGTATATTGTGCCGGGTCTCCGTCACTATTGCTGCAGCCCTATAAAGGTATATATAGATCATGGCCTAGAGAATAGGGGCGCGCATACACCCACGGGAGCCCCAAAGAAAGGAAATTGCAGTAGGCACACAATTCATCTCTAGCCCACCTGCCAAATGTTGGCGGACTACTCAGGGTCACAACCCACATGTTGTGAACCACAATTTTACCTCCCTGGGTAGCATGTGGTTTGAAGGCAAAGCCTGTGAGTTTACGTTCCCGGATGCCATATGTATGCAGTTAGCAGACAACTATGGTCTCTTTATATGTACATGGCCACAAATCACTACAGATTGATGCCTAGCTGATGGACTTGATCTCCTGCGAATTCCCCATATGCTTCACCTTACTCCAAAATGTGGTAGAGGAAAATATGCAGTATGGGGAGCTTTTGACAGACGATATGGGAAGCCTCTACCTGTGGAGCCACGGTATATGAAGCTACAATGGGCCACGGGGGTGGTGGGTGAGGGTGAAGGGTGGGGGGAGACAACCGTTCCTTGATTTCCTTACACATTCAAAAAGCAACAAAAACAAGCCAACCTGCAGTCAAAATATAATTGGCCACTGGGGCTTTCTCCAAAGCTGTTCGTTCTGATTCAGCCTTAGAAACTGAAAGGAAATAGCCATCTTCATGGTGTAAGGTTTTGTTCCCCTGACAAGTGTTGTTATTCCCAGGTTCTGTTTCTCGAACTTTCCTTTTATTCTTTCTTCCCTCCATGTCTTCTTCTCTTCCCCCCTTCCCGTGGACGTACACATTATTTTGCTCACTTCATAAAAGGATTTGGGAATCACAAACAAGAACAGATGCAATTAATCAACCTCAGAACCACAGCAATTGAGAGCACAAGCTGACCGTAAAGACCAACAGAGGTTAGCATTATAGAACCTCCATATAACTCAGTTCTCCTGGGAGTGGCCTTAGAATAAAGATCGAAGGAGGGAAACATTTTACATAAGGTTTTGTTATCAAAAAGGAAGAGCAGGGTGCTTGGGTGGCTCTTTCAGTTAAGCAAGGACTCTTGGTTTTCCACTCAGGTCACTATCTCAGGGTCGTGAGTTCAAGCCCCAGGTCAGGCTCCCCACTCACTGGGGAGTCTGCTTGAGATGGTCTCCCTCTGCTCTTTCCCCACTTGTGTTTGCTCTCTCTCAAATAAATCTTTAAAAGAAAAAAAAAGAGCAAATTGCTTCCACATAGATGTCCCCATGGGAGTGTACCAGGGGAGGAGAGTGGGACAGGTTTGAATGAGGAGTTAGAGCCCCCAGCTCTTGTTTTTTTCATGAAATATTTTCAGTAAAATAAAGTATCAGAAAAATCATCAGACCCATAAAATAAAGATACCAGGTGTACCCACTCATGTCCCAGCTTTAATAAAACCCAAACTTTTCCAAATTTCTTCAGCATTCGTAAGGACAGTATTTCAGATGAGTGAAAATTCCTGCCACCTCTCCTCACTTTCATTCCCCTCCCTCCTCTCCTTTGCATGATTCTTCCTAGAGTTGAAGCACCCCGACTTTTTTTTAAAGATATATTTGAGAGAGCGAGGTGGGGGAGAGGCAGAGGGAGAAGAGAGAGAATCTCAAACAGACTCCCCGCCCAGCACCGAGCCTTCATGGAGCTCGACCCCACAACCCATGAGATCAGGACCTGAGCCGAACCCACTGAGCCACCCAGGCGCCCCCCCAAACTTGTAACAATGTATTTTACATAAGTACCCGCTACACACATGCAAACTCTTAAAAGCATTTACCCTCTGTCTGAGGTTAGGTTCCCTACCAGCAGAGCCTAGGACAGAGTTGCTTGTGCAAGAGAAAACCTTTAAGAAAGTGAGGGAAGCGAGACAGAAGAGAGGAGGGAGCTAAGCAAAGATGTGATTTCTGCCAAAGTCTAGCCTCAGTCTGAGCTCTTAGGGAATTCTGGGCCGTGAAAGCACCACAGATGTGTCTCACCGAGGCAAGGCACCCGACTTTCATGCCCCTTATTTATAAGCCATTGGCTGTAGATTACCTGGTGGTGGGGGCTGGGGGAGGACTGCAACCTCTCAGGCATTTCCAGTTGAAGTGGTTCCCATCAGCCAATGAAAAGAGTGCAGTTGTGAGCAGTTAGCAGCAGATGGGGGTGAGTGCACTAAGGAATCCGAGTCATCACTGGTATTGACTACACCTTCCGACCTCTGATCCAAATTCTGATACAATTTTCCTCTCTCCTCCCCTCTACCTTCCTTCTATTCATAGCTTACGAAGATGATTTCATTAATTTAGTGAATTAGTGGAGGATAAAATGGATTCTTCAATAAATGGTGCTAGAATAATTGGCTATTTATGTAGAAAACAAAGCAAAATTGTATCCCTAATCTACATACACATACACACAAATTCATGGATGAATAAAGATCTAAATGTACTGTTCCTCTCCTTCCCTTTCTTTCCTTACCCCTCTGTTTGGTTCAGTGCCCGCTAAAATTGATTTTGTTCTCTGTCAAGGGGGCACAACCTAAAGTTTTTGAAACACTGGAATTACTGGAATATAAACATCTACATTAGTAGATACTTGAGCATGGTCCTTTCAACCATGCTAAAATATCTACTACATGCTAAAGTTTAATGTATATTTATATCTATATCCATATACGTTAAATATGTTGCAAACACCTTTTCCCTGTGTATAATTTTTTACATTGTGGTGTGTTGTGATGTGCAGAATTTTTACATTTTTATAAAGTTGACTTTATATTTTCCTTTAGGTTTTATGCCCTTTTTTGGGTTAAATTATTATGAAATTATTTTCTAGCTTAGAGACATAAAGACATACTTCATTTTCTTCTAAACAATTTAAGTTTTTATTTGTCATATTTAGATCTTTATTCATCCACGAATTTAGGGGGAGCTGTAGATTAAAGAATATAATTTTAGTTTCTGTATAAATAGCCAATTATTCCGGGGCACCTGGGTGGCTCAGTCAGTTAAGGGTCTTAACTCTTGATTACGGCTCAGGTTGTGATCTCAGGGCTGAGAGATGGAGCCGCGCCTGGAGCCTGATTAAGATTCTCCCTCTCCCTCTGCCCCGTCTCCTAAAAAAAAAAAAAAACTATTATTCTAACAGCATTTATTGAATAAGTCATCTTATCCCCACTAATTTGTAATCAGTCAATTTTTTTGATCTACACAGGTCTGTTTTTCGGTCTTGATATCCTATTCCATTGATTGATGTGTCTATTTACCCGCACCGGTATCACACTCTCTTAATACAACTTTGTGATAAATCATGATATTTGATACGGCCAAACTACTCATTTTGTTCTTCAGAGTTTCCTGGGATACTTTTTGTCTTTCTTTTTCTCCCATATAAATTTTAGGATCAGCCTTTTAAGTTTCATGAAAATTTCTGATGGATTTTAATCGGAATTTAATTAATATGTTAATTTGAGAAGACCAGATGTCTTTCTATTATTGAATTTTTTCCATCAATGAATATGGCATGTCACTGTATTTATGGCATGTCTTTGTGTCCTTCAATGCTATTTTCAAGCCTTCCTCATAAAATTATAGCATATCTTTCCTTAGTTTATCCCTAGATTTTTTTTTACATTTCACTGATATTTGAGTGGTATCCTCTTTTTCTATTATATTTTCTTTTTTAAAAAGATTTATTTATTTATTTGAGAAAAAGAGAACAAATGAGCGTGCATGAGTGGGGGGAGGAGCAGAGGGAGAGAATCTTCAAGCAGACTCCCTGCTGAGCATGACCCATGAGATCATGACCATGACCTGAGTTGAAACCAAGAGTTGGACGCTGCCTGAGCCACCCAGGTGCCCCTCTATTACATTTTCTACGTGGTTATTTCTAGTCCACAGGAACACCACTGATGTTTGTATTTCTAAAACTCTCTTATTGATTCTAACCTTGCCTAGACTCTTTCTTAGACAATCATAAAATCATCAGCAAATAGAGAAGTTGGCTTGTTCCTTCCCAAGGTTCAATAATAAGGAAGTTCCCTTATTATTCTGGTTTGCAGAGATTTTTAGAAATATTGCCAAATATTGGATTTTATCAAACGATTTTTTCTGCATCTATTAAGATAATTATATAATTATCTCCTTTAATCCGTACTTAAGATATATGAGAGATTTCCTTATGTTGAACCATCCTGAACCTTCCTGAGATAGACTGCTTGGTTTTTTATACACTGCTTAATGATCTGTTAATATTTTATTTAGGATTTTGCAACTCTCTGCAAATGTCTTTTTCTTAAACAATCCTACACTCCTTGTCTGGTTTTAATATCAGTGTTATTATACTAACCTTGCAAAATGAGCTGGATATGTTACCTTTTCTTTTATTCTCTGAAGCAGAGATCACCATATGGGATACAAAGACAGTCTAGTTTTATACTGCCTACAAAAGACTGTGGAAGCCAAGCTGTGTTTTTTATTAGGTAGGTTGGAATACTTACATTGGTTGCATTTTCTGATATATGTGAGTTTATTTCTACCATTTTATTTCAGGTTTTCTGACCACCTTCTTTATTCTTGCTTATTTTCTTTTACTTCCTTTCTTCTCATGGACTGATAGGATACCTATATTCTTCCTACATTCTTTTCTCCCTTCTGCTTTTTTTTTTTTTTTAAGATTTATTTGTTTATCTTAGAGAGTGGGGGATGGGAGGAGGACAGAGGGAGAGAGAGTCTGAAGCAGACTCTGCACTGAGCACAGAGCCTGACATAGGGCTCAATCCCATGACCCCGAGATTGTGACTTGAGCCAAAATTAAGAGTCAGATGCTTAATCAACTGTGCCACCCAGGCACCCCTCCCTTCTGCTGTTTTATAAGTGAGATTGTTTGCCTACCATTTTAGCTGCTACTCTTAGATGTTTGCCAAAATATATAAGCATATCTTTTTCTACCAGCTTTCAGGATCCATAGCCTGCCCCACTCCCATCTTTTAATTTTGTTTAGAGTTTTTGTCGTAGCTTTAAAAATTCAAAAATAGTTATTTTTAGTTCTTTGTGTATATGTGTATGTTCACTGTTTCACTTCTTCCTTCTGGGTTAATTTTTCTTCTTGATTAAGGTAATCATTTAATAGTTTCCTTTGTAAGGGTCTGTAGGTGGTAAGCTTAGCCCTAAGTCTTTCTGTGGTGAAAAATGACATTATTTGTCTATACAATTGAAAGATTGTTTGGGCATAAAAATTGTGGATTGACAGTTATTTCCTGTCAACCCTGAGGATCTTATTCTGTTATTTTTGGCATTGATTGCAATGAAGGAAAAGTCTGCTCTCTAAGAGCTTTAATTGTCTTCTAGTTTTCTTTGATGGTCTGCAGGTTCATTATGATGTATCCAGTTGTGAATTTGTTTTTATTTTATTTTTTTATTTTTAGAGAGGGGGAATGGGCAGAGAGAAGCCTTTTTTTTTTTTTTTTAAAGATTTTATTTATTTATTTGAGAGAGAGAATGAGATAGAGCATGAGAGGGGGGAGGGTCAGAGGGAGAAGCAGACTCCCTGCTGAGCAGGGAGCCCGATGCGGAACTCGACCCGGGACTCCAGGATCATGACCTGAGCCGAAGGCAGTCGCTTAACCAACTGAGCCACCCAGGCGCCTGGGCAGAGAGAATCTTAAGCAGGCTCCACACTCAGCGCAGATCCTGACACAGGGCTCGATCTCACCACTCTGAGATCATGACCTGAGCCAAAATCAAGAGTCGGATGCTTAAGTGACTGAGCCACCCAAATGCCCCTGGTGTGAATTTATTGTTATATATTCTGTTCAAGACTTGGAGATGCACTTCCAATCTGAGAACTTATGTCTTTTTTTCAATTTTAGAAAATGACTATTTATTATGGTTTTGGGTCTTTCTTTCTCCTTTCTGTTCCTTCCTAAATTTCTATTTCATACTTTCTCCTCTTTCTTCAAACATCTAACACCTCCCCTACCTTCGTCTTTCAAAATAAGTCCCTCACCTTCTACCCCAAGTTAGTTCTCTCATGTTCACTGTCTTTTCTTTCTCTCCAATTCACTTTATCACCAATCCTGTTGGCACTAATTTAAAAATCAACCCAGAAAGCGACATCTTCTCATCACTCTCACTATCAACACTTTCCCTAAGCCACCATTACATCTGTTTCTCCCTCATCCTCATAGCCTATTCTTGGCATTTAAAATGTTAAATTCCATCCCCACTCCTGTTGTTCTTTTTTTCTCCATGGTACTTATCACAATTAACCTGTTTCTTCTTCTCCTTCTCCTTCTCCTATTCCTTCTCCTCCTTCTCCTCCTCCTCCTCCTCTTCTTTCTTCTTCTTCTTCTTTCTTCTTCTTCTTCCTTCTTTCTCTGTCATAGTTTTCTTCTCCTCTTTCTCACTAGTATATAAGTTCTAGTGAGATAAGAATAAGGATGTTTAGAAGGATAAGGATTTTTGTCTATTTTGTTACTCTGCTCAGCACCCACAACAGTGTCATACATAGTAAGAATTCATTACATATTTGTTTTTTGTTTTCTTTTTAAGATTTTATTTATTTATTTTAGAGAGAGAGCGAGAGCATGATCAGGAGGGGCAGAAGGAGAGGGAGAGTGAATCTCAGGCAGACTCTGCTGACCATGGAGCCCAACATGGGACTTGATCTCAGGACTCTGAGATCATAACCTGAGCCAAAACCAAGAGTTGGACACTTTACCAACTGAGCCACCCATGGACCCCCCATTACATATTTGTTAAATAAATACACATATTTAAAGTAAAATTTATCTTAGATTTAGCAAGTCTTGGGCATTTCCTCTTGTGCCAGAATTTATTCAGATTGGGTATTTGCCACTTAGGTAGATGAGAGCCGGGGAACTCAAATAATTGATGAGAAATATATTTCAAATAACTAAGAACATGACACTATTTTAGAGAATTAGTGTTCCATCCTGGATCTTAGCATTCATGTGTTTTTTAAAGTAAGGGCTTCATGACTGTGTTCTAAGTGAGGAGATGATGAGGCATGCAGAAGAAAAAGAAATAGGAAACTTTGCAACCAACTGCCCAAGTGAAAGCTAAATAAACAAACATACCAACCAACTGTCTATCTGGGCTTATGATAGAGGTGCTGGAAATCACAGGAGACTTTCCTGGGACATGTGTTGTGTAACAAATCCTGACAAATACATGGATCATCAAAGAGATTTCTATTTTATATACTGAGAAGCTTTATGATCCAGGAAGTGGTCAGGCCATCTGGGATCTCCTGCTTACCCATATGGAGCTCTGACTGAATATGTGAGAATAAGAGGAAAGCTCAATTTTGTGAACATGAGCTGTTTGGAGTCAGCATGGGGGTGCATCAAAGGTGGTGCTGAAACAAAGGGATTACTTTTCCACCAAGTCCTTGTAAGGGAGAGCTAAGGGTAGTCAGTGTCTTGGAAATTGAAGAAGGAATGACAAAGAAGGACAGAATGACCTCCATTTCTCCAGGTGACAATGTTATAGGATGCTGTCACTGACCTAAAGAGACAGACATTTTTGGGGGATAGGGAATTGGTCAAAAATACATGGAAGCATCATGTTGTCAGGAAAACAAATTATTTTGAACTATAGAAACCAGCATGTTTTCTTCAGTGAAAGTAATAATTGCACTTACATAGCACGTTACACTTTTTCAAAGCATATAAACCACTTCCCTTGATATTTTCAACCCTATGAGGTAGGTAGGACAGCTCATTTGAAAGTAAGAACTGAGTCATAATTCTTTAACCATGCTCTCCTACCCTCCTCACCCCACCAGAATCTAGTACAGTGTGGGATGAACAAAGTGCTTTTAATCACCCTTTATTATATCAATTTCCATTTTATAGTTAAGATCAAGAGGAATTATGAATTATAATTATTGTTGGTTGCCAAACATCACATAACCAGTCATGGCAGACCTAGGACCCAGGAGCAAGTCTAGTAATTTTAAATTTTGTGCACTCAATATTCTATCATGTGCCCTGCCAAATGTGCCAATATCCAAAGACCACACAGATGCAGGAACAGGAAATACAAGTGTTCATGGCAATTATCCTGTGCCATGGGTCATTGATCTTGAGGAAGAGCTACGTTGATTTACCTAAAGCTTAATAATCTACCAGTGAAGGCACTATTAAGAATTGCTTAACATAAGCACAATTTGCCAATTAAAAGAACCTTTTTTTTTTTTTAAAGATTTTATTTATTTATTTGACAGGGACACAGCGAGAGAGGGAACACAAGCAGGGGGAGAGGGAGAGGGAGAAGCAGGCTTCCCGCGGAGCAGGGAGCCTGATGCAGGGCTCGATCCCAGGACCCTGGGATCATGACCTGAGCTGAAGGCAGACGCTTAACCACTGAGCCACCCAGGCGCCCCCAATTAAGAGAACCTTAACACAGCCAATGTCTGAGTCCATCCAACCCAGGAAATTTTATTAAAATCTCCAAAATTGGTCTAGCCTCAAAGAAGCAGTGCCAAAGAGGTTCAAGAAGAACAAAACAATGTTGTTGTTGTTTTTTTCAGTCCTAGGTGATTTCCTTGAAAAGTCTCACTGTTTTCTCTTCAGGTCAGTGTCCAGTTCCAACACTGACATAGGTAACAGACCTCCTCACTGTAGCTTTCCAGTGTGTTCCTATATCTAAGTGGAAACCTGCTTCACACTGGGGGTATCTACCTGCTACCAGGAATATTCCCCTTAGTTCATTTCACCAGCAAGTGTACACGGTCTTTTCCGTACTCTCTGCTATCCGTATTAACAATGTGTCTGCAAAACCATCTATTAATGGGAATGTTCTGGGGTCTATCAAATTTCATTGAGTAACTCAGTTTCCTAGCTTTCAAGAAAAAGGGGCCATACCGTCAGTTATTCAGCTTTTGATAGTAGAATGGAGGAGGCCTAGTAGATCCTCAGGATGGTATATTTTTATTTTAGCAAAGAAAATGTTTCTCCTTCCAGTTAATCTTGATTAAGAAGTTCTGGGGCCTAATATATTATAGCTAATACTATATTATATATTTAAAAGTTGCTAAGAGAGTAGATCTTAAGTGTTCTTACCACAAAAAAAGAAATGCTAATTGTGTGACAGGATGGAGATGTTAGCTAATATGATGCTGCCAATCATTTTGCAATATATAAGTGTATTAAATCAACGTGTTGTACACCTTAAACTTATACAATATTTTATGTCAATTATATCTCAGTAAAACTGGAAATAAAAAACAATGTCTTTCCATTGTTGGCTTTGAAGAAGTAAGCTATCAGATTATAAGAGGGCCCATAGGAAGAGCCTCATGACAAGGAACTCTGAGCAGCCTCTCAGGGTTGAGAATAGCCAACAGCCAGCAGCCAGCAAGATGGGGACCTCAGTCCTGCAAGTGCAAACAGATGAATTCTGCCAACAACATGAGAACTTAGAAGCAGATCTTTCCCCAGTTGAGCCTCTGATGAGAACTCAGCTCTGGCTAACAGCCAGACCTCAGCTTGATGAGATCCTGGGGTGGAGAATCCAGTTAAGCTGTGCCTTCACTTCAGAACTACAGAAACTGGGAGATAAATGTGGTAATTTATTACATGGCATAGAAAGCTAACACAACTGGGTACTAAAAGATATGGGCCCCTATCCTTGAGCCAATCCCATATGAACTTGAATAAGTTATTTTGCCATGTCCAGCATCAGAACTAGAATTTCATAGGATATTAGAACTCCAGGGAACAATCTTGTGACAGTGACCCCTGTTATATTTGTTTTTTCTACTGATCCAGAAAGTCTAAGTCTAAAAATCCCTGGCTTGAAGACATTCTAAATATGGAGTCCAGACACTTCTGGAGTGGTTTGCAATGCTCCCAACACAAGCTTGAGGGCGTGTGTGTGAGGGGGAGGTGAGTATGTGTGTTGTGGTGGTGGTAAAGCAACTTATTTAATGGGGCCAGAATAGTTGGATGGAGCATTAGAAATCCAAGGGAATGTAGAATGGAATAGCAAAATCTAATTATAGATCAATGACATGGAAACAATTCTATTACCAGGGGTTGAATCAGAGACATCAGTAACTGAATAGATAAATATGAGGGTAAAATTCCTAGAGATTTTGGTGTGAAAATTAATCAGAGCAAATGAGTAAATCAATTTGGATATAATGTAGGTTTTAATTATGGTGGCCTGTGGTGACTTCCTTGTTTAGAATTAATTTTCTCTTTGAGTACCTTTTGGAACCTCAGGCTCAATGTTACAGGTACTCCTATGCTCCTATATTGGGGATCTAGGAAAATGGTTACCTCAATTCACAGATCATACCCTTCTAGAGAAGGCAAAGTGTTTGCCTAAAGCCTTATAGCATCATCTCAGGAAATAAATCTGGGGCTGCTGCTTCTTTTTTTTTTTTTTTTTAAAGATTTTATTTATTTATTTGACAGAGAGAGACACAGCAAGAGAGGCAACACAAGCAGGGGGAGTGGGAGAGGGAGAAGCAGGCTTCCCACTGAGCAGAGAGCCTGATGCGGGGCTTGATCCCAGGACCCTGGGATCATGACCTGAGCTGAAGGCAGACGCTTAACTGACTGAGCCACCCAGGCGCCACTAAATCTGGGGCTTCTAATTTCCAGCTGACTGTTTTCTTTGAGATCACTGAAAAAATGGATATAATTGATTTAACAAAATGCTTGGAGGATGCAAAAGTGGGAGGTGTTGAAAGTTCCAGTGAAGATAGAAAGGCAATACCAAAAGCCAACCGAGATCAGGAATATGGGCAGGAAATAGCCAGATGTGATTCAGATTGGAGAACAAGAACCCAAAACATCTGGGGAACAATAATTTGAAACAGATACTCTCCAGGAGAAAGCAATTTGGAAAGCATTCGTGTGGTGAGACCTGGATAGCACTGTGAAGACAAATGGGGTCTCTAATGCTTGTGCAGCGGCCAAAACTGGCCACACTGGGTTTGGAAGCCACAGCTGGAGTGGGTCAATGGATATGGAGGGAGGATGCATTTCTGCAAGTCTAAGTGTCTGAATCCGTGCTCTTCCAGTCCTTCTTGGCTGTGCACTCAGATCCGTCTGGCTAGAAGGGAAAGTCACGGATGATGTACTACTAATGAAGACAAGGGACTGTTCTAAGAAATTGATCCTCTCAGCCCTCAGAGCAGTGGAGCCCCTAGACCAGTTCTTCAGGCTTGACCGAACTCTTTTTTTTTTTTTTACCCCGATACTCATTCAGATATTATCAAGGTCTCTCTGTGCCATACATTTAAAAAGGTTAGGACTCACTGGCTGAGAAAACCACCCCCACCCTCTGCTTGTTCTTTCTAAATACTATCAATTAAAAATTTTATATCAAAGTATTGTACACATATAGAGAAGAGCAAATAGTAGGTTTCCAGCTGAGTGAATTATAAAAACTGAACAGACCTGTGTAACCAGCACCCAGATTAAGATGTTGAACATCAACAGAACTCCGAAGTACCCTTTCCCCCATGCCCTACGGTAACCTCTTTCTGATCACCACTCAACCCCCCCCGCCCCCAACAGCATAGATCAGTTTCTTCTGAACTTGAACTTTATATACAATTGGCAATTTTTCTTTTTCGGTTCAAGTATAATTAACATACAGTGTAATATTAGTTTCAGGTGTACAATATAACATTCAACAATTCTTTTTTATTTGCAAGTGTGAACTATAAAGCATTTTGTATTTTTGTTTGTTTTTGGTTTTTGTTTTCTTAATTAAGTTTTTAATTTTAATTCTAGTATAGTTAACAGTTATATTAGTTTCAGGTATACAATATAGTGACTCAACAATTCTATACATTATTCAGTGCGCATCATGATAAATGTCCTCTTTAATCCCCTTCACCTGTTTCACTCATCCCCCCCACCCACCTCCCCTCTGGTAACCATCAGTTTGTTCTCTATAGTTAAGAGCCTGTTTCTTGGTTTGTTTCTCTCTCTTTCTCATTTTTTCTTCTGTTGCTTGTTTGTTTTGTTTCTTAAATTCCATGTATGAGTGAAATCATATGGTATTTGTCTTTTTCTGACTTATTTCATTTAGCATTATACTCTCTAGCTCCATCCATGTTGTTGCAAATGGCAAGATTCTATTCTTTCTTACGGCTGAATAATATTCCATTGTGTGTGTGTGTGTGTGTGTGTGTGTGTTTGTATGTATGTATATATGTGATATATATACCACTCTTCTCTATTCACTCATCTACTGATGGATACTTGGGTTGCTTCCATAATTTAGCTGTTGTAAATAATGCTGCAATAAACATAGGGGTGCATGTATCCTTTTGAATTAGTATCTTTGTGTTTTGGGGGTAAATACCCAGTAGTGTGATTACTATATCTTAGCGTAGTTCTATTTTTCACTTTTTGAGGAACCTCTGTACTGTTTTCCAGAATGGTTGTACCAGTTTGCATTCCCAACAACAGTGCACGAGTGTTCCTTTTTCTCCACATCCTTGCCAACACTTGTGTTTCTTGTGTTTTTGATTGTAGCTGTTCTGACAGTTGTGAAGTGATATCTCATTGTAGTTTTGATTTGCACTTCCTTGATGATTAGTTCATGTTGAACATCTTTTTATGTGTCTGTTGGCCATCTGTATGTCTGCTTTGGAAAAATGTCTGTTCATGTCTTCTGCCCTTTTTTAAATTGGATTATTTGTTTTTTGGTTGTTGAGTTGTATCAGTTCTTTGTACATTTTGATATGATTCAACAATTCTATATATTTTTCAATGCTCATCAAGATAAGTGTACTCTTCATCCCTTTTACCTATTTCACCCATCCCCTCACCCAACCTCTCTTATAGCCACCAGTTTATTCTCTGTATTTAAGAATCTCATTTTTTGTTTGTCTCTTTCCCCTTGTTTCTTAAATTTCACACATGAGTGAAATCATATGGTATTTTTGTCTTTCTCTGACTTATTTCACTTAGCATTATACTCTCTAGCTCCATTCATGTCATTGCAAATGGCAAGGTATCATTCTTTTTTATGGCTGAGTAATATTATAATGTATATATGTCACATCTTCTTTTTTTAAATTTTATTTTATTATGTTATGTTAATTACCATACATTACATCGTTAGTTTTTGATGTTGTGTTCCATGATTCATTGTTTGTGTATAACACCCAGTGCTCCATTCAGTACATGCCCTCTTTAATACCCATCACCAGGCTAACCCATCCCCCCCACCCCCCTATATGTCACATCTTCTTTATCCATTGATGGACACTTGGGTTGCTTCCATATCTTGGCTATTGTAAACAATGCTCCAATAAACATAGGGGTACAAATACCTTTCTGAATTAGTGTTTTTGTTTTCTTTTTTTTTTTAAGATTTTATTTATTTATTTGACAGAGAGATAGAGAGAGAGCACAAGTAGGCAGAGAGGCAGGCAGAGGGAGAGGGAGAAGCAGACTCTCCACCGAGCAGGGAGCCCGACGTGGGGCTCGATCCCAGGACCCTGGGATCATGACCTGAGCCGAAGGCAGCCGCTTAACCGACTGAGCCACCCAGGTGCCCCCTAGTGTTTTTGTTTTCTTTGGGTAAATACCCAGTAGTGGAATTACTGGAACATATGATAATTCAATTTTTAATTTTTTGAGGAACCTGCATACTGTTTTCCACAGTAGCTGTACCAGTTTGCATTCCCACCAATAGTGCACAAGTGTTCCTTTTTCTCCACATCCTCACCACACAGTTGGCAATTTTTATGTCTGCCTTGTTTTGCTCAACATTAGCTTTGTGAGTTTCATGTGCCTTGTTGCATGTAGTTCGACATTTTCCACTTTCATTGTTGTATAGTATTCCACTGTGTGACCATATTTACACTTTCTAATGGTGATGAACATTGGGTTGTTTCAGTTTTAGTCTATGATGAACATTTTTGTTTTCTTGGTGAGCATATGCACACATTTTTTTTAGTCTTTTTTTTTTTTTAAAGATTTTATTTATTTATTTGACAGAGAGAGACAGCGAGAGAGGGAACACAAGCAGGGGGAGTGGGAGAGGGAGAAGCAGGCTTCCCGCCGAGCAGGGAGCCCGATGCAGGGCTCGATCCCAGGACCCTGGGATCATGACCTGAGCCGAAGGCAGACGCTTAACGACTGAGCCACCCAGGCGCCCCAACATTTCTTTTAGTCTTAATCAGCTTTTAAGAGTCTTTGAGATAACATTCTCCAAATTCCTTTTTATGTCTGAAGTCCCCATGAGCTCAAAAGACATTTAATTATTTTTTTCTCCTCTCTCTTCCTTGCGAAAAGATGGAAACAACCAATTGTGAATATTAACTATTATCCTCAACTAAAGCACACCAAGATCTCTGTATATCTTTCTCCAAAGCATTATTACAAGTGGGATACACAATGTTTACAAGCATCCTGTGAGAAACCTTTGTTCAAAAACAGCCAGCTTTTTGTTCAATGGTAAAACTAAAAAAACACAGGGATACCTGTATATTGAACCTACCACAAATGAGGCATTGGATGTTATCACTGTTCCAGGAGAGACAATAAAAGAGGGTCAGAACCAAGAATTACTACCTGGACTGACTGTTGGGAACCCCCCAACCAACCTCAAAGAGGTTGATCAACCTCTTTGTTTACCCCATTGTGCATTCAAATATTATCATGGTCTGTGTGTGCCATTAAATCAAAAAGGAATGCTCCTTGTTTTGATTCTTCAGCAGACACACTTGACAATTCTCCCTTCTCTGATAAAAACAATAGAGCTTATTACCTAAGGGAGGCCAAGACTTGTATAACACAAACCTCTTAAATATGCCTATTCCCCAACCCCCCCCTTCTTGTCTTAGAAGGAATTCATTTTCCAAGGAAGACCTAGGCTGTCCTCTGTTTCCTCTTTGGGAGAGGACAGAGAGAAAGAAGCCAAATCAAATGTAATCTCTGACAGGTTATCCTGTTCTAGCTCTGGCATTTCCTTACAGCACATATTTTCCTGAGGCAAACTGGATACAATATGATGTATTATAGGAAACACATTTTGCATTAGACTGCCCAAGGCACCACTGATACCAGGAACTAACACTGCAATAGAAAATAGAAGAAAAAACCTCCCATTTTGTTTGAATGGCTTTGTGATTTATCATTAAAAAATGGATCTATCAAAGGGCTAGTATCCAAAATCTATAAAGAATTTATCAAACTCAACACCCAAAGAACAAATAATCCAATCAAGAAATGGGCAGAAGACATGAACAGACATTTCTGCAAAGAAGACATCCAAATGGCCAACAGACACATGAAAAAGTGCTCAACATCACTCAGCATCAGGGAAATACAAATCAAAACCTCAGTGAGATACCACCTCCCACCAGTCAGAATGGCTAAAATTAACAAGTCAGGAAATGACAGATGTTGGCGAGGATGCAGAGAAAGGGGAACCCTCTTCCACTGCTGGCGGGAATGCAAGCTGGTGCAACCACTCTGGAAAACAGGATGGAGGTTCCTCAGAAAGTTGAAAATAGAGCTACCCTATGACCCAGCAATTGCACTATTGGGTATTTACCCCAAAGATACAAATGTAGTGATCCGAAGGGGTACATGCACCCCAATGTTTATAGCAGCAATGTCCACAATAGCCAAACTATTGAAAGAGCCTAGATGTCCATCAACAGTTGAATGCATAAAGAAGATGTGGTATATATATACAATGGAATATTATGTAGCCATCCAAACACTGAAATCTTGCCATTTGCAACGACGTGGATGGAACTAGAGGGTATTATGCTAAGTGAAATAAGTCAATCAGGGAAAGACAAGTATCATATGATCTCACTGATATGAGGAATTTGAGAAACAAGACAGAGGATCGTAGGGGAAGGGAGGGAAAAATGAAACAAGATGAAACCAGAGAGGAAGACAAACCATAAGAGTCTTAATCTCAGGAAACAAACTGAGGGTTGCTGGAGTGGAGGGAGGTGGGAGGGATGTGGTGTGCTGGATGATGGACACTGGTGGCTCACCAGTGATGGTGAGCACTCTGAATTGTGTAAGACTGATGAATCACAGACCTGTACCCCTGAAACAAATAATACATTATAGTTGATAAAGGGATAGATGAAATGAAATTGGCTCTAATCTCGTAACTGTTGAAGCTGGGAGATGGGTACAGAGGATTTCATTATTTTAATCTCCCTACTCCTTAATATGTTTGAAATTTTCCAAAATGAAAGTTAAACCATACACATGTCTATATTAATTGACATAGAGAAGTAACTGTTAAACAGTTAAGCCAAAGAACAGATTCACAAAAACAAATAAAACAAACAAACAAACAAAAATGGATCTATCAATTAAGTTTTTTTGTTGTTGTTGTTTTGTTTTGTTTTTTTAAACCTGTAACAGAAATGCACTCAGGGTAACTTGAAAAACAAAAACAACACAAAAAGGTTTTATTAGGAGGATATTAGGAACATTGCAGATTTGAAGTAATGGCTAAATAGTAAGACCTCAGGACCAGGAATAAGCATGCCTTCTCTCTAGGGTGATTGACCCACACATTTTGGGTCAGGGCTCATTCCTGGGGCCACTCATTGTGGCTGGGGCTGGTGTGGGCTGAGGCAGTCGCAGGGCTCAGCCTGGGACATGGGCCCTCCATCTCAGGGGCAGGTTTGTACCAGAAAAGGGTCAGGGGAAGCACAGGCAGACAAAAGCAATAGCCTAGCACTTTAAGGGTGACAGCGGAAGCTATCAGCTTACTGATGGAAATAGTACAAGAAAAAAGGAAAAGTGGTCTGATAAAGATGATAGCGTTGTTAAGTGTGTATAAGAAGTCCTGGGCTAATGACAGGACTGGAAGATACAGGACAAGGCTTTACTTAAGCACATACCATAATCAAAGGCCAGGTTTGCTCAGGAGATGTTTGCTATAGCTACACAAATTTTTTCTATTAAAAAATATTAAACTTCCTGCAGGAAAGTAACTTTGTTATTGTGACTCTTCTCATTCTTTCCATTGAAATAATTGTCTTTAAACATAGTTCTCAATAATATGAAGTTTCTTAGAAGTGTAACTATTACATTATAGTTGAATATATATGTATATGATAGGATCTGTAGGATCTATCATCTATCTATCTATCTATCATCTATCTATCTATCTATCATCTATCTATCTATATCTATCATCTATCTATCGGATAGGATATATAAGTTAGGATCTTTGCATCCATATATATAAATGAGACAAGACTGTGATTTTTCTATACCATACTATTCTATTCTTTACTCTACTCTGCTATACTGTGATCTCCCAGAGTTCTCATTCTTTCAATAAATAGTTTATTGAGTTACTCTATGTGACAGGCTCAATGCAAATACAGGTGCTGGGGATATGGGGATGCTTATGTAGACACAAAACATCCAGCCCTGTCCCGGTGGAGCTTAGACTTTAGTAGGGAAGACAGGTGATAATAACAGAATTTAATGGTTTTTTTTTTTTTTTTTTTTTTTTTTTTGGTAACAGAAATACAGGATGCTATGGAGACAGAGTGATAAAGATAGTAATACCTACCTTCTAGGGTTGTTATATCAGGGATGATGAATAAAGCCCCTGATACAAGACAGAGCACAAAGTAGGCACTAAAAAATATTATTACTATTATTTGACAACTTTTTCCAGTTTTTTATTAGTTTGTATTAGTTTCTAAGTTCCTGAGCCAATTTTGGTAATATCTTTTTCTTGAGAATACTGCCCACTTCATTATACTAGCATAAAATAGAGTATTATCTTGTCATTTGAAAATCTTCATGTCTGTGTTTACCCACCCTTTTTTCTTTCTAATTTTTCTTTTTTAGATTTAAGGAGAAAAGGTTGGTAAATTACATGAACGTTTTAAAGTTTTATTTTATGCTTGAATGTATTTGTTGATTCTGTTTTTTTGGCTTTTAAGTCATTTATTTCTGTTTTCCTCCTTAATCCCTTCTACCAGTTTTTTTTTTTTTAACAAATTTTTTTTGTTCTTTTTCAGGCATCTACATTTTCCTTTTGCATATTTGGATGCAATGAGTTTTTGGTATATAAAATTTATTAACTCATATCTTCATTATGAATTGAACCACTTATCAACATGAAATTATACTTTGTCTTATGCTTATGCCTTGAATTTTCCTTTTTTCTGTATCAATATTGTGGCACCTATTTTTAAGGGTAAGGAATACATTTAACATTTTTGTATATTTATAATTTAGGTTTATCACTTTTAACAAACTATCACTGAATTTTAAAAATTTATTTTGAAATTATTTGTACTTTAATAGGGAATTTCAACCCATTTATTGATGTAACTATTTTGATTTTACTTCTAATTTCATATTTTAATTATTCTCTCTAGGCTTCTTCATCTTTTCCCATTTTTTTCCCTTCAGAGAGACTATACTTTCTTTTATCTTCAACAGTGCTCCAGAAAGTTCATTTTCTATTTTAATTCTATTTCTTTTTAAGTTAAAAAAATTGTTCCTTGACCAATGTCTCTTTATTTATAAAAGTAAAAAATACACATGAATCTTTTGAGACCACTTTTCTAGACAAAGAATTTAATATTCTTATATATATATTATATATATAATAAAAATATATTTTATATATTTCTTATATTTCCCAATTTCTGAAAAAAATATAATTTGGGGACTTATCCCTAAATTATTTTTATTCAATTATTACTATAATTTTTTATATTTTCTGTCTAATCCTTTAAGAGTAATTTATAGAAGCCCTTGCTTTTGCAACCATACTTGATACAATTATTTGGATTGACATCCGTGGCTAACTGGTTTCGATACTCTCTGAGTCCCTTAATTGTGCAGTGAACATATATTCTTTTTACAATCACAAAAATAAGGATAGTTTTTATTTTTTTTAAGATTTTATTTATTTATTTATTAGAGAGTGAGCGAGAGAGAAACAGCATGAGAGGGGTGAGGGTCAGAGGGAGAAGCAGGCTCCCTGCTGAGCAGGAAGCCCGATGCGGGACTCAGTCCCAGGACCCCGGGATCACGACCTGAGCTGAAGGCAGTCGCCTAACCAACTGAGCCACCCAGGCGCCCAAGAATAGTTTTTAAAAGAGAGGAGTCAAGTGCCAATACCAATCAGGAGAGCACATACTTGTTAAAACTTTGCACGTTGTTTTCTCGAATTTAGCACCAGGAGCCATTTCTGAGGGGTCTTCAAGAATCAGATCTATGTTTCATGGCCTCACAGGAGGAATTTTTCCCCCTTCCTCTTGCCAAAGTCAAGTTTCTCCTCATACAACCTAAAGTTCTGCCTTTTCCGGTGCACATTCTAGACCTAAAGGGCTTATGTTGACTGTTCTGACCGAGGCAGACCTGAAGGATCTGGGGCATAGCTGTGTGACTGTGATGATAATCTCATGTCAGACTTCTTTTCCCCTCATTACTCACGCACCCTATGGCGTGGCACCCTTCAGGTGCACAAAACCTTCGGCATGATGATTTGGTCCATCCTTTCTTCTTTTCTTTAAATGCTTTTTTGCCAAATGTTTGTCTTTTGTCCTTGCTTCCTATCACCTGACAGATATATTTTTTTTGAGAGCCATTTGTTTACCGTCATAAATTACTTTTCTGGTTGCCAGAACCGGCTTCAAATTTTGTGTGTGATGTTAGTCTGGCCGCAGCCGTGGGGGCCACCTGCCTTCCACCATCTGCCAGGTAGTGGGCCTGCGTGTGTGTGTGTGTGTGAAGCGGGGCTAAACCTGCCCCTCGAAGAAAACCACATCAAGTATTTTATCCCTTTTAATGCTGTGGCGGGCTTGTTCATCCCATATGAACGTAAACTTCAGAGCACTTGGTTCTTGGAATTCAGGAAGAAATAACAGTTGTTAGAAACTCCTGACAACGAACTGTTCGCAAGCCCCCTTAAATTAAGCTGTCTGCAGGTTTTAAAAAAGTGTTTCAAGGTTCTAAGTACTTTCTTTCATTTGAGATGCTGAGATACTGCTATGAAAGTCTTCATGCAAAGGTCAAGGGTGTTGTTTTAGTTATTTCATATTCCAGGCATGCTTAAACCAAATGTATACTTGTGAAAGTCTGTATTTCTTACCCTGCACAATCTTGATGTGGTCTCTATTGATCCTTGTTCCACTGAGGATTAGGTAAGAAAGAGTCACTTTTCTCTCACGGACACATTGGACTTTGAGGGGCCTTGTGATTGGAAAAATACCAAAGTCTGTGATTACTTCATGCTTTGCCCGGTCTTAGGGTAAGTGTGGCCGGCGCTTGATTTCAAGGTGTTGCCAATGTGAAATGAGGACCCACGACATGCCCACGTCTGGGTGGGGGTTCACATTAGTGAGTGACAGCAGAGGGGAACTGCAATTCTCAGACTGCAGCATCTGTTTGGGGCAGAAAGGAGGCTGGTGGCAAATTCAGGGAAGAAAAGGGCTCTTTAGAATCATGTTTTAGATATTAATACAGAGGGCTTTCTTAGAATGTTTTTAACAGGATAAAAAGGTTCTGAGCAATCAGGAAGGGGAAAAAAAAACAAGTAGTTTTCTTGCATGGCTGGTTGGCTAGGATTTCATCAAATTAGTGTTATATCTGCAAGAAGACTAAAAACAGGGTGATTCATTATAAAAACTGTGTCCGTAAGATGCCAAAGAAGTGGTTACAGATGGAGATAAAAAAGGCATTTAGGTTGGCTTTGAGGTCTGGTGTGTTGAGACTTGGAAAAACTCTTGACTGATTGGTCATGGGCAATCATGATCATAGCTGACATTTAATGAGTGCTTTGCTAAGCACTGATTTTATATTATCTCATTTAATGCTCACAGTAGTCTATGAAATAGGTATGACTTCGTATTACAGAGGAGGAAATAAGTGACAGATAGGTCAAATAACTTAACCAGTCACAGAGCTAGTAGACGGTTGAGCTGGGGTTTGAATGTAGGCAGTGCACCTTAATTAACCAACGGGACCTATGCCACTGATTAGCCAGCCTCCATTTCCTTCCTCCCCATGTCTAACAAACCAGCTGAAGAAACTCATGGAACTTTGCTAGTATCTTCCCAGTTGAGTGGCCGACCCTTCAGTAAAAGTTGGTCCCAGCTCCAGGATGGGTGTTCCCATAACATTGCCATGACTCTCTTTGAGTTATGTTTTGGTTTCCAGGCAATAGCCTGAGTAGGGTCTATCTACTCATTCTGGAAACAACCATAGCTGGGCTATTTTTTCCTTTATTTATGGTTTGTGATCACTGCCAGCAAATTTCTCTGCAGAGTGCATTTAAATATGCCACATTTGTATTACTGTGTGTGTATTCTGGGTGAAACATTTATGATAAATCAAGATTTTTAGGTGCCCTATGGGGATAGTGCTGATGGAGAAATACATCTGAAGAAAACTTTTCTCTTAGCAGTAGTTACTTGAGGAAACGGACTCCATTTATCTTGTGAGGGCTTATGTGAGATGAATATAGACCACCCAGAATTGTGGTTATGCATATCACAAGAGGAAAATGAAGTATCCAGACTTAGCTTGAGGCTTCTTTTAGGTCTCTGTGCTGTACCATACAATCCCTCTCCCATTTTCCAGACCTCACTCTCTAGCTTGCTAGCCTGGTGACACTGGCAAATGCCTACTTTCATGTCATGCCCTCCGCCCCAGCCAAATTAACCACCCTGCCCACTGCATGGAATGCTTTTCCCAGTATGCCTGTGGTTCGCTCCTACACATGCCTACACTCTGGTACATGTCAATCATTTCCTCAGAAACCCCTATTCTGATCCCTTTCCCCTCCTCCACCTACATTAGACCCCTAATAATAGCATCTTTATACTCTTTTTCCTCCTTGGTCCTGCACACCACTTGTAATTTATATACTTTTTATGTGGCATTTGTTTAATGCCTGTCTCCTTCATAAGAATTGACTTTAAGTTCACTGAAGGGACACACTTCCATTAGTATTTTGCACAATGTCTTGCCACATAGAAGGTGTCCTAAATATTTGTTGAAAGAATGTGCTTGTCCTGAGCTCCAGAGAAACATGTGCATGTAGTTTGTTTATTATATGCCACCATTTCTCTCTCTCTCTCTCTCCCCCATTGATATAAATATTTGTAATCCCCAATGCCAGTCATAGTGGCTGGCACATGTAAGTGCTCAATAAAAGTGAAGTGGAATGGACTTTGCATGACTTACACCTCAACTTTAACATTATGGATGGGGAGCATTTCAGTTCAGTCTAATTAATATTATTAAGCACCCATTAAGCATCAGACTTTAGGTATGGAACTGAAGATACAAAAACGTGTGAACTGACAGTCTAGAAAGGAAGACAGACACACAAAGGGATAATTACAGGCAAAATATTGCCTGAGCAATTAAAAAGATATACAGAGTGTATTACAGTAGCTCAGAGAACAGAGAGAAGCCTCATTGCCTTGCCTGATCTGAATCTTCAAAGTTCAGAGTTAAAACTATGAAGAGTGTGTGTGTGAACAGCTTCCAGATCCTGGGTGGGGGGCAATGAAAAAGAATGATTCAGTTTGATGCCGCTGACACATGAAGCATGAGGCAGGGAGTGGGGGCGGTGAGGCGAAGGGTAAGTCATGCATGATCTTAGGAGATAGACAAAAGAATGTGTGGTTTTCCTTTATGTTTTTCTTTACAACCGGGACATTGTAATTGCTGAAGATTTTCTTGGTCAGTGAGACCAAGGCCAATATTACAAAATGCAGGAAAATTTCAGACACTAACGTTGAATAATTTATTCATTTGTTCCTTCAGTGAAAGTTTACTTAATAATCTGTTGAGAACTAGGCACTGAAGATAGTTACAGATTCAAATAAGATACAATGTTTATCCTATCTAAGGAGTTCAGTATAATGAGGGAGACAGAAGAATAAACAAGAGTAAAAACAACGAGTATAAGAGTATAAGTCAGCAGTTGTCAAATATTTTGGTCTTAGGACTCCTTTATTTTCTCCTGAATATTACTGATGATTCCCAAGGACTTTTGTTGATGAGGCATATATAGTACTATCTGTGCATAGTACTAGAAATTAAAATAGAAATTTTAAAGAAGATTTATTAACTAATTAAAAATTATAAACCAATTACACATTAACATAAATGAAAATAACTGTATCTTGTTATTTTTCTTTCACAAAAAATTTAGTGAAAAGGGTACCATTGTTTCACATTTTCACAAGTCTCCAAGCCTAGCTTCATAAGTGTTGGACTCTCATATTTGTTTTCTGCATTCAGTCTGATGTGAGATGGTTTGTTGAAGGCCATGAAGAAAATCCAGGCTCACACAGTTATGTAGTTGGAAAAGGCGGGGGGGTATTTCAGTAGCCCTTTCCAATAATTATGGATATTCCTCTTTGACATTACACCAAAACTTGACAAGTGATAGTTTCTTAAAAGTAGTTGCAGTGTGGAATCTGAAATTAATTAATAAACTTTTTGTATTCTGTCATATGAAAATGTATTGGTCTACCTTGCACTTCGAATGGATCTTTTAACTCAGTGTGATTTTGTAACATCAGGTATTAGTCATTTGGAAAATATTGGTTCACTGAGTGAACCACAGATACATTTCATTATAAAACATCGGATCATAATATAAACATAATATAAATACAATAACATAATGAAACATCATAAATAAACATAAAAATTTTAAAGATTTATTCATACCACTGCTGACTTCATCAGAAAAGTCTGTAAGTACTGGGAAGCTATAAAGCTCATGGTGACAAGTTTACCAGAATTCTAAGTTGTGTTTGGAAGTTCAAGTTTCATCACTGGCAACAAATACCATCAGCTGTTTTCTTTAAAGTGACAAGTGACTGGCTTTTTTCCTTTTCTAGAAAATGTAGGGTAAATACTCCAGTCTAAATAGCCACAGTTTTTACATAAGTCATTCTTGCAAGTAAAAATGGCATTCCACGAGAAAAGTTCAGCCTACAAGTCAGGCACACAAATGCTTTTCTTCAAGACATCCATAGAAGTAAACTATCACACTTTCATATGCAGAGGTGCTTCGGGCGTACTTCCCATTTTGCCACATAGAGTTAAAAAATGTGTACCGAAGAGCCAAGTTTAATATACTTTTTCTTGTTTTAGCAAACATAATATTAAGTGAAACAAGTGCTTGTTTGTCTTTACTTTTTGTGTGTGGTGGTGATGAACACAATGGCTCCTGGCAAAGTTTGGTGCCATGATTTGTGCCCAGACCCGACACCAGCAGTTTTATCCACCGTTGCTTTTGCAAGATCAGCGCTCTGTGGACGTGGTGGTTCTTTAAAAAGGGATTGAACACTTCGAACATTTCAACACCACTCATATTTGTTATCAAACATTCACATAAAAGATGATCTTCTTTAATGATCGCTTGGTGCTGATGTTGGATAAATACAAGCAATATAGTCATGTTTCTAGATTCTTCCATTTATAAGGCAAAAGTACAATCGTGCAGATGAGAGAATAACTCAGGCTTCTTGTTTCCAGCTAAATCTTTAATTCATCAAGTGACCAGGTTGTTGAAAAGTGGCGGTGCTGTGAATTCTTTTTACTGACTTTTCATCCAGCAGGTATTCAGCACTTCAACTATAGGAGGCTTTATTGTCTCCTGGCTACTGTGTACGTTTCTCCAGTCGATGCAATTTGATGATTTACCCTTGCGGCTTCTTCACTTGGAGTTCAAAGATGTAAGCAATACTTCTTTTGCATTTAAGAGCTCATTACATCTATGTTTAAAATATTTTTAAGTCACTCATCTTTTCCCACTATGTTTTGTTGAACTGTCTTTTGTGTATTGAGTCTAATTCAGCCCAGGAGAGTAAATTAGTAATATGAATCTATTTCGGAAAATAATTTTTTGTTACTAGGAAAAGAGTTCTTTTCCCCCCAACTCCACGTTTTGACTAAACAGTCAAAGAATATTAGTTCGAAAGGGTGCCACATTACGAGTCTGTGAATGTGTATGTATCATAGGTCATCCCAAAAAACATAAACAAGAAGGGCCACTGCCCCAGAGTTTGGGTTGAGATGCATTTTTTTCCAGTTAGTGATAGTGTATTTGCCCATTTTTATTAGGTATCACTGAGTCCCAAGGTCCAGGATTGCAGGTGCGCAACCAGTGTGGGGAGCAGCCTCTGGCTCCCATATGCTGATGATCTTTTCCTACTTGAGTGACCCTGCTGTTGTCCTAATGTATGGCATACAGTTAAAACGCAGTTTGATGCTATGAGCCTAAAGGTAAGGTTCTAATTGTAGCAGCACAGACTGTCAGTCCTCAAGGGATTTAGAAGCCATGTAGTCCACAAATACATAGAAGTGCTGAGAGCTTAAGTTACTTGCCTGAGTTCCCCCACTAATTAGTGGTAGGGCTGAGCCAACAAGTTAATGCTTTGATGTACAGTGGAGCTGAATCAGGAGTGAATTCACATGCCAACTTTAGGGGCAACTCCCTGCCATAAGAAGAACTACATGGACTAGCTTAATTGTCACGGCAACAAATCATAACATGCATTGAGGTAATAGGGACTCTGTGCTGAAGGAGACTCTCACTGAGCATACAGAGGTCTCCTCTATTGTCCCAATCACACCTGGATTCGGTAGCGCTGTTAAAGGAAAAACAATATTCTAACCTAGTCTTGTTTGTTTGTTTGTTTCTCCTTTGAGGTCAGTGGTTTTCCAACTGTAGTGTGGAGAAGAATTATTATTCAGAGATGTGTGTAATTAATGGGAGATTTAAGGATATTCGAGTCAACTTTGCTAATAAGCAATATTTGCCAACCTGGAAGCCTGACTCTGGATGAGATGGAAATCTGCTTTCGTGCATTAGAAATTTAGCATTTAATACATTTGAGTTATTTCCTAAATTAAAATTTTGAATATAAATTTCAGAAAGTAAGATTGGCATGTTTTGGGGGAAACCCTAGAAACTACTGCTGTCTGTGTCAACACCTCCTAAACCCATTCCTGGTTTCAGTGCCAGTTATCAAGGGGTTCTACTGGCATTATATTTTGTAAACATCTACCTTCGCTCCCTTTTCTTTTTCTGTAATCCAACAATACATTCCGCTTGCCTTCTCCCCTCCTCTTCCTCGCCCCAAACACTCTTTTTTGGAGCATTCAAATTCCAGAGAACTGTGAACTCTGACCCACCAATCCAAGCCAAATTTTGTGGCATCTTATTCTGTATTTTCTGTATTTTTATACGCAGGCAAATCTTTCCCATCTCTCCTCCGTCCCCACCCCATAACCGTCCCCTCCGGCTCCACCATCACTGTGTTTTCCCACCTGGCAAATAGCCTCCCTGAATTCTGGGTGGCGGGCATTGACCAGACTTCAATACAAATGCTCCTGTCGAAAATGGCACCAACTTAGGTGAAGAACAAAGACACTCCAGCTTCAAAGCAGAAGCCCCAGTTTCTGCACAGAAGGGGTTTCACACAACCCCGGTTAACAACAACAACCACCTCAGGGGAAGAAAAGTCCCCGACTACAAAGAAATGCCAAACAAGCAGTCACCAGCCCTTCCTTTCTTCTTCTGGTGTGTTTAGCACAAAACCTGATCAGGAGAGCAGTTCTTTGATAATTGGTTGGACCGTGACGGCTGCTAGGAGCACTTCTTCAGCCTCATATATCCCAGAAATGTATGGAGATCTGAGTGTTCTGTGCTCACCCAGGCTTAGAGATGAGCAGCACCCACACACGTGTGCACACACACACACTATAGGGAATTGGTTTGCTGGAGAAGGATTCTGGCACCCCAAGATTACGGGCCAAGTCATGGTTCTCCCTTTTTCTTCCTTTTGTTGTTATTGCCTCTCTTTTCTCCCCATTCTAGTCAACCGCTGAGGTGTGGCCACACAGCAATGGCAAATACATACTTCCTCCCATTGCCATGTGTTTGAGGAAAAGACATCGAACACCATGAGCAAGTAGGGGGTGAGGACGTAGGGAAAGAGAAAGGACGAAAGTTTAAAATAATAAACAGTTTGTAAATGTTACCTTTCCCTTCTCCATACACCCAAAGAAGAGAATGGGAAAGAATGGTTTCAGCTTGATAGAGCCCTAATTCAAAATAAAAGGGGAGCATCGGTCCTTTGTGGATTGAGGCATTAAGTCAGTAAACAGATCGGACACACAATATGCTTAAATTCCCATTCTTGTTGTGTTAAGATGCTTCTCCCACCTCATTATGTGATAGATCTCTTTTTCCCCTTCAATCCCTCAGTTCCCTTTTCCTTCCTCCACCCCAAACTGTCTGTTCTCTCCATCTCCCTGTTGGTCTCTGTGATCCGAGAGGTGGACAAGAGCCAGGCATAGTCATGGTTCTTTGCCATGTCACTAGCTACACCAGTTCCTGATGAAAATCTGGCACGGAGAGATGAGACCATCTGTGGTGAAGTTTAAACCTATTTACCTCTCTGGCAAGCTGGTTGAAGCCTCTCTTTCTCTGTATTCAGTGAGGCTGAAGATGACAAATGCAGTGAGATTAAAGCCCTGGGATGAAGTTTGGGCAAAAAAAACCCTTCCCCAAAGACAGCTCATGGTAGTTGTTAGCTGTAAGGATAAGCAAATCCCTAGTGTCTGGAGTGGATAGCCAAGGGGCGCTCCTGCCCTGGGTTCCAATCTCTGTGAGCTTGAAGGAGGCAGACAACTGATTGCGTTACACTCTGGACTTTGGTTCTTGGGAGCTGAAAACTGGAATCTGCCACTTCTTTGTTGAATGCTCTTGGAATAATCCTGGGCTATACTTTGCTATTTTCAGGGCAAACACCCTATTTCAGAGAAATGTTTTCAGATATAGTTAATGATCTATAGAACACCACCCAAACTTCTGACCTGAAAACAGGACTCCACATCTTGACCAATTACCTGAACCATAACACTGGAGTCCAAAGGACTTTGGCTGTTTCCAAAAATCCAATCAACCCTTAAAGCTACCAGTGAGACTATTCAGACAAGCATGAAGTAAGCTCTGAAGTCAATGCCAAATGCTCTGGACAATGGCAGGATCCCTGGGCAGAGGCCAATTTACCATGAAGCTAATAAAGCTTAAGCTCCTGGGCCCGTTTTGAGGCCCTGAGAGGGATCCTAACAATGTGTTCACATGTTTGCATTTTTGTTGCAAAATCTGCTAAAGCCAAGGCTCAATGAGTCAACCGCTACCTCCATTTCCAAGTCTCTTCTGCTCTATTTCTCCTCCTGTTGCATGGGGTCGGAGTGATCCAAAGCAGTTGAGTTAGAGATTAATCTGAGTTTAGTGAGATAGATTTATGAGGATCAAAGTCACTTCCATGTCTGGTCACTTCGTTGCTGGCTATCTTGGTATAGGAATGGCTACCAGGCAGACACCTACAGCCCACCGTGCTGACCCGCCTGGCATCGTGACACAAGATGGCAGGGCCAGAAATTGACTCTCCATGTGAAAGTACTCCATGGTGCTTGTCCCTGGAAATATATGGGCAGTGGAGGAGGAGAAAATGTGTAGAGCCAGAGGCTAGTCTGTGAAATGGGGATAAAATACATCGTGAGCTTATAATGAAGATTAAACAAAATAAGGTGTGTTGGAAGTGGTAACTGATGTTTAGTATTGGTTGGTGAATAAAGGTACTTTCATTTCTTACTTGGAGCATCTTGGTATCATCACTATGAAAACCAGGTAGCAGGATACCTGGGCGATTATGATAGCCCTTGAAACATATTATTCTAAAAAAATCTCATGTTACCTTTTCCTCTTTTTTGCCTCTTTATTCTCAAAATGACTCATGGGAGAAAATATTGAGGATACTGGTTATTTGGATTCCAGATAATAGAAGTGTCCTCACTCTAAAGGATTTAAATGCTCAACATCCTCAAGGTGCTTCACAGTGACATTAGTAATAGGAATCAAGACCTTCCAAATGCTACCGGTAAGAAGCAAAGTGCATCCGATATGATTAAGCAGCTCTTTGCTTTATCTGTTGCTAGATTCTCTGAGGAAAAGAAGAACATTTTGGGGCTTAATAATATATGGTGCCTGTCCCACGACATAGACACCCAACAGTGACTGTTACACATCTCGGATTGTTCTTTTTATTGGCTCCTGGTCCCCGGCCTCTATCCAGTCCAAGCTTTAAAGATGAAATTGAAATGGACCACTTATTCTCCATTTGTCCCCATTTCTAAAGTAATGGCTGAAATCATCTCTAGCTAGAGAGAGAAAAAAATAAAATAAAATGACACCTGAAACACTCTTGTCAGTGAATCAACAATCGGCAGGCTAGAAACACGCTTTCCTCTGCAGAGAAAAGGCCACGCGCCCCTGTCCTCTGCCGAGGCTACCTTCTGTTACACTTTTTTTCTGCTTTTTTTCCCCCTGCCACGTCCAAAAGAAAAGAGGTGCCTCATTGAACTGAAAGCAACTTTCCCCACATTGGAGAACCAGATCCCCGTCCCTTTTAGCCCCGCGGCATCACCTTGGTGAAACTTCAAGAATGTGCCCGAACACAAAAGAGAATTTGCTCCTCCTTCTGGGAAACTGCTGCCTCAGGGCCCCCATCAGGTTTGCCAGACCCAGCTGAAAGTTCAGCCATAGTAACTGTCCTTCCGGATGTCAGATCCAGCCAAGGTCCAGGCTGTAAGGTGTTAGCACCTAGGGGTGGACTGCAGTGGACAGAGAGGGAGAGGAGAGAGAAGGAGAAAGGGAGAGAGAGAGAGAGGGAGAGAGGGAAGGAGGCAGGGGGAACCCGTGTGTTCCGCAAAGTGCCTCGCTCCTGCACCCAGCCACGAGTGTATGAAATAATTCCTCCTTTGTCCACCAGCTGGCTTTCAAAGCTGTCGGGATGAGCCTGCTGGACCTGTCTGGGAAGCTTGTTAAACTGCACCGCGTAAGTCGGGGGGGGGGTGGGGGGAAAGATGAAAGAGTGAGCACAATCTGTGCGAGGCGGTGGCCCTGACTCGAAAGAAACAGCCGATCTAAGGAAGGGAAGAGCTTCCTCTAAAACCAGAGCCTGCATGCAATGCAAATGACCCCGCGTGCAGCTGCCTCTGGCAGGCAGCCACCCGCCTCCCAAAGAATAAAGTCAGAGCAACAATTCCCTCCTGAACCCTGAAGCTTAGTGACTTCAAACAAGAAAAAAGAAAAGTGACATGTTTTTTTCCCTTTCCCCAGTGAACTCATCTAGTCCCCCAAATTGTGCTGATGACCTCATCAGCTGCAGCTGTGTGCTCTGAGCTTGCCCCCCCCCCCACTTCAACTCCCAGGGGATCACATCTGGTGGGGAGCCTCGGTACCTGGGGCAGTCACATCTGGAGGTAACTGTCTTTGGAAATGCAGGGTTTTGTGACCCCCCCCACCCCCACTTTCACTCTTATCGATGCAGCCAAGTGGCAGAGAGGTCTTCAGCAATTTTCTTCCTTGGGAGATAGCCCTCTGGTCTTCCTACAGTAAGGATTTGCAGGGGGAAACAGTGAGGTCAAGGTTAGCGTTTAGGATACCTTTCCATATGTCACGTTTACATTCATGAGTGATTGCAGAGCTCACCTTAGACATGATATTGGTCTTTTGAATCCATTCTGCCAGTGTTTGTTCTATAGTCTGGCAAAGCCCTGGTTGACAAAGACTATTAAGGTGTTAACTGATAACGGACAATGACTCCAATCAACAGAATTAAATTGACTTTAGAAGCCTTCACGGTAAGAATGGCCCCATAGTATCTGAATTTGGGGGAAAGCGTACAAACTCAAGAAGGGGCCCTTTGCCCTATTGTGAGAATATCAGTTGACCCAACAAACCCTCAGAAAAGCCATTTGGCAATCCTCTAGATATCGAGGGTCTTAAAAATGCTCATATGCTTCGATCCAGAGTTCTGTTTCTGGGACTCTCTCCTACATATAATACAGACACGCACTAAACTATGGTGATGATCTTCACTCCAGCATTATTTATTATAGTAAAAAGAAAAATAAAACAACCCCCCTAATCATAAAGAATCTAATTAAATGCCCAACATTAGAGAAATAAATAACTGTTATGGTCATATTTTGGAACATTATGCAGTTGTGAAAAATGATGGAGCACTGTTTACGATGCAATGGTTTGGACATGCTGTGCTGGAACGTTCCAGAATACAAAACAATTTCAGCTTTGTATGAGATGATGCAGGCATGGGCAAGAGGATTAAAAGAACACATACACTATTTCCACAAGAGTTATTTTTAGAAGGGGATAATATTACTAAAATCTGTTTCTTTTTTAGGCCTTTCTGTATTTTTAAATTTTATATAGTGAATATGCCTTACTTTTATAATCAGGAAAAAGAAGTTGTCTTAAAGGGGGGAAAAAAAAATCAAATCCGTGGCAGATCAGTGCCCTTTGCAGGACATAATGAATTATTAGCCCTGGGGATTGTATGCTAAAATGGCGTGGGTATTAGGCAGGTAATATAAATGCGTGAGCCAGGACTGGATAAGAAAATGGCAAACCACAGGGAAGCTTATATTCAATCCTGCTGATGTTTATCATGTGGAAATATAAGTGGCTCAGAGTTACTGAATCTGATTTTTCCAGAGAAGTCCTAAATCAATATTTTTAAGTGAAATTGACTGATTTCAATTCCAATTTTATTTTATTTTTCTTTTTAAAGATTCATCTATCCATTCTAGAGAGAGAAAGAGAACAGTGTGGAGGGGCAGAGGGAGAAAGAGAGAGAAACCCAAGTAGACTCCACGCTGAGAACCGAGCCCCGTTGAGGGCCTGATCCCAAGACCCTGAGATCATGACCCGAGCTGAAATCAAGAGTCAGATGCTCAAATGACTGTACCACCCAGGGGCCCTGAAACTGACTGATTTTTAAGTGAAGGCAACAAACTCACATTAAACAGAAATCAGCTACATGTGTTGGGCAAACAAAAAATCCAGCCTGCTGGGCATCTTTCTGAAACCTACTCATCAGACAATGAAAGCGTACTCTTGGGGAGTCATCCACAAGCCTGGGGACCTTCCAGAGATTTCATTACTATTACTAATGCTGCAATGAAGAGCCTTCTGCATCTGTCTTTTCATATCTAGGCAATTATCTCCTTAAGGTAAACTTTAAGAAAGTAGATTTTAGATTCAAAAGTTATGGACATAATGTTTTGGGGGTAAGTTGGGACACATATTGTCAAATAATTTTTCAGTAAGCAAACAAGTTTCTATTTCCATTAACTGTTCATTAACTGCTCTCCATTTCTCACACTCTCACCGTGTTTGCTCAAGCTTGTACTTATCACTGATCTTAGAGATGAATGTTTATATCAAATTATAGCAACTTGCATTTGTTTAATTAATGGTATTAAACAGATCTCATATGTTTATTGACCTGAAACACTCTTGTCAGTGAATCAACAATCGGCAGGCTAGAAACACGCTTATTGTTATTGTATTTTTTTTTCTTTATGAATTGCCTGTTTCTATTTTTTGCCCATTTAAGAATTGCCTCTTGGACTTCTTCTTATAGTTTTATATAAACCTTTTCTTTTTTGTATATTATGGATATTAACTTTTTCTCTCATATAAATTACATTGTAAAAAATTTGTCATTTGTCTTTTAACCTTGTATAATGGGGTAACATTTTTATTATTTTAACATTTGTCATGAGAGTGTTTTGAGCGGGAAATTAGTTTGCTTAGGAGAATAGTTTAAAGAATCACTTAGATTATAGACAATGAGAGTGCAGTTTGTACAAAAACAGTGAAACAAAGGGACACCCAAAGTCAGTGGAGTGCTGGCAAATGTTTAATAAAAGACACAATAAAAAGAGAGAAAAGTAGGGATTTTGCAGCACATATAATTCATAAGTATTAGTATTCAGTTTATATAAAGAAATGCTACAAACTGAGAGAAAAAAGGTAAACAATCAATAGAAAAATGGACAAAAGATTTGAACAGAAACTTCATAAGAGATCCAAATGGCCAATAAATGTATGTAAATTTTCCAAAACCTAATTAGTAATCAGATCAATGTAAATTGAAACATCAATAAAAACACACCTATCAGATGTTCGCTGCCACCAGATGTTTTTGAGGATGTGGAATATCAGGAATTCATCTAAATCACTGATGTGACTATACAATCTTTTTGGAAAAGCTCCTAGCATAGTGTTCCTAGTGTAGACATGCGTATCCTGTGACCCATTTCTGCATTTATATATATATATATTCAATAATGTTTACTGAATGTTTTCTTACTTTATTTCATAAGAGTTTATGTATTTGTTTGAGAGAGAGAGAGACAAAGATAGTGACAAAGAGCACGAGTGAGCAAGAGCCAGTGAACAGGAGGAGAGGGGGAAGCAGGCTCCCTACTGAGCAGGCAGCCCAACCTGGGGCTTGATCCCAGGACCTTGAGATCATGGCCTGAGCTGAAGTCAGACGCTTACCCCACTGAGCCACTCAGGCGCCCCAATACAAAGTATTCTTATTAAAAAAAACTTGTGTCTCTAATTAATCTGTTATTTTTGTATACTTCTCTATTGGGTTTTTTATTTCTCTTTATCAACATCCTAACTATGATCTCTAAATAAACTATCTTGTTTATCAGTTTCAGCATTCAGCATTAATTTTAAAAAGCTACTTTGATAGTTATTTGTCTCTACATTAAAATATTGCTACATTTCATTGGGGGATGTCAGTTGTTGTTATTTTTAATACATTATATTTCCTTCTATTTAATGGAAAATCTTCCCAGATTCTGGCACTGAGTGACAGTCTCTGTTCTGGGTGGTGTGATTTTTCAAGTTTTCTTATTTTTCCGTGTCTCCATAGATATTTTAGTAGAAAGCTGGGGAGGATACACCAGGAACATCTAGGCAGGTACCATTTTAAATGAGAAATCTGTTCACTGACTAATAAATAATAGACTTCCAAGGCCTAATTTATGTGTCTTAGTGCTGCTCCAGGTTACAAACTTAGTTTGTTGCTTTCTTTATTTCAAACCCATTCCTGTCATGTTAATTGATATATGCAGCTAATATCTGTATGTCTGAGTTTTAAATGTATGTGATTTCATGGTGTACTTAATATACAAAGTATGTGGCATGTTCTAGCACCTGTCACTGTTGCTTTTCATCAGACCCAACCAGAGCAGAGATCTTACTACTTTTATTTAATTCCAACTTTGGTCCTTTTATGATAATCAAATGTCAATTGCCAGGGATGGAAAAGCATCGTACTGTGTGCCTGGGGGTTCTTGAAATAAAAGGGTGGGTAATTTATATTTTTAATATAAGTGATTTAGGGCCCAAAGCTTTTATCCAATTAAGTGGAGAATCAAATTAGCTGGAGATTAAATGAAGATGGAATGAGGGGGAAGTCTTGCTGGTTCCTGAGTTTTCTAAAGGAGGCTTCTTGGAGTGCAGTGGTTCTCAACCTTGGCTGCAGAATTACTTGTGGAGGGTTAAAAAAATACTGATGCCCAGACTCCCCAGCCCCCAGAGAGTTCAGTTTGGTCTGTCCAACAGCCTGGGCAGCAGGAATTTAAAGATCTCCCCAACTAGTATGATTCTTCTATGCAGTCATGGTTGAAAATGACATAGTCTCAATCCCCAGTGAGGTAAGTAAGGGTCACCATGGGACTAGTTTAAAAATCGAGATGCCGGGGCTCTACCTAGATACCTTCTGACACAGTGAACTGGGATGGGGGTCTAAAAAATCTGCATTTCTCATATGGCTACGTGATTGTGCTATAAAGGATTCCTGTTCTACCCAAGGATGGGTTTATCTGACGGCAGTCCATTCTCTCCCCTTCTACCTATAATTTGGCTTGCAGAATATCTTTCAAAAAGAGCTATTCCTTCCCCAATCTAAAACATTCACTGGTTGCTCATTGTATTCAAAACACAGTCTTTAGCGTGGCTTTGAAGGTCTTCCCCTACCTCCAACTTTCATCCATCAACTTGACTTTCTCAAGCATTCTATTCCAAACCGCCCCCTCTTTTTTTTTTTTTAAGATTTATTTATTTGAGAGAGAGAGAGAGTGGGGTGAGGGGCAAAGGGAGAGAATCTTCAAGCAGACTCCCCGCTGAGCAAGGAGCCCAACGTGGGGCTCGATCTCCCGACCCATGAGATCATGACCCGAGCTGAAACCAAGAGTTGGATGCTTAACTGACTGAGCCACCCAGGTGCCCCATTCCAAACCATCTCTTAACTTGCACATTAGACCCTTTCCTGAAGTAACTTCTGCCTTCTGTCAGAGTCTTTGCTTATGTAGTCACCTCTGCCTTCAAAAGCCTCTCCCACCTTGACCCACCTAAATCCTGCTCTCCAGCAGCTAGAATGCCATGACTTTCATGAAACTTTGATCTTTTCAAATGAGGATAATTCATGCTTTTCTCTGTATGCCTATTGCAATTGAGCTGCATCTCTCTCTTATTTGGTTTGGTTTGGTTGGACTTGAGCTGTAGAAAGCTAAGTTCATCATACCCCTCTATGTCTAGCACATTCTCTTCATTAGTTAATGCAAGGCCCCTCTAATAGGTTTGAACAGTATCCAAAAATATGTGTGTATCCTCCTAAAATAAGTCATGTTACCTTGTATGTAGATGTTTTTAATTTACATAAACGGTTTTATGCTGTACATCTCACTTTCTTTTTTCACCCCAGATTTTTTATGATCTATCTACATTGTTAAACTCAAATCAAATTCATTACTTTTACTTGCTGCATAGTATTCCTTAGTGAGCATTCACCACATTTTCCTTGTCTGTTCCCCTCTTAAAGGATGCCAGTTGGCCCCCAACACTCCATTGTCTTGAGGAGGCCACAGCAAACATTCTCTGAGGTGGCCTCTGATGGGTCTGTATGAGACACTGACTGAAGAATGTGGTTACCTAGTCACAGGACCTGTGCTGCCTCAGTTTCACCAGACACTACTAGGACATCTGCCAGGCGGCTGCGCAGTTGCATTTCCTGTCTGGTCTCAGACACTCGCCTTTGTCCCTCTAAACCACCCTGGCAAGGGGAGGCACCATTTGTGAATTCAAGGCCCGAGAGGAAAAAGTGAGTGAGGATCTTGAGGTTGTAATTTTTCAAAAACCCTTTGAGATATTCTTATGTCTGCTACAACAATAATTATAAAAAGTATACACTTACGAAGGAGATCATCAGTGATATTTTATAAACTAAAGGTAATAATAGATATTTTTATAAGGGGGAGTAAGAGATCCAAAGGTCTGGTCTGTCCCAAGAAAAAGTGGTCTAGAAAACCTAGTGACTACAGTTTGATTTGGCCCATTTTATGATCTTGAATAACTCAAGATCACTCAGTCTGAGATCTTTGCTAATGGAGAAACAATCCTCAAAAGTCAATTCCCAAATGTTAAAATTTTAGAAAAGAGGAAATATGTTGGTGAGGGAATTACCATCACAGGATAAGTTCCTTGAGAATAGCATGGAAAAATCATCATCATCATGTATAGTTAACACTTCTTGAAAACTTCTTATGTACCACGTACTGTACTAAATAATGCACCAAACATTACCTTATTTAGTTCTCATCAATCCTATGAAATAGATATTTTTTTATCATCTCTTTTTAAAGATGAAAACATTTAAGCTTAAAGAATTTAAATAATTTGGCTAAAGTCATACAACTACTAGGTAGCAAAGCCAAGAGTCGAACCTAGATTTTTAAATTTCTCTTGTTTTTAATTCCAGATTTCTAGCTCATAGCTAGGTACAGAAAAAGCACAGACTTAGAGACAGGCACACCAGGTTTAATTTCTTGTTTTGTTCACAGCTTACTAGTTATAAGATGCTGGGTGAATTACTTTACTTTTTTGAGCCTCGCTTTTCTCATCTATTAAATGGGGCCAGGAATCTGTACTTTCACAGAGTTGTGACTATAAATGAGCACAATGTATGGCCCATAGTAGGTGCTTAGTAAATGTAAATGTTACTTCCCTTAGGAGATCTTTTCTTTCCAGTCTCTGGTACAGAGTAGATCTATATTTATTAAATAAATATAATAGGTGATTTAAAAATTTCAGATATTATCTAAAGTTTCCCCTAGATTAATTTGGTAGATCCAAGAGAGGTGAGAGGTTGTAAATAAAAGGCAGGGGCCCTAAAAAGGCCAGTGGCAACTGTTGTCTATTTTGCAGTTTTCCTGAAGACAGCCCTGGGTGCTGTCCCTTCTAAGCACAGTCAAAGAGTTACCTGACTTACTTCCAGAGAGAGAGAGAGAGAGAGAGAGAGAGAAACAAAGATACCAATGAGCAAAAAGCTCATTTTGCCTCCTTCACCAGGCCTCCCACAGGGAGTGTTGTGGGTTCACACAGCTATGAACCAATGCAAACTCTCCGAGGGAACAGCTAGAGAGGAAATTAATTAACCCCTGCCATGGTTTCCTGGTGGGGGGCCAGGAATTAAGCTGTCACTCCTCCTGGATGTGTGGATCGGGCCCCTCTCTGTGGCTGTCTTAGATTCTGAACAGAAGCCCATCTTCCCTCCCTCCTAGGTGCCTCGCCCTGAGCAGGTAAGAGGGGTATTCCCTTTCAGAAGCCAAATTGCACCCTACTGCCCCTGGTTTTTAGGGTTGGAAACTCCAGAGAAACCTCTTTTAGGAGATGCAAAGTCAGCTACCCGTAGCTAAAGTAATGCGATTTGCAGAAATCTTGATGAAGTAGCGGTAGCTGTGGACACCAAGGAAACTGTCCAGCATTTGGGATTCTGCGGCATCTAGACCATTGTTAGTTCTCCAAAGGGAGGCTCCTGCCATGTGAATTCAAAGCTGCTGAGAGCTTCACTTTTAATGAGATCTTTCAAAGGGGATAGCTCAAATGGTCCATAAGAATCATAATGTCAGGTGGATTTCATGGTCTAGACAGATCTGACATTCCCCCCCCCTTTTTTTTCTTTAAGGTTCCCCCATAAACCAACAGTAATAAAAAAAACCCCTAAATTTCTGGGAAGGGATTGATTTATTAATAGAAGCTACTGGTTTTCTGCATTGATGGCCCCAGGGACTTTTGCTACATGGTTATGATGACTGGCTTTCCCCACCAAGCCTCCAGAGCTCCCAGCAGTCAATTTATCAACACAGGATGACAAGTTCTTTGTTGTTCTCTGGAAGCTTTGGCTCTTGAGAACTACTCAGGGTTTTAGGCTAGGAAGATGCCTTTGGGAGAGCATTCTTACATGTAGTAGTACATCTGCTTAAAAAATGCTGGATCTTTTGAAATTGTGATAGAACCAACCTCTTACTCCTCCCCCTCACCCAAGGGAGTATGTTTCTTTCTAGAACTTTCCAAGAGCTGATCAGCTGGAAATAAAATCAATTTCTGGCAGCCCAGGACGGCAGGAGTTTAGTTTGCGTAACCCAGACGTTACCACATGGCCCAGCTTGTGTGCAAAAGGGAATCCACATTCATATGAATAGCTGAGATTTCCTACTTGTACTAGATTTCCAATACTGCTGTAACAAATTACCCCACATTTGGCAATTTAAAACAACACATATTAATTCTTTTGTAGTTCTGTAGGATAGATGTCCCATTCGGGTCTCATTGGGCTAAAATCAAGGTGCCAGCAGGGCTGGTTTCTTTAGGAAACTGTAGGGAAGAATCTCTTTCCTTGCTTTCTTCACCTTCTAGAGACTGTCCTCATTCCTTGGCTAATGGCGCCTTCTTACATCGTTCCAACTCCTGTTTCTGTTGTCATTTCTCTTACTCCTTTGGCTCTGATGCTCCCTGCATCTCTCTTACTTATAAGGATTGTTGTGATCCCACCAAGTCCACCTAGACAATTCAGGACAATCCCCTCATCTCAAGATCCTTAACTTGGTAACATTCACCAGTCCCTTTTGCCACATAAAATAATATTTATAGATTCTGGGGGCTAGGACATGGGCATATTTGGGAGGGCCATTATTCTGCCTGCCACACTATCTTGCTCCCATTTGTTTATAAAGGACCTTTGACCCCTGCAGTTGTTTCTATCATGTTATTTGGAGTTCCTTAGGAGTGCCCCGACCCCTGGCCAGTTGCTCACAACAGATTCCCCCTTGTTAAGGTTGGCTGCTCCTCAGAAAGTGAGCTGAGGAAGCTTTGCCATGGCACTAAAATGAGAACTCCAAGGCCTGGGCCTGGAATGTGGGCCTCCCAGAGCAGTGATGGATCCCACGGGAGAGATGTGGAGAATGGCCCTGGGCTGCACCTTGTCATGTAGGCCCCACAAACTATTGTGATAGGAGTTCTTCAAGACTGCTCTTGAAAATAGCTTCTGGCTCTAACCCTCTCTTGACAGGGATGCAAAACCAATTAAGAGGTCACGTGGGGTTCAGGTATAGGCACAGTGCCAAATTTAGCTCCCAGGACATGCCAGATACCATGGTAGTTACTGGGGATGCAGAGCTGAAAGACAGTTTCACCTCGTGAGGCCCCTCACAGTCTGCCTATAAGGGAAACCTTCTCAAGCTTTAATGAGCATAGGAATCACATGGGAATCTTGTTAAAATGAAAATTCTGGGGCACCTGGGTGGCTCAATCAGTTAAGTGTCCAACTCTTGATTTCAGCTTAGGTCATGATCTCAGGGTTGTGAGATTGAGCCCCACATTGGGCTCCGTGCTGGATGGGGAGCCTGCTTGGGATTCTCTCTCTCTCTCTTTCTCTGCCCCTCCCCCCTCAAAAAATAAAAAAATTCAGATTCAGTGGGTCTGAGGTGGGCCTGATGAGTCTGCATTTCTGATATTTCAAGTAGCAAGGGTCTAGGGGAGACTGACCTACACCAATGATTAATCATGATATGATCTGATAAGTGTTTTGCCACCAAATCCACAAATGTTGTGAACACAAAAGAGTACATCTAGCCAAGGCTTGGCGAAGGAGGGGGCATGATTTCTAGAGGAAATGACATTTGAATAGAAGTTTTCCAGGCAAAGATTCGGGGGGAAAGGATGCAGGCAGACAGAACAGCACGTACAAGGGAGGGAGACAGGAGAGTTCTAGAACTGCAAGAATCACACAATGCCAGTAGCAGAGGTGAAGGATGAGGGAGTGGCATGAGATGAGTGATCATGTAGGACCTTGTACCCCAGGCTAAGAAGTTTGGGCTTCACTGGATAAGCAATGGGAAGAAGTGTTTTTTTTGTTTTGTTTTGTTTTTTTAATTAAGGGAAAGGAGAAAATGGAGACAGAATTATCTCTGTTATGACCCATTCTGGGAAATGTGCCCTTTGTTTTGATTGGCAAATCATAGGGCAATTAAATGAATGACAGGAAACTTTGGCTTTAAAAAATAGACCTTATTTAGAGCCTATGGGCATATCAGGGCACTGCCATATTTGAGGTCAGCCAAGCTCTGTTCCATTACAGAATAGTGGCCAGGGCCGAACCAGGTCCTGACCATTGGAAATGAGCCTGGGTGCATGGATGGCATGGGGGTGAGGGAGAACAGGACCTGCTCTACTGGCCAGTGAGAGACACTGTCTCAAGGTCTAGCTTTCATACCTCTTCCTCCCACATCTTTCATGTTAGTCTCAACAGTAACCTAGTCAGCATATCACCTCTTTAAAGGTGCCACATCTGGAGGGTATGCCGGGGGCCAGCACTCAGAACTCAGTCCCCCACCCCATCCCTGCCCAAAGATCAGAATGCAAATCAAATATATTTAGGTAATGGTAGTTACTCAAAGTTAAACAGTTCCCTTAACTGCAGACTTCTCAGAAGCTTAAATATGCTAACAAACAATATGACTCTCCAAGAGGGAGCATCCCTCATGTTTCTGTAGAGGACAGTTGGGAACATACTTCTCCCATCCATGCACATCTTCCTAGTCTCTGAACTTCTTTCTTATACTTCTATTTCTAATACAAAATAGGACACTTATTTATATTATAGTTAATCTTCTTTTTTCAAATGTGCCAAATGTTCTTTGAGATCAGGAATCAGATATACTTAGCTTCCCATCCCCTCTGCTCCCCATCTCCATAAATACTCAAACTAAAATTTCTTTTCCTAAGTCCAGCTATGAGTCACTAACCTGGATCTAGATTTTAGGTTGAATCCAACATTGCATTCTCTCCAGAGAGAATTTCTTGTAAGCAACTTTTTAAGATAGGGTAGTTAAAAAGAAAACAAATCAAAACACCAAAAAACTTCTGTCTTATCACCATCGTATAAAGAGAACTGAACTATTGAACTTTTTTAAAAGACAATTTCAAAACTAATTCTTGCCTCTTAAAGAGATTTTAGGACATTCAGATGAGTAGAAAGAACAGAAGATTGTGGCTCAAGCACATCAATTGCTAAGATTTTGGTTACTTACTTAAAAATGTTTCCCTACCTTTATACTTAATGTATTGACATGAATTTATGTATGTATGTATGTATGTATTTACCAAGCTTCTTTGTGTGCCCAACAGAGCAGGGTGACTTGGTGCTGCTGGAAACAGTTCAGACTGTACTAGTCTTGCCAGTTAGCCCTGGTTGTGGCACATTATGCTATGTTACAAGAGAACTAAGAGAAAGCAGAGCTCTTCTTAGGAAGATGATCTTCAAATTGGAAAGGAGCAACCCAATATGACTGAGAGATTTGTGTGTTTCACTTGACATAAGAAGAGAAGAACAGGGATGCCTGGGTGGCTCAGATGGTTAAATGGCTGCCTTCAACTCAAGCCATGGTCCTAAGGTCCTGGGATCGAGCCCCACATGGGGCTTCCTGCTCAGCGGGGAGCATGTGTCTCCCTCTCCCTCTGCTCCTCACCCAGTTCATGCTCTCTCTCTCAAATAAATAAATAAAATCTTTAAAAAAAGGAAGAAAAGAACAGGTTAGTTGAGGAGGGAAAAGGATGATGATAATTATGCACAAGTCTTCAAGGCTCTGACTATTAAGGTCTCAGGAAATTTAAAAGAACTGTGAACACAAACATTGAACCATGCCAATAATCTTCGTGGAATCACAGAAAACTGGAGAGATGGCCAAAAAAAGTCCACAAAGCAGATCTACTCTGTCCACAGGGTATGAAAGGATAAGGGATGTCTGAAACTGTCCTTGGCAAAATTTCTGGATGAATTTTTTAAATGGATGGCTTATAACTAATTGGAAAATTAAGTGGAGATCACCAGGAGCCAACATGGGTGTGTTACAAAGATATATTCTAAATCAACCATTCCTTTTGAAATAATGAGATTTAAATACAACTTGTCTTATGTCAAGAGATAATAGCCAAAATCTGTGTGCTGATGAATATTTAGCATATATGTGACCTCAACTGATCCTCATATCTTCATAACAGGTCTTGAGTCAGGTATTATTGATGATTTTGACCTTCATTTTACAGAAAATAAAACTTTAAAAAATGGAATCTTAGAGAAGTTAAGTAATTTATACAGTCTTCCTCAGCTAGTGAATTATGGAATTTGAAGAGGTTTTCTGACCCCAGGGCCTATACATATTTCTTACTCATTCTTACTCATACTCTTACTTTATACTCTCTGAAGATAATTGTGTATCTTGATTTCAGCTAGGCAATGGCCAAATCCTTACTGATATTCTCATGTAAAGTATGGGGCATAGTGGATGACTACAAGTATATTGCTTTGTATTGTAATCAATGTAATCAATGGATATTGATTTATAGATTGATGTCATCATTGATGTCAGAATTCTTTGGTCATATGTATGCTGAGCTCTCTCCTTTGTCCAGTTTTGTTCAATAACTTTAAGCAATAGATAAAAACATGAACAACACATATATCAGGTAATATTAGCACACTCTGCAACTCACATGTATCAAAATACAACTTTCTTCTTTTTCTGTATTTGAATTCAACTTTTCTCTTAAGTCCTAGGGCTCACAACCTATTCTATTCCATTTTGTTATGGCTGATTTTTTCCTAGTCAATTTAAGTGTCATCTCAGTCTTAATTCAATTACTTTGGAGTAAAGCATGGGTTTTTCAGGATTGCTTCCCCTTCTCTCTCCTCCTTTCTTTCTTCCAGAAGATGTCTGTGTACAGAGGGAAGGTTTCATAAATAACATCACCGCCACAGGAGAAGGGCTGACTGGCCTCTATGTCCTTGTCCAGTCTCTGTTGGTGATAAAACACAACCCATGTGGTCTCTGGCCAGGGACCAACATCTGCTGATACATGAAAATCTTATCACAGCCTTCAGTCATGACGGCCTCGTATTTTGGGCCTTCTGTCCATCCATACACCAGGCCACTTCATTCCCTTTGTCATCTTACTGGGGCACGTGGGGACTTCTCAATTACCAGTGGGCTCTGCTCAAGCTATAGGGAATGAGATGCATTATCTCAGATCATTATCCTGAAGACATTCCAGTGCTCTGCACCACAGGGCAAGCCAGGTATGAGTGTTTGGTTTCCCAGCAAGCAAGGCACAAATCCTCTGTGCCCCAAAAGTCTTCCCCTACCTACTCAGAATTTATATGGTCTCCTCTTTCTTCCAGCTGCCCTCCACCCTTGAGCATCTAAGTTGAGATATTAGAAAACCTGGTAGGAAATGAGGGAATGGAGGTGGTCACTCTAATCCTAGCTCATCAGGCTGGAGGTCTGCCATATGGAAAGGCATTTTTCAAACTACAAAGCAAAGTCCCCAAGTGATAGAAATGTGATTTTGGACACAAGTCTGTCCAACCTCAAACTGGCCTTCAGTGTCATAGAAGTATATTACTGGTTCAACTTCAAGGATAATTGTACTTGACACATGGTTGATCCTCAGTGAATTGTTGCTATTCTGAGAATCCTCCTAGGTATTTGGGTTGAGAATACACCTGCTGACTTGCTTGGGTTTCAGTAAGAAACCCCAAATCTCCCAACCTGCCAAAGAACCTGAGCCCTACCTGACACATTTCCTAGCATTTACATTACAGAAAAGACTTCTGGAAGCATCAGCTCTTTTTTTCTTATGAGTGATTTGATGTCCATGTCCCTGAGTGTCGGAAGTATGCCTGGTACTGAAAAGGTAGAGGCAGGGGTCGATGTCAGATGGGCTGGGAGGGCTCTTCTAAGTTTACCTCCTGGGCATAAGACTATTCCTCTTTATCAGCAGTTTTCATGTTGGGTTTGCTATTTTGCAAAAGATGGCTACAGAACGTGAGTTCCTGAGGGGTGAGGTAGGGGAAGATGGATAAAGAAAACCCATGGTTAGCATTTGTCTCATTAAAATCTGTCAAAGCCAGAGGAACAGAAGGCAGCAAAGAGCTAAAATCAGATGTCACTAGCTTTCAGAATATGTTGACATGTGGGGGAGCAAACTGTAGTGACAATGTGCCCTTCAGCTGCCTTGGCTCTCAGCTGGTAATAATAAAGCCCTTTGCAGGCGGCACGGGGGGAGGCAGACAGCAGTCTAGCACCCGAGGACAGGGGGTGCGGAGGACAGTTACAGCTGATGGCTACAGGACCCTGACAATGACTTTATTGCCTTTTAAGAAACATTTTGCCCTGCCAAAATCGGCATAGGAAAACCAGTGTGATTTTGTTTCTGAGAAGAGCTGTGGATCTGGGTACACCATGAACAGTTCAATTCCTGCACCTGTAAGGTTGAAAATGTTTAAGCTTATAATAGAGAAATACACAGAATCTTACCAATCCAGACTCTATAATTAATACTGGATGCTATAAATGATGGCGTAATTAATTACCTAGGATGGATGAAGTAGCATATTGGCTTAGAAAAAAGTAATGCAGTCTAGTGGAAAAATATGGACCCCTGAGGTAGACAGAGAAGGGTCCAAATCCTGGCTCTCCACTTACTGTTTCCTTGGGCAATTTATGTAATTTCTCTGTGACTCGATTTCCCACATCTTCAAAATAAGAATTCTTATTTCTTGCTTTCAGGTTATTGTGAACATTTACTGTATATGGTGTAATCAGCACTCAATAAATGTTAGTTTTTGTTAACCTTGCCTTGCCTATTTTCTTTATATTTCGAATATATTTGAATTAATTTATTATTTACCTGAAGCTTTAAGGAGCAACTTAAGACTTGAAGCTACTATAGGTGAGAATTTGGTTCCCAATCTTACAGCTTACTCGGCTGGTTCCAAAACCACCATATACTTCCTCTCAAGATTGGATCAGATCATATAACTAGAGCTGACACCTCTTCCTGGACTCCTGTTCCTCAGGAAAAAGGGTCATTTGTACCCCTTTGGCTACTCTGATCTGAGTCTTTGGAGTAGGTATTGTTCTGTTGCTGCAGAGAAGACAGAGCAGCTCCTTGGGGAGAAATAATTTAGTGAAAGGAAATGAATATTTCCTTCTAAAGATGGTGAGCAGTAAATACGGTACTAGCATTGCTTCTAGTGACCACTGAAAAAATCAGAAGTCAGGAAGTATGGTCGGATAAAGTCTTTTTTATTTTTGGAAGTTTATATAAAAAGTCTTATGAGAGGGGTGCCTGGGTGGCTCAGTTGGTTGAGCTGGGGTCCCACTCTTGATTTCAGCTCAGGTCATGATCTCATGGGTCCTGAGATCAAGCCCCGTGTCGGGCTCTGCACTCAGCACAAAGTCTGCTTGAGATCCTCTCTCCCTCTCCCTCTGCTCCTCCCCCCTCCCCCGCTCCCTTTCTCAAAATAAATAAATAAATCTTTAAAAAAGTCTTATGAAAATATAGAACTGAAATCCACACGTGTATATTTAACAAATGGCTATATTATGAAGAATAAGAGCAAGTGAAACGAGTAAAGCACTTCACATAAATGAGTAAAAGTACATACCAATTAATCTAATATTGGCTATGGAGACAGATGGTCAAAATAACCACGCTAATGGTTGGAAATAGACGTTTCTCTGAATCAGTGAGTCGTTTTTTATGAGATTTATGTATTTATTTATTGTGAATATGCATTTTTCTTTGTTCTCTGAGTATCCTGCCTGCCCCTCCAGATCTAGCTGAAGAAATTTGGAAGAACAATTCTGATTGGACAGCTTGGGTCAGCTGCTGTTGCTTTCCTGAACCCTGCCAGCCCTATCCAGCCCTGCCCCAGGGTAGGTAATAGTTTTTTAGAGTGAGTGCTATGCTCCTTTCATGAGTTATAATTTTGCCTCTTCTCTGAGTATCAGATTGTTGTGTGCTTGAAGGTACAGCACAGGGGAGCCATTTCACCTGGGTTGGATCCTGACTCCTTGACCTACTAGCACTGTGACCTTAGGCAAGGTGCTAAACCTCTTTCGGCCTCAGCTTCCATATTTATAGAATGGGGATAAGGATATTCCTGACCTCATGACATTTAGGTGGATATTACATGAGTTCATGCATCTAAAGTACACTTAGAAGAGTGTCTAGTACACACTAAGTGTTAATAAACATTACTACTATTAAAACACATGAGAAAAAAAACATATGAGGAACAATAGATAGTAAGGAAGTTCTCCCTAATTTTCTCTGCTTCTCCATCCACCCTGTTCATCTTCCACTTTAGATAGCTATTAAAAGTTTAGTGTAGGGGTGCTTGGGTGGCTCAGTTAGTTAAGTGGCGGAGTCTTGATTTTTAGCCTCAGGTCATGATCTCCAAGTCCTGAGATGGAGCCCTGAGTCTGGCTCCGTGCTCAGCAGGGAGGCTCCTTAAGATTCTCTTTCTCTCCCTCTGCCCCTTCCCCCCATTTGCATGCTTGCGCTTGCTCTCACTCTCTCTCTCAAATAAATAAATCTTAAGGAAAAAAAGTTCAATGTATATTTCTCCAGAATTTTAATGCTTATATTAGTACATCTGTATTTATAGATTTTGCAACATGCTTTTTTCCATTTAACATCTTTCAACTTCAATACATTAGAGTTCAAGACTAGTTATTTTCTCAAACTAGTGAGGGAAGAATAGACATGGAGGTAGAATTTATACTCAAAGTAGACCAAGACTATAGTCATTAATGTCTACTAGCAGCTCCCTCATTTATATACCTGGCTCAACTCCTGGAAATAAAATTTATGCATGTTCAACAGCTCCTATAGCTGGCATTTCTCATCTGCAAAATAGTACACTATGTTCCTAAGACATTGCTGTTTCCAGACCCTTCCAGAGTTTATTTCTGGGGGGAGATTACAGGAAGTTATTTTAATGACTACATTCCTGAAAAGAGGTTTCGTACTACTCTCCTAAACCTTTGTTGACCTTTCTTCTTGTACTTGAAATTTCAGTTCAAATAGTCTGTGATTGGACCACAGAGTGTTGATTCCTTCTCTGTGGTTTGATTCACCATCTGATTCAGGTAACTAAAATCACAGCTATAACTTTATAAATCAGAAATCATTTGACTTTAACTTAAAATTAAATCAGAAGATATTGGAAAAATGGCTTTACTCAGAAAAATGGCTAATTTGGGGGCCGAATAGAAGACAAGACTGGTTATTCTAATTTTAAGCTTCTTATTTGATCACAGGACAAATTGGAGCTTCACTGAGGCTCTAACCCAAGAAGCAAAAGCTTTCAACATAGTGCCTCTAAGGTTAAGAAAGAAAAAATCCTAGTGCTATTGTACTTCATGGAATCCTGTGACTTGTCCGTGCTTCTCTGTTGTTCACACTCAATGAGTCCTCACTTTATCTTTCTGCCCTTCCAAATCCTTCATATCTTCCTATCTCAGATCAGACTCCCTCCATGTTCTCTTCCCCAACTCTCTTGGACTTTGGTTTCTCTCTAGCTTGTAATAGCTCCTTGAGTCCTTAGTCCAGTTAATTTATCCCTCCGTCATTCAGTTATTCATCCAACAACAGGGCCTGGAGCACAAAAGTGAGTAATGATTTTCAACATAAAGGAACTTACAGTATAGTTAGATTATCATAAAAAAGTAATATAGTGATAGGGTATAGTGAGTGGTATAATTAATTCATAACTCAGGGTTTTCTCTCTCCTAAAAAGATTTTATTTTATTTTTTTTTCTAAAAAAGATTTTAAAGTGTTTTATTGTTTGCTTGCTTGCTTTCTTGTTTTAAGGAAAATATATGCCAGATTCTTTGTATTTAAGATACAGAGAATACTTGAAGGGTTTCTAGTGCATCCTGTATTGTATTTGAAGTTACATAATCATTTTCCCACATATATTCCTTTTTAATTTTTTTAAATTGTGGTAAAATATACATAATATTTGTCATTTTAACCATTTGTAAGTATACAATTCAGTGGCATTAAATACATCCATAATGTTGTATAGCCATCTCTACCATCTCTAACCCAAAATGTTTTCTTCAGCTCAGTATAAACTCTGTAGCCATAAAACACTACCTCCTTAACCCCTGTCCCCATAGCACCTGGTAATCTTGATTCTATTTTCTGTGTCTATAAATTTGCCTATTCTAGGGATCTCATATAAATGCAATCTTACAATATTTGTCCTATGTCTGGCTTATCTCACTTAGCATAAAGTTTTCAAGGTCCATCCAAACTGTATAATGTACTAGGACTTTATTCCTTTTTATGACTGAATAATATACCATTTTATAAATATACCATCTTTAAAAATTCATTCATCTGTTAATAGACACTTGGGTTGTTTCTGTTTTTGGCTATTGTGAATAATGCTTCTATAAACATTGGTGTACAGTATTGATTTGAGTCACTGCTTTTAATACTTTTGGACATATACCTGGGAGTAGAATTGATGGGTCATATGATAGGTTGATAACTTTTTGAGGAACCACAAAAGTGTTTTCCACAGTGGTTGCCTCATTTGATATTCTCACCAGTAATGCATGATCAGGTTCTTGTTTCTCTACACTCTTGCCAACACGTTATTTTTTGTTTTTAAAAAAATTATACCCATCCTAGTAGATGCAAATTGCTATCTTTTGTGGTTTTTATTTACATCTCCCTAATGACTAAAGATATTAAACATCTCTTCATGGGCTTATTGGCCATTTGTGTATCTTCTTTGGAAAATGTCTATTCAAGTTCTTTGCCCATTTTTGAACTAGGTTTGTCTTGTTTTGTTTTGTTTTAAGAGAGACAGTTGGGGAGGGGCAGAAGGAGAAGGAGGGAGAGAATCTTAAGCAGCCCCCATGCCCAACATGGAGCTTGATGTGAGGCTCGGTCTCACAACCCCAAGATCATGACCTGAGCCGAAATCAAAAGTTGGACACTTGGGGCACCTGGGTGGCTCAGTTGGTTTGGGTGTCTGCCTTCAGCTCAGGTCACGATCTCAGGGTCCTGGGATTGAGCCCCGCATCAGGCTTCCTACTCTGTGGAGAGCCTGCTTTTCCCTCTGCCTGCCACTCCCCCAGCTTGTGTTCTCTCTCTCTGACAAATAAATAAATAAAGTCTTAAAAAAAAATGGACACTCAACCAACTGAGCCACCCAGGCACCCCTAGGGTTTTGCTTTTTGTTTTAATTGTTGTTGCATTATAGGAGTTCTTTATATTTTCTGGATATTAATCCTTTATCCAATATATGATTGTGCAACCATTTTCTCTCATTTTGTAGACTTTTAGTTTTCTTAATTGTGTTCCTTGATGCACAAAAGTTGTTAATTTTGATAAAGCCAATTTATGTAATTTTTCTTTTGTTGCCTATGCTTTTGGTGTCATATCTCATAAGTTCCCTTTTAAGCTTTTTATTTTGAAATAATTTTAAGCTTATAGAAAAGCAGAAAGAATAATATAGAGAACTCCCACATACTCTGATTGACCAATTTTTTGCATTTTGTCGCATTTGTCTTGACTATCATCTATCATCTATCAGTATTCATGATTACATTTTTTTCTATACCATTTGAGAGTAGGTTGCATGCATCATATCCTTTTATCCCTTAATACTTCAGTGTGTATTTCCTAAGAACAAGAATATTCTCTTATGAAACCAAAATATAGCTCTCAAATCCAGGAAAGTTAACATTGGTACAATGTTTTCATCTGTAGAACATATCCCAATTTTGTTAATTGTCCCAATACCTGTCCTTCATAGTGTTTTTTCCCATCCAGTCAGGAATCTTCTATGTGGTTATTTTTATATGTATTCTTTTTAATTCCCATATTACTTAAGTTTTTATTACCTGGTTTGCCTGTATTAAATAGATATTATCTGTTGATATCCACCAATTACCTAGACAATGGCAAATGATCTTACTTGACTTTACCTTTTCTCCTTTTCTCTTTTTGGGGAGTTAATACTCTTTCTACTTTATTAGAACATAAAATGTTTAGAGATTTTTAAAATTTATTTGACAGAGTGAGACACAGCGAGAGAGGGAACACAAGCAGGGGGAGTGGGAGAGGGAGAAGCAGGCTTCCCGTGGAGCAGGGAGCCCGATGCAGGGCTCGATCCCAGGACCCTGGGACCATGACCTGAGCCAAAGGCAGATGCCCAATGACTGAGCCACCCAGGTGCCCCAGAATATAAAATGTTTAAATACTACTTTTCATCTCATGTTCTTACCATTGTTTTAGTTCTATCTCTACAATTAAATATATGCTTCATTGATCCTTTTCCAAAAAATTTCAGTTATCTCTTGGTTAAAAGAGGTTTGTTCTTCAGTACATCCAAGAGGGTTAAAATTGGTTCCTGTGGCTATATTACACTGGCATGTAACCTTCCAAAGGACAACAGTACATAAACAGATACACAGGATAGGTGAGGTATTAAAATTTCATGGTGTGGAATGCGTGTCTAGGAATATCTAAAAAGGCTTTTTAGAGGAGCAATAATGGGAAAAAAAGATTGAGAAACATTGCTTTAGTGTGGACTCTTCAGGAATGGCTCATGTGTATAGTATTCCCTGAGGTGACTGATATTCAAAACTGTTTTCCTACAGCTTTGACACTTGAAGCAAAGCTTGGTTAATTATAATATTCTCAACATGCACTTCATTCTGTGAATTTCTTGAATATTCAACCTCACTGTGGCCATGTTTTGTATGCTGCTCTTGACAATGTGATGTCAGTCTAAGTTTTTGCGCTCACAGATAATTTGATCATTTGCCTGAAGGGCCTGATGATTTTTTTTTTTGGTCTTCAAAATATAATATTTTTACTAGTATAGGTCTAGAAGGGTGACTGAGATCATTCTATGTCATTTTTTCCAGATATATTGTGACCCTTTCAATATATAGATTCAAATATTCTTTTCTTTCTGGAAATATTCTTTTATTTACTTGGTTATAATATAAGTATTTACTTTGACTCCATAGTTTTGTTTTCCTTCCTCAGAGCCTCCAGTTATATGCAGGTTGGACCTTCTTTGCCTTCTTTACTCTCTGATCATTTTTACTTCTTTCTTTTCTCATTTTCATTCTCACTTGTTTTCCTCTCTTTCCTCAAAATCTTATTAACTTTTTATTTTAACTGATTCTCCCTTGTGCAACTAGTTATTTATTCCTCATTTCATGGCTTTGTCTTTTTCAAGTTCTTTTCTGAATTCTAGCGATTCTCACTGCATTTCTTTCTAGTTTTTTTTCTATGGCTGTTTTAGTTTTTATATTTCTCATTATAGGCATTAAAAAAAATCTGAAAAAACCTCTTTAAATGATTGCTTACAGCTATTTAATTTACTTTGGAGGTTATTGTTTTTTCTGCCTTATGGTTTATTGGGGAGAATTTTCACCTAGAACCCAGCTTTTGTTTGCTTATATTCTTCTTAAAGGATCTTTGCATAAAACTGGATTGCTTTTTTAGATTTCATTTTTAGGTAGCTTGTGGTTAAGTTTCAAGAGTGCCCTCTTTAGTATTACACAATTTCTCTAATGGAGGCTGCTGATGGTGGTAGATGTAAGAAGAAAGATTGGTGTATCTTATTTCTCTAGTTTCTGTAGGATCCTTTATTTTGTATTTCTCCTTTTTTCTTTCTTTCTCATCACTGCTATATCTCCAAGGGTCACAGTATTTTCCGTATTTATCAAATTCTCCCACAGAAGCAAGGTTTCTCTGAAATTGCCATCTCTAACATGTCTCACTTTCAAGTCCCTTCCTATAGGCATTGTTTGGAACATCAAGTCCCAGATCATTCAGCATTTAATGTTAGATTTTATCTTTTTGAGTGTGTTTTTTTTCTGTGTTCCATCCAAATACTCTACTCTTCTCCTTTTCATGGAGTCTCTCAAGCCATTTTATTCTATTCTCTGCATTCGTAAACATGTTGTAAATGTGGAGCTCTGTGGGAATTTGAAAACTGGTGTTATTATGCATAACTGAAAGTTTGTGGTATTTTGAGGTATTGTTAAATGTAGGGGTCATGCATATTTCCTTATTCCCTCTTGCTGATCTTATAGTTTTGTATGGAGATTTGATTCAAGTGGTGATAATTATCCTTAATAGAAACATACTTTTTCATTTTAACACAATTGATGTGTTTTTTATTTATGCTGTGTCTTCCCTACTTATTTATCAAAGTTGTGAGTACTTACTAGATGTTTAACAAATGAATTGATAGTAAAAATTATAATGAATGTTTTTAAAAATCATTTTTTATTGTTTTATTGCTTTGCTTAGAAGTTATAGTAGCTTTAGTAGACATCCTAGTCTCAGAGCCAATCATTTCTCATGATAGCCACTTTTAACTGGAAAATCAATTGCAATTTTGAGTCTGGTGAATAGAGAGATTTCCTTTCTTTGCCTTGGTCTTGATCTTTGTGCTACTGACTTGGGAAAATGTTAATTGATGTATTGCAATACTGCAGCAATAGTTACCTTTAAATTGAAATAACTTTCTTGTACTTAGTGCTAAGAGGACAGTACAGAGGTGCAAGACTCTACTACATAGATAAACTTTAGATACTGGTGGGGCATTAGGTAGGTGGAAGAGCATGTGTGGGATTCAGTACGAACAAGAAAGGAGAAGAAAACTGTATGATGCCACTGTCAAACAAAAGGAAGTTTCCTTTCTTCTGAATTACTAGAGAGAATTCAGCAACTGGGTGCCTTGGGTGGACAGATGATGAATAAAAGATCTCATAAGGCCCATGGCTTCCAAGAAGGCAAGAAATAAAGATCTCAGAAAGAGGAGCCAGCAGGGAGGTGAGACTGGCTCTAGTGGATTAGAAAGATTAGGAGATGAGGACTATACTGAAAAGGAACTGAAGGGAATTCTCCTGGGTGATTTCATAGATTCACTGCATAATATGGAGTCTTGGGAAGCCATGAGGTTAAACACAGAATCAAATGCTTCCCAAGGCCTTGAATGTTTTCTCTGGAGAAGGAATATGGTGCTAAGGCTTGTGAGATAAATTCGGTTTGCCTAATTAGGTCATCTAGGAATACTTAAGGTCTACATGCATTTTGCCCAAGTAATGTTTGACATGAATATCATATAATATTTTCTGTTAATTACATTTCTCAACATAACATTGTGGTAAGAGTGCTTGTATTTTATGAAATCTCAGGAGTAATGGTGAGGGAGAATGTGCCGTCCAGCAATATTTCATGAAACTAATTACCTGAGGGAATCCAGGAATATTTGTGCAGATGAATACACTACACAGGTAATAAGCTCTTATAAAAGATGAAGTGTTCTAATTACAAAGCAATTATTATCATGCATGACAATTTTAAATTGCTCTCCTTATTTGGTGTTGTACTGAGTTTTTATTGGAAAGCAAAACAAAACAGATAAGTATTTGTCATTTATTTTTAGTTTCACTTTTCAATGACTCTTAACTCATCCGGGACAGCTGGCATTTGATTTCAAATACTATTCAGAAACAAGTTTTATTTGTTTAAAAATGAAACTATGATGAATGTATATTTACCTTTCGTTTTTAAAATTACTATATTGATGGCATCTGAATAAGTTAGTAGGAACTGCTCCAATTATGTGCTGCATTTTTCTGTAGCTTCTATTTTGCTTAATTTTCTTTCCATGCCTAAGGGCATATAATTTCCATCATTTGTTGTATGATTTCAAAAGTGTTTATAAAATATTTCTTTCAAAATTTACAGAAGAAAGGTAAACATTCACAGAAACCACACACGCTTGGCCTCTGTTTTTTATTGTTACAATTCCTTTAGTTACATCTGAAACAAAAAAAGGAAAAGTCTACAAAAATCTAAAGAACAAGAAATAAATGCTATCTTCTGTGACTGTGAGAGGATCTTGTTCTGTAATGTCAGCCAAAGGACAAACATTGTAGGAAGAATAAAACAAAAAATAAAATCAGAGACCAGTATTAGCAGTGTTTACTGTGCGTGTGTGTGTGCACGTGCAGGAGAGGTGTTATGAGGAGTATAAGTACATTTATTTTAAGTGATATCTGCTAAAATAACTAATTCAATGGAATCACTTGGTGAAATAGCAAGTTTTCTGTAGGAAGAGAAAACTTGGAAGTGAATTAACAGAAGAAAGGCATTTTAATTTATTTAATAAATGATCATTGTAATGCCCAATGTTAATTCTCTATGTAACAGCTAGTTGCTACCCTGGTTTTTTCATGTGGGGAGAGACAACAGCCCACATTAGGAATTAAAAATGCAGACCTTTGCTTTCCTGCCTTCCTTGGTGGTGGTGGTCTTTTGACTCTATTGTGGCCATTAAACATAAGGGGAGTTTGTTGGGGAGCATAGAGGAAATGTCTTTCTCCCTGATAAGAATAGAGAGACACTTGGGGAGAATTCGCTTGCTACTCTTGCCTTCCTTGCCCCATCCCCACCACCACTCTTTCCCGCTCTCTTGAAGGTTGAATGAGAATATGGTGCTTGGAATGGCTGTGTCCATCTTGCAGCTATGCAGGGAGCCCTGACACTCTGAGGATGGTAGAGAGAAACACGCTTGGAATAGTTTGGATCCTTGATGTTGTTGAGTCACTGAATCAACCTTGAGACCACCTGCCTCTGGGCTTCTATTATTCAGGTCACTTTTAAAAAAAGATTTATTTATTTATTTTAGTGAAAGAGAGGGCAGAGGGAGAGAGAGAGAAAGAGAAAGAGCACATGAGCAGGGGGAGGGGCTGAAGGAGAGGGATACGGAGAGAATCCCTAGCAGACTCCCTGCTGAGCATGGAGCCTGGCTCATGGCTCAATCTCATGACCCTGAGATTATGACCTGAGTCAAAATCAAGAGTTAGAGGCTTAACCGCCTGAGCCACACAGGCATCCCTTGGGTCACTTTTTAATTACACATTCTATTACATGCAGCCAACCACATTTTAATTAAATAGGGTATCCAATTTTTCACATTTAAGAAGTACTAAAGTGGCAAAAAGCTAACATGATTATAGTTGCATCACAGGTCATTTTTTTACCTGACCAATATCTGCATTCATCAACTCTCCTTTTTTGTAACCCAACATCCGTGAATTTCTCTACAATCGTTGCAATTCCAGAATTCTTAGCTCTCCTTCCCTATGGCATTTTTTCAACCCTCATGAAAAGCCTTTCACCGCGTCTAGCTTGCATTTTAACCCTCCCCAGATTCTCTATTTCTTTGCCATCTCTCCCACCAATCAACATGAAGCATTCCATTAGATCCAGAGGAGTTCTCTGCTTATGTACTCAGGGCTGTCTGCACCCAGTGTGATTTCCTCACTCCCCACCTTCATGTGTGCTTGCTTTCTGCTCAGGGATCACATGGTTTGATTTCATTATTATTTTAATATACACAGACCTTTTTAAGATCTAAGTTCCCAGAGAGGTGGGAATCATGTGTGTTTTCTCTAATCTGTTACAGGGTTTGAAATACAAAGTAATGGTACATGACAGACCAAATCAAACACATGGAATAGAAAATCCACATGTAGAACTGATCCATGAAACTTGGATATATATTTGCCTAATTTATGTATAGCAACCTGCAAAGAGCTGCTGAATAACTAGTCTACTGATCACTGTTTTTGTTCGGTATTCACCCTTCTTTTCTAGTCAAAAATACTTATTAAAATATTTAAAAGCAAATATGCTTATATAGGAAACTTGGAAAAGGCAGATAAAAAGAAACACAAATCACCCAAAACCCTATACTCCAAAACAGTGTTGCTTACCTTTCGGTGTTTTACTTTCTCATTATTTTTTTCTTTGCATAGATTTCACTGGGAGTTTCTTTCTTTCTTTCTTTTTTAAAGATCTTATTTATTTGAGAGAGCGCGAGAGCGAGAGAGTGCAAGCACACACAGAGGGAGAGGGAGATAGAATTGGCAGGGAACCCAATGCGGGGCTCGATCCTAGGACCCTAGGTTCATGACCTGAGCTGAAGGCAGACACTTAACTGACTGAGCCACCCAGGTGCCCCTCAGTGGGAGTTTCTGGTTTTTGTTTGTTTGTTTGTTTGTTTGCAGCCATTAGCCAGGCAAAATCGAGGTGGTAGGAGAAACTAAAGGAGTGTATGTTAGGAAAGGCTCCCCCAAAACTCCTCCTGAGCCCCTAGTCATCATGGAAGAATAATTACAATTTTGATTGCTTATTGTGTTCATGATGTCCTTGAGTTCTCAAAATAACACAGTTGTGAACCAATGTTATTCTTCATATTTTATTTTTATTTTTTTAAATTTTATTTATTTGAGAGAGAGAGGGAGCATGCGAGTGTACAAGTTGGGAAGGGGTAGAGGCAGAGGGAGAAGCAGACTCCCTGCGGAGCAGGGAGCCCGATGTGGGGCTCGATCCCAGGACCCTGGGATCATGACCTGAGCCGAAGGCAAATGCTTAACCGACTGAGCCACCCAGGTGCCCTTATTCTTCATATTTTAAAGATGAGGTACGTAAGTTAGAGAAATTCAGGAGTTTGCCTGAGGTAAAGCAGCTGCTAAGTCCTGAAGTTTTTTCTCTGGTGCTTTTCTACAATTACCAAACCATCAGAACCAGTGGGCAGTTGTTGGTCACTTGGTTCCAGTCCCTTGTATTTTATAAAGTAGACTATCAAGAAGAATGCCCTGGAAATGAATGTTCTTACTTGCTCTTTCTGGGTTCTTGTTAAGCTTTACTGCCAGTCTTTGGCCTCTGTGCCTTTTCCCTCTATGCAATCCATATGTGTTTGCGGAGCCCTTATTTAAATGAGCAGGACCTAGTACTAAACATCATACAGATCACTCCAAATGGTGAACACCAATAATTGCTGAGATCCTAAATTCTAAGAGTTTTGAGGCACTCCTTGATGAAAGATAAGGTCTTCGACTTAATGCTCCCTGTCTCAGGTGCCATCTTTAAAAGCAAGGCCATGCTCTGTGCCCCATCCACCTTTTAAACAGGGTGAACCTTTCAGGGCAGAGCAAAGAGGAGAGATTCTAGAGCCTACAACTGACAGAGGACAGCCAAGATCAGTTTTATTTGGCATGTGTTTGCTTTCTTAAGCCCGAATTGTAGTCAAAACTGGACACAGCTGTCGTTTCTCAAGGAGATTTCACTCCCAGGCTGAATGTTTGGATTTCAGCTCATTGTTTAATAGTTCTAGAATTCAACTGGTCACCGTGAGGCAGGAAGGTTAGCACTCCATTAAGATGGATGGGGAAAGTTCACACCTCTCACTTTTATTTTATTTCTTTGCTTTTCTTTCCATTTGCCTGCATACTCAGCAAAGCTGAAGCCCATTCGCTACACAGTCTGTTTTTATACCCACTGGACTGAAAAGTTGATTTACTGAAGAACTTGGATTTTGCAGGAAAAGGAAAAATCCACAGAGAGTTTTAAAATCTGCAAAATACAACAGGATTATCAGAGGAATAAGAAATCTTATGCTAGATCCTTTGGTTTTTAAATCAATCCCCAAAGAGGTTTTAAACCTCACACATTTTTTGGATGGTTCTTCTGGACATCTCTAGAAATGTTCTTCATATAGTATCTACTAAGAGGGAGAGCTAAAACCAGTATTTATGTGAACTAGTAAGCCAGTGCATTTTTGTTCAGTTAGCTTTTACGAATGTTGATTGGAAAGCATGGAAGGAAATTAACCTTCACTGAGTGCCTACTATGTGAAAGCATCATGCTAGGTATCAGGGGAGACCACGAAGTGTAACACCTAGTTCAGTCCGGTCCCTTTGCTCTGATGAAGAAAAAAACATACACGATTTTCTCTAACACAGGTCAGACTCTGAGAAGTGTTATAGATTCCTGCAACAGGCCCATGGAGAAAAGGACAAGTTCACTGTGACTGAAACATTTAGAGAAGCTTCTTAAAGGTGAGAGTCAAAGGGAATTTGGGAGCTCTGGCAGGAGCAAGGTTAGCGGGGTGGAGGAGTTCTTTTAGTAAAGGGATTAAGGTAAACCAGCATAGGTGGTATGGACAGTTGAGAACTCCTGTCAGTAACCTGTAGTGAATACAGCAGAGAAGGGCTTGATGTCCTTCAACCCCATCCCCTCTTCCTAAACGTATGGAAAGTCTACATTCCCCAGCCTCCCTGTGGTTACATGAGATCATGTGACCATCCTTCTGCAAACGGAATGAAGGTAGAGCGATTGTAGGCCATCTTCTTCTAACTTTCTCTCTTTGCTTGCTGGTTAGCTGAATTCCTAGATTCCAACAAAGACCTCTGAAGAAGCCTTGGCATGTGGCAGTCCCATACAATGGAAGAACCCAGGCTGCTGGAATCATCAAAGAGCAGGCTGCCCACCAAATACCTGATTAGGCTATGAAGTGAGCAAGAATCATTTGGTAAGCCACTGAGATTTGCGAGCTAGCATTAGAGTGGAGACGGTAAGGCTGAAAAGGTGGGTGTAAAAGGCCTATGAAACCCTCTGGAAGCAAGTCATTTACAAGAATTAAGATAATACATTAAATTAAATAGAAATAAGTTCTGAATTTATATATGCCAGCGTCAGCAAGGAGCATAGGTCATTCTTTTCAGTGTGGATCTCTATGAGTCATGATTTTGGGTGCTGGTTTTATGTGTACAACTTAATTTGGGGTCTAAAGTAAAACTTAGGAAGGGGGGGTTTCAATAAAGAGGGTACTTGGGCATTTCATAGCTTATGGAAAGAGGAAAAGAACTCGGTGCTCTGTACGGGGGAGTCTAAAGCTGGTTGGCTTGGGACTACTTTAAAAATAGATTTTATTGCTTTTTTGATTATGAGAGTAATATATATTCCTTGTAGAAAAATTGGAAAATATAAAAATATCAATGGAATAAAATAATAACCATTTGTAACCCTACCACATTCTGGTGTGTTTCATGCCAGTCTTCTTTGTATCTCTCTACATGTATCATATGTAATGTACGGATAAACCATTAAGTTACACCATTTGTACTATGTATAATATATAATCTGTTTTTGCCATTAAAATTCTTCATAAACTTATTCTATATCGTTCTGTAATTTTTTCATTATATGAATATAACATAATTTTTGGCTTTTCCCATAAAGTTGGACACAATTTTTACAGGGTTTTTTCTCTTCCTTTCCTTATTTTAACAAAAACAGATCTCATTATTCATAAATATTTGCCTGTTAATAAATTATTGATTATCCTTGATTATTTTTTTAGGATAGATTCCTAATAGTAGAATTCATGGTCAAAGAGTTTGAAAAATTGTGAAAGACACCAATGAGTATAGGAAACCAGCTTCCTTGAAAAGTTACAGAAGTTTGTTTTCCGCTAACAGAATAGGAGATGACCTGTCTTACCATACTTTCATCTGCATTGAATAGTATCATTAAACAAAAATTATCTACTTTTTACAGTTTTCTCCACAGTCCAAAGACACAAAGATAATAAATCCATGCTATATTTGCTAACTAATTTTCAGTTGCCAGAGAGGCTGTCTTCTGCTAAAGTGGGTACAAGTGTTTCATTTTAAGGAACCGTAAGTATCCCCTGATCATAGTATATAATGAGCTGGTTGCATTTAGTACAGGTTGGACTAAACTATGATGACAAACCATCTCAAAATCTCAGTGGCTTGTTAGACAGAATTCTATTTCTTGCTCAGTCTCCTTGTACTGCAGGTCAATAGTTGGTACTTTGCCCACTCATAATTGCTCTAACCTTGAGAAGGGAATATGGTAAATCATGTTTTTGCTCCTGAAGTTTTTACCTGGAAGGGAATATGTCACTTTTTATAGGTCCTTGGCCAAAGTAAACCATATGACCACACTGACTACCAGGGTGTGGGAAAGGATGATGCCACCCTGGGCCCAGGAGCAGACCAGGAAATAGTCACTAGACAACACTAATGACTAGCACACCCGATTGACCTTTAACCTTTGAGGAAGAGGCTGCACCCATAGCTAACTACCTAGAGTGACTTCTGAAAGCGTTCCTTAGTGCTCTTTTCCCTTCTGAGCTTCTAAGACAAGGGTCAGCAAACTGTGGCCTATGGGGCCAAATGTGACCTGTTGTCTGCTTTTGAATGGTTTAGGAGTTAAGAAGGTTTACATTTTTAACAGGTTGGAAAAACTCCAAAGGAAAATAATATTGTATAATGCATAAAAAATTATGTGAAATTCATATGTGTGTCCATAAATAAAGTTTTACTAGGACATAGCCATTGTTACTTGTTTAGTATTCTCTATGACTGCTTTTGTGTTATAGTAGCAAAGTTGAAGACACTTACTATGCAGCCTATGGTCATTTTAATACGGCTGCCCCCCCCCCCCAATCACCTTTTGGGAAGTGATTATTTCATAGATGTTTCAAATTCAGCTTATTAGATTCAAAATAAAAAAGGTTTTTAAAAATATCTCCTCAGGGTGCATGTGCGTAGTTACCAAGGCTATGGCTGAGCCATGGATGGAAAGAAGCATAATGAGAATTGAGACCCAACAGCCAGATCGGACTGGAATTAGAGATGAAGGCTATTGGAAGTACCTGGAGGCTGCCTAAATTAGACATCGCGGTGGTTAGCTAGACCATATCAGTTTCTCTCTGGGATCTTTCACCTTCCTGAGGATTTGTTATATAAATCTGCTCAATGTTTTAGAATCGACCTGGATGCAAACATAAGCCCTCATTGCTTTCTGTTAACATTAAAACATAGAAAACAAAGGAAGGAAAGATGGGCTCCCCGAGTGGAGGAAAAAACCCAGGTTTTGCCATCTCCTTCCCCAGCCTATTGCTGCTGGAAGATACCACTTTACTTTCAACTGTGATTTTAAAAAGATGTTTTGGATTTTTCCTCTGAGGTTTCATAAGCATTTAAATGGACTTGGCTTTCTGGGTGATTTACCAGCTGCACTGTGTGAGGTTTTCAGTGTATCATGCTCCATCCATTGTCAACATACTCCTTGTGTTAAAACTGGGATTTCGGAAGTAACGTGTTGATCCAGTGACGGAATGCCATTTCTCTTCATTTAGTGTCCAAGCAATGATGCGCCCAGTTAGTAATGCTAGGAACGAGATGGGAGGCTCAGACATACATATTCCAGCTGAGGTCAAGATCTATTCTTTTTAAATGTCAAAAATGACATTTCTAATACCCATGTATATGGATTCTATTTATTTGTGCACTTAAATTAACTCCTTTCTAATCCAGCTTCCACGGCTGCCAAAGGCTTGTTCTGAAAGGCATTTTCTTCTCGACTAGTCATAACTCACAACTACTTCTCATTGAAGGGGCTCTCATGGCTTCATGCCATAGTCAAAAGTATAGGAGGTTAGTTTCATCTAATTTCAGAGGGTAAGTTGGACCTGGGTTGGCAACAGACACCTCTGATAGCTGCTATTTTCCCTTTCTTCTCTTGAGATGGGTCCTTATTTCATTCTCTTTCTTTTTGCATTTGGCCAGTTTTCTTATAAAAGACTTATAAAAGTATTGAGCATTCTATGGCTTTCAGAAGGAGATCACTATTAGAATATTGTTTGCATGTAGACTTTTTTTTTTAAAGATTTTATTTTTTTGAGAGAGCAAGAGAAAGACAGAGAGAGAGAGAGCGAGAGAGCGCGAGCATGAGTTGGGGGGAGGGGCAGAGGGAGAGGGAGAAACAGACTCCCTACTGAGTAGGGAGCCAGACATGGGGCTCGATCCCAGGACCCTGGGATCATGATCTGAGCTGAAGGCAGACGCTTAACTGACTGAGCCACCCAGGCGCCCCTGCGTGTAGACTTCTAATTATATGATGCATATGGACACATCTCACTAAAGATTAAGTGGCTGTGATTTCCGATCTAAGGATATATGATTTCAGGAGTGTACTCATGAGGACGGTGGGACAGAACTGTTGAAAGTTAGGTCACCCAGGAAAATCTAGGACATATAGTTATTCTGCCCATAGAGTATCTGCCTGACTATGTAGAACACAGGAGATGATTTGGGGCTGAAAAGAAATTGATATTGTGATAACAACAATAATGTATTATGGTCATAGAGCAGTCTCACTTATATTACCTCATTTAATACTCTCAAATTTCCTCTGAGACAGGAAGGCAAGTGTTATCATCCAAATTTCAGAAATAAGAAAATTGACTTAAAATGACTACGTGACTCACCTAAGGAAGTCATACTGGATAGACATAAGATCTAGTTCTTTGCTCCTGGTTAATTGCATTCTTTTGTGATGCTATTTCCTCAAGACTGGTAGTATAAGGTACTGACCACAGGATATCCTCTGATGTAGGACGGCAGGTGGGTTTTTCTTTTAAAAATAAATCCTTAATTCAGATTAAGTCTTGAATCTTTGAGTTGGGTTCTTTTTGGTCAAATCTTTATTGCACAGCTATACTGGACACTTGCCAAACTCAGGACTAGCTCCTTTCTCTAGCTATGGCCCAATTTTTATTTCTTCTAAAATAAGATATTTTCAGACATCGAGAAAACAAAATCCAGTCAAGTTATTATTATGTTGCCGATTTGTTTTTGTCTCAAAACTTTATACATTATTTATTCCTTACCACATGGTTTTCAGTCCTCTGTGAAATTTTTACCGCCCCCCCTTTTTTTAATATATGTATCTAGCAGATCAGGGTATCTCAACTCCAGAGGTGGGGATACTGAGAGGATTGGACATCTGATTCAAAGTAGAGAAGTGTTCTGGATCTTTTCATAATCTTTTTTGGGGGGCAGAACTGATTGATAGCAAAGACATCCAAACAAGTCTATATTTCATTTGAGGAGGGTTCATGGTTGGGATCCTCTCTGTTCTTTAGCAGCAAGGTAAATAGCAAGTAAGGGCAACTTTTAGACAAAGGTTAATCCTTGGAACTTGAAAAGCATTGCATGTTCCATATATTATAATAAAATAAAATAAGAATCCTGAGAAAGGTGCTCTAGATCTTGGATTGATTTATATTAGAATAACATTTAACAAATTTTTAAATAATTACCTGTTTTTCATAAGGAGAAGGAAAAATGTTAAATTTATAATGAATATTACCAGGGCGCTTTTGACCAAAGACTTTCTAAAACAACTTTATAAATGATTGCTTGGTGGTGGTATCAGGTAACCAAGGTCAAAAAAAAAAAAAAAATATGGTGTCAGATAACCAAGTTCAAAAATAAAACAAATGTCGCATTGGTTCATATTAGAAAGAAATAAAGATTTCCCCCCCTTCAATGAAGAATTCTCTTTTTGTTCAGTCCTAAGGGACAGTTTCATGTCAATCTGACAATATAGATTTAATTTCTGAGTTTCACAAACTTACTTTTCCATTTGCTCACCCAAGAAAGGTTGAAATATAATGCCAAACTTACTTTTATAAAAAATATTAATATAGATACACAATCATGACCATTTATGAAAACAGTTTCCTTTAAACCTTATTCTTTGGTGGGCAGGACAGCTCAAAAGAAAAGCCAGGGATAACAATAGCCAAACTATGGAAAGAGCCTAGATGTCCATCAACAGGTGAATGGGTAAAGATGTGGTATATATACAAAATGGAATATTATGCAGCCATCAGAAAAAGAAATCTTGACATTTGCAACAACGTGGGTGGAACTAGAGGGTATTATGCTAAGCGAAATAAGTCAATCAGAGAAAGACAATTATCATATGATCTCACTGACATAAGGAATTTGAGAAATAAGACAGAGGATCATAGGGGAAGGGAGGGAAAAATGAAATAAGACGAAACCAGAGAGGGAGACAAACCACAAGAGACTCTTAATCTCAGGAAACAAATGAGGGTTGCTGGAGTGGAGGGAAGTGAGAGGGATGGGGTGGCTGGGGGATGGACATTGGGGAGGGTATGTGCTATGGTGAGCGCTGTGAATTGTGTAAGACTGATGAATCACAGACCTGTACCGCTGAAACAAATAATACATTATATGTTAATAAAAAAATTTTTTTTAATTAAAAAAAAAGAAAAGCCAGGGATAGGGGTGGGGGGAGGGTGGGGGCAAATAGGCCCATGTGACTCGTGAGTCCAAAACTCTCCCCCATCCCTGCCCATCTCCCAACCTTATCAACCTTGGTTTTACTATGGAAGCCCCTGCCCATCAGGGAAACATTTATACCTTCTATCTTACAATATATTAGATTTCTGTTCCTATGATCTATATTTTAGATTTCTCAAGGAGAGGGTGGTGGGAATGGAAGGGCATTTCAGGTGGAGAAAATAACATAAGCAGAGACCTAGAGATGGAAATTAAAGGTATAGTGAGAAATTGGATTGCAAAGTCATGATGGGTCCAGATCTTGGGTCCTAAATGCCAGCCCTTAGGGAACTGTATTTTGTTCTATAAACAACAGGATGCTATTTTTGTGTGCTTTTGAGGAGAGTGAGACTGAAGACAGTGGAGTCAGGTGCAGGCAGCGTTGATGTTGCGGTTAAGAGGCAGAACCAGGAGATCTCAATGTTAAAAACATTGAGAAATTGACATGGCAACTGATGCCCACTCTGCCATTGCCCTCTAGCTGTAGGCATGACAACCTCAAATAAGGGTGGTGGGTCTTGCTCTCTAGGAGCTTACTGTCTATCCAAGTTTGAAAGTGGAGATGTTGACCGTATTAATGACAGGATGTCTTCCAAAAAGCACCATAGGTAATTCTGTAGTTTCAAAAACTAATTCTGTAGTTTCAATAACTAATTTTATGAGCATGCTGGGAGGATCCATTTTGCAGGGGCAGATTTATGTGAACCCAGAACACAGACTGGCAGAGAGCTTACTATCTACATTTTTCCTATATTCAGTTCTCTCAAGTTAAATCTTTGGGGAAATCATATTGCATTCAGAATGTTGCTTTGTGAGCATAAAATCTGAGTAAGTTATAAGAATTAGATACTATTAAATTTACCTAATTATTACCTAAAATTAAAATGATGACTCAGGAAAGCTGGAGACACTGATCTCTTGAGAGAGATCCCTTGTCAATGGAAACAGATACCTGATGTCAGAGACTCTGACTTCCTTTTCTCTCAACAGTGTTTGGATGAACCCTGCCAACATTTATCTTCCAGACTCTCTGTGTTTCTGTTGCCTATGATCCCATGATCCCTTCTGCCTCAACCTCAAATTCATTCTTTTGATAAATTAATAACTAAAGGCCAGGCCCAGTTATCAGCATTACTATTTCTAGGAATCTATCTTTCAGAAATAATTATACCAATCAGTGAAAATATATATACAAGGATGTTAATTGCAGCCTTGTTTATAATCCCCAAAATTAGCAATGAGCTCAGTTGTGGGATTGGTTTAATAAAAATGGTATATTTATATAGGCATACTAAGCAACCGTTAGAAAGAATACATGCAACAGTACATACGGACTTGACAAGATATAAATAAAAAATGCTTTTATAAAAATAAGTGGTATGCCAATAGGTATAGCAGGATTCCACTTTTGTGCAAAAGAAATGCACATATATGTGCTGTTTGTGATGATATATACATATATGCATACATGTACATGTATATTCTTAGAGATCAGATATAAGCACAAGAAAAATCCAGGAAAGGAACGCACTCAAATGCTATAGGGGCTAACCCTGGGGGAGGGGTGGGATTGTATGTTGGAGATGATCTAAGGCTTTCACCTCTTCCTTTATGTACGCATACACACGTACACACACACACATGCAGTGGGATCGTGGGTGCAATTTATTTTGGGTTTTTTTCCCCTAAGAACCTTTTTCTTTCCTTCTCTTGCCTACCAGTGTCCCAAAACCTTATGATTTTAAGAAAATCACTATGTAATAGGATACATTACTATTAGGACACATTATATGATAAATGATTCTAGGATAAATTGCTATCCACTGTAGAAATGAATGAATACTATCAAAGAAGTATAAACTGAGCCTCTGCGCTCCTAGGAAACAGAGATTGCTTCCAACTGCATGGGAGTGGGAGTCGAGAGACAGTGAAGAGGTGGCAATATTTTCTATTTCCCACAGCTACCGAGACCATAAGCCTTGCTTTCACAAAGCAAGCAGCCCACTTTTAAATAGTCGGTAACACTGCTCCCCTTAAGTCATCAAAGTGCCTGTGGATTCCAGGACTTGAAGCACCCACACTCCATCTCCCTAACCGCCTCTTGAGTTGGAACCCGCCACGGTTATTTCACGTGAGACTCTGAGTTTCCAATTTTTGGTTCACAAAATACGTTCCCTCTACCTATAGGTCCAGACACAGCACTTCGCGTGGAACATTACTTGACAAATAGTTGCTACTTCGTGGATTATCACTTATGTCGAAAAAAAAAATAACACTACTTGATGATGATCTTTGAATTCAAGCCTCTTATCTTTCCTCTCTAGAAGGACAAGATGATTGCTTGCAGCTTCCCCAAGCCCTCTAATCAAGCACAGGAAACTACCAGAATGCAATGAACTCCAACCAAAGATTCCTTTTCTTACCAACGTTACGGAAGAACACTTACAGAGTGTTTCATGAATGAATGAACGCAGAATACGCCAAAGGAAGAATGGTCAGATAATTAAACCCAAGCCTGCAAGATTGAATGACCTCAATTGGCAACCCTTAACGCCCAGTCACAAACAAATGGGACCAGGAATGCTTTTCTCTCACACTTGCTGGGAGGCGCATGCACCCACCACCTCCTGCCATCCATCTCCTCCCTCCCTGATTTGTGTCTGTTTTTGTTAAACAGTGGATCTTGCTATGCTTTTCAGAAAGCTGACAAGAAGCAAGCTGAAAATTAAAAATGGGTGCCGAGAGGCTTTACAGGAGTCTAAATAAACAGCTCGACAGGAAAGACGTGTGGCAGGCTAAAGTTTCAGGCTAGTGGTCGGAGATAGTTAAAAGACATCCATATAACAGAAGGCTGTGTTTGTTTTCCCTGTCCCGGCTCTAGCAAATTTATTGGGTTATCTGTCTTATTTTGACACTTGGGTGTTTAAGGTTTCTGTTCTAGGTGTCTAAAGACTAAAAAAAATTATTGTACAGCTTACATTCCTGGCAGAGGCTCTGACATGTGCTAGCTGAAAAGTTCCTATCTGCCAGTAATTTTGCAGGAAAAGCCTTGTGGAACTGGGTTTTCACAGAGGGTCCAAGAATCCTCTGCAGAAAACACCGAGAACAAAGGGGTTATTTTATTTCTAACCCTATCATCCAAATGTTCAGTAAAGTGCTGCCACCCAGCTACGTTCTTCTCATTGTTCTGCTTTTGCTCACCCTGTAACACACAAGGAGCATTATTGGTGTCATGTAAAGGGAGAGATTTTTCCATCAGTGGAGCTCGCAATCAACGTAGATTGACAAGATCCCGTTTGATTTGCTTTTGAGGTTAAAAATGCGTGGTAGTGTTGAGTGGACACTAGGTGTTATGATAAAGCAACATTTATAGTCATGTGTGTAGAAAATATTGACATTTTGATGACTGATGTACAAAGCCACCCACAAGGAATGTTGCTATATTCTCAGAATACAAATTTCAAAATAATTTTACTTAAAAATGCCTAATTCCTCATAGATAGCAAGGCTACCATAACTAATTAAGGGGAGGTAGGGAATTTAAAGAGTTCTCTGGCATAAACCTATTTTCACTCACTCATTCGTTCATTCATTCTTCAAATGGCTTTCAGTGACTACTCAGGATTTAATGGTTTAATTGTTAGCAAGTGTGGGGAAAAGTATAAAACACAGTCTGTGGCTCTAATAGAAATTCTGTTTCTTCTCTCATCATCTTCTGTAGGGGACAATCTGCTAAGCATAGTCTGGTCAAATTTTCATGATATCGGGTGATCAGCATTAAGCCAAGGCAAGAAAAACAGTTTACAATTTACAGTTTATGGTTCCCCCAGGGCATGTAGCTTTGCAGCAGCTGAGGCAATCTGAGCACATTGTCATTTCCTTCTTTGTCAGTTTTCCTTCTTTTCGGTTCTCCATGGCCTAAGATTGGGACTTGGCAGCTCGTAGCTACAGTGTCTTCTCCTTATAATGTTCTTGGCAGACTTATAACCCAGGCCACCGGACAAATGCTTTTGTTATCTTGTCTTCCTTCCCTTGTTTTCATCGTGAACATTTGCATGTCCCTCTTCACCTCATTGTTTGCGGAAGTTTCAGTTTTGTGCAAAGGGCAAAGATTTTTGGGATCGGCATACCTGAATTTGAAGACAGATAGTGTAACTTCATTGGTGGGTGACTCTGAGCCTTGGTTTATCATCAGTAAAGATGTGGATATATCTTGTCTATTTCATAGGATTATGAACCTGACACATGATCATGTACTTGACCGAAGCTTGGCTCCTGGCTCTAGTGAGTGGTTAAAAAAATGCCCACTCCTTCCTTGAGTCCTATGGAGAAATGAGGCCTTTGAGAGAGTCAAAGAAAACATTGGTGTCATAGAGATTTTATAGTTCATTGCTTTCCTGTTCATTTTGGACAAATGTGCTGTACATTAATTTCTTTTAAAAAGCAAGGAAAATTCATGCCTCCTCTGGGGATGGGACATAACCTAGCATTCCAGATCGTATTGAGCACATACTATATCCAAGTCCTAGAACAGGTTCTGGGAGAGATACAAATACATAGCCCAAAGCGTATTTTCTAGTACCTTAATAACATCTTGAGCTAAGATTTGTATAGTAAAAGGTTGAATAGTAATCAAAATAAGTATTTCATGGATATTACTAAGAAGCAGGCACTTACTAATTGACTAAGTTTTTTTTTTCCTGTAGAGCTCCTCACAGAGACTTTAATATCATAATTTACATTAAGAATCTCTAAGAAAGGAATAGTAAGTAAAGCTTTCTAGACTTCCATGGTCATGGAATTCTTTAATTTATTTTAATTTTGTCTTTATGGCAATCTTAGGTATAGAAAGATAGACTGGGATCGTAGAAGGTGAATGCTAAAGTGAAGAATCAGAACTTTACCCTAAGGCACTGGCATTTCTAGAAAGGCAAGTGTCATGATTCAAGTATTTCATGTTTTAGGAAGGGTGGGTCATTGGTGAGAATCAAGAGAACGGGTTTTTCCAAGTAGAATGGTTAGGATCTAAACTAGATTGCTGTTAAAAGGAGATCCGAGACTGTGATGTAGAGTCAGCAGGTAGTTGAAAGCTCTTAACAGTGATTTTGGAAGTGAGAATGAGAGACCCAGCCACAACAGTTGTGGCTCGAGAGGGTTTTATTCAGGATAGGAAAGATGAGGGCGTGTTAGATGATCAAGAGGAAAACCACAACAGGGAGAGGACCATGAATGGTCCTGGAGGGAGTGAGGAGAACTGTGGGATCAAGTCCCTGGAAACAGTGGAAGGGAATAAGGAAGAGAACATAGACGGGGAAGGAGCCAAGACTTGTAGCACATAGAAGACAGAAAGGAATACAACTTTGATTTCATAATGCAGTCTTCTATGCATACCAGCTAGATCCAGCAAATGCTGTCTTTCTTTTTCATTGTCATAGGTACGTGTCATAGAAATGATGTTCTGAAATGTGCAGACATGGAAACTTGCTCAAGGTCACATAGCTACTGAAGGGCAGAACAGATGCTTGAAAAATCACAAAATTCCAAATGATAGTCTTGAGTGGATACTTCCTTGCTTTGACATAGGCAATCCAGTAGATAAAAAAAAAAGGCTTCAACATGGCCAGAGATGGGGCTGCCTTCTGGGGGGAAAGGATGGGGATAGGAAAATTAGATCCAAGCCTCCCCTCCAAGCCAGCCTCAGGAACAGCCTGGATGATCCTTGAGCCTACAGCTTAATGTTGTCATGCTAGAACTTGCTGGGTTACTCAAGTAGAGATGGAGGAAACTGATCTGTCTTCTTCCATGACAGTATATATTTTTATATGTGTGTATGTGCTTATGTGTTTGTGTATTTAGATACCTATAAATGTGTAAACATAGATATCTTCATGTATATATCTCTGTAGAGCAAGGCACACTTAAGCTTCCCAGTGAATGATATCCTCATCTCTTTCAGACAGGTACATAGCCCTTTGGTTAAGGGGAGAGTTCCCTTGGGAGAGGAGCAGGCAGTTCTTGTGAGCTTATCTCTTATAGGTCTGGACACTGGGCCCTCAGCTTGTGTCTATAGTTGATGTTCTCCTGGCAATTCTCTTAAATTGATCAGGGCCCAGTGACCTCCTATGGTTGAGTTTTCTTCACTTCTCTGTGTGGTTTTTTTTTTCCACATCTTCCATTTCACTTAGAAGATTCTGCTCTAGTTCACTGCACCCTTTGGCTTACAGTCTCCCAACTTGTATCCCTGGCTGTCTCTTGGCATAAGGCAATGTGCATATCTCTTCCATTCTCAGAGAGCAAAGGGCGGCTGGGACACTAATTCGGGCTCTCTCTCTCTATATCCAATTCCATGAAGCCACCACCTACACACCACTGCTAGGTGACTTCATGTTGGATCATGTCTTCTTCATGAAGATTGTAGTACATGGCATAACCTTAGTAAGTTAGGATTTCTTCTTTGCTACCTTCCTCCCCAATTTACCTAAGGTTTCTCATTTCTAACTGAGCCCTACACAAACTAGTTGAACTCTGGGAGACTCTGTATCTTCACATCTCTGCTCTCCTTCCTCTTATTCTCTTTGATGTCCCCTTCCCTTACAGAAGGACTGCTATTTCTTTCTTATTGGGTCAGGATTTTCCTCAATTTTAACTTCTTTCTCACTTATACAAGCTACATGATTTTGCCATAATGGCACAGAGATGTTTAGAAATACTTGCTACAAATATAATGTATAAAAACACTGGTTAATATGTGAGGGTTGTAAATTACCAGTATTACCAAATGACAATTTGCTCCTTCCAAATTAATTAAACAAAAACACACACACTACAGCAAAAAGCAAAGGAATAGGCTTGAGATAAATAAAACATAATTCCTGCATTTAGGGAGTCATAATCTTGTGGGGAAGATAAGGTTATTTAGACAATGGAAACATGAAAGGGTATAAGGAAGTAAACGGTCCATGAGAAAAGAGCTGTGGGAATGCGTAGATAGGAGCAGTCATATCTGGCTGAGACCATCAAGAAGGACATCTAGAAGGAGATGGCTTTGGAGGGGAGTCTGGAAGGACTGGGCACATCGTAAATGGCAACAATTAATTCAAGACTTCCCTCCAAGTCCTGCGGAACAGGCCCAGAAATGGAACACATTCTACAGATGGCTAGTGTGGGGGGCGGGGCCATTACTGTTTGGGTATAGAAGCACTTTAAAGGCATGAATGAGTAAAGGTTGCCTAAATATAGCTGACCTCAGAGCACAAGCTAAGTGAGGATGCCAAATGCAACCAAAAGCTTGCCAATGGACTGTTGAGGCTGCGAGTGAGTAAAGAAACAGGAGAGAAACGGCCTTAGCCAGAATGAGGAAATGGGAGAAGGGGAAGGTTGTAGATGGAGAGAAGGAATGCCACAACCTTGGATACGGAGCATTACCATGGGTGGCTCAGGCTAGGCTTGGTACAGTGGGACAATACGGACGGAGATGAAAGCAGGTACAAAGCAGAAGGTAAGAAATTCTGAGGTCAGGGTTTCAGATGACTAGTTAACTGAGTGCTGGAAATAAGGGGCTCGTAGTTTTCATTTTGGCCTGCCAATTGGAACTGCACCCGATGGCTATAAATACACTGGTCTGTATTTTCCGCTGTGTCTTGGTCTTTATAAAGGAATAGAAAGGTCACCGTAGGAAGATGCCAAACCTAAGCCACATGCAGCTGTTCCCAGCTGTGAATTCACCCATGTAGGAGGCGCTACAGCTTACCATGTCACTTGATCAGTGTGTTTCAGCTTTGCCTTGAGTGCCTTCAACACATGCAGAAGCGGGGTTTGAAAGGAATGTATTCCACTGCAGTTCTGGGGAGGAAGAAAAAAAAAAAGACAAAAACTCAGGAACACCTGAGTCAGCTTCAGTAGCTGGAAATGTAGCAGTTTAACACCAAATAAAGGCCTGTCCAATGGCTGGTGAATCAAATTAAATTCTGAACAAACAACTCTCTAGCCACATCTCAGTCAATTTTAGAATCAATGCAGGTGATTTATGGTTCCTTAGGGTTGTATTCTCTTGCCAGTGTGCTGGGATTTCCACACGTAGATACCATTTACTACTAATGAGCAGCACACATCAGTCCCAGGGCACCTGGATGGGAATGCATCACTTACTCTCATTCAGCGGCATGGGCTCTTTCCATGCAAAAGGGGCTCCTTAGCTGGTTCAGAAGCCTGGGTCTGCTGGGTAGATGCTGTTAATGCAAAGTGGTGATATTTTCCAGTCTTTTTCCCCCAGAAGCACCAGTGCTTTTTAATTTAATGGTTCTCTGGTGTGTGAGAATCCTTTGGGACAAATTTCCTTCTCCAGCCTCAGCACACGGATTCAAACAGAAGCTGGGTAGGGGCAGAGGAGAGCATTTGGCTTTCTTTGTTATCATTTGAAGAAAATGAGTCTTGAGTCTATGTTTTTAGGGGGGCAAAATAATACCCCCATGTTTATCACATAGCCTGCCACATAACAAGAGCTCCATAGATATTTGTGGGCTAAATGGCAGGTAGATGCAAACATAGAGCGTATGTCTCTTCAAACAAGCATTTGGGAATTCTCTGAAGAGTATCTGTTAACTGAGGGGGAGGCTAGTGAGACAGAAGAGATTCTGGGAAAGCTAATGGTTTTGGAATGCTTGACTATATGCCAGGCCCTGTTCTAACTCCTTCATTTCATTCATTGCTCACAATAATCTTTTTAGGTAAGCACTGTTGTCATACCCATTTTACACATGAGGAAGCTGAGGCACAGAGGGACTAATGTGACTTGCCTGAGGTCACACAGGTAGTGAGTGCTGGTGCTGGGATTTTTAACTCAGGCAGTCAGTTGGCCTCCAGAGGTCCTACAGTTTTGGGTTTTTGTTTTGTTTGTTTGTTTTGTTTGTTTGTAGTTTTTATAGAACATTTTACTTAACATACAGCATTTTCTGGCAAAAAGGCAATATACAGAAAAGTTGGTGGACGTTGCTGCTACAGAAACAAACAAAAATCCTGGAAAAGGATGAAAAATAAGTGTAATTTGCTGATTCCATTTTACTGCCCTCACAACTAGACACACAGCCAACATTAGCTCCAAAATAAAAGGAAACAAGGCTGGGAATGAAATAAAATTATACACAATGAATATCCACACCTGTGAGCGTCACCCAACAAAAAGTCACCTCCTCCCAGTGGTGAATTATACATGTTCACTCATTAAATATGTAATTTCATTTCTCCTTTTTTCTTTTTTAAAAAAGATTTTATTTAACTGAGAGAGAGAGAGCAAGAGTTGGGGGAGGAGCAGAGGGAGAGGGACAAGCGGACTCTGAGCTGAGCACAGGGCCCAATGCAGGGCTCTATCCCACAACCCCAAGATGATGACCAGAGCCCAAACCAAGAGTCGGCTGCTTAACTGACCAAGCCACCCAGGCGCCCCTTCTCTTTTTTTCTTCGAAGTGATTTACAAACTCTACAGAGGTCCTACATCTAACCATGAAGGGACAAGGAACTCTCGCAGGCCTCTTCCATTTGCGTGGTAGAGTTTTTCCCCCAAAGCAGGGAAAAAACTAGCTTTACTTCAAAATGACAAGCAAAACAAAGACACAATATTTGCAGCCTCTTGAGTTCTCAGCTTTCCTAGCACTTAGCAATGCAGACGGGAATTCACAGTTGGTTTCGGACCAAAGAAAGCGGAGGGTGACTATGAGGCACGGAGCAGTGGGGGAGGAGAACAGCTTTCTAGGCTGTTCTTGAGGCAGATCTTATCATTTTGAAGACAGACGCTGAAAAAAGGAGAAAAGCAAGGCAGAGCCTGTGAACAGGCATGGTGGGTGGGGCCCTCGCCTGGGAGAGGAACAGCTTTGCTGAGGTTAGAACTCGAACCACATGGGGCGCCTGGGTGGCTCAGTTGGTTAAGCCACTGCCTTCAGCTCAGGTCATGGTCCTGGAGTCCTGGGATCAAGTCCCGCATCGGGCTCCCCGCTCAGCGGGGAGTCTGCTTCTCCCTCTGACCCTCCCCCTCTCATGTGCTCTCTCTCTCAAATAAATAAATAAAATCTTTCAAAAAAAAAAAAAAAAAAAAAAAAAAAAAAAAAAAAGAACTCGAACCACATGCGCAGGAGAGAATGCTTCTAGCTGAGACAGAGATGTCACCTCATGTCTGCAGGACGTAAGTTAACCTTCCAGGACAGTAGAATAATGAGAACCCTGAAAAAGTAATTTTCTAAATGAAACCTTAGTTCCCTGGGAAAACACAGCCCCTAAATGAGGAAGGAAATTTAGGATCTTTCCATTAGCTCTTGGGATGCAGGATTTTACTTGCCTCCTAAAACAACAACAACAACAACAACAACAACAACAACAAAACTGTGCCGTGGAATCCAACTAATATTGCTTGCATTCTTTAGTATATGTGCTGCCGAAGCAAGCACGCTTGTATTCTTTAATAGTCCTTCTTTCCCTAAAAGAGACTAAGTTCCATACAAAACGGAGTTGAAGTTCCCAGTGAAATTGAGTTAGCATAAGTAGTCTACAAACAAAATAACAGGCAAAACAATTGGGGTCTGTTTTCCAACTCAACCTAAAATTTCAGGATCCAGATTTCATAAGGAAAAGGGAGCTGCCTGTTTGGAAATTTGATTTAAAAATAGTTTCTAGAAAGTATTAAGTATGCCCCAGGACCTCCTGGGAAAACAAGTGGCTTTTAAAAATCTTAAACTGCATTGTAGAAATTTTTATGAATGAGCAACATATGGATAAAATTACTCATATTTGAAAAAAAAATCCAATGACAAAGCATACTTGGCAGTTTTATTGAGCCTGAATTATTTGGAAAACAGTCCCGTGATACCTTCGAAATCCCCAGTGGAGCCTAGTGTACGGACCATCTTTGAAAAATGAAATTTAGCCATTCCTAGAAAAAGGGTTATCTCCGTTAGAGTGCATAGAGCTCAAGACAAAAAGGTAGCTGATTTTCCTAAATTCTGAGGGATTTCACAGATGAGGGGACCCATGACAGTGATGATCATACACATGATCTCCGGGAATCCCAGGGCGGGAACCAGGGGGGGCAATGTTGATTCTCCTTTTAGTACCAGTTTGGCAGATAGGCTAAAAACTTGGCCATTCACTCTATTCCCTAATTTTGCAACTCAATCATTGTCAATGTTGAATGAGACTGGCTTTCTGAAAAATAATCTGTGGTCAATTTATTACATATATTATGATTCCTGTGGCTATCTTTCATTCCATACATGAAGCTGTGGGGAAACCTCTTTAACTCTGTTTAAAAATCTTGTTACAGTTTAAAAATAGTCTGCTCTAAAAAAAGTCTAAACATTTATTGAGTAGTGAATGAGAAAATGAGTGAAGGTACCCAAGGGAAATAAAAAAGTCCCTGGTTGAATTTTATTAAGTAGAGAAAGGGAGAGAAGTCATGGGTCTTTTACTACCATATCTGGTGCACGGTGCCAACACATCAAATGTCAAATATAGACATGAATATTTTCCAAGACTATCTTGGACAAACCCAATAAAGACTTAGATTTATAAATCCATAGGCCTCTTTATCAATAAGTGACAGTGGCAGGACTGGATCCTAGGTCTTCTGATCCTAAGTCCTGTGCTCACACTTCTAGAATAAATTCCTTAGGTCTCTGAAAATCCTAGGCTCCTGGACTGGCCTTAGTATTGAACAAGGATTTATAAAGTGGGGACCATCACAAGTTTAAGTTTTTAAATTCAGCTATCCAAGTGCTCTTTTAAATAATTCATATGAGAATGCCTTAGATGTTTATTTTGCATATATGCCATTTGCTATATGCCTTATACACTTATACACCCACAATTGGATGCATTATATGTTTATACACACATAATACCAAACAGGGTCATCAACACAAAACATGCACATTATTCTTTGTGGGTGGCTTATGGGATGTTCAAGAGTATTTGCCCACATTCCTGTGCCTTCTATCCAAACTTCGGAACTTAATCCTGTGACAGATATGACTTCATTTACTATAATGTCTATGGATCAGAGAGCTTTATGTCAATTATAATAAAACACACTGTTTTGGCCAGTCACGCTCCATTTGCCCATCCTCACTTCTTGCCTTTAATGTAACCAAAAAGTTCGCGATGGGAGGTGAGCAGGCGTGAAGGGGAAAGGTGTGCAGATGCATTTTGGGTAAAAGTTCAGTGCTGTTGGTTCCTCCAGGTAAGCCCATCTTATGCCAGACTAACCTGGCCAAGAAAAATGACTGTTTTTAGGAGATGCTCTGTCTCCCTGCTCTCCTGAATCATCGCTATTGTTCTGTATTCCTTGGAGAGAGGCCACCATCAAGGTGAAGATTCTGAGGTAATTTCAGAGTTAAGGCTCCCTTTCTTTTCGTGTGAGAAAACTTAGTAATTGAGAAAATTGGTTTAAATTCATCTAAAGAACAATTCCAGAGAACATAATGTAAATGTTAAGTGTGGAATGATGGTTTCTGGTGCCCATGGTCACTCATGCTGTTTCTCTGTATAGACTTTTCTTTCTTCCTAGCATGGCTCCTCTGTTTTTTTATTTAACTAACTCCTCATCATCCTTCAAAGCTCAGTTTAAGCACCACCTTGGGAAGCCCTCCCTACCCAGTCTGGTGTAGATGCCTCTCCTCCAGGCTCCTGTGGTAACACCAGGCATAACTCTGTGGTAGGATTTACTTGTTCCTTAATAATAAATTTGTCTGTAAAGTCCAGAAATAGACCCCTTGAGGGCAAGAATCATGTCATTTCATGCTGAATGCCGAGTTCCTGGCCCAGTGTCTGGCCCATCACAGATCTTCAAAAAATGTTTATTGAGTTGCAAATAAATGCACGGCTTACATAGTGCTACTGAATCCCCAGCCCCAATTATGCATGGAAACCCAGCAGCATTGCTCTTTCTCAAGATGCTTCAAAATGTGTCTTGCCTTTGGAAAAAGACAAACAATCGTGACCCCAACACAACGAAGTATATGAATACAATTTGGAACTTGGAGCTCAGAGTTTCAGCTGCAGAAAAACATCAGAGGGAAAACAAAAACCAACCCAATAACCATATCGCCTTAGCAAAATTGTTTGAGAACCTATTTTCTCAGCCTTGTTTGCAAGCTTATAGATTTTTTGGTGGTTGTAATTCTTCTGTGGTTACCACTTAAGGGGAGACAAGATTGTTTATAAGGCATCTTCCATATCTTAGGCACAGTGACAAATGATGTGCATGCTATCTCAGTAAATACTTCTAATGACTCGATGTGCTGGAATTGTTATCTTTGTCTTACAAGTAGCGCTACCCAGGGGAAGCTAAGCAATAGTCTAGTAAGTGGCAGACATGGGAATTTGAACTGACATCTGTCTGACTAAGGCTATTAAAACTTAAAAGTTTAAATTACATGGAAATTAATTAAAAATAAAAGTTACAAAAATTATTTCATTTGGTCAAATTTCTGGCAGTGGGTTTATTGGGGCGAGTGAAATTTGTACGCTTTCTAATAGCTGTGGCTGAACTACTTTCCAGAGAGATTGGAAGAATGAATTCACAGTCCACCAGTCTGCATGTTTCTCAAAGGAAGAGTCTGTGTTTTATCTCCCTAATCTCAGAATCTAGCACAGTGCTGAGCACAGAGTAGCTTCTTCACAGATGTCTGCCGAATGAATTATTGAATAAATGGACACTGCCACCAGTATTGTAGATTTCCTTTGAAACCCACATAATGTAGTGCCTGAAAAGTATATAAACCTACAAAAGTCAGATAGGTTTCTTATCCCTGAATAAAAGGAAAGAGATGACCCTTGTAAAGCAGATTGACTCTGTTGGAAAAGTAGCTGATACATGTACTTTTGCAAGCAATACAAAATCTTCTTCCCCATTTCTGATCTAAGGATTTAGTGAATCACTTTCCAAAATATGTGATCAATCCCAGGCTGCCTGGGGGCCCAGACTCAGCATGCTGGTACAATTAGACACACAATCCTGCAAGCGGAAGTCATTACAATGTAGTTCTGGGCTTTATTTGAATTGTTCAAAGGAAATTAAAGGGAATCTAGTAACACTTCTGAAGATGCTCCCCTTTCTCGATTCTCCACTTTTCTTCCGTCTTCGGCTGCTCTCATCCCCACTGGTCTCTACATCTGCATTCGCAGACTCCACTCAAACTTCCATTCGATTCTTTAAACCTAGACCTCTTTTCATTTCCCTTGTTGGAGTTTCAGTGGCCTCACCTCTCCAGAAGTAGCCTCCTGGCTGGCCTCCATGACCTCAGACACCTTCTCCTCATGTTTGGAAGTTTCTTTCTCTTTCTTTATCTCTTTCTCTTTCTCTTTCTTTTTCTTTTACTTTCTTTTTCTTTCGCTTTCCTTCTTTCTCTTTCCTTCTTCCCTCTCTCTCTCTCTTTTTCCTCCAGGAGAATTTTTGCTTAAAAAAAAGTCCTTAACTTCATCATATATAGTTCTTCTTCTTCTTCTTTTATTTTTTATTTTTGGAGAGAGAGACGGTGAGAGAGTGCATGTGAGTGGGGTGGGGGCAGAGGGAGAGGGAGAGAATCTCAAGCAGGCTCCCTGCTGAGAGCCCTATATGGGGCTCAATCTCACAACCCTGAGATCATGACCTGAGCTGAAATCAAGAGTCAGATGTCTAACTGACTGAGCCACCAGGCGCCCCATATATATATATATTTCTTTTAAAGCTGAGATACAGGTAGTATTTAGAATCAATTAATTGACCCGAAGCATTGCTTCTCAAATTACACCAGAATTTTCTGGTGGCCTCATCAAGCTTTGCCACTTTTTCTGTAGGAAGCTTTCTTAACTATCCTTCTGTCTACGGCCATACCACCCTGAACGCGCCCGATCTCGTCTTAACTATCCTTCTTGCTCTCCATTCCCCCAGCTCCAGCCCTCACCTGTCTAATAGTTTTCACGAAGGCTTTGACAAAAACATGTCCATCATTGGATCCATTCCCCAAATTCTGTCCTTTGCTTTCTGCTCCTGTGTTTTCTTATTGACATCCCCTTCTCTTCACTTCAGACACCTCCAGCATTTTAGCCATTTCCCCTCTGTCAAATCAAGGAAGGTTCCAATAGAATTGACCTTATAGGTTAAACTGAAATTCACATTTAGATACATCTCTTCAGTATTTGTCTTTAAAACTCTCTCTGACACATTTGTAGAATCAAATCTCTTGAATGTATTTGAGGTTGAATGAGGTTATTGTCAGTTGTTGGTAACATTTATCTGAATTATAAAACTATTTACCCTGATTCAAATTCAGTTTTACTTTTATGACCTTTAAAGAGTTAGGTAAGTGACATTATAGCTTTGGCAACTTACACAAATACACACACACACATACACACACACGTATATATAAAACAAAGTAAGTTAAACCTATAGTTATTTTTTTGTGCTTTTAGGAAAAAATTTAAAACAATTCTCATAATCCATTGTTTTGTTATTTTAGTTCTTTGAAATATTAAGAAAATTTGACAGTTTAAAATAACTTGCATACTTGCTTTGTGGTTTGAATTTGCAATGTTATTATTATTATTATTATTATTATTATTATGCATTTATTTGACAGAGAGACACAGTGAGAGAGGGAACACAAGCAGGGGGAGTGGGAGAGGGAGAAGCGGGCTTCCCGCTGAGCAGGGAGCCCGATGCGGGGCTTGATCCCAGGACCCTGGGATCATGACCTGAGCCGAAGGCAGACGCTTAACGACTGAGCCACCCAGGCGCCCCTGCAATGTTATTATTAAATGTGTAATTTTTTAATTAAAAAAAGTAAGACTATGATTAGGTTTGGAAATAGTGTTGCATATTTAAGAAAACCTAGTTATTTTCTACTTTTAAAAGTTTCTTTTATTAGATTAATAGAAATTTTGCTCATAGGGTTTGTAAGTCTGCCCTGTCAGGCATTTGAAGTTTGTGAGAGTTCCAGCTATATCAGATCTAAAATGTGTATCAATTAGAATTCAATCTGAAAAGCAGATCCAGTAGGAGGTGTGTGCATACGTGTATGTGTATGTATATGGTTTATCACAAGGAAACTGGCTTGTGTAATGGTGGGGGCTGGCTGAGCAAACCCAAAATCTATGTATGGCAGGTCCTTAGAGGAGAAGATCCTGACCTGAGTAGGCTGTAACTCCATCAACATGGGCCAAAGCTTTGTCCAGACGAGGAATTTCTTTTTTTCTTCCTATGAAAGCCTCAGCACTGCTTTTAAGGCCTTCTCACTGACAAAGTCAGGCTCACCCAGAATAATCTCCTTTGCTTAAACTGAACTGAATAAGGGTGCTAATTACATCTGCAAAATCCTTTCGCAGCAACACCTAGATTAATGTTTGGCTAATTAACTGGAAGACTGTAGCCTAGTCAAACAGACACAACAAAAAGTATCACAAAAACGTTAAAGATATTTTAATTAATTTATAAATGGGTTGTACCCTTTAGTGGGATTTAATCTGCTAAATTTATCATTAAACATAACACAAAGTAAAAGCATACATTATATTTTTCTTTTAAGATAGAATCACTAGTTTTTGTTTTTTTTCTTTTTTTTAGAATTACTAGTTTTTTAAATAGATTGACACAATTTATAAAATGAGCCTAAAGACATGAGAAAGCCTAGGTTTTAGTATTTATGATTGTAGCAATTATAATCAACCAAATAGTTGCAAATGGTCTTTTCTGTGCACAAGGCTGGTTCCACATTTGTAAAAAAGAAAATCCTCAATTGATCGAGACTTGGCAGAGTAGAATTGGATACAGCACAGGGGTCCTCAGCCCTGACACATAGTATAGGAATTACAGAAGATGGAATTCAAGCGATTATGGAGTGGTATTTGAGAACTTTAAAATATATTTGTATCAGTGTTTGATAATGATAACGTTGAACACACTTACAATCTCCTGATCTGTGCAATCCAGTTTCAGAGCTGGATCATGGTAAAAAATAATAGTAATATCCAGCAATCAAAAGAAATTTCAAAATAACTCAAGGGTTTTGCTTGCATTTCTTGATGCAACAGTGAATCACAGGAATACTTCTAAAAGAATTCCTCTTTTGTGTGTTGTCTAACTCCCTTTTGTAATACTTCTGCAATTTCCCCTGCAAATTTTCCCCCCATTCTCAGCCCTAGTCTTGTTTTTCTTGCCTTCTTTCTCTTTCTGCATGATAAAGCTCCAAATAGCTGTTCTACCCAAGGAGGACCCTCGCTGGAGGACAAGGGAGACCTCAAGACTTAGGAGGAGTAGAGGGAGAGACTGTGACATTCACACACCCATTGGTTTAGGTGTTTGTTCCTTCGGATGGTGATCATTCATTGTGAGTGTCGGGAACACGGGGCCCCACTGATGGCAGTACAGATACTGGAAAACTTAAGGCGAGAAAAGAAAAACTAAAATGTCTTTAGTTATGTAATAGTAACCAATTATACTTAATTATGTAAACTATTTACCATTTATGCCTAATTACTCCAAAGCACAGTCATGATTATGCACCCCATTAGCTATGTATGTCAGGTTAACCTGCTGGTAAATTTTATTCTGTTAGGACAGTTTTACTAAGATTACTGTAGCCTGAATGTGCTGTGGGATCATTTGCTTATAAATTAGGAAAACTTGTGTGTGGGGGGGGGGCTTGTCCAGGCTCTGACTGCCACACCTCTGAACTTTTGCAAGAGTCAACTGTAGCTCCCCAGCTTTCGGCCTTTCTTCCTTTCCAGCTGTTACACCCATTGAAATAAGAATAATCAAAGCCTCCTAGAGCCTTCTCTCATCTCACAAAGGCTCCTGAATCTTACTTCTTAGGCTTTTGACCTCTTGTTACAGAAAAGTTATATTTTTCTTTAAACATGGAATCCATGTGAGGCATCTTCCTTTAGGACCTCAGGCCTTCCCTACAGAAGGTGAAGTATGAGTTTTGTTGTCTAGGATGTATCTTGACAGGTGTCCTTTTCCTTTCATTCAAATTCTTTGTCTAATTTGGATTCTTTGGTCTACTCTCTCTGTCTCTGGTTCAGTTCCTAAGCTAGTCCTCAAGGATGAACAGCGGAAAAAACAGAGGGGACCCAGAATCTGGGCCCCCAGTCTGGGGTTCACCATTGACAATGGGATAAATAAACTACTCTCCAAGGAAGGATGTTGTGCCCTTTAGGGACCAGCTTACATGGAATAATGACAGAGCCAAGAGCCTTTGCTCCTATTGTGTGCAGGGGCACGTATTGCCTCTCCTTAAAGCAAGCCCTGCTTTGAACTGCAGGACCTCCTTTTATAAACAGGAAGTGTCTGGACCAACCTACTTGTAACAGAGCCCACATTCTGGAAAATAGCAGAAATCTCAGGCTATTGTTCTTTCTTGAATTTTTTGTTGTTGCTGTTTTGTCATGAGTATTTTCAGACCTCTGCCCCCCAGCCCGGGCGAGGAGAGTAGCACAGGATAGGTCCTGACAAGGTGCTGGTAGCCAAGTCATGCTGGGGCAGGGTACTAAGAGTGGGTTTAGGGCAGGGGCATTGTAGGTGATATCCAAAAGGCAAAAGTGGCCGAAAATGGGAGGCAGGGGACAGGGTGAGGAATCTTGGGTGGTTTTTTTTCCACCTCTGCTGCTCCCACCCACTTCTGGGTCACCACTGCCTCTCGTGGGGTCTCTAACACAACTGTCTCCCTACTTGGCGCTCTGCGTCCTACAGAGCATTCTCCCAGAGCGCAGCAGCCAGAGGGCGCGGCTTTTTAAAGCACCAATCAGATCATGGTTTCATGTGCCTAAAACCTTACGATGGCTTCCCAATAACCAACAGCTTTTACTGGATCTTATTTCTGCCTACCGTTCCCACCTACTCTGCTTTGGCCGCTCTAGTCTTTTCTGAGTAAGCCCTGGCCTTTCCATTCTTAGGCTCATGTATGCGTAGTTCTCTCTGCTTGGGAGCAGCTCCATCCTGAATTCAGGCTCTCAACTCAACTGGATTCCCGTCTTCCCCTATCATTCTCAATCATGTCACTCTGTTTCATTTTCATTGTAACCGCAGATGCTTGTGAAATTATCTGTTTCCTTTCTTTCCTGTCTCTTGTCCATCATTTAAGTTCTTCGATAGTAGATTTCTCATTTGTCTTGCTCACCATAGTGTCTCCAGTGTTTAATATAGAGGTTGCCACATAGCAGGAGTTTTGCAAGTATTTAAGAAATAAATATATATATATATATATTCCTGGCACACCATTATGAGCTATTCTTAGAATTAGTATACACTGGAGAATTGAGTTGCCATAAAGTTGGCCAAAGGTGTGTGGCTGGGAACTACATTTTAGATCCACAGGCAAAGAGTCTTTCTATAGTGGCTTCAGGTTGAAATGGGAATTGCTGGCCCAAAATCCATTGCTGGGAAATCTTTACTTTTTTTTTATTGCAGTAAAAAAGACATAGCATGAAATTTACCATTATTGACATTTAGTACATTCACAATGTTGTGCAACCATCACTTCTATCTGGATCCAGGACATTTTCTGCACCCCAAGGAAACCCTGGGCCCAGGAAGTAGTCATTCCGTTCCCCTCTCTGCCTCCAAACCCTGGCAACCACTAATCTATTTTTTGGTCTCTATGGATTTGTCTATCCTGGACATTTCATATGAATGGAATCATACAACATGTGGCCTTTTGTGTCTGGCTTCTTTCATTTTGGATAATTTGTTTTCAAGGTCCATCCTCCATGCTGTAGTATGTACCAATACTCCATTCCTTTTTATGACTGAATACTATTCAATTGTGTGGATACGCCACATTTTGTTTATCTACTCATCAGCTGGTGGACATTTGGGTGGTTTCTATCTTTTGGCCATTGTGAATAGTGCTGTATGAATATTCTTGTAAATGGTTTTGTTTGAACACCTGTTTTCAATTCTTTTGGTTCAGTATCAGGAGTGGAATTGCTCAGTCTTATGGTAATTCTATGTTTACCTTATTGTGATGGTTAATTTTATGTGTCACCTCGACAGGGGCCGCAGGGTGCCCAGATATTTATCTATGTATTATTTCTGAGTGTGTCTCTAAGGGTGTTTCTGGATGACATTAGCATTTGAATTGGTGAAGTCAGTAAAGTGGTGGCCCTCCCCAGTATGGGTGGGCATCATCCAATCTATTCAGAGCCTGAATGGAACAAAAGGGTGGAGGAAGGAAAAAATTGCTTCTTCCTGCCTGACTACTCGCCTGGCACATTGATCTCTTCTTGCTCTCTGTGTTCCTGGTTCTCAGGTTTCAAATCTGAACTGGAAGAAACATCATCAGCTCCCCTTGTTCTCGGGCCCCAGACTCAGAATGAATTATATGAGGCAGCTTCCTGGGTCTCTAGTGTACAGATGGCAGATCATGGGACTTCTCGGCCTCCGTAATTGTGTGAGCCAATTCTTGAAAATAAATTTCTTGGCTCTGTTTCTCTAGAGAATCCTGACTAATACACTTATTAGGAACCACCAATCATTTCCCACAGCAGCTGTACCATTTTACATCTCCACTGGCAATGTATGAGGGTTCCAACTTCTCCATATCATCTTGACCAACTCCTGTGCTTTTTTACTTTGGGGGTTTTAAAAACATTATAGACATCCCTGTGGGCATAAAGTGGTATCTCATTATGGTTTTCACATGCACTTCCTAATGACTAATGATGTTGAGCTTGTTGGTCATTTATATGTCTATTTCTCTTGGGAGACATCTACTCAAGTCTTTTGCTCATTTTTTAAATTGGCTTGTTTGACTTTTTGTTGTTGAATTATAAAAATTCTTATATTCTAGATACTAGATCCTTATCAGATAAGTAGGTTGCAAATATTATCTTCCTTCTGTGGATTATCTTCATTTTTTTGATGCACAAAAAGTGTCCTTTGATACACAAAAGTTTTTAATTTTGATCAAACCCATTTTATCTATTTTTAGTTTTGTTGCTCATGCTCTTAGCGTCATAAGTAAGAATCTTCTGCCTAATCAAAGGTCATGAAGATTTATCCCTGTGTTTTTTTTAAACTTATATGTCTTTGGTCCATTTTGAGATAATTTTTGTATATGGTGTGAGGTAGAGTTCAACCTTCATTATTTTGCATGTAGATATCCAGTTGTCTCAGCATGATTTGTTGAAGAGACTATTCTTTTCCCGTTAAGTAGTCAGCATCCTTGTTGAAAATCAATTGACCATGCATGTATGGATTTATTTCTTGTCTCTTAATTCTATAGGAAATCAAAACACTTTTTTTTTTTAAAAGGAGACACTGTTAATACTTTTTGAGATCCTGGAGGAAAAGGCCTTAGAAAATTTCAGGCTACCTTTTGAATGTTGTTCTGATTAATCTGGTTTTAACACATTAGAAGAATGCAGCCCCAAAGTCAAGTAAATTACAATTACTGTAGTTTGGTATTAAAAAAAAAATCCTGCTGAGATGATATTGACATTATTATTAGAAGTAACAGTAATGGGAATTTTAGATGGTCCCTATTTACATGAATCTTCGCAATCTTTTAAGACATATGATCCAATAATAAATATTAGGTTGTTTCTCTCAGGGCCTGTACCTCTTTTTGGCCACATTTGAAGATGATATCTCTTCCTTGACCAGTCCCTTCACAATCCTAAGAACTGAATAATGGACAGAGGGGAGAAGAAAAATTGTTTGGAATATAAAATGTAATCATTTCTAAAATACATGAATCATCTGTCTTTTCCACCCTTTCTTTCACCAGACTCAAGACTTAAATAAATGGCTGACCTGGACTTGGTAATATGGGTCCTGCTGAAATCAATCTGAGATTAAACTATTCCATTTTACATAGTTCATACTTTCATTCTTATAACAGGCATTATTTATGGAGTTTCAGGCTCTGGAGTGGATTCTGGTATTGCAAGAATATGAGTTATTTCCTGGTTTTGAGGCATATTTACTGTCTGATGAGGAACATATACATAAGCATAGAGCTAGGCTTTAATGTTATAAAGGCCTCACTAAAAGTTATGTATAAAGTATTCAGATAGCATGGGGAAGAGAGTGATGAATCCTGCCCAGGGTTTCACAGTTCTTCTATTAGACAGAGCTCCTTGAGGGTGAGAACTCTCTCCACCTTCATACTCCCATTGCTGAGAAGAAATTTTGAGCATTTATGTGTTCTATAAATGTTTATTGAATAAATGGACAGACTAAGACTTGAATGATAAATAGAAGTTTTCCATACAGAAAAGGAGAATAGAATTCTAGGCTGAGGGAACAGCATGTTACCAGGGCACGGAGGCTTATGAGTGCGATTCATCCATTGAACGAGGTTGGAAGGGTCTGAAGGTTCACGGGCAGCAGGAGATGAAGATGAAAAGCAGCCAATGATGAATTCATAGGGAGCCTCAGATGTAACACTAAGAAATTTGGAGATTATTCTGCAGGCTACAGGGAGCTATGGATCGTATATAAACCCAGGTTGGTGGCAGAAGTGGGGGACACAACAGTTACATGAAAATTTATCTGTATTTTAGAAAGAATACTCAGGGAGCACAGAAGAAAGTGGATTTGTGGTTGGAGGAGATGGGCAGCGAGACCATACAGGAGCCTATGATAGTCCAAGGGAAGGTTGAAGAGAGCCTAAACAAGGGCAATGTCAGTGTGAATACAGAGGAAGTGATGGGTCCCAAGGATACTTTAAAGGTAGAATTGGCAGGATTTATTATTAGGGGTGGAGGTTGGGTTGTTGAGGAGTGAGGCCAAGTTTCTAGTTTGAGGAACTATGTAGATTATGATACCAAAAGGGAAATGAAGAATAAGAAGGGAAACCAGATTGGGCCATGTGGATGGGAAGAATGGGAAGGAAGAAGATGGATCGATGGAAAGATTTATCACCTGGTTGAAAAATTCAAACCCCAGGTCACTTTCTGTCTTTAAAATTGTCCAAGAACGAGAACTATTCAGATAATCTGGCAAAAAGAAGAAAATTCTATCTTAGTAATATTGTCACCTGAGGCTTTGTAAAAAGATCCTGTCCATTTGAAGAAGAATGTTACATTACCATATTTGGGCTGACATTTCTCTTTTTTCTTCCCATTTCACAGTTTTCTACACTTTTATTCTAATTCTACCGGTTATTAAGTATTTAATATTAACAATGGCTAGCATTACTATGTTCCTGACACTATGTTTCATACTTTTTGTATATCATTTCACAGTTATTTTAAGTAGAGGAAATGGTTATGATTTCTATTTGACAAAATCTGAGGCTCAGAGAGGCAAAGTGACCTGTTTAAGCCCACACATCTGAGTCACAGAGACAGGTCTTGAACTTGGTTCCTCTGAGTCCATAGCCCCCATTCAACCACTAGGTCAGTGACTTTCAAACTGTGGCAACTCATCGGCATGTTGTGAAATCAATTCAGTATCATCAGCATTAAAAATAATAGAATATAATCAAAAAGCATCAACATTTATCACACATATTAAAGCTAACTAGTGTTTTGTAAGGCTTTTGTTTCTCTCACACACCCATCACACACACACACAAATGGCTGGGATTGCAAATAGCGAGTAGTATGTATCCAGTATTGGAGTGTGGGTTGGAGGTGTTTTCAGAGGAAAGCCTTTCAGTTTGGGATAGTGGAGGCAGGTTTCAGAGACGAAGTGATGTTTTTTACAAAACCTTAAAGGATAGCAAGATTTGGGCAGAGGAACAGGGTCATTCTGGGTGGGTGACTGTTACATTTTACATGAAGTAGGTATGTCTAATTTCATCCTTTGAATCTTTTTATTCAAGGAATGAAATTAGCACCGAGAACCTATGTATGCATTGGTCAATTTTTGGTCATCTAGCATCCACTTCTCCTTCCTAAAAGAATCCAAATTTTCTTTGGGAAATTGGCTATCTGGTTGGGGAAAAGATTAGGGTATTAATAGGGTGGCCATTTCTCCTCTAGGTAAGTAACTGCCCTGGGACCGGATATGGTTGTAGCTTATTCATTCCCTCGTCTACTCCCTGGGTTTTATTGTAGTTGCTGATGCTTCAGTCTGCAGAGCAGCATGGCTAGGGCTCCTGGTGATGGGCATTCCCTAATCTTCTAGCCATCTCTTGGCTCCCTAAATCCTAATAAATTTCCTTTGCCTTAACTTAGAGTTCTTCTAACTGGAACAATGAGCAAAGTCTTTCCCGACCATTATCTTGTTGAAAATCTCCATACCTGCACATTATTTTACAGAAAAGCAAACAGACTCGGTGGGAGGGCCTGCCCAGGGAAGAGATGGAACAAGGGCCCTTGAACTCAGGTCTTATTAAAGGACAGTGTTCTTTATTTTTTCCATCATTGCAGGCTGCCTTTCCAGAGCTGTATAAGATTTTGTGCTTAGAAATTTTTATGATTTTAAGGAGTCCTCAGTTGTTGTTAAAATGACCAAAAAAATGTAAATGATTGTCTTAATATAAAAAGGATCTTTTCTTTCTTTTTTTTTTTTTTAAAGATTTTATTTATTTATTTGACAGAAAGAGACACAGTGACAGCAGGTTCACAAGCAGGGGGAGAGGGAGAGGGAGAAACAGGCTTCCCGCGGAGCAGGGAGCCCGATGCGGGGCTCGATTCCAGGACCCTGGGATCATGACCTGAGCCGAAGGCAGATGCTTAACGACTGAGCCACCCAGGCGCCCCTAAAAAGGATCTTTTCTTAAAAGAAGATGTTAGGCTTAAAGTTTCCTTGTCTCAAAAAAAGAAAAAAATTAAAATCACTCAATCAACAAGACTGAGCCAGCCCTCTCCTCTTTCCGAATGTTTATTAGGGATTCTAGGCAGCGGCTTATGTAATTGAGAGGATTAAAATGAAGGAACGGAAGGAGAGAAGAAAATGCTCCCTTGGGCAGAATGGGAACTAGAGTAATGGGAAAATGTTTCCTGAGAAAGCAGAAAACGTGTGCAAGGCAAAATTATTTTTAAAGACGTTGAGAGGATAGAGGTTGGGGTACGATAGAGAGAACAGGGAGAAGGCAAGGAAAATCTACCGGAGAAAAACACAAGAGAAGGAATGAAGTTTGGTCTGGTTTTAATTTATGTCAATTGGCAAATAAATCCATGAAAGCTGTTCTAGGCATGGATATCCCCTCTGTAACATAAGTAACTGAAAGCAGTTCAGAATGCATTTTTTCCTCCTCTTCCTAAAAATATGATACACCCTATAGACAGAGGCAACATCAATAAAGCTGCTTGCTTCTGGCTCCACATTCTCCTCCCCCCCAACACCTTCTGTTTCTGCCTACAGTTCAGAGCTGATATAATTAGGGGAATTAAGGTTATTCACGAACATAAAATATATGTATGTTTAATTGTGCTGTCAAACCAAAAAGATAAAGGTGAGCAATCAAGCAGTGAATGAGCAAAATTCCTCTTCTAAGATTTTGTTGAAAACTTTTGATCCTTAAAGATTCACCCATTTCCGGCACTTTCCCTAACTTTGGGGTGAGGATGAAAGAAAAAGTATGTTCAATTATAACAATTGTGTTCAGAAGTTTGTTTTTTTTTTAATTTTCCTTGCTGAATTCTGAAACGAATTTTGAGACGATTAGATAGGCATGAATATGAGTGTTTCCACAGAAAGTTAACCTTCGTTGATTGACTGCCATGGGTAAATTGGTGGAAGTCAGAAGATTAAGGGCAATGAACTGATAGATATTGAATATCTGGAAAATAGCTCCTACAAATCAAAAAGAAAATGAACAATCTAGTAAAAAAAAAAGTGAAAGGTATAATCAGGCTTTCGCAAAAGAAATACAAATGTTTCATAAACATATAAAGAGATGCTGAACTTAATCGATTGCAATTTGACCCCACAGAAAGATGTTTTCATACCCACCAGTTTGTCAGAAATGAAAAACTCAGGCTAAGAGTTGGTAAGGATGTAGAATGACAGGATCCTTCTACAGGAGTGTAAATGAGTTAAATCACTTTGGGAAGTTTTGTATTGCCTAGTAAGTAGTGCTGTCTATGTTATCCATTAGAGCCTTTAGCATATTAATCATAGGTGATTTAAATTCTTGGTTTGATAATTCCAACATCAGTGCCATATCTGAGTCTGGTTCTAATGTCTGCTCTATCTTTGCAAACTTTGTTTTCTGCCTAAGCTGGACTTGACAGCACTGGGTAAAAGGAACTGCTATAAATAGGCCTGTAGTAAGTGGTGATGAGTATGGGGGGATGGGAGGTAATCTCTGATCTTATGATTAGGTCTCAGTCTTTTAGTGAGTCTCTGCCTCTGGACTGTGAAACTCACAAGTGTTTCTCAGTCCCCTGTAAGGTGGGACAGGACGGTTAGAATGTGTAGAGTTGGATATTTCCCTTCCTCTGTATGGAAGGCTAGTGTCAGCTGGAGTTGGGTGTTTCCCTTTCCTCAGGTTGGTTGGGCTCTGATAAAACACCTGTAAGGTTACGCTCTGGTTAAAGTTTCCCCTGAGGGCAAGGGCAACCCTTTGCTAAGGACAGAATGCTCTGGTGTATTTCAAAATGGTCGGCAAACATCATCATCTTGCTGAAGCAAAACTATGGGTCCCATTTTGAAATTTTGTCTACAATTTCAACCATGACAGAAAGGGGTTTGGGATTGGGGTAGGAGATCTAAGGCCTCAAATTTAGATTTTTGACCCTCTCTTCAAACAAGACTATCCATACAGCCCCCGAGATACACTGTGCCACCTTTCCCCCTTCCCCTGTACGAAGCAAGAGGGGATTTTTCTCTGATATTCACTGTGAGAACCTGGTTGAGCCTCTGGAGGTAAAACTGACAAAAGTTGTGGATAGGACAATATATGAAAGACCGCATGAAGACACTAAGTATGTGACAAAGGAAGGAGGAGAGAAGGGGACAGAAGGATACAGGCAGAAGCTTGGTAACAACAGGCTACCTAAAGAAAGGACATCAAAATATGATTGGCTTTGAGGGTAGAAATGTGGATGATTTTTTCTCTTAAATTTCTCTACGTTTCTGTATTATCCAACATTTTTACAATGAGCAGAAGGGGTTTTGTAATGGAAAAAAAACACAAACAAACCTGATAAGCCTTACTTAAAAAAAAAAAAAAACATATCTGCCTCTTCCCTCTATAGGTGTGCAGCACAGAATCACAGATTTTTTTTTTTTTGAGCTTGGAGAACTCTGAAAATACTTTGGTCCAATTCTCCTCTCCCTTGCCCATTGTAATCAACCACCATATCCTCCTGCTTACTGTATACAGGGCACTTTGCCAAAGACACAGTTATATCAGGAAGAATGAAATAGGATCAGGGCTCTTATCTCCACTTCCCCTTGGAAAAATTCCCCCAAGAGGAAAATTATAATAGCAGGTAAAATATGCTAAATGTCCTACCATTGTTTCAGGGAAGGACAGAAATTACTAGAAAGGCAGTTAACTCATCTAAGTGCATCTGTAAGACAACTCTTCATACTCTTCTATGAGCTGATATTCTTGGTATTTTAAGCCTAATAATCAGGAGGAGAGGAGAAAGTCAAAGCTTTGAATAGTTAGGTGTGGCATTTTCAAAATGCCAGTCAGCACTGTATCTTGTGAGTATCTTCTCCAGTATTTGCGTGTAATAGTTTCTTGTCCTAGCCTCAAGCTCAACTTGAAAGCAGTTGATGCTTATTGCTTTTTCTTTAATCCAGGGATTATCTAAAACAAGAGTGGAAATTTACCAAAGCTATCTTCATCGAAGGAGAAAAAAATCCGACTATTGCTACTTACTAGATGTGACTTTAACAATAATCATCACTGTTTACCACGTGTTTACCTTGTACTGGGCACTTTACTTATATAATCTTAATCCATACAGCAATCCTCTGAGTTTATATTATTCTTTCCATTGTACAATTACAGAAAATAAAATTCATAGGAGTTTAGTAATTTTCCCCAAGTGTCATGCATGTAAGTACAACCATGAAATTTGAACCTAGATCTGCCTGATTTTGAGTCAATGATCTTAATGACTTCTCTGTACCCCCTACTTACACAGGTTATTTCACTTCTCTGAGCCTTAGGTTTGTCATTTGAAAAATAGAGAAAATATTTCCTCCTTCCTGGTTTTGTTCTTAGGAAAAATCAATATAAAACGTTCCCTGGGTGCTCAGTAGATGTGGCTTCTCCTAAGACAAAAGCTGAAAGCTACAGGAATGGCATTTAGCAACTCTCAGGTAAAAATGGAGGTTAAAAAGAAAAAGGTAAAAATTCAAGTCCTCATCTCAGGTTTTTAAGTTTTATAGGAATTGGCCAATAAAGTAAACTCGAAACATTAATGTATCCTTATCCAAAACAAGAGCTTGGAGATAGGATGGTCATTTCAAATAATTTCTCTAGCAGTCAAAAGAGGGTTAAATAAAAAATTAAGAATTCAAGAGTTTTTGTTTTTGTTTTTTTTTTTTAACACGGCCACTGGGACAGAAATGCAATCAACCCCTTTACTTTGCCTGCCTGATTACCAGCGAGTGTGTGGAACTGTTGAATATAAATGGAGCACTCTTGTCCTCAGAACCAGGGCTGGCTTCACGGACAAGTAACCCATGCAGCTGCATAGAGATCCATGCTTAGAAGGGCCGCATGCTTGGATAAATGCTCTCCTCTCACTGTCTTGAAATTCCTAATAATTTTTGAACAAGTCACCTAGGTTTTCATTTTTCACTCAGCCTGGCAAATTATGTATGCAGTCCTTCTCAGAACCTTTGGTGTCCCCCAGTTTACCTCACTGAAATGCCCTCAGTCCAATGAACACATTCCCAGGAGATCACATAGAATGCTGCTTCAGCAGATTTCCCTTCTCCTTCTGTTTTTGTTAGCAAGCAATCGCCCACCCATCCTTTGAGGTTATGTATAATGCATGCTATGTATAAAGGTCTAGGTGTGTAAGGATGAAAGCAATACAGTAATTCCTTTTTTAAGAAGGAAAACAGCACCATGGCCAAAATGAATGTGTGGAGGATAATCGTACTTTGGAATGACTTCTTCATAGGGAAGTTTTGAATTTCTGCTTACGAGTAGCTTTGGGTGGGGTCTGGGTATCTGTATTTTCTTAAAATGTCCCAGGGGAACCACTGAGTTAAAAACTTGCTGAAAGAAGTGGACACTTCTGAAAGCACTGATAGAATTTCTTTAAAAAATCCTCTAGAGGATTGTATGTAATCAACTTTGTATTCCTGGGGCAGCTAGAGTTTTGCACATGGTAGGTACTCAGCCAACTTTTATTGACTGACGGGAAACCAAACTTGTCTTTCATGCCTTTGTTAAAGGACACTGTAAACACAATCTGTACCTAAGCTTTTCAGCCTTAAAAAAAAAAAAAAAAAAAAAAAAGATTTTGCTCACCCCTGGACGAATGATTGTAAAGTTACATTTAAAAACATTCCATTTATAATAGCATCCAATAAACCTACCCAGAAAAGTTACAAGATGTCTACGCCAAAACCTGTATTATATTTCTTGAAAAAGTTAAAGGTCTAAATAAATAGCTATACAATGTTTATGGATTCTAAGACTGCATATTGCTGACATGTCAATTATTTCCAAATTGACCCATGAATTCAATGCAATTCCAAATGAAAACCCAGCGGGTTTTTGGGGTAGAAATTAGCAAGGAAATGCTAGAATACATAGGGAAATGCAAAGCATCTAGAATGACCAAAGCAATTTTGAGAAAAGATTGAGAAAGAACATTGTTGGAGCCACACTACCTAATTTCAACATTTACTATAAAACTTCAGTGATTGAGACAGTGTGATATTGCCTAAAGGATAGGCAAATAGAGAAGAGAATAGAGTTTGCAAACAGACCTGCCCATATACAAACAATTTATTGACAAGAAAGATACTCTTTTTCATAAATGATCTAGATCCATTGGATAACGAACTTGACCCTGTCACTCACGATACAAAAAAATTAATTTGAGACCCTGGGGGGCGGAGCAAGATGGCGGAGGAGTAGGAGACCTGGATTTTTTTAACTGTCTTTTTTTCTTTTTTCCTTTTTTCTTTTTTTTTGAATTTTTCTTTTTCCCTTTTTCAACCAACATCTTATCAATCCCTTTTTTAAAAAAAACATTTTTATTTTTCATTTTTAAAGTCATATTCTATCCCTTCATAGTAGTTACCCGTATTTTTGGCATATATATATAAGTTGTTCTCTCTTTAAAATCTTGAGATAGTTTCTTCTAACAGATCAAAATATACTCTAAATCTCTAGTGTATGGTTTTTTTCTACTCCCCTGCCTGATCACATTCTCTCCCTTTTTTCTTTCTTTTTTTTTTTTTTTTTAATCCTCTTCTTTCTTTTTTCAAACAACTTATCAAATCCTTTTTTAAAATTTTTTATAATTTCCATCTTTACAGTCATATTCCATCCCTTCATCATATCAACCCTTATTTTTGTACATATATAAGTTTTTCTTTCTTTAAAATTTTGGGAGGGACTTTCTTTTAACAGACCAAAATACACCCAAAATCTAGTGTGTGGCACTGATCTATAATCCAGCCTGATCATATTTGATCACATTCTGTTTTTGTTTTGTTTTGTTTTGTTCTGCTTTTGTTTGTTTTTATCTTTATCTTTTTCTTTTTTCTTTTTTTCTTTCCTTTTCTTTTTTCTCTCTTTCCCTTTCTTTTCCCACTGCTTCAGGTCTTTTCTGATTTGTTTAGAGTATATTTTCTGGGGACGTTGTTACCCTGTTAGCATTTTGTTCTCTCATTAATCTATTCTCCTCTGCACAAAATGACAAGACGGAAAAAATCACCTCAACAAAAAGAACAAGAGGTAGTACCGACTGCCAGGGACTTACTCAATACGGACATTAGTACGATGTCAGATCTAGAGTTCAGAATCATCACTTTAAAGATACTAGCTGGGCTTGAAAAAAACATGGAAGTTATTAGAGAAACCCTTTCTGGAGAAGTAAAAGAACTAAAATCGAACCAAGTAGAAATCAAAAAGGCTATTAATGAGGTGCAATCAAATATGGGGGCGCTAACTGCTAGGATAAATGAGGCAGAAGAAAGAATCAGTGAGATAGAAGACCAAATGATGGAAAATAAAGAAGCTGAGAAAAAGAGAGATAAACAACTACTGGATCACGAGGGCAGAATTCGAGAGATAAACGATACCATAAGACGAAACAACATTAGAATAATTGGGATCCCAGAAGAAGAAGAAAGAGAGAGAGGTGCAGAAGGTATAATGGAGCAAATTATAGCAGAGAACTTCCCTAATTTGGGGAAGGAAACAGGCATCAAAATCCAGGAAGCACAGAGAACCCCTCTCAAAATCAATAAAAATAGGTCAACACCCCGACATCTAATAGTGAAACTTACGAGTCTCAGAGACAAAGAGAAAATCCTGAAAGCAGCTCGGGAGAAGAGATATGTAACCTACAATGGTAGAAACATTAGATTGGCAACAGACTTATCCACAGAGACCTGGCAGGCCAGAAAGGACTGGCAGGACATATTCAGAGCACTAAATGAGAAAAATATGCAGCCAAGAATACTATATCCAGCTAGGCTGTCATTGAAAATTGAAGGAGAGATAAAAAGCTTCCAGGACAAACAAAAACTAAAGGAATTTGCAAACACGAAACCAGCCCTACAACAAATATTGAAAGGGGTCCTCTAAGCAAAGAGAGAGCCTAAAAGCAACATAGACCAGAAAGGAACACAAACAATATACAGTAACAGTCACTTTACAGGCAATACAATGGCACTGAACTCCTATCTTTCAATAGTTACCCTGAATGTAAATGGGCTAAATGCCCCAATCAAAAGACACAGGCTATCAGATTGGATTAAAAAACAAGACCCATCGATATGCTGTCTGCAAGAGACTCATTTTAGACCCAAAGACACCCCCAGATTGAAAGTGAGGGGGTGGAAAACCATTTACCATGCTAATGGACACCAAAAGAAAGCTGGGGTGGCAATCCTTATATCAGACAAATTAGATTTTAAACCAAAGACTGTAATAAGAGATGAGGAAGGACACTATATCATACTTAAAGGGTCTATCCAACAAGAAGATCTAACAATTGTAAATATCTATGCCCCTAACATGGGAGCAGCCAATTATATAAGGCAATTAATAACAAAAGCAAAGAAACACATCGACAACAATACAATAATAGTGGGGGACTTTAACACCCCCCTCACTGAAATGGACAGATCGTCTAAGCAAAAGATCAACAAGGAAATAAAGACTTTAAATGACACACTGGACCAAATGGACTTCACAGACATATTCAGAACATTCCATCCCAAAGCAACGGAATACACATTCTTCTCTAGTGCCCATGGAACATTCTCCAGAATAGATCACATCCTAGGTCATAAATCAGGTCTCAACCGGTACCAGAAGATTGGGATCATCCCCTGCCTATTTTCAGACCACAATGCTTTGAAACTAGAACTCAATCACAAGAGGAAAGTCAGAAAGAACTCAAATACATGGAGGCTAAAGAGCATCCTACTGAAGAATGAATGGGTCAACCAGGAAATTAAAGAAGAATTAAAAAAATTCATGGAAACCAATGAAAATGAAAACACAACTATTCAAAATCTTTGGGATACAGCAAAGGCAGTCCTAAGAGGAAAGTATATAGCAATACAAGCCTTTCTCAAGAAACAAGAAAGGTCTCAAATACACAACCTAACCCTACACCTAAAGGAGCTGGAGAAAGAACAGCAAATAAAGCCTAAACCCAGCAGGAGAAGAGAAATAATAAAGATCAGAGCAGAAATCAATGAAATAGAAACCAAAAGAACAGTAGAACAGATCAACGAAACTAGGAGCTGGTTCTTTGAAAGAATTAACAAGATTGATAAGCCCCTGGCCAGACTTATCAAAAAGAAAAGAGAAATGACCCAAATCAACAAAATCATGAATGAAAGAGGAGACATCACAACCAACACCAAAGAAATACAAACAATTATAAGAACATATTATGAGCAACTCTATGCCAACAAATTAGATAACCTGGAAGTAATGGATGCATTCCTAGAGATGTATCAACTACCAAAACTGAACCAGGAAGAAATAGAACACCTGAACAGACCTATAACCACTAAGGAAATAGAAGCAGTCATCAAAAATCTCCCAAAACACAAAAGCCCAGGGCCAGATGGCTTCCCAGGGGAATTCTACCAAACATTTCAAGAAGAATTAATACCTATCCTTCTGAAACTGTTCCAAAAAATAGAAATGGAAGGAAAACTTCCAAACTCATTTTATGAGGCCAGCATTACCTTGATCCCAAAACCAGACAAAGACCCCATCAAAAAGGAGAATTACAGACCAATATCCCTGATGAACATGGATGCAAAAATTCTCACCAAAATACTAGCCAATAGGATCCAACAGTACATTAAAAGGATTATTCACCACGACCAAGTCGGATTTATCCCTGGGCTGCAAGGTTGGTTCAACATCCACAAATCAATCAACGTGATACAATACATTAACAAAAGAAAAAACAAGAATCACATGATCCTCTCAATAGATGCAGAAAAAGCATTTGACAAAGTACAGCATCCTTTCTTGATCAAAACTCTTCAGAGTATAGGGATAGAGGGTACATACCTCAATATCATAAAAGCCATCTATGAAAAACCTACAGCGAATATCATTCTCAATGGGGAAAAACTGAGAGCTTTCCCCCTAAGGTCAGGAACGCGGCAGGGATGTCCACTATCACCACTGCTATTCAACATAGTACTGGAAGTCCTAGCCACAGCAATCAGACAACAAAAAGAAATCAAAGGCATCCAAATTGGCAAAGAAGAAGTCAAACTCTCACTCTTTGCAGATGATATGATACTTTATGTGGAAAATCCCAAAGACTCCACCCCAAAACTGCTAGAACTCATACAGGAATTCAGTCAAGTGGCAGGATATAAAATCAATGCACAGAAGTCAGTGGCATTCCTATACACCAACAACAAGTCAGAAGAAAGAGAAATTAAGGAGTCGATCCCATAAACAATTACACCCAAAACCATAAGATACCTAGGAATAAATCTAACCAAAGAGGCAAAGGATCTGTACTCAGAAAACTATAAAATACTCATGAAAGAAATTGAGGAAGACACAAAGAAATGGAAAAACGTTCCATGCTCATGGATTGGAAGAACAAATATTGTGAAGATGTCAATCCTACCTAGAGCAATCTACACATTCAATGCAATCCCCATCAAAATACCATCCACTTTCTTCAAAGAAATGGAACAAATAATCCTAAAATTTGTATGGAACCAGAAAAGACCCCGCATAGCCAGAGGAATGTTGAAAAAGAAAAGCAAAGCTGGCGGCATCACAATTCCAGACTTCCAGCTCTACTACAAAGCTGTCATCATCAAGACAGTATGGTACTGGCACAAAAACAGACACATAGATCAATGGAACAGAATAGAGAGCCCAGAAATGGACCCTCAACTCTATGGTCAACTAATCTTCGACAAAGCAGGAAAGAATGTCCAATGGAAAAAAGACAGTCTCTTCAACAAATGGTGTTGGGAAAATTGGACAGCCACATGCAGAAGAATGAAACTGGACCATTTCCTTACACCACACACAAAAATAGACTCCAAATGGTTGAAAGACCTCAATGTGAGACAGGAGTCCATCAAAATCCTAAAGGAGAACACAGGCAGCAACCTCTTCGACCTCAGCCGCAGCAACTTCTTCCTAGAAACATCGCCAAAGGCAAGGGAAGCAAGGGCAAAAATGAACTATTGGGACTTCATCAAGATAAAAAGCTTTTGCAAAGCAAAGGAAACAGTCAACAAAACCAAAAGACAACTGACAGAATGGGAGAAGATATTTGCAAATGACATATCAGATAAAGGGCTAGTATCCAAAATCTATAAAGAACTCATCAAACTCAACACCAAAAGAACAAAGAATCCAATCAAGAAATGGGCAGAAGACATGAACAGACATTTTTCCAAAGAAGACATCCAAACGGCCAACAGACACATGAAAAAGTGTTCAATATCGCTCGGCATCAGGGAAATCCAAATCAAAACCTCAATGAGATACCACCTCACACCAGTCAGAATGGCTAAAATTAACAAGTCAGGAAATGACAGATGTTGGCGGGGATGCGGAGAAAGGGGAACCCTCCTACACTGTTGGTGGGAATGCAAGCTGGTGCAGCCACTCTGGAAAACAGTATGGAGGTTCCTCAAAAAGTTGAAAATAGAGCTACCATATGATCCAGCAATTGCACTACTGGGTATTTACCCCAAAGATACAAAAGTAGGGACCCGAAAGGCTACGTGCACCCCGATGTTTATAGCAGCAATGTCCACAATAGCCAAACTGTGGAAAGAGCCAAGATGTCCATCAACAGATGAATGGATAAAGAAGATGTGGTATATATATACAATGGAATATTATGCAGCCATCAAAAGGAATAAGATCTTGCCATTTGCAACGACGTGGATGGAACTGGAGAGTATTATGCTGAGCGAAATAAGTCAAACAGAGAAAGACATGTATCATATGACCTCACTGATATGAGGAATTCTTAATCTCAGGAAACAAACTGAGGGTTGCTGGAGTGGGGGGTGGGGTGGGAGGGATGGGGTGACTGGGTGATGGACACTGGGGAGGGTATGTGTTCTGGTAAGCGCTGTGAATTGTGCAGGACTGTTGAATCTCAGATCTGTACCTCTGAAACAAATAATGCAATATATGTTAAGAAAGAAAAAAAGAAGAAGAATGTAGCAGGAGGGGAAGAATGAAGGGGGGGAAATCGGAGGGGGAGAAGAACCATGAGAGACGATGGACTCTGAAAAACAAACTGAGGGTTCTAGAGGGGAGGGGGTTGGGAGGATGGGTCAGCCTGGTGATGGGTATTGAGGAGGGCACGTTCTGCATGGAGCACTGGGTGTTATGCACAAACAATGAATCATGTAACACTATATCTAAAACTAATGATGTAATGTACGGGGATTAACATAACAATAAAAAATTAAAAAAAAAATTAATTTGAAATGGATCTGAAAATAATCATAGACCTAAACATAAAAGCTAAAACTATAAAACCTCTAGAAGGTATGCAACCTTGGGTTGGAAACATTAATAGGACATAGAAGAGAGCGAACCATAAAACAAAACCATGATAAATTGACCTAATCAAAATTTAAAACTTCTGTTCTTCCAAAGACACCACTAAGAAAACCAAAGGGCAATGCATAGTCTGAGAAAACATTTGTATATGAAGAGTGGTTAGAGAGATGTAATGTTGCTGACTCTGAAGATGAAAGAAGGGGGTGACAAGGCAAGGAATGTGGGTGATCTCTCCAAGTTAGAGTAGTCAAGAAAGCAGATCCTCCCCTAGAGCCTCCAGAAAGAAACAACACTCAAGATCACACCTCAGTGAGATTCATATTGGACATCTAATCTACAGACCTGCCAGATAATAAATTTGTGTTGTTTGAAGCTACTACATTTGTAGTAATTTTTACAGCAGCAATAGGGAACTAATCTTAATTCCTTAGGATTTTCTACGTGAGCAATCATGTTGTCTCTGCATAGAGACAATTTCCCTTCTTCCTTTCTAACCTTAATGACTTTTACTTCATTGTTTTTCTTTATCATACTGGATAGGAATCTGGTATACCGTTGAACCAAAAAGGTGAGAGTAGACATTCTTGTCTTTTTCCCAATCTTTGGGGAAAGCATTCAGTTTTTATACCATACAGTATGATGTTAGCTGTAGGTTTTTCATAGTTGTCCTTTATCACATTGAAGAAGTTCCCTTCTTTTCTTGGTTTGCTAAGAATGTTTGTTACAGAGGTGTTAAATTTTGTCAAGTCCCTTTTCTGCAACTATTGTGCTGATTATATGGCTTTACTTCCTTTACCAATGTGGCAAATTATTGATTTTTGAATGTTGAGCCAACTTTGCAGTTTTGGAATAAATCCCCTTTTTCTGTATTGATGGGTTGATAGAAACACCTAAGCTTCTGTTAGTGGAACATATGATTTAAAATAAAAATAAAAATAAAAACAAAACTTTGTATTTGAGAACAGAATTAATAGTTTTATTTTTGAGTGAGCCCACAATGGCCACTTAAAAAGTATTGAGCATCATTTAAGCCTCAGCCAAGGGCCTACAGAAGCTTTATTTATGTCTATGTTTTGTCCATCATACTCCATAACATCCCTAGTTTTTCAGTAGGATTTTAGCAAAATTAAACTTAAATTATTCAATCACGTGTAATGAATTTCTTTCAGCTTCTATACAATGACTTATTGATTTAGGGCTGCAAATTAACAGCTGGTGACAGTAAGGTAAACACTGGTAATAGCAAATTGACAGTTGGTCTTATTACATAGTTCTTGTGCATTAAATAATTTAATAAAAGGGCTTTTTTTTTTTTTTTTTAATTTTCACCAGCTCTACACTGGGGTCACATTGGCCACATATGAGCATATTAAGCCCTTGGGTTCGGGAGCATGGCTTGCTCTTTATCCTAATGGAAAACTCTGGGCATTTTGTAACTGAAGAACAATTTAATCTAAAGATGTGCTTGTAGTCAGGCAGAGGGGTAAGACTTGTAGCTCTGGAGTCAGTCAGACCCTGTGTGAATTGTGACACTGCCTCTTCCTAGTTTTGTGCCTTTAGGAAAGTTATTAAAGAACTCTAAGCTGCCCTTTCGTCATTGATAAAATAAGTACAATAGTAGTACCTACATCAAAGAGTTGTCAGAATTAAGTAAGTTAATTCATGCATAATGCTCAACACAGATTTTGACACATAATACTCACTTAATAAATGTTATCTCTTACGATCACTTCCACTGTTATGGTCAAGTGGAAAGAGTATGGGCTTTGGAAACCAACAAACGTGGGCACCACCATTTCCCAACCATGTGATCTTGTGCAAGTTAGTTGACTTCTATGAACTTCAGGCTCCTTGTTTCTAACACGAGGAATATGATAGTACTCTCTAGGATTGTCATCTAGCAGAGTGCCTGTTGCACAGAAAGCATTTTACAAAGGCCAGTTTTATTCTTCATCTTTTCTCTAGTGTTCTTTTAGAGGCATCTTGTCTGAAGAACAAGAGACCCTGAAATAACAAAATTGCAGAATGATCTCTCTTTCATGTAAGAGGCTAGTATGTCACCCAATATCAGGGATGCAGTGTCCTTCCATGCTGTTGCTTGGCCCTCCTCTGTGTTTTAGCCTCTGGGAAAGGGACAGATGGAAAGGGGGAAACACATTTCCTTCTTTTGAGGAAAATTTCCAAAACCCATATGCCTCACTTCTACTCATGTACCATTGGCCAGAAGCTAGTTATTTGACCACACCTACCTGCTAGGAAAGGAGGTGTTATCTTTGGCTGGGCACGAGGATGGTGGGGTAGGTGGGGCCATCAGTCCCTGCCAAAATACATTTCTAGCCTAATCCTACCAGATGAAATGAGAGCACAAGACTGTATTTCCCTCCAAAGTGGTGGAGGTGAGTTTCCTGGAGGATGAGAGTTGAAAAAAACAGTGTTTGATTGTTCCAAAGAAAGAGACTGGTATGCTTGCATAACTGAGCTCATGTTTTGGGTATTAACAAGGCTTAACATGACTCTGGTTGCTTTTGTTTCTCATTTCTTTCCTTTATTACAATTAATGCTTGCTAGGAATGATCTAAGTTTTGTATTATCTTCAACTTCCACTAAGCACAGAGGAAAACAATGCTGCTTCTGTTCTTTTGCCCCAGAAACAATGACTCAATCAATAAGTAGTTATTGAGCTTCTAGAATTTATTCATTTATTCATGCATTTATTATTCATGTATTCATTTATTCGTTTTCTCTTATTCCATAAGTATATCTATTGAGTTTTACTTTGTACTGTGTTCTGGGAATGTTAATGCATCCTAGACATGACCTCAGGCCCCATGGAACTCTTGTTTAGTGAAAGAGAGAGACAAGAATTGAACACACAACACGGTGCAGTAGCTGCTGGGAAAGCAGTCAGCGCAGGGTGCTATGAGCACCCAGTGGAGAGCTGCTACTCGGGGAGGGGGTGGACCCCGAATTGAATCAATCACTATGATGGATGATGTGCCACTTTCCATCAAAACAGTCAGAAAACAATGAACGCTATTTTTTTTTTTTTAAATCATACCTCATTAAATGTTTAGGTTTCCCAAGATCTACAAGCATTTAGAGGAGAGGAAGATCCATGAGGCTGGAGCAGAGAGCAAAGGCTTTTGGATAATGTAAGTCTCAGGAAGAGGTTGGATCAATTTAGAGACGTGAGAATGGCATTCCAGTGCGGGAGCAGTTTGAGCAAAGGCATGGCATGTGCTGAGTCTCTGAAGTTAGAAAATGTCCTAGACATTATCATTAAGTTTCCTTCAAATGTCTCATTCTTTGGTTTTAAGACAACCACAGAATAAATCTCAGCAACTTCTGCCTTGTCCTGTGCGGCTCTTCACCAAATACAGGGTACAAAAATGGACAATGGCAGAGTTGTGTTTAATGCTGCTAAGCTTTCCATTCTGAGTTGGCAGCCTCAGTATATAATTTTCTCAGATAGAAAATCTCCTGGCTTGGGAGTTTTCCAGAAATTACTTTCCCCCAATTAGATTCCAGTTTGATGCAATCACTGCTTGAAAATTGTCTCAAATTGAAACCATCTAATAGCCATTTTTGGAATGAAGATGATGGGAGAAATTCAATACACCACAGACAGTCCATTCATAGAGTGTGTGATCCAAGAACAGGAACAGAGCAGATTCTCTGTGCATCTTGTCCTGGACACAAAGTGTCAGCAACTTTCATAACAGGGTGGTCTACCAGCAGATCCTTTTGTTGGCTTAGCACAAATCAAATCAAGCCTTCAGAGGAAGTGCAGTTTGATTGTATTTTAAGAAACCAGATTTGACATGTTCATCAGATGCTTTTCTTTCCCTTCATTATATAGGCATATTGCAGGGAGGTTGGCCAGAGGGTTCCAAGGAATTGGCCATATCCTGGCTCCCCAAGCAGTGGCTGAGCACTGTGGAGAAGGCACTGTCTGTACTGACTGGTGTTAAAAGGCATAGAGGCTTATTATATACTTGAATGGATGGATTGATTGAAGAACGTTATCGGATCAGAACTTCCCCATCTCCACGGCAGGCTAGGCTTATCTTCTTCCAAACATTTCTCCTTAGGTGCACTATGGCACTTTTGTGATGACATTGCGTTCTCCTGGGACTTTTTCCTCATTTCATCTGTGAGCAAATACTAGCAGGTGATGCAGGTAAACTCCTTGGAAACAGTTTGTCCTTTTTGGTCTTAGCTTTTAGACTTCATTAGGTGGGACCAGAGCAGTCGTTTCTTTTGTTATCATTTATTTGTTTTTAGATTTTATTTATTTATTTGACACAGAGAAAGAGAGAGGGAGAGAGAGCAGGAGCAGGGGAGGGGAAGAGGGAGAGGGAGAAGCAGACTCCCTGCTGAGCGGGGAACCTGACGCCGGGCTTGATCCCAGGACTCTGGGATCATGACCTGAGCCAAAGGGAGATGCTTAACCGACTGAGCCACCCAGGTGCCCCCAGAGCAGTCGTTTTTATATGGCAAATTTTGCCCCACTGCTGAGGTGACTGCTTCCTGAGCACTCTGCCTGGTCCTCCAGGTATGAGATTTTGCCAGTGGTTGGAAGGAACATAGATTCTTCCTGGCCCTGTGTGAGTTGCACGGGTTACTTCATCTACCCCTGTGGGGGTGGTTCTTTCCTTGGCCTTGCTGGGTGGGAGTGGGGTTCCTGTGCAGATATCTGCAACATTCTAACAGTCAGTTTGATAGCCCTCTATTAGATGGAGCTCTCTCCTCTCTGATACTTTGCTACCTTAAATTCCTCAAACTCCCAAACCCATGTTTATTGTCTAGTATAACTGCGGACCTTTGCTTGGAGTCTCCCTGGGATGTGATCTGGCCTCTCTTTACAGGTAATAAGCTGGGGCAATGGGAGAATTGCTCTCATGTGTTTCCCCTCTCTCAGGGGTCACTGTCCTACGCTGCCTGTTGTTTGAGGTCTGAAACCATTGCTTCATGTTTTTTCTGATTGTTTTAGATTTTTGATGGGGGAGTATAAATCTGATCTCTGTTACTCCATCTTGGCTGAAAGCAGCAGTAAGTGCATAGAAATTTATGTAAAAGAACAATTCACCGAAGTATTATTGCTTATGAAGAGTAATTGGAAATAGACAAAAACAGAAAACAGGAGATGGTGTGATTGTTGTATCACATAATGTATATTGTGGCATCTATGTAATGTGATGCTATGCAGCTACTAAAAGTCACATTTTCAAAGAATATTTATTGACATGGGAATGTATTTGTGATGTTATGTTTATTAAAAAGGGCATATGTAAATTTCTTTTTATGAGTTCAATTTTGTATAAATGTATATATATTATATGTACTATAATATAAATGTATATCTCATATATAATTTACATATACATTAATATATAATAAGTATATATTAAGTCCATACAGATTAAATTCTATAAATATATGTATATAATGTCACATATTATATAAGTATGTGCATTATATAATGTATATATAACAAATATAAATAATGAATATATAATATATAAATACATATGTATGATGCATTAAATGTATATAAAAGTATACTTTATGTGAATATATTTTTAAAACATATATTTTAATATGTATGTAAAAAAGGGAACACATATATGGCTTTTAATATAATGGATCAAAAAAGTTCAGAAAAAGAAAGACTTAAAAGCAAATACAGAAAAATGTTAACAGTGCTATATTTTCCGAATTTTTACAATCAAAATATAATAATTATCAAGTAAAAATATTAATCAAACTTTTCAAGAGCTAAGACTTCAGTAAAGAACCAGCAAAGATAAATGTTACTGTAAATCAAGAATCTATTTTTAATGAACATAATAATCATCATCATAAATATAAATAGCCTTCTTCTATTTGACAGGCACTATTCTAAGTGTTTTTTATATGGTAATCATTTAATCCTCACAACACCCTTTAAAATAGTAATGATTATGTCTCCACTAAGGAAACTGAGGCACAGAGAGTTCAAATCACTCTCTCCAAACTACTAAATGGCAAAGCCAGAATTTGACCCGAAGCAGGCTGGGTCCAGAGTCCGTTCTTGATTGTCATGCTCTGCTGCCTTGCTCCCCAGAGCTATGGGGTTCAAAAGGACTTGAGAAGATTTCCTGAGCAAGTTTGGGGAAAGAGCCCAGGTGACTGCAAGACCAAGGGGTCGGCCATAAGACTGGGAGACACTCAATTGCAGGTGAGGGCTCTGTGTGTGGAAAACTCTGGGGATCAAGTAGATGGCAGGGCTGTTGTTTGGCATGGTCCAAACAGTTCATATAATAGAGCCACAGTCTGAGCCCAAAGCAACCTGTTACACCTGTGCTCTTCCAACTCTAACCAGGTGCCTCTCACCACGAGACTGTTGGCCTGGCATCTAGGGAGATTGAAGGCCTCAATCTGTTTTCCTGCATCCTACAAACTAGATAAAAGAATGATGTAGGGGTAGAGGTAGGGGAGGAAGTCTGTTAAAGATTGGCAGACTACCACCGAGATAACGTGCCTTCAGCCAAGCCCCCTTCTGGAGCCCCAGAGACCGCACTCCCCAGCAATGCTGAGCAGAGAGAAAAAGAGCTGACACCAGACTACAGAGTGACCATCCAGGCAGGGCTTCCCATACACTGACACCCTGGGGTTATTATTGCTTTGGGTATATGAGATCACTCGGAATGGAATGCCTCATTATAGGTTTAAACCCAAGCTATAAATCAAACGTTTCTCCTTTAATATAAGGAAGTTGCAGATTATTTTCAAGAACACCTGGTGCAAAGTGAGGTAATCTTATATGGTAAGGAGGATGAATAACTTAAACCGCATTCTCATAAATTTCTGTAACCTGGAAGGAAGCCTTTAAGGCTATCTGCATACATGATGTGTCTGATTTTTCCTTGAATAATGTGCGAAGTGTTTTAAACAGACCAGCAAATTTGCAGAGTTCTAAACCCTCCCTTGGATTCTGCTTTGCTTTCTGTATGTAGACAAGCATCGAAAATTACCAAGGATTGCTTTCTTATTTTGACTAAATGTTCTTTTTTTTTCCATGCAGAGAGATCTTGTTGACAATTATTTCTTCATTCTGCATCGCAGACTTCCAGTTTGCAGAGGTAGAAAAATCAATATGAATAGCTTAGTGCTGACAAATGAGGCTCCAATTACCAATACTTGTATGCAATATGGCAAAGATTTTCATCCAGTTAACTCTACTGTTTTCTTTTTTTCATGGTGTTTGGCATAGGTGGACTTAATTATTATTCATAACTATATCTGTAAGCACTGTTTTCCTCTGTTTTTCCTTCCAAATGTTCTACTGATTTTAAAATGAAATTATTTTGAGACTAGAATCAACAACTTTTGAACGTAAGATTCTCTAGGTTTACCAAATAAGGGCATTTTCATTTTAGATTTTGTATTCTCTTCTTGGATCAAATAATGAAGAGTTGGAGAAGCATGGACACTAAGGACCAGATAATAGTCTTTCAATAAAGCTATTAACATTCTAATGCTAGATTTGAGTATATCCACTGATGTGGTAAGCCAGTGCTTTTCAAACTTTAATGTACATGTGACTCATCTGAAGATCCTGTTAAAATGAAGAAGATTCTCTTTCAGTAGGTCTGGAAATGGCCCAGGCATCTCCAGTTCTAAAATCCTCTCAGTGATGTGGATGCTGCTGGTCATCAAGGGTGAAAGCCAGGGTTAAAGAATGTTTGCATCCATTAGGTTCCTGGCAGAAACAGATGGCATACTCAAATTGGAAATTTGAGGAAAGATTACTTAAGGGCTGATTTATAAATGTGTGGACATCATTCAGAAAAGTAGCAAGAGATGGTGTAGTGCCTCTGGGCTGGCAGCACCTGGAAGGCAACATGAATCCTAGATCTCAAGGAGCAAGGACAGAGAACAACCCGGAGAGGGATGAGTAGACTGAGTGCAACCTTGGCCTTCAATAAGGGGACTGAGCCAACCCATAGTGACTCTGCAGGGGGAAAAGGTGGGAAGTGGGAATAAATATCTCACCTCACTCTCCTCCTGCCCTTCAGCTCACCTGCCAGGGCCTCCTATTATCCAAATCCAACCAAAAGCAGTAGAGCCAGGGAGCCTGCTCAATGCCATCCACACAAGAGGACCAAAGGGGAAATTTAAGAAAGATAGGTACTCCATAGTCTTACATGTTACTGACGCTTTGGGTTGCAGGTAAGACGTGTTCTTTTGCAGTCTGGAGACTAAAAAGAGGCAAAGACTGGTAGGACTGTAATATGATAAAAGTACACAAGTCAGTCTTTAATTGTTACAATGATCTGGGTTAACGTCAGAGTTAAAAAAAGAAATGCTTGTAGTAGAAGAAGTTGGGCTACTTTAGGTGAGATTTTATTTTGCAATTGATCTGATTATTTATAGAAGCTTTTAAATAGTTTTCATTATGCTAACGGTCCCACATGTCAACAGACTTTCTTGAACCCCTAATATAATTGGGTCAATTTCAGAGCAAGAGTGAAATCTCCTGCTGTAAAATACATTGTAGGCCACTGACATATATATATATATATATATATATTTGCTTTATATATAACTATATAATATATAAATAGATATATATTTGCTTTAATGTCACTATTTTAAGTACTGTATATGGTGACTTTGTATTTAGGGTTAAAGTGGTTTACAAAAGCCACATGTCCTAAGCCCTCATTCCTAAAGCCAGTTGAAGCCCACCTTATATTTTTTTTCTGCTGTGGCTTCAGTTTCTTCATGAAGGGAGTGGATAGGATTATATTTCTTCTAAAATCCCTTCCAGTTCAGACGGCTTGACATTGAAGTAGAAAATGTTTAAAAAATTAACATAAGTCTATTAATATGTCAGAAAAATGAATAACTTTTTGTATAAGAAGAATACAATAGTAAATACATAAACATAAGGAAATTTTAAAAAATAATGTGTTTTACTTGTGTGTTGGGGGACCCCTAAGATCACAATCTTGGTTTTGTGATTCCCTGGGAAGACTAAGCATGTAGTCTTGATGGTTGGCTATGATTTATTACAGCAAAAGGATACAAAGCTGAACCAGCAGAGGGAAAAGGTGCGGGGGACAAAGTCTGGAGGAAACCAGGCATAAGCTTCCAAAGGTCTTCTCCCAGTGGAGCCACACACTTCATGCCTCCAGAGCGAGTTGTAACCACACATGTGAAGTATCTGCCAGGGAAGCTCAGTAGAGACTTGAGGCCCAAGGTTTATGTTGGGACTGGTCACACAGACACCCTCTGCTTAGCAGGTCCCAAAATTTGAGATCCCAGAAGACAAGCAGGTTTGGAGTATAAACCTTGTTGTTTGCACAGGTTAGGCCCAGTGTGCCACCCATCTGTCAGAGTCGTGGGAATATTCCTCAAACTCAGGTCTCCAGATGCCTGCCTAGAGCCAACCTTACAAACAGGCCTTTCTGAGGGTAACAGTCTTAAGCCTGTATGTTAATTCTTTCTGCACAATGTGCTTCACAAGCCTGGGGAAGACTTGAGGTTACATATATTTATGAAATTATTTTTATTCATATTAGTTTTTAAATTCCATATCTACCTAGATGAGCAGAAAGTCTAGTATCTCTCTTAGGGTCCTTTTTACCCCAATCATCTAAATACTCCATGGGCTTACTCATTCCAGAAGGCACAGGATAGAGTTCAACTCCTTGTGGAGAAAGGAAGAATTAGGGAATCTTGTTCACTGGCAAGAGCCCAGATTTTATTCCTGTTGCTTCCGTGGCTAACGCCTGGTGTAATACATGAGAGTTTGCACGGTATGATACTATCTCTATTCATTGGTATAAAGGAGGCTACAATTATTATTGAGGAAGAAAAGGGAGGTCTTTTTCCCCAGTGTTAATCTCACATGTATTTATCCCATGTCACCTAGGCCAGGGCTCCAGGTTCACAGATCTTTATCCAGGCTTTCAATGATGTAGCCATGGTTTTCTCTCCACACGTGTGCACCCCCTTCCCTCATTGTGAGTTCCTTTTTGGCAGCTTTTGGTATCTTTCTTTTTTTCTTTTTCTTTTTAACATTTTTTTTTCCAGACTGACCCAAAACCACTTTAAATCATTAGAGATTTTAATACCATTAATCTTCAAAAGGGAAGAGGTCAAGTCTCCATTCCTTTCCTTCCAGAAAACTTCTTGGCCTACTTAAAAATTTGCTTAACCTAGAGAACTCTGAGTTCAGTCCCCCAAGGGGTATTAGTTGGGACAGCCATTTTTTTTTTAAGTAGGCTCCACGCCCAACGTGGGGCTTGAACTCACAACCCTGAGATCAAGAGTCATATGCTCGACTGACTGAACCAGCCAGGCACCCCGGGATGGGACAGCCTTTATGAAGCTGAAAATGATCTGTCACACCATTCCTCAAGAGCAATGAATATCAACTGGTCTATTTTCCTAACTAATGGGCTGTTCCAATAAGTCTTCTGAGAACAAAGATCTACTTCAAGGTAGGTAGTCTCTGTGAATACAGGCCATATAGAAAGCACCAGCACCTTTTACATGGCAGCTTCTCTTATGTTACTACACTACAAAAATATGCTGAATAAGGTCTGTGAGGGTCATAGGTGAAGAGCCAGCCCAGCCCCCAGTAAAATGGCAATGCAGTAGCACTTCTCCACCGACCCCCTCCCGGTCCCTGGGTGCCACTTCCATCCCTCAAACATATTCTCAGAAAGGATGATGAGAAGTCACTGAGACCTTAAATGAGATTTAAATAAAAGTACAATTTCTCTTGTAAGGACTTGCATTTAAAGCCATATCTCTTTTTGTGATACTCAACATCCCACCTGCTAATGAGGGAGTTATTGGCATCCAAAAGAAGTACAGGTAGGATTTCCTCAAGAGCCCAGAAATGAGACCGTGGTTCCGAGGAAGCCTGGCCTTGCCTGCCTGCATAAATTGCCTGCACAGACTTAGGCCTATTGTGTAAGTTAGGCTGTAGAGAGACCATAATGTCTCTAGGAAGAATCTATCTACAAGAAGTTTACTTCTTGGGGCGCCTGGGTGGCTTAGTGGGACCTGACCTTCGGCTCAGGTCATGATCTCAGGGTCCTGGGATCGAGCCCCACATCAGGCTCCCTGCTCAGAGGGGAGCCTGCTTCTCCTTCTCCCCCTTGTTCCTGCTCTCTATCGCTACCTCTCTCAAATAAATAAATAAAATCTTAAAGAAAAAAAAAGAAGTTTACTTCTTTCTAAGCTAAATGAGCCAGGGGGATAGGGTAAGGGAAAGGAATGAAAAAGAAAAAAACAAAACCAGAAATCATCCCTGAAAAAGGAAAATGATCAGGGTGAAAGGAATTTTAAATAAATACTACTTGGAAAATGAAATATTAAGACTGAAAACGAGTACGTGGTAATAAAAAGAAGTCTTACTAACCTCCTTAAGTATTAATAGTGGCATTGGTATATTCAAAATGTATTAATGAATTACTTACTTAAAACATTTGTTGAATACTTACTAAGTGTTGGGTACTGTATTAGATGTTGGAAATCATGTTGTGAACTTGGACAAGGTTCCTACCCTCAGGGACTTTGAATCTAGTGAGAAGCAGACCTTGTTCGAGTATCTACACGTATGTTGAACGATATGCAGAGAAATGCAGCTGGGTATGGCGTGTGTAGTAAGGGCACTTAATCTAATCTGGAACATCAGGGGAAACCTTGCCTGAGAAAAGGACATTTAAGGGAAGAACTGAAAGATGAGTAGATGAGATGGAAGGCAACTTCATGATAAGAGATAAGCAATTAGCTGGCACAACACAGAAAGTCTTCATGACATGCTCAGAGGTGAGTGTTTATTAAAGGAGATCCATGAAATTGTCAGGAAAGCTGTGATTTGGACATATGTGGGTAGCATTTTGCTTATATAGATTATATCTATCAATGTTTTCCATATTAGAAATAAAAATGGAGAATGTGAAGAAAATATTTAGGGGTTTATTGAAAAAATAAGCCCATTACATGTTAACATCAGTAGCATATTTTAATGAAAAAAGCCCTATATTTTCCAAAACAAAGAAATTATGAGAAGAGTGACATTGTTTTACATTTTTGCAAATTTCTCCAATGTCTGGCTTAGGAGAATCCAGAAGGAGTCGCATCTCTTTCTGCCTTCACTCAGTTTTAACATGTTATTTTGGTTGAAGTGCTTGAAAAATATCTAGCATCACACAGATGTGTAGTTGGAAAAAAGAGTATTTTAACAGCCTTTTCAGACGATTATAGATATTTTTAAAATGCTGCACCAAAAACTTGAAAAGTGGTAGTTATTAAAGGTTAACTATGGAAATAAGGAAATGCACTTATATTAAATAACTTTCACGCTCAGTAATAGCAAAATCCATTGGTCTATCTTACACTTTAAATGGATCTTTGCCCATATATTATGACATCATTCATTGGTCATTTGGAAGTATATGGTTTCCTTGAGTTATGAAGATCTTCCAAATGTGGACACATTTCATCATACAATTTTTAAAGATCACATTTATTGATATCACCAGTTGATATCATCAGAAAAGCTTAAAGTGTTGCAAAGTTGACAAGCTCACAGTGGTGGTTCAAAGTTGTCCAGAACTCTAATTTTTGCTGGGAAGCTTAAATATTATCCGTGACAGCAAATACTTTTCCTCGAAGTGATGGTCTCAGTCCATTAAAAAAAAAGGTCTGACAAATACTTAAGGTTGAGTTACCATAGTTTTTTAGTTGTTCTTTCAAGTAAAAAGGAGTGCTCTATAAAAAATGTGACTACTTCAGTTTGCAACTCAATTGCCCAAGTGGTTTTTTTCCCCCTCAAGATAGTCATCATACTTAGATGTGCTGCAGAAGTGACTTATGAGTTCCTCTCCTTATCAGTGACTAGAATATCCAGGGACTAATAGTGCAATTTGCTGCCACAGCCTTGATTCTTGCTAAGGCTTCACTGCTTTTGTACTCCTAGTGCAAATGTCAACACTGGGAAAGAAAATAGTATGTTAGTAAAATTAGGAAAAATGTTTTGACCTCATGGACTCCCTGAAGGGCCTCAGGGACCCTCGTGTGTCCACAGACCACACTTTTAGAAGCATTGCTCCCTAAGCATCCAAACAGACTAAAAAAGAATTTCTACAAAGGAAGAACAAAAAATTCAGCTTGTCTCTGTCATACTAAATGTGAGAATATAATGGGGCAATTGAAATTTTGAAAGATACAGTTTGTAACTCAAGATGTCTTACATATTTTTGGTAAATACATCATTCTCCCTGCTAAAAGACAAATATTTCATGGAGATCAAAAAACAAAATTCATTCACATACTATTTCAAGGAGACCTATCTAAAAAAAAGTGACTCAAAAGAGATAAAAAGAAAAGGATGCATAAATGTATTTAAAAATCTGAAAATATAAAGGAAACGAGAATCTGAATGTTATGGAAGTATAATTCACATCAGAAATCATTAAACAGAACAAAGACAGCTGTTTTTATTGGCCATGGTTTCATTCCACAAGCAAGGAACTACTGCCCTAAACCTTTATGAACCAAATATATTATCTATTAAAATAAACACAATAAAAACAGGCATACAAATACAAGTAGAAGTTGAAAGAAAAATACTAGAAATGGTAAATAAAATCTTTCTTAGATCAAGTAGGAAAGGGAGAAAGGCAGGCTACAGAGCATCCAAAAAACACATGATGATTTTATATCCGTTTTGCCTCCTGCAGAACAAGACAGGCTTTAAGCTACAGGAAGAGGAAATATTATCTCTCTTTGAGACTTGAGCAGTGGGGTCTATGCTTTGAGGGTAGTAGATTTATGTAAATGATTTCCTGAGTGGTGAGTCTAATATCGAGGCTGAGATTTCACATGTGGCCTGATATATGAACCCCAGAGATCAAGTGTATCTTGTAAACCAGATAATTTCAATTTCTTGGGTTCTCTCTATTTATGTCCCGTTATTAACATCTATTCTTAAGTAAACATTCCATCCTTGTTCCAGTTGTATTATAGGGAAGCTGGAGAGGATCAAGAATCTTCTTCGATATCTCTAGCTTTTAGAACAATGTCTTGTATACAATAGGTGCTCGATAAATATTTATTGAATGAATGAACCAGGGCCTCTCTAACCTCTAATCCTTAGACTAGCATGGTGGGGAAGCAGAGAGGCAGTGAAGATCCGCCCCAAATCCATATAACAGCCAGACATACACGGTCCAGCTATCATTTCCCATTGTGGGAAATTTAAACTTCACCACCACCCTTGGAGGATTTGAGCTGTATTTTATTCAGGAAGGTGGCCATTCCCTTGCATCATCATTCTAGAAAAGAGCATATAGTGGAAGTATGTGGGGGGGGGGGAGGGAGGCGGGGTGCATAAGTATTCAAATAACCTCCTGCAAGGGCAAGGATGCTCAAGACTAGGCTCCCGCACATTAACCACACCCCCTGTGAGTGTCTTCCCAGCTGCTCCATGATGCTCTGAGATGAGGCGCTCCCGGGCCTGAGCCGAAAAATTAACTTAATACGTTTCTCAAATAGGTCAGGGCTGCCCAGGCTTTAGGAGCTGCGGGGCTCCAGGAAGCTGAGCGATGCACAAAACAGGAAGGGTTAGTGGAAGAGCAAAGGCGAGAGGCCTGGAAATAGACGGCTCACTGCCCAGATAAGACTGACACGGTTAACAATGGAAACAATACCAAGGAGGGGAGACCCTCCAGCCACAGAGAAGCCTGTACCAAGGCACTTGGGCACAACCCACTTCTCCTGACAAGGAAACTGTTCCGAGGCCTGAGCTAAAAGAGTGCCTGCGGCAAAGTCCATTTTAATAGCGTAAGGATTCACCTCCTCCGTGGCGGTGGGAATCAGAAACAGGCAAACGCAAAGCACCAGTTAGGCTGGGAGGCTGGGGGCTCCTTGTGAATTGCACGTGAATCTCAAGCTTCAAAGCCCTGGGGAGCAGAGGTGACAGGCCCTGAAGCAGATGCCCCGGCACTACGGGCCACGTGGTCCCAGAAATGACCCAGGGCTTTGTAGTTGAGGACTCGAGCCAGGAAATCCGGGCCCTTGATATGTTGGAGAGGAGACAGCAGAGGGCTGCCATTATGAGCATTTTGTGAGATTTTTTTTTTTTTTTTAATGCATTTGACTCTACCAAAGGGTCCCTTCCTCTGCTGGTTGCCCCCTTCTGGGATCACATATCTTTTGGGGGCAGAAAATCCTGCCCTTATAGCTGAGCCGGCTTCTGGATTCTCACTTCCTCTGCATTTTCTCTAGTGTATTCAGGTTAAGTTGGAAAAATATTCCAAGGGGAAAGCAGCAAAACCACAGGTTTTTGTAATTAATGCGGCAAACTGGCCAGGTTTTTAATATTCATGAGCATTGTTTGATGTCTGTATGTCTGAGTAAAAGCATATTTGGAAAAGAAATTGAAACTATTGTGAGTATATGATGAATATTTAATAATCAAATGCAATAGTATGTTTAGCACTCAAATATACTATTTTAAATTGGAAAGGTACACTATAAAATTTTGCCAGTATTACCTATGAACGGTGGGATGAGGTGCTGTGTGGATAGATTACTTTTGATTTTGTACTTTGCGCTTTGTATTTTTGAACAATGGGCTTTTGTAATTAAGATATTACTTAAACAATACTGTTATAGTCTAGGCTAGTTCTAGAAATAATAATAAAGTGAGAACATTTTGATTTGGGAGCTCCATTCTCGTGAACCCTCTTTCCTCTGTATCTTTCATCCCCCATGAAAATCTTTCTCTTTCACATAGAATATAATAAGAGTTTAAATAATGAAATTTTGATTCGATAATAATTAAAGCCTTAAGCTAAAGGAATTAAAAACAGACATTGGGACTCGTCTGGCTTCCAGTGTTTTAGGAAAACAATAGATGTAATAACAGAAGCGATCCTTTCCCATTCTCCCGAAGCCAGCGAAACCCTAAACTATCCACCCAACCTCAAACTAAATTACTGAAAAGAAGAAGGATTTTCCCTTTCAAAACCAAGTATGATCAGGCTCATGGTACTTTCACTCCAGAAGTTTCTTGGTTACAATCCAAGGGAATATGCGAGAAGCTGGAGTTGTAGGTATTGGATTGAATGAATTGGGTAGAGATAGTGAGCCTGGTGTCAGAGGTGGTGCTACTCAGGGAACAGACCAGTCCACTTTCATGGTGAGCCACCAGCAATGAATGAGTCTTGGTTTCCACCCAGCTGTGTCTGGGGAACCATTTCATTCTGAGCGTCCAATGAGGTGGGGGAGTGTGGCAAATGCTTAATCATCAGCTCTCTGAAAAACAGAAAAGGCAGAGACAGAGGACGGGAGGGAGGAAGAAAATTCTGATCTGTAGTGTTTCCCAATATCCATGGCCAATTATAGGCTACCTGCCTGACAGCAAGTCACTGAACCTGGGTTTGGGAAGAGATGTACAACGTTGGCTCTCCCAAACCAAGCCGTATCACTGTAGTCCACCACTAACCTGTTTCACCTTTCAGGTGCTTGCTGAGAAGCTCACCAGGTTTAACTTTAAAATCTCCCTGTTCCATGGTGAAAAGCTGAGATCTGCTGCCTAATGAGGTATTATTTTTGGAGGCAAGCGCGCGAGCTCTGACCATTGGCTTATTATTTGCAATATTGCCCTAGAAACCCATTATTAGAGGAGCAATAGGTATATGGAAAGGAAAAGAAATTACTTTGGCTCAGAGCAAACACTATAACAGCGACACCAAAGTGGAGGAAATGGAGTCCAGGATCCTGTGCATCAACTGGTAGGTAATGAGAGCCTGAACTCCTAAAGGAGAAACCCACAGCAGAGCCCCGAATTAGCATATGCCAATTTATCTCAGGTTCTAATGTAGGCAGAGAGGCTCCTAAATGAATAATTGCTGAAGGGGCAATTGTGGGAGTCATCTTTTGAAGAGATAAGTTTTACTATTTTTTTTCCCAGGCCACTGCAAATACGAGCTTAATAATCCTTTCAATGGGTACTGCGTTATCATAAAATAATCTAAATGCTACTAAATGGTATTTAAAATGATTTCCAGACACCGGCAGACTCAAGTGAATGGCAATTCAGCTGCTAATGCATCTCTAATACAGCATGTGAGAAGGTGCGGTAATCAGGTCACATTGCTGGGATCAAAATCCTTCTCCATGATTCTTTCTGCTTCCACGTTTTAGCCCCATCTGGTTTGGGGCCCTCTGCCTCATTTCTCACTTCTTTATATCTTTCTGTAGTTCTCTGCCCAGATCCTGCCCAGACTCGGGCTGGGGTATACAAAGGACGGTGTCTGCCATTTCCTCCCTTCGTGCAGAGCTTCTGGGAAGGGGGAACGGGAGATGAAGGTAGCCTTCCCTGAAGCCCCAAAGAGCACTATAACGGGATGAGGTGCTGTGTGGATAGGACATATAGGATATATTACTTTTGATTTTGTACTATAAGTGTAATTAAGATATTACTTAATACTGTTATAGTCTAGGCTGAGAAGCTTATGAAAATGAAAGCTGTGGGCATTGTACTTCATTATGCCTTCCACCTGACGGTGTGAGCTCTGATAGCACAGAGACCCGTGGGAAGGGAAGGTTCGAGGCAATCCAGAGGTGAAAATATCCATGACTCCACTGTAACTATGAGACAGAAATTTCAGAAGTTCAAACCCATGACTTAATCATTTCCTGTCCGAGTGAGATCTACAAAAGGCTATGCTTAGTATCCCCAGAGCTAGTACATCACTGACATATGTACATTTCCAGCACCCTCGAAATCAGGGAAGTCGTGCCGAGGAAGGGCACACTTGCCCTCCTGTTTCTCTACGAAGACACATAATAATGCAGGAGGGAGAGATACCGTTTGGATCAAAGACCTTATTTTTGGTGGCTTTTTTGGAAGGAGAATAATGGAATGTGCTCAGCTCTTAATTTGTTTTTGGTTGTTATTGTTCTTTTTTTTTTTTTTTTCTTTTCTTTTTTACTGAATTTGTTTTGAGAAAGAATTTCAGATCCACTCCAGGAGACAGGCTGCAGCCCTGCCCTCCCTGCCCCCGCCGTGGGGACTAGAGGTGGGGAATTCAAAGTATCTCCTAGCTCCCTTTTCCAGATTACAGCAAAATGTCAAGAACCAGGCAGAGGAGGGCTGGAAGCACAGGGACATTTACATCTCACACTGCTGACAGGCAGCCAGCTGGTGATGGTGCCCTGGAGCAGTCACGCAGAGAGACGCCACCGCGGAGCCCGGGGAGCGGGCGGCATGAGGGGCCGCAGCCCCTCGCTGGCGAGGGTGCCAGGAGAATGGTGGCTTGCGGAACAGCAAGTCTGCTGCTTCCGGGCGTCCGGCACAGAGGTCTGCAAGCAGACACGGGGATAAACTGGGGTAAAGACGGAGGTTGTGGGGGTCCCTCAACGTACTCTCTGCAGGTGACTCTCCTGGAAAAGAGGAATTAGCCAGAAAAGGAGGTTTCAGGACCTGGGTCTGCCAGGTGCTGAGAAGCCAATGTGCACAAATACAGAATCAGGGTTAATGAGAGGCAAGCTATCCCAAATAAATAGAGCAGCCGGCTCGGGCAGGCCCTCTGGCTGAGGGTATCACGTTTGTCTCTTGATTTTCTGGAATGTTGTCAATCAATGTCAAACAATCACCACATAAAATCTGAGTCAACTGGAAAAGAGACCTCAGGTACAATGCGCTACAGACAAATTTATCTGACCTAAGATTAATGGAGCAGCATGAAATTCACTCAAGTCCTCAACCCAGGATTTGGAAAGTCAAAATATTTTTCAGGTCACGGTGAGAATCCCCTGAATGGTGGTGAGGGATGGCTGGGATTAACCGACCGGATGTGGCAGGGTTCAGGGAACAATGCTACAACATAATCTATCTGGGAAGGATATTTTCCCTTAGAGGAGAAAAATAACATTAGTTAGAATTTTTGAGGTTGGGTCATAATTTCCAGGATAGAAAGTTTCTCTCTCCACCCACACCCAATAACATCTGAATATGAAAAATATTGTCCAGTATCGATTAAAGTTGTTTGACTGTATGTACCTGGTGTGGCCAGTGGCGTGGGGAAATGGGTCCTCTCAAAACCTGAGAGGTTAAAACGGGGTGCAGTCCTTTGGGAAGGTGATTGGGTAACACATGCTCTTTGCCCTACAGGTTCTATTTCTAAGAATTTATCCCATAGGTATATTTGCCAAATACACACAGATATATGTACATTGATGTCATTGTACCAGTATTTAAAATAGCAAAACACCAGAAACAAACAAAAGGTCCTTCTACAGAGAATGGTTGCATAAATTGTGTAGAGTCCTACAATGAAAATATTGTAGCCATCAAAAGATGAGGCAAATCTTTTTGTGGCCAATGTGCAATATGTCCATGGTAAGTGGAAAAAACAAGTGGCAAAACAGAATAGGATAATCCCACTTGTGTTAAAAGAAGAAGCATATGTATGTTTATACAGGAATTGCAGGAAGGCTTATGTAAAAAACAACAACAACAACAACAAAACCCCAACAACCCCAACAACTGCCAAGCATGTTTACACTTGGGAAGGTAGTTGCATAGCTTGTGTTTTCCATTTTTTGAACTCAGGGCATTTTATTCTCAATGCCCATGCTTTCATAATACTCTGCTCTGTCGTCCTGCCACATCCATCGCAAATTATACCCAACAGGCAGCAATAATTATTACTTTAAATCAACAAGTATATTAATTTCCCAGGGCTGTCAAAACAAACTGGGTGGTTTACAACAAAAGAAACTTATTTTCTTACAGCTATGGAGGCTACAAGTCCAAAATCAAGGTGTCAGCAGGAACTTTGAGGCTGTAGGGAGAATCCTTCCTTGCCTCACCCTAGCTTCTGGTGACTGACTGGCACTCTTTGGCATTCTTTGGTTTGCAGTTGCAAAGTCTGGCCCCTTCAGTCTCTGTCCTGGTCCTTACAGGGCACTCTCCTCTAATAAAGATACTGAATTTCATTTGGATTTAGTTCAATAGAGAATTCACAGAATTTTAGAGCTGGATGGAGCTTACAAGTCTTGTGTTCTTTTCAAATCTTAAAGAGATGTGTCTTGTGTTCTTTTTAAATCAGAACTCCCCATGGTAAGTACAGCAGCAAACCAAGAGAGTCAAGAAACAGGGTGTCAATTCTGTTCCTACCACGCTGAGTAGCTGAGTGACTTGTACAAACTCATTAAATCATTTCTTATCATGTAGGAAATAAAACTGATTTCTAATGGTCATTCCACTATTAAATTCTAGGGGACTCTAACTTTTTTACTTTTACCCTTTTGATCAGTCTTAAATTTTGATGTGTCCTGTATTCACTTTACAATAATTTAAGACTGGGAAAAATAGAGGTCAATTTCTGCTGGCACTTCCACATCGGTAAAGAGGAGTCATTCGGGATGCAGAAATGCAGGTGGTCTTCCAGATTTGCTAGAGGGAGCTCTGCCTTTTAACTCCCCTGATTCTTAAAGCTGATGAGACCAGCAGAGACCCTGAGAAGTGGAATATTTGAAAGCAGAAAGGAATGACCCCACACCTCCAAGCCGTTCGACCTCTACCCCATGTCATCCAAAGAGGGTATGGAAGGGAGAATGGGAAGCAGAGGGTATGCTGCCTATCTGGGTTATCCCCCAGTGGGGCAATGTTGGGCTTGATTGACCATTGCACAAGTGACAGGGCAGGTAGTGATGGGAAAAACTAAAAGCACAGTCTCTGGAGTCCAGTGGTGGACTTGAGCTCTGCGGCTGACTGGCTTAGCAAAGCAACCTTGGGGATGACACCTAACCATCCTAAGCCTCCAGTTCCTCATCTGTAAAGTGGAGGTAATCATCCTATTAGAACACTGTCCTGAGGATCAAATAGAATGTGGAAAGCATTTAGCATGGTGCCAGGCACATATGAAGTGCTCATTAGATGACAGTTTTATCATGATTTCTGCTCCCTGTTTCATTTCTACTTTGCTGTTATAGTGAATCTGAGTTGTTTCCAAGCTATTAAAAAGCAATAAAAGTAGTAATACCAAAGTAGTGACACAAAATAATGTTTTGTAATAAAGATACTGAATTTCATTTGGATTTAGTTCAATAGAGAATTCATAGAATTTTAGAGCTGGATGGAGCTTAGAAGTCTTCTGTTATTTCTTAGGTGGAAAACCAAGGCCTTGAGTTATTTGCTAAAATCACAGAACTTGTTAGAGGCAGAGTTGGAACTGGAAGCCACAACCCCGAGCTTCTGTCCTAGAGTTGTGTCCACTGCATTAGAAATTCTGATTTCCATGAGAAAGCGAATAAGAAGAAAAAAAACAGAAGCATTCTTTGCAGTGTGGAATGTTAGAGAAAATTCTAAACCTACTAGATCCCTTCTGGGACTAAAGGGTCAGCTTATTGAATATAAAACTTGATCTATACTGACCCATGGCTTCTAAGAAAAAGCTCTGAATGAAGGGGATACAAAATAAAGATACGAATTTTCTTCCTTCCTCTCTCTCTCTTTCTTATTTCTTTCTGATTATTTTCATTTGGACACTGGACATGACTTAATCAGGACTGCCAAATTGTAGCTGTAAAATGATTGCCAACAAAACCATTAACTGTCCTAAAAAAATGAATAATAAATTATTGGACTCCATGATTAAGTGGCAAGGACACCTTATAAATAGTATGTGTGCATTGAGCAATGAGGCCATGTCAATTTCTTAAACACACACACAAGGCAATAAAGAACACAGGATTAGTGCTTAATTGAGAATATTGGAAGATTAAAGCTTCCCTAGGGGTGTGAAGGGAAAATGCCAGCATTTGTGAGGACTTGTATTATACTGTCCTGCTGGAAATTATTGCCACCAATAGCATATAAATATGAATTCTAATATCGAGCTCATAATGTGTTTTCTGAGATGCAAACACTGATTATATTATGGTACAGTGGGTAGAACTTTGAACAAGAATTGTCCAGACCTGGATTTTGACCCCAGGCCTCCACTGACTCCTTTGTTTCATAATTCTACACCACTCAATTTGTTTTTCACTGACCAAGATTCCTAATCAATAAAACAGAATAACTTCCAGCATAAGGATATATATATTTAAATTTTTTTTAGGATTATGTATATTTACATACACACTGAACATATATTTGTATCTAGAAAAGTAACTTCCTCTATTGCCAGGGTTAGATTTTCTGTAAATCCTAGAAATGTGAGAATTTTTAGTTTAGGAACCTAAGATTTTATGGAAAAAATAGAAATAGTGAATGAGAATTTTAGCTAAATTTATGGAACTTAAATATATATATATATATATTAACATCCACTAACCATGTTAAAATAGCACATTGCATACAATAAATGACATTTTATGTGTCTGCAGGAGGCTGAATTCTAAGACAGCCCCCGATACCCCCACTACCTGATGTACACACCCTGTGTAATCTCCTCCCCTTGAGTGTGGGCAGGATCTGAGAAAAGAATGGGATATCACTCCCAAGGTTAGGTTATGTTACATGGCAAAGGTGAAAAGATTCTGAAGATTAATTAAGATCCCAAGTCAGTTGACTTTTGAATTAATCAAAAAAAGAGATTATCCTGAGTGACCCCAACTTAATCAGATGAGCCCTTTATAAGAGGGTGTAGAGGTCAGATATCGAAGAAACAGAGACTCTCTCCAAGACACCATGAGTTCTAGAGCTGCAAGAAAATGAATTCTGCCAACAACCGCATGAGCCTGGAAGAGGACCCCAAGCCACAGAAGAGACCCCCAGCCTTAGCCAATGCCTTGATTGCAGCTTTGTGAGATCCTGAACAGAGGACCCAGCTAAGTCATGCTTGAACTGATCTATGAAAACCAAGATAATAAAATGTGTGTTGTTTTAAGCTATCACATTTGTGATAATTTGTTAAATAATGATCCCAAAGGAATACAGTGTCTTAATTTAGTTTGTGGGACCATGTATAATATCTGTTTGTATTAGTTTCCTATGGCTGCTGTAACAAATTGCCACCAACTTAGTGACTTCCACCACAACACCTTTATTCTTATAATTCTGGAAATCAGAAGCCCAAAATCAGTTTCACTGGGCTAAGGTGAAAGCTCTGAGGGAAGAATTTGTTTCCCTGCCTTCTTCAGCTTTTTGCCTTCTTTGGTTTATGGCCCCTCCCTCCATCTTCAAAGACCATCTTCGAAGACCATCATTCCAATCTCTGCTTCTGTCATCCATCACCTTCTCCTCTGACTCCGACGCCTCCTGTGTCTCTCTTATAGGGATTATTGTGATTCCATCAGGCCAACTAGATAATCCAGGATAAGGATAATCTTCCCATCTCAGTCCCTAACAATCACATCTTCGAAGTCCCTTTGGCCATATAAAGTAACATTCACAGATTCTGAGGATTAGGATATGGATGTCCATCTCATGCGCATAAAACTCCATTCTAAGGTTCCCAAAGGTCTCATCCAGTACATTGTTGTTTCATCCTGAGATGACCCTTTGAGCTGAGGGTGAGACATCAGTGATGGTGGTAATGATTCTTAGAAACTCTGGACCCTTCATTCTTCTAATGAGCAGAACTCCAATTTCTCAGGGTCAGCGTGTTTGAGGCATTAGTAAGTTTGTTGGCCATGAAGCATATTTGTCCAGACACCCTAGACTATGCTCTCTACTTTTTCTTAGAAAGCATAAGTGTGGGCTAAGCAGTCCTGTTTTGAAGTTCTATTTGTAAGTCCTTAGAGAGTTATGGAGAATCATTAGTATCTTGTTCTGAGGATCTATCCTTAGACTTTCTTAATGCTTCTGCATAAAGTAGAATCTTTAAGTATCAGGCCTTTATAATTTCATTTCCATGAAAAGCTTCACCTCTCTGTTATTCTTTGCAAAGTACTGGATGCTTTAGCAGTTAGCAGGAATGCTGTGTGGTGCCAAAGCACACTGACTCTCTAACCTGAATATGCTGCCTGTGGTTTCTTTGGTTCATTTACAAACTCAATCAAATGTACAGTGATGGCCTCCTGAAAATATCATCAAAAGGACCTGTTAACAATACAAAGCTGAGTTCATTTTTACCATGGCAAGGGTAATAGTTACAGAGCAAATACTTGTGTAATTGCCACTCACTATCTTGACAGAATTTGAGTGCATCTATAGCAGAGGACAAAATCAGGATATTCATGGAGTTTTGGAGTCTGGTTTAAGGCAAGTCATTCAATGTGGACAGATGACTAAGGCTAGGTGAGAAGTGTGATATAATAGTCTAGCACTGGTGGATACAACAAGGCAGGGCCAATAGAGGCGAGCGCTCAAAGAATCTTGGAGGATGAACAGTCGTTTCAGTTGTTTGATGCTATCTATTGAAGAACTGGAGAGTTTAATGTTTATTTAAATGATTTTTAAAGGAAGTTTCTGAAATGAAAAATAAAATTATTTGCAAATTTTGTCTTCCTGGGCAGGATTTTCCTGGAATAATGAAATAATATTGAGTAAGACTGGTATAATAAAGTTTTGTTAATGTGGACCGTAAGCAGTGTGGACATAGATGGTTTTGGTTTTCACACACACAAAATTATTTTTTGAGCACATTCTAAGAAGTGGTGGGAATATAATGGTGAAGAGAAGGGACATGATGCTGAGAGTCCACTGGAAGAGAGATGTAAAGAGTGAATTATGAAAAAACTTCAGTTACACAGAACAACATGGGTGAATATAATATATTGTTGAGTGAAAAAAAGGAAAGAATGATGAATACGGCACAATCCCATTCTAGAAATGTTAAAAAAAAATAAGGCAATGGAACTATATTCTTTAGGGATGCATATGTAGGTGGTAAAAATATAAAGGAAAGAAAAGAAATTATTACCAAAGAAAGCAGAATAATGTTCACTTTAAAAGGGAGAGAGAAGTTTGTGATCTGCAAGGGATGAGTGGGTAACTCTGGGATGCTAGTGATGTTGCCTTTGCTTTGAGTGTCCAATCTGAAACATCGTTACCAAGTCCAACTTCAAAGAGATTATCTCCTATGCTTTCTCCTAGGAGTTTTATGGTTTCAGGTCTTATGTTCAAATGTTTAATCCATTTTGAGTCAATTTTTATGTATGGTGTAAGGGAAGAGTCCAGTTTTTCCAACACCATTTATTGAAGAGACTATCAGTTCCCTACCATATATTCTTGGCTTCTTTGTTAAGCTGTCCCAGGTAAAAATGTACATTCTAATGGTCAGTTTGCAGAGTATGGTCCAGGAAGTTAAATATCCAGAAAAATCAACATTTGAAGATGGGTTTATTGAAGTCACTTTAAATAGTTCCATTAGCAGAACTAAGAATACTCTTCAGTTTCAGGTTCTAAGGATCCCCAACCATAGACAACATAGGCACAAGAACATTAGCAAAATCTAGGGGAAAAAAAAAAAAAAAAAAGATCCAGCCTGGCCCACAGTCTCTTCATTTAGCCATGCAGAGTGAGTGGTACATCACAAAAAGAAGATAAGGATCAATACCAGCACCCTAATGAGTGATCTTTATCATTTATTGAGACATTTTTATACATAGCTAAATAGAAGAATGTGTGGTTCTATTCAGAGTGTGTGATTTCAGTCACTGTTCAATGAATATTTTTGCTGCCATAATGTCTAGAATTAAAGAATTCTTTGAGAGCCATCTGGTTGGGGTCAGGTCTCCACTTAACCATTGCACTGAACAGCCTGGAGGCTCTTGATCAGCCGTGCCTCTTGGAGTTGACAAGTTTAACAAATAGAAATACAGGCTGTCCAGTGAAATTTGAATTCAGATCGACAAATACTTTTTGAGCATATCTCAAATATTGTGGCTTCTGCATTTCATCTGTCACCTCTATTCAGGGAAACCTATTTCAACCTGCTTCTTTCAACCTCTTAAGCCCTTACTTAACACCTTTTAATTCTAATGGGTCATCTGGTTTCCACGCTTGTGGAATATTAGCAGTAATACTTTGTGAGAGGGAAGGGACCATCAGAGGTAGCCTTGTCACATGAACAAAATGCAATTGCTTGGAAGCAAGGGAAGAGATAGAGCAACATTAAAAAATAGACATAAGAATTAAAACAACACAGGAGGATATGGCCACCATAGAATAAGATGATTTAGTATGCTTATCTCTCCAAGGGCATTGCCTTGTTACAGCCTCATAATGTCACTGATGTTTGATATGAAGACCCCAGGACATCAAAAAGAGTTCAAATTATGTGTAGAATAAAGTTTAATCATTCTCTGAAATCCTTTTTGAAAGTATTAATAGAATAAATTATAGCTAAATAAACACTGTTAAGAAGGCAAAGTAATGTCTGACATATTTGAGAAAGATCTTAAAACCAGTTAAAATTTAAAATAACAATGTTTGGGTATCTAATGAAAGGAAAAATTTCAGTATATGGAAAATACAGCTTTCTAGAACAAATTATTTCCTGAGTCTTCCAAACTGTAGACTTTTCCTGTTATTACTTTTATTACTGGTATGTTTCAGGTGAGTGTGTTAACTTGGTTGGAATTATATGAATAATTTCCTTAATGTCTTATTTTCCTTGGCATGTGGGGACCGAGCCTTTGAGGTTATAATTTCAAGTAACTCAAGTCATACCTGTTGCCTCAAGTAAGAGTTTAACACAGTTTTAGAAACTTTGAAATTCGAAAGTACTAAGTAATGGGGTGGCGGTGGGGGCGGGGGGGGTGAGTATGAGCTATTTTAATTTCTGAAAGAAGATTTCTTTTACCCAAAGATTCACCCCTGGGAGTCCTTTTAAAGCTGAGCAACTTTTCTAAAACTAAAATACCATTTAATTAATACCTATGTTCTATAAATTTTTTATGTCTACATTTTGCAAGGAAAGATAAATATGTCACAAATATGTGCAGATGGACAGAATTCTCTTAAAGTAGGTCCTTAAAAAGTGGAATATGGATAGAAACTCAGAGTGAGACAGTCAAATGTCAAAAGAAATCTGTCAGCTTTTTAGCAGTTGAATAATTCAGAAGCTATGGATTAAGCCAACTTCTTAATTTCCCGTTTCCCCATTTCTAATTCTCTCCTTTTTATCCTGTGATCTTTCTTCTCTCTCTCTCAAATCTATTTGTTGCAGAGATGCCCTGGAAAGCAGGTGGTCTTCCTTATACGACAGCATCTGCTACTCAGAATGTGAAGCTAAAGATCTAAAGGCAAAGGAAATGAAAGCCGTAGTCCTATAAATGCCTTTTTAAAAATAGCCTTGTTTTTGGTTATTTTTTGTTGAATCAACTGGAACCCTTTTATTGTCCATGATAAAACAAGTGCTCTAAAGGCAATGATCCTCCTCCTCTTAGACGTCTGATACTGGGGTTTGTTGTTGCCAACCATTTTCTGGATCGGGTTTCTTCCCTAAGATTTTACAAATGGTGTGGGTGGCTGCAAGCCCTCTGAAGATTTTGCTTAAGCCATTTGTTAATAATATCCTCTCAGCATTGACTCCAGCCTTTATAGTTGGGATTGTTAGGGAAACTTCAAGGGCACGGTGGCGTTTTTCTATTCTTTGGGCCCTAGGGGAGGAAAGAATTCCCAGGAGGACTTTTGGCTGGCTTATTATCATCCAGAAACAAGAAATCAGAGAGACTAAGCTGAAAGGCCGAACACTTTTTTAAAACCACCCGAACCTGAATGGACACAGTGTGGTGTAACAGCACAGGGGCTCAGGGCTCCCAGGGACCCGAATTTAAATACGGGCTCTGCCATTTACTAAATATGTAACACTGGTTCCTCCAAATTTGGAGCCGCAAGTTCTTACCTGTATCTAATGTATAATGTTACCTATTTGACAGGTAGGACGTATTTCTGAGCCTCAGTTTCTGATCTGTAATGTAGGTAAAATCCTCATCCCATAAGGTGCTGGAAGGACTAAATCAAAGAAAACAGTGCTTGGCGCACAGTGCTTGGTGTAGGGGCCCTTAAGAAATGTCAGTTTCCTGGAAGATGGCTCCCCCTTTTCTCTTCCCTCCTCTGCTCAGCTCACATAAACCTCCACCTGCACACATGGGGAAACAGCATTTTATTGTCTCCTCCGCCTTTTACAGGGAAAAATATGGATGAGATGGGAACCTGTCCTAGCCTGTCACACCGTTAAACTTTGATTCACAGATAAGACCCTTTGTCTGGTCCGGAGGCTGCGGGGGTAAAGCCTGCTTTAGACACCACGCTCCCAGCCCATGCGGAGAGAGGAAGCTCCTGTGATCTGGTTTGGCAAAGGTCTTTCCTCAATAAAACCCCTGCCCAATCCTGTCTGGTTTTCCCCAAATTTATGAAATGTGATACTAAGTTTCTAGGATTCAGTGGTTTAGGGCCACGGACCAAATGTTTTCAGTTTGCCTTATAAGACAAACAGCCCTCACATGCCTCTAGCGGCCCATCCATGGGATACCATTTTTTTGGAATAACAGAAAGCGTGTAGAACAGGGTTATTTGCCAATACTGTGCTCTCTCCTCACTTCCTCCTTTTCTCCTCAAGGTTAGTACCTATCCCTTCCCCACCCCGGGCTGGCTGGCAGGGCGAAGAGTCATCACAGCGGGGTTCTCACACTGGGTTCTTAGGGTGCATTGAACAGTTCTGCGAACCACGGCTTCTCAGAATTGTCTATCGTGGGCCTTTGTTCTCTTTACTCTCCTGGCTCTTCCTGGTTTCTGTCTCTGGTTTCAGCACCAGGTGCTTGAGGTGTCAGTTGGCCAAGACAGACACACTTCACCGAAAGATCTAATGTGGGATAATGTCCTGAGCAGGAAAGAACAGTTAACATATCTATCAGTTATGCTTCTGTTCACATTTCCAATGGCGAGTGTAAGTCAGAGAAGAAGACAGCTGATTTGAAAAAGTACAATTAAGTGCTACGATAAAAGTAAACATAGCAGGCTATGTGATTAAAGAACAGCTTAATCTTAATTTTTTTTCCTCCTGGCTTTTTTTTCCTCCAACAACTTAAAAAAACTTTATTGGGATATAGTTCATATGCCATAAGTTAAGTGTACAATTCAGTGATTTTTAATAAATTTATAAAGTTTTACAACCATCAGTACAATCTGTTTTGTACTGAACTTTTCCATCGCCCCCAACTTCTCCTCAAGCCTATTTGCAATTTCCACTCACACACCTCCAGCCCCAGCAACAATTGATGAACTTTCTGTCTCTATAAATGTGCACTTCTGTACATTTCATGTAAATGGAATCACACAGTGTGTATCCTTGTGGATCTGGTTTCTTTCATTTACCATGTTTTTGAGGTTAAATCCATGTTTTAACATATATCATGATTTAATTCCTTTTGATTGTGAATAATATTCTATAGTATGAATATACCACATTTATTCATCTACTTATCAGGTTGATAGACACTCAGATTGCTTCCAGTTTGGGCCTGTTGTGGTAATGCTTCCAGTCTTATAGTAATTTTCAAGTCTTTGTGCATATGTTTTCATTTCTCAGGTAGATTCTTAAGAGTGGAATTGTTGGCTGAATTCTTTGGTAAGTTTATGTAACTTTTAAAAAAACCGCAAACTGTTTCGTAAAGTTAGATACTCATTTCCACGAGCAATTTATGAAGATCGTTCCTTCACATACTCAGTAACACTTGATATTGTCTTTTTAATTCTAGCCCCTCTAGTGGCAATAGCAATAGCAAATTACTGTTTTCATTTCTCCGATGACTCATAAATGTTGAACACTTTTTAATGTACTTGTCAGCCATTCATATGCCATTTTGCTTATTTTGTATTTGGATTGTTTTCTTATTGAGCATTAAGAGTTCTTTATATGTTCTGAATACAAGTCCTTCATGGTTTGCAAATATTTTCAACTACTTTACGGCTTGTCCCTTCATTTTCTTAATGGTGTCTTTTGAAGCACAAAAGCTCTAATTTTGATGAAGTCCAATTTATTAGTTTTCTCTGTTATGGCTTTTGCCTTTCCTATCATATCTGAGATCTCTTGGCCTAACCAGAGGTAATAAAGAGTTTCTCCTATGTTTTCTTCTAGATATTTTATACTTTTAGCTCTTATATTGGTATCTATGATACATTTTGAATTAATTTTTGTATATGGTGCTTTGTCTTTGTGACAAGACTACCTTTTCCTCATTGAGTTGTCTTGGTGACTTTATTAAAAAATCAATTGACTAGGAGGGCCTGGGTGGCTCAATTGGTTAAGCGTCTGTCTTCAGGTCAGGTCCGAGTCCTGGGATAGAGCCCCGCATCGGGCTCCCTGCTCAGCAGGGAGTCTTCTTCTCTTCTCCCTCTCCCTCTGTCACTCCCCCTGCTTGTGCTCTCTTGCTCACTTGCTCTCTCTCTCTCAAATAAATAAATAAAATCTTCAAAAAAAAAAAAAAAATCAATTGACCGGGGCGCCTGGGTGGCTCCGTCGTTATGCATCTGCTTTTGGCTCAGGTCATGATCCCAGGGTCCTGGGATCAAACCCCGCATCGGGCTCCCTGCTCAGCAGGAAGCCTGCTTCTCCCTCTCCCACTCCCCCTGCTTGTGTTCCTGCTCTCGCTGTCTCTCTCTCTGTCAAATAAATAAATAAAATCTTAAAAAAAAATCAATTGACCATAAATGTCAGTGTTTATTTCTGGATTTAATTCTCTTCCATGGATCCATAGGGCTATTTTTATACAAATACCACATGGTCTTGATATCTTTCCCTTTTCAAAATTGTTTTGACTATTCTAGGTCCCTTCATTTCCATGTACATTTTAGTATTATCTTGTCAATTTCTACAAAAGATTCTTGAAACTTCTAATTGATGAACATGAAATGACTCTCCATTTATTGATATATTTTGTGATTACTTTCAGCAATGCTTTGTAGTTTTCATTGTGCAAATAATGAACTTTTGTTAAATTTATAGCTAACTATCTTACTCTGTTTTGTTTTTTGTGATTGAATTATTTTCTTAAATTTACTTTTGGATTGTTTGTTGCCAGTATATAGAAATACAACTGAGTTTTGCACATTGCCCTTGCATTCTGTGACCTTGCTTAAAGTTGTTCTAGGACTTCTGTGGAGTGTGTGTGTGTGTGTGTGTGTGTGTGTGCATTCTTCAAAAATTTCTACTTATAGGACCATGTCACTTGAAAATAAAGATTTTACTTCTATTTTCCAATCTGGTTAATTTTAATTTCTTTAGTATACAGCTTGCAGTCTTTATCCATTAAATATGATGTTAGCTGAAGATTTTTCATCAATGTCCTTTATGAAGTTGAGGCAATTCCCTTCTATTCCTGGTTTGCTGAGAGATTTTAATCATGAATTCATGTTGGATTTGTCAAATGCTTTTTCTGCATCTATTAGATGACCACATGGGTTTTGTCCTTTATTATGCTACAATGATATATTATATTAATTGATTTTCATGTATGAAGCCAACCTTGCATTCCTGGGATAAATCTCACTTGGGTTTTTACTATAATTCTTTTATATGTTGCTGAATTTGGTTTGCTAATATTTTAAGGATTTTTGTACCTGTGGTCATAAAAATTGTTGGTCTATAATTTTCTTTTCTAGTGATATCTTTGTCTGGCTTTGGTAACAGGATAATACTGGCCTCATAGAACGAGTTAGGAAGTGTTCCCTCTATTTTTTTGGAAGGTTTTGAGAAGAATCAATGCTAATTCTTTAAATGTTTGGTAGAATTCACCAGTAAAGCCATTGGTCCTGGACTATCATTTGTTGAGTGGATTTTGATTACTGATTTAATCTCTACCTGTTATAAATCTGTTCAGGTTTTCTATTTTGTCATGAAATAGAAATACTAATTTTGGTAATTTGTGTGTTTTTAGGAACCTGTCCATTTCATCTATGTTATCAAATTTGTTGGCTTAACAATCATTTATGGTATTCTCTTACAATTCTTTTTATTTCTGTAAGGTCAATAATAATGTCCCCACTTTTATTTCTGATTTTAGTTATTTGCATCTTCTCTCTGTTTTTCTTAGTCTGGCTAAAGATTTGTCAGATGTGTTGATCTTCTCAAAGAACCAACTTTTGATTTCATTGATTCTATTTTTTCTAGAATCTATTTCACTTATCTCTGCTCTAATTTGCATTATGTTCTTCCTTCTGCTAGCATTGGATTTAATTTGCTCTTCTTTTTCTAGTTCTTTGAGGTGTGAAGTTAGGTTATTGACTTGAGAGAGATCTTTTTATTGTAGGAATTTACAACTATAAATTTCCCTGTGAGCACTGCTTTTGCTGCATTTCGTAAGTTTTCATATGTTGTATTTTCATTTTCATTCATCTCAAAGTATTTTCTAATTTCCCTTTTGATTTCCTTTTTGGTCCATTTAATAGAGTATTGTTTTATTTCCACGTATTTGTGAATTTTCCAGTTTTCCTATGTTATTGATTTCTAGTTGTATTCCATTGTAGTTTGAAAAGATACTTTGGATGGTTTCAATCTTTTTAAATTTATGGAGACTTTTTTGTGGCTTTATGGTCTATCCTGGAGAATACCCCATTTGCATGTGAGAAAAATGTGTATTTAGCTATTGTTGGATCGAGTGTTCTGTATATGTCTGGTAGGTCTGGTTGGTTTGTAGTATTGCTCAAGTCCTTTATATCCTTGCTGATCTTCTCTTAGATGTCCTCCTGCCTCTACTTATCATATATTGTGAATATATTGGGCCCCCAAAATAATCTAGAACAATCTCATTTCAGAACTTTTAACTTAATCACATCTGCAATCTCCCTTTTTCCTCTGAAGGAAATATATATACAAGTTCCAGGGATTAGGAAGTGGACATATTTAGGAGGTCATTATTCAGCCTACCACAGTAACTGGATAGTCTTGGCTAAATATCTATCCACAGTCAGCACACTCATTACCTCCAGGGTAGGACAGCTCTGACTCAGAAATAGGGAGAAGAGTGTGCAACTACAATAGCATGGGGCAAAATATAATATCAAAGTAGCATTTTGAAAAATTCCCAAAGTATCAGAATGATGGATATTATTCCATCAGAATAAAAGGGGGCTTCAAACTTATAAGACAATGGAAATTAGGTGGGAAGACTGTATTTAATGTATTTATTGAATTGAATTATTTAATGTGACTTAGTAAGAGGTTTTACATGGGGGAGTAATTTTTTCCTACATGCTAAAGTAGAGAAAATCTGAGCAACCTGAAAATATTTGTTGTTGTTGTATTTTTTTTGGGGGGGGGGTAGGGCATAGGTTTGTATTAGAAGTACACTTTGAGCCTCTAGATACGAGTTTTACGGTATAGTTTTCATTTCCATTAATAATAGTTATGGGCCTATTCCTGTGTATGTCACAATAACTATGCTTCATGGTGGCAAGATTTTATAAATTAGGAGTTATGATTTCCCTGGGGTCTTTGTAACTGAAATTTTTTCTAAATGTTGATTCATCTGTATTTGTGTTACTCACATTATGTCCAGCTTGAAAAGACCTTGATCTGGCTTCTATTCAATTAAGTTTTACTGCTTTGTACTCTAACGCCAAACCATAACTATAAACCTAGGAGAAAAGTTATGGTTGAAAGAGAGAATAGCACAACCTGTGAACTGCTCTCTTTCCATCATTTAAAAATCTCTAGTGGTGAGCCAGGAACTTTCTGACCAGTAAATTTAATGTTAAATGTTGAACTCCTTTATTAGATCTGATTTTAAAGCTTTTGTTTATCAAGATGAGGACTTTTGAAGGATAACCACCAAGTCCAATGGAAAATAATGTGTGATAATTTTGATAAGCTACTGGAGTGTAATCAGATGATATGGTTTCATGTCCTGGTTCTGATACTTGCAATCTTCCTAAACTTGGGGAAGTAAAATAATCTCTTTGAGCCTCAGTTTTCTCATATGTAAAATGAGGTTAATAATATCCACCTCAGACAGTTTTGAGAATTATGAAAACATGCTTTGAAAGTGTAATGTATTAAACAAATGAAATGAATTACCATTCCTCTCAAATGAAAAAAAACCTCCATATTGAATAGTAATAATGGACTTGCACTTCTGATACAATATTTGTGAATCTATATGATGTATATACACATACACACTTAGGTCAACAAGTGTTCAATTCGGAGAACAAAAAGTTACTAGGGATTTTTAAAAAATTATGTCTTTAATCTCCATTGTAGGTTCAAAATGAAATCAATGCTCTAGGGAGAGAGATTTCTTCCAACACCAAGCAAGAAGAACTAAAAGAAATGTCTCTTTCCAAATAATTTAAAATGATTTATAGAGAATTTAATGCTGTAGAGAAAGGTTTGACTTTTTTTCCTTTTTATTTGAAAAAGGAGAAATAAGAGGGAAATATAGGGTCATTTGCTCATTCGGGTCATTCAAGTGCGTGGAGATATACTCACTTCTGGGCATTCCTTTGCTAGAACAAAGTCATATGGCCATATCTATCTATCCCTAGGTCTTAATGTGACCCAGTCAAGCTTCAAAGACCAAAAGCAGTTGCATTAGCTGAGATCAGGTCATGTGCCCTAGCTTTGGATTGTCAGCAGGTTTAATAGTGGAAGGTAAGGGGGTGCCTTGGTGGCTCAGTTGGTTAAGCATCTGCCTTCAGCTCAGGTCATGATCGCAGGGTCCTTTTCCCTCTCCTGCTCCCCCTGCTTGTGCTTTCTCTGTCAAATAAATAAAATATTAAAAAAAAATAGTGGAAGGTAAGGATCTGATTTCCATTTAGACATGTTCAATAGGGAATTCTCCCAAATGAGGAACACTTTTGAGTAGCAATGAGCCAAAAACAAAAAAATGCCCACTACTTATTACATAATTACTTCATTAGAAAAAGTATATAACCGGGATGACCAGACACAGTGAGATCTACTGGTTTGCTCATAGAACTGGAACTAGAACCTTGTTTGGCAGACAGTATTCTGCAGTCAGCCACAACAACATCCCCCATCCCCCATCCTTCTCAAACAGTGTGGCCTCGATACTCCTCTCATTGATAGATGAGTCTTTTCCCTCCCCTTGAATCTGGGAAATATGGTTATTTATTTGCTTATTTAATCATCTATCCAGCCAGTCAACCATTCATTCATTAATGCATATATACATAGTATTCAGTGTGCCTTTTGTTTCTTGAGAAAATGGATACTATTATCAAATGCCAGGCTCTTTGCTAAAAATGTTAACTAATTTAAATATCATAATTTCCTATATGATAGATACTATTCCCATTTTACAGATGATCTTTGTGAGGCAGATGGCTTCTAGCATATGTCCGGTTCCTTTTAGAATTTAAATACTACAGCCAATTTCTAAACTTTTAACTACGATATATATCTGCAATCTTTACCATTGCAGAGCAGTATAGCAGAGTACAACATGGACTCTGGAGCTGGGATGCCTAGGTTTAAATCCTGACTCTGCCCCTTAAAATGTGTGAGCAGGTGCAGATCACTTAATCTTGCTGTGTCTCAGTTTTCTCATCTGTAAATCATGGATAATAGTAGTGCCCCTACTGAAGCATTGTTATGAAAATTACCTATTTTAATATCTGTAAGATGCTCAGAATAGTGCCTGGCAAATAATTAGCAGTATATTAGTGATGGCTAGGTAAAGTGTTAAAAATCAAATCAAATACAATGTACTTTAACCCCTCTCTTGTACCATGTAGTTTGTTTCCTTCAGTTTTACCTCAATTTTAATTTTGTGAATTCCATAATGGACAATTTGCAGAAGAAGTAGCATCTCCTCTTTAGCTCTCCCATAAGAATACTTGACCTACAGATGCTTAGCTGGTTCATTATGGGATGAGAAAGAGCTTGATGCAGCAAGGAAATGTGTAGATAGATGGAAAAGAGCTTAATGATCACCTGAACTTATGTTCATATCTATAACGTTCCTGACCCTCTAAGATCTCCTATCTTGCCGGACATATTCATAACTGATATTTCATTGTCTTTTAGCAGAATGCTTCAAATGTGGTAAAGGTGAACGAAATGACACTAATTTGTTGAGGTGCTTAAAGAAAAACTTCTTAGAGAAATGCTTCCTGACTTCTATTTTATGATTGGCAGCAAGGGGGCTGAGTTAATGCAATTATTGGGGGAGGGAGGGTCGTAATATAATCAGACTTGTTGATTGTCCCATGGACTGTATCTGTTATGGGTGTCTATTTACTCACGTAACGCAACACTTCATTTTATTTCCACACTGTGATAGAATTACATCAGTCTTGTCTACTCATGGCCACATACTCTGTGCTGTGCAATTGAAGATCTCAATGCAGTCACTCAGCTTATGCCCTACCAGGAGCTAGCTCTGCTCTCTGGAGACCTACACTAAACTGAGGCAGCCTAAGAGCAGCAAAAGGCTCCAACTGTGAGGATTCCATTCAGGACAATGGATAAGAGTCTAGGAGAGGAAAGCACCAAACCCCTCATGCATATGCAGCACCAGATGGAGATAAAGAATTTTTACAATGGGGAATTGGAAAGAGCCAGTGTGGCTGTAGAAAACTCAGGTGGGAGAAAAAAGACCAGAAATGGAGACCAGAGGCAAAAGAAAAAATAAATAAATAAATACAATGGAGAGCACTTCTGTGAAGAAAGTGATAATGCAAACAAAAGGTAGGAAAATACAAAATGCCCCCCAAAAGTTGTTCTCCCCTCAAAGTTCTTTTTATGCTTCTCTATCATGATACTCTCACAATGTGTTGGAATTCCTTGGTTTTATATCCCTCTGACACCTCTCAAGATGTGAGCTTAGGTAGGGCAGGGCAGTGGCCAACAGGTAGTTATTTCTAGGACAGAAGGATGGAGGGAGAGAAGGGGGTTAATAGCGACTTATAGTAAGGAAGGAAAACCTAGAGGGGAGAGAGAGAGAGAAGTTGGGCAGAAATTAACAAATGCATAATCACTAACTAGGATGATATAAGAGACAAGATGGCCATCAGGAATGGGAAAGCCTCTCTCACTCTTATTTGCCCTATCTCATTCAATTTCAAACATTTTATATCCAGAGAAGCTCAAATGCTGAGACCCTGCTTTTAAAAAAGTAGAGGTAGTTAGGAAGGATGAAATCCATATGTTTCTGATTCTTTTACGCAAATCTCATTGAAATACAGCTCGGTTGTAGGGCGATTGAATGTCATATATGCCAATGCACAGCATACTAATCATTTTAAGCCATTTTTGACGCTCCAGGAAGTCTCCAAGAATAAACAACATGAAGCCCCAAAGGCCTAACAGTGCAGTCTGAAAGGAAAAGCCAAAAATATCTGAAAGAAAGTCTACCTTTCCAAATTCAACAGTCTGCTGTGGAGAATCCAAGGATATTTTATGATGCTCAGGAGCCCAGGAAATGGCAGTCGAGGGATAAAATTGGGAGCCAGGTAGAGAGTCCTCATCAGCAAATGTTATAAGGGAGAGAGAAGAAGATACAACAACATCCAAATAGAGAAGAGTGAGGGCTCTATCTGAAAGTAATTAGTGGTGGATTGAAGCGAGGAAAAACAAAACAAAACAAAAACACAAAAAAATGGGCAAAGAGGAAAATCAAACAGTTTGAAAAAAATCCAACCTTTAAAGAATACGGTTTTACAGCTATAAGGTTGTAAAGTGCAGTTATTCTTTATTTTAATGCCTCATTTTATTGTATACGCTGGTTTAGACACAGCCATTTCAGGCATACACTTTCCAGACCCCAAAGAAGACCAAAAATGTCTTTGTAGTCTAATAGCATCCATTTTCGTTGGGGAGAAAGGCCATAAACTAATAAAGGGGAAGATTCAAGGGCAAGTTGGGATTTTGGTTTTAGCAATTGCAAAGGTGATGTCAAGTGTGTTCATCATGTTGTTCACATCTTCTCTATCCATACTGATTTGTTGTCTGTACTATCGATCACTCAGATGTGTAAATGTCCTAGTACTGTGATTATTGTCTGTTTCCATCTGTCAGTTTTCCTTCATAGACTTAATGTTTAATATCCCCCTAAATTCATATCTTGAAGCCCTAACCTCCAATGTGATGGTATCTGGAGGTGGGGCTTTGAGGAGGTAATTAGGTTTAGATAAGGTCATGAGCGTGAGATGCCCATGAGGGGATGAGTGTCTTTATAAGTAGAGAAAAGGACTGGAGCTCAGTCTCTCTCCACCATATCAGGAAACAGTGAGAGGGTGACCATCTGCCAGCCAGGAGAAGGATCCTTACCAGAACCCAACCATACTGGAACCCTGATCTTAGACTTCCAGCCTCCAAAACTGTGGAAAATACATTTCTAGTTGGTTAAGCCATCCAATTCTATGGTATTTTGTTGTGGCAGCCTGAACTGACTAAGACAGTAATGATTTATTGAATGATTATTTACTGAGATAGAAGAGAAGGAACATGTTATGTCTGGCCTAGATACATCCATGTGGAGATGTTAAAAAAGTGATTGGTTATATACATTTGGGTACCATCAACACATCTAATCAATGATACAGAAACTATGAGAGTAGTTGAAAACTTCAAATAATAATAGCTAATATATATTGGACATTTCAATGTGCCAGGAAATATTTTAAGCACTTGATATAGATTATCTCATTAATCCTTACAATAGCCTTGTGGCCTAGAAACTATTGTTATCCTGAGTTTACACATGAGAAAAGAGGATTAGTATTTTTCTCAGTGAAACTGAATCATCCCAGAGAAAAGACCACAGACAGTGACATTAGGGGTCCCCTAGTGCATAATTAAAGCCCTTCTTCCTATACTTATAGCTTAAAACAAGCTCTCCTAAATATTAACAAATAGGCAAAAATCACCATACATTTCAGAAATCCTCCAAAATGAAATACAAAGACCAAGACAAGCAAACAAGAGGAATGTTTGCTTGTTTTTTAAAAAGAGAAAGAAAGAGGAGAGAGAGAGAAATTAATCTATAGTAACAGAGGTAGAGTGCGTTTGTCTTAATTTATGGCTCAGGATATGGTAACTTTTAGTAAAGTTTCAATGTGTGCTTCACTAAGATGGGTATGTTGCAATTGTTGACAGTATTATTCTCTATATATCTATTATGTCAAGTATGTTAATCATGTTATTCAGTTTGTTAATCATGTTGTTCGCATCTTGTCTATCCATACTAATTTGTTGTCTGTTCTATCAGTTTCTCTGATGTGTAAATGTCCTAGTGTGTGATTATTGTGTTTCTTCTTGTACTTCTGTCAATTTCCTTTATATGTTTTAAAGTTTTTATGTAAAATGTACAAAAAATTAGACTGATCTTTAATATTGATTAAAACTTTATGAAGTGTCCCTCTTTATATTTAATAATATTTTTTGCTTTATATTAACATCATTACTTTGGTTAATATTAGCTAACCAAATACTCTTTTTCATTCCACTTACATTTAAACTATTTCTGTCCTGTCTTCTATATATTATTTGTAAACAAAATATTGTTGAGTTTTGTGTTTCTAGCCAGTTTGATAATCTTCATTTTAGCTGGTGCACTTAGTACATTTACATTTAATATAATTAGTGATATATTTGGGCTTAAATCAACTATCTTACTATGTGCTTTCTAATCTTTCTTCTTTTACATATTAATTTTTTCCTTTTCTTCCCTTATTTTGGTTATTGAATTTTTTTCCATTTTCCTCTGTAATTTGAAAGTCATAGATCCTTTTATTATTTTTTAGTTCAAATTGTTCTTCTCCTATTTTCAATCACTGTTTCATTATAATGAACTGCAGAATGCAAAGCAAATGAATAGGCTTCAACTTTGTATCACTTACATCCTAGGCTGCATGCTGTCAGTAAAAATTTAAAGTCAGACCCACCTATATAAAACTAGGCCCCAATATTTACTTGTATTATCATGGATAATATACTCACTTCCTTGAGTTTCTTCACTTGTGCACTGCGGTTGATACACAACTTTAACCTTAAAGTCTATAATAAACTTATGGGGTTGATGTGAAGATAAAGTGAGATAATGCTTGAAAAGCATTGAACATTGATCCTAACACATGATTAAGCATTTGGTTTCTATTCTCCCCTTTCTTTTTCTAAGCTGCATCTTGACCAGATTAAAAAAAGATTCCCTGGAATCATAAAGTCAAGTAGACTTGGAGAGTAAATTATCTTGCAAATGACTGGCCTTATGTATTTTACATTGCTTCATAGCTTCAAATTCAGAGAGGGACAATGCTGATGTTGGAAATAAGTTATGTATGTGTGTGTGTATGTGGGCATATGCTTATGTCAGTTCTTGGCCTGTTGATACCAGGTATGTTCCATGTCCCTTCCCTCCCCTGCTCAGTTCTACCGAGTGACTGATACCTGAAAGCTGTATTTCCCAGTGTCTCCTATCAGCTGGTTTCCTGCTAAGTTTGACCAATGGGACATACCAGTAAGGCTGTGGGCAGAGAATGAAAGAAGTTGGGTGATTTTCCACTTCTCTTTGCATCCGGGGCCATCTCCCAAGTGGCTGTGTCTATTCCATTGCTCTGATTTTCCCTGAGCAGATGCAGTGCATTTCTATCTTCCACTCAGTGATTTCTGCCTTTGGGCTCTGGTAAACCGCCTTTAATACCTCTAGTTTAGGATGGCAGCAGTTTCCTGATGTTGCCAATCTCTTGGTTGCTAACATGATCCCCATGTGACTACTCAAATATTCCATTATCTTTGTAACTGGTCATCTGGAGTAAATGTGCTCTTGTATACTTAGTGTGACTTCTGTTTTCCTAGTCGGACCATGATTGAAACTACATAAGTGACTGTGTGTGTGTGTGTGTGTGTGTGTGTGAGAGAGAGAGAGAGAGAGAGAGAGAGAGAGAAACACAGAGAAACACACAGATTATATTTAGAAGTGAATTAAAGTAGAGTCACCCATTTTAGTGTCTGTGGCTTTCTACACACTGCCAAAAACTGGTAGCTGCTAAACTATGAGCCAGTAAGATACTCCAAGGGAAAAAAATTCACTGGAGTCACTGAATGACTTAAGGTACCCACTCAGTGAGGTGTGACACAATGAATTATATGAACATTTTCATAGGTATTCAAACATATAGTTGCTGACTGATTGATGTGATGGTTCTGGAAGAATAACCATCACAAAATAGAAAATAGTCACTTTTCCGCTTCAACTATTTCCTCATTCTCTGAAAGAAAATAGAGTTAGCTGTCCATCTTAAAATCTTCTCTATTGCTAGATAATCCCAGGGAAATCCTTGCCACTTAGAGTTGCTCTTCAATGATGCCTGTCCTCCGAATGGGATAGAAGATCCCAGCAACCACCCAACACTCATCAAATAGTTAAAAATAGGAATGGGCAGAAAAAAAATTGTGAACGTAAATTATTCTGGGAGGATTTTTAAACCTTGGTTTTGCTATTTATAAAATTTTTTCACATTAGAAATATTGAGATCCCTGGTTAAATAAAAAAGTACTAAGAGGGATTACATATGAGAATTCCATCTTTTTCTTTTAGAGATAGCTCTATTAATTGGTATTTCCCCACCCAGCTGAAGCTGTACTCATGTTTTATTTGTCTCACTGCCTGTTTTAGATTTTCACTTCTCTGTTTTGAATGTTGACTCCTTTAATTACTTTGTTACTCATTTGCCAAGAAGAATATTTTTCAGTCTAGCGCTGTGTGCCTATAAAACCTGAAGCAATTTCTCTAAATAATGCCCCCTTTGACCCATCATTGGCTTGTGCTCCTCCTTTTCAATGCCGGCCAATGTAGAAAAGCCTTCTCACCCATGGGGCAAGATCTCACCAACAGATTTGATCACATACATGTATTCTCCTGTGCTTTAGGTGGTTAGAAGGTGAACGCCTGGGGCGCCTGGGTGGCTTAGTCGTTAAGCGTCTGCCTTCGGCTCAGGTCATGATCCCAGGGTCCTGAGATCAAGCCCCACGTCGGGCTCCCTGCTCCGTGGGAAGCCTGCTTCCCCCTCTCCCACTCCCCCTGCTTGTGTTCCCTCTCTTGCTTTGTCTTGCTCTGTCAAATAAATAAATAAAATCTTAAAAAAAAAAAAAAGTGAATTCCTATAATATTGCTTCCATGTTTGACTTGCCAAGCAAATGATGTGTCTTCAAAAGGGATAACCTAGTAATGCTGCAAAATGTTTTAAAGTCAACAAATATTTACTGAGCATCTATTATGTGCCAAGCACTGTGCTAGACATTCCAAGAATATAAAAACTAACCTCACAGTACTATGGGAACTCTATTAAACAAATTATTTAAAGCACTTTGCATTGTTCCTGGTTTCAATAAATGGTAGTTATTATTAATGACCTGAGGTTTATACCCAGATCCTGGGTTTTTCCTGCTGCAAGGATCAAGCTGGGACGAGCATAGGTGCCACATGACACTGCTCCTGTCTCTGTTCTCTTCCCATTTTATCTACTTTAACCTAATTCCTAACTACCAACCTATCTACTTTATGTATAGACTAGTACTGTCATCTAGCTACTAACTAACCTACCTACTTCATGTATAGACTAGTACTATCATCTAGCTACTAACTAAGCTACCTACTCTATGTATAGACTAGTACTGTCATCTAGCTACTAACTAACCTACCTACTTTATGTATAGACTAGTACTACCATCTAGCTACTAACTAACCTACCTACTTTATGTATAGACTAGTACTATCATCTAGCTACTAACTAACCTACCTACTTTATGTATAGACTAGTACTATCATCTAGCTACTAACTTAAGGAGAGGCAAAACATTGCTTTAAAAAACTGGAAGGTGATATGTGAGAAGGAAAGCAAATGAGATTCCCTGGGGGTGGGAGATGAGTGAAGCCCACCGCTACGCAGCTTTCCTTCTCCCTCATGGCAGGTGATAGGTGGCTTCTCAGCTTGCGAATTCTTTTCTGTCTCTGTAAAGATAGTCCACGTTCAGTTGTAGCTCTTTGGGCGTTCGCTTTTCCCTCTTACTGCCCCGCCTTGATTACCATACAGTACACACCAAGTAAACCCCGAACAGCATTCTCAGCAGGAAAAAATGTTCCTATTGCAGAGGACATATGGCTTCAAGACGAAGACGGGCTCCATTTGCATTTCTGTTGACAACCGATTTTAAGGGCCCATGAAAAAGCCCTTGGTGTTGCCCTTCTGGTGGAAGTTTTGCTTCATCTGCCTAAGTAAGTGCTTCCTTACTCTGCGACTCGCAGTCTCAGATGCAACAGGGAAACCAGCCTGCGTCAGCCTGTTCCTTTCCTTTCCTCTCTTTTTCCGGAAGCAGTTAGATAGTATGAAGATGGATGCCAACAAGTCTCCTTGCTGAGATACTGCCTCTGGCCTCTCCACACGGTGGGCACCAACCAGCCTCAGTGCCTTGGCTCCAAAAATATTTTTTGTTACTATCATGAAAGGTGCCTTACAGATAAAACAAGATGGAGGACATTGCCCTGGCCAAAGTTCTCCTTAGGAAAGGGAATTGTCAGTGCAGGAAAAGACTTGATGTGACAGCTGCGAGGAGCCTGTCCAGCCTGGGGGTGAGTAGACCTGCTGTTTATCGCTTGCTAAGGCACAGGCCCTTTGCACAAGCTGGTCTCCTCCTCCACGTGTGGGGAACATGACTCCAGAGCCAGCCTACCAAGTTCAAACCCCATTACTCACTGTCTGTAGGACCTCAGGCAAGTTTTTAACCTCTTATTTAACCCCCTTGATTTTCTCACCTGCATAATGAGGCATAATGATGGCAGTTCCATCCCAGTGTTGTTGGAGAATAAAAGCAAGAACAGTGTGTGGCACACAGTACTAGGACGTAAGTGGTAAGTGTTCTCTTTTTATGTCTTACTTAAATGACCACATTAATCTTTGCCCTGCCTTCCAATCTCAGCTTAAGTGTCACTGCCTCAGAGAAACCTTACTACCCCGCTTTGCTACATGTTTTCTGAGAAATCTCTTCTTTCATAATCATATGTTGAGGAGTGTAATCACTTGGTATATGTCTATCTTCACGACTCGGCTGGAAGCTCCCTTTTATCATTGTACACCCAGTGCCTGACGTGGTGCCGACCACGTAGTAGGTTCTCAATAAATTTCTGCCAAATGCATGAGTGAATGACCCATAGAGAGAAAGGTTTAAAGCAACTAAACTGAAGTTGTATTCAATTCAACAAAAATGTACCAAGCACATGCTCTGTACCAGACATGGTGCTAGAAGCTGATCAGGCAGGGATGGAAAAGATGGTCCCAGTCTCAAGAAGCCCTCTGTAAGAGGTCACAGCATACTGGGATGACACCTACATAAGCCATGTGTTAGCCTAACAACAGCCGAGTATGAACTGCTGGGGTGATTTCTGCTTGGCTACATATTATGGAAGCCTAATTTGTTAGTAAGAGATGTATGCATGGTGGCATTAGGGCCGACACAGACAAATAAATAAAACAGGATAATTAGAAGAATTCTAACTGTGTAGTAGAAAATAGCAATTTGCATTTCTCTGGAGCTTTCTAACTTTGTAGTTCCATATCAGTTTCCCTTTTTGATCTTTTGGGTCATTGCATAGTTTTCATCATCAGTTTGCTAGATGAGAGAAAAATCTGCAACATTCTGAAGAACCCAGGGAGGACTTAAGTCCACACTTTTCCTCCTGGACCCCCTGGTCTCCTGTGAACCAGCAAAGGGAATTTGGGTGGAATAGGGGATGGGGTTTGGGGGAGATGCCTTCACAGCTCTGAGCACAGCCTGCTTCAACGTGTAAAATGAGCCCACAGCTCCTCATCACCCTCCCTGCAGGTCTGTGGCAGCTCAGGATCCTGCTCACACAAATCCTGCTCCTGGCACAGCAGAGATGGTAGGTTTTCCTTCCTGTAACTGCAGCCCATTAGGCCCCAAAGGCCCTTCTGCAAGGCTTAGCATATTGTCTTAATCATTTTGGGCTGCTCTAACAAATTACACCATAGATTGGGTGGCTTAAACAACAATTTATATCTCACAGCTCTGGAGACGGAAAGTCCAAGATCAGGGTGCTGGTGTGGATGGTTTCTGAGTGAGGTCTTATTTCTGCGTTGTAGATCGCCTGCTTCTCCTGGTATCCTCACAGGGTGGAAACAAAGTGAGCCAGCTCTCTGGCTCCTTCTTACGAGGGCACGAATCCCAGTAGTAAGGGCTTCATTCTCATGACCTAAGCACTTCCCAAAGACCTTACCTAATATCACCACTTTGGGATTAGGTTTCAACATGTGAATTCTGGGGGTACACAAACATTCAGTTCATAACACATATATTCCTCATTCCTGAAGTAGGGGTGTTGGAAGGTCACATAAGCATGTTCCTCCCCAACAAGGCCTCATTCCCAAGAAGGAAGTCCGAGCCACCCCACTCCTACCCGGAAGAGGGGTAGTTTCCTCCAGGACTCAGTCCCCAAAGGTAGGGCACTTTGGGTTTCCACTCTTTCTTCAGGGATATTAGTTCTAGGAATTGTAGAATTTAACTGTAGGCTCCAAAAATCCTCTCTAGCATTTCTTCCAGAAGGCCCAAATGTGCCGTACAAATGCAATCCCAGATGCCTTCTCAGTATCCCAGAGTTCCTCAGGGGGGCAAACTTAGTTCAGATTTCTCTTGGGACACTGTCTTTAAATGAGACTGTTCTTTTCCTTTCGCCAATGCTGCAAATTCCCACCATCTCTTCCCTGTTTATTATTTAAATATGCGTAGAGGCTGCCCTCTGACAAGTATTGGACCAGTGGCAAGCTGGAGATGTCCAGAGCTGTGCCCTCCTGACCCCAGCCAACTCCTGCCATGCTCTGCTCACCGGGGACAGCGTGCCCCTCGGTGTCACACTCCCCAGGCCAGGAAGCACTCAACAAATGTCCCACCACAAGATGACAGGCTCCCCACCATAGGTGCCAGACTCCCCTCTTTTGTCTGATCATCGTGCTTGGAGCTGCTGTGGCCAAAGTGCAGAGTCTGGCACCTGAGGGGGAACAGGGGGGCTCTCGGCAGCCGGCCTACCTGTCAAGTGCTTCTGGGATTAGGAGTGCCCACTGCCAACACTCCCTCTGAAAGAACTTGATGGGTGGGCGTCCTGCCAAGAGGCAGAGCTCAAAGCCCTTCTGTGCATGTGCTTCTCAGACCCCCAACTGGCTACTTAGCTAGTTGGCCATATACCAACTTCTCCAGCAGTGTTTTTGAGCCCCACCCATCTTTGGCTTGGCTGGATTCCTCAGACTCACTATCAGATACTATCAATTTTCCTTCATACGGATGAGGCTGACCCTGAAGCAGTTTGTTGGGTTGGGGCCATGTCTTCCCGCTATCCTAACTGCCCCCTCTCTCCCCACAAATGATTTTGATGATACAAGGCTGGTTTTGTTCTTTTAAAACAAAGCCTCTGTTCTGGGTGGATGTTCCAAGTCAGAAAGCCTGGTTGTGTTTATCCCAGGCCATTGGCTGGGCATTCACATGCTTTTTGTATTTGGTAAGTGACAGTATTTGCAAAAGCTGATTGCCACAGCAGGCGGAACAGAGACAAGACTAGCAAAAACATGTGTCGGTAACATATGCTGTAGCCTTTTCTTCTTTGCTTGGAGGACTGACACTTCCTACAGGAAGAAGTAATTATTTTGCATGTGCATAGATTACACTGGAATGAAAAAGGGAGGGGAGGGTCTGCTGCTTTATACATAAAAGAAGAAACCTCTCTCTCTCTCTCTCTCTCTCTCTCTCTCACACACACACACACACACACACATATGCTCTTCACACTCACATGCATACACACAGGTTAATCTGCTTTACTTTTAGACATCGCTACCTTGAAAAAAAGTGGATGTCCTAAAAACTGGAAGTCTATTATTAGCAGAAATGTCTTTTCTAGGAGAGCATAAAAGCATCATCTTGGGAGTTAAACAAGCCTGTGTTCAACTTCTGTCTCCCATAGACCGTGTGACCCACAGAAACTTATTCAAGCTCTATACTTCATCTGCCGCTGGTGGACTTCATTCTCACGTTTGTCTTGAGGATGAAACAACAAAATGCATGAGGAAAGTACCTCAAGTAGGCTCTAAGGAGTGCTCTCCTTTCCCTTCCCTGCGTCAGCTTGCCAAGAGGGCCAGCAGTGGTAAATAGCCCTGACGTTAGACTTTACTTGTATGTTCACTGATGAGTGGAAGCCATGGGGGTTGGGGGAGAGAGAGGGAGAGGGACTCTGGGCAATTCCAGAAGGTTCTGGAACCACTTGGAACCTCAGAACTCGCTTCATGTACTTTTGGGCAGCCGTAAAGAATAAGTCTGCAAATGGGACTCAGAGAAACAGATCCAAATGGAGCTCAGATTCCTGCCCTTCAAGCCATTTTTGCCTTGGTCATTTGGTGGAAGTTCAAAAGAACCGGGTGACGCATGTTGGGATGGAGCCGGCCGGGCCCCCTCATGTCTTGCTGCAGGCTCAGAAGTCCTGGCAACAGTACAGCTAACATTTGATTCATTATTGCGTCTTCCCCAACCCTCTTTCCCACCCTCAACCTGGAATCATTCTGCACTGTATGCATTAGCGTGTCCCCAGCTGCTTTACACATTCCTCAGTGCGGTGTCTCCCCCACATGTCTCACATATACCTGTTGTTGTCATTTACCACCAAGATTGCTCTGAGATAGCAACAAAAGAGTTGTTCCATCTCCCTTGGCTGAGAGTCACATGCTGGTAAGGGTTAAATAAATCGGGACTGAACAAATGATGATACCTTACATGTATGAAGCGCATACTCTGTGTTAGGGATGGTGCCAAGCCCACATTTAGATACTTCACAACAACCTTCAGAGATTCTTTCAGCCATGTTTTACAATTGAATTTTAGCAATGTTAAGTCACTCGCCCAATGTCACCAAGCTGGGAGATGGAGGACATGAGACTTGACCTCAAGTCGGCATATCTTCAGAGCCCAAGATTTAACAGCGACCCTATACTGAGTGAATGAATGGATGAATATTAGAGCTTGAGAGAACTTGACCCACATCTCCATATCTGGCGCCCTGGATCTTTGCTATGTCTTCCCTACAGTTTCAGCCCTGCCCTTCCCCTTATATAGGAGAAACTCTTATCCTCATTTCTGTGACTTGGTGGCTACCATATCCTCCACTCCTTCTAGCTGGGTCCCCATTTTCCTCCCCTGTACCCAGTACCTCCATGTCATCAGCACTGAGCTCCAAGTTATCCCACCAGTGAGCCACTCTGAGGGAGTGGAAACGTGCCCCGAAACCAAAACCCAGAAGCTGGAGCCTGGCTGCCAATCTCTACAATGCCAACCTCCTACCTGCCTGCTTCACCTGCTGTAGTTGTAGAAACACCCAGAGGAACACTTTTGCTATAGCACCTTCTGCCCCCTAGTGCTCACCATTGTTGTTGCACCCTCCCATTCCTTCTGCCCCGGAACTGGACTTCCTGTCCACCCTGCTTTCCCCTAGCTGCCCCCCTCAAGTGGGCATGCTCAGCTCCAGATTCCAGCTCTCCCTGATCTGCTCTGCACCCCTGCAACTAACCAGGACAAGGCCCAGAGTGCCTCCAGACAGAGCAGACCCCATCTAATCCACCCCTCATTTGGATGGAGGCCCAGGGAAGTTCAGGGATTTCGTCAAGGTCACAGAGCAAGACACACAGGACAGAGCTAGAACACAGGGGTCCAGTGCCTGGTTCAGCATCTTTCCAACACACCATGCTGCCTCCTTCTCCCCCTCTGTCTGTATTTTCCTCTTGCTTTCCTTTTCTCCCTCACCCACACCTTTTTAATTTAAGTTTTAACATCTGTTCTCTCTTAGTCCATTATTTCTGTGACATTTTATATTATGTTGAATTTCCATTTCCACTTAAGACCCATCCATTTTTCTTAAAAAACACATTTTTAATCTGTTTTAAAATTTTTTATATAACTTCTTTCATTCTAACACCTTTCTTGGCTTATCTTTCCTGCCTCCTAAGCAGCAGAAATTATTCTCTGCCTCCGTGTAGTTTTGCTCCTCCTATTATCCGCGCCACTATCGTATCAGGCCTATGATCTAACATTCCACTTTTGCTCATTATTTGCAAAACCTGTATTTTTTTTTAATGCAAATGAGGAAACCAGTGGTTTTAGTTTAATTCCTTATTTTATATTGGGGGAAAAGCCTTTTGGCTGGAACTTTTACTGATTCTGTTGCAGAAAGGTCACAGAAGGGGAGAGGGCAGGAGAAGGGGACGCATCACGTGTGAAAGTGCCTCATGTTCCACATTTCTGAAATTATGGACTGAACTTTTATTCATAGAGTCATCTGCAGAGAGCACTGCGTTGAGAGTCAGGCTTCCTGTCTTGGGCCTGCCCCCTCTGACTATGTAGTTATAGCCTTAGGAGAAACCAAGAAACAGTCAAGTCCTTACTAAGGTATTGGGCACAGAGACCCAAGTCTCCTGTGAGGAAACAACTATAAGAATAGAAAGGATGATAGCTAGTATTTAAGGAACCCTAATGCCCTACTAGGTATTGGGCCAAACACTTTACACTGATTAGCTCCTTCATCTCTCACAACTTCCTGCGGGCTCTCTTCTCATTCCTTCCATTTCACAGATGAAGCAAGCAAAGCTTAGAGGTTAATGACTTGGCCAGGCTTACACAGCTAGTGTAGGCAGGGTTGGAATTCAAGCACAGGAAAGCTAGCAGCTCCAGAACCGGCGTGTCTAATGATAGAGGAATATTGGGGGGAAACTTGTTTTTATAACATTTTGCCATACTTTGGAGTTAAGATGAACCCAAGGGGCTGAAACCTGGGAGGATCCAAACTTCACATTGTCAGACAATGCAGAATGATTACATTTTCTGTCAATTCTGATACTTTGAGCCCTAGCCTTTTAAAATGGCATTATTGTAGGGGTGCCTGGGTGGCTCAGTCGGTTAAGCATCTGATTCTTGGTTTTGGTTCAGGTCATGATCGCAGGATCTTGAGATCAAGCCCCCTGTCAAGCCCTGTGTCAAGTCCGGTGTGGGGCTCTACACTCAGGAGTCAGCTTAAGATTCTCTCTCTCCCTCTGCCCATCCCCGCCCCCCCCACCCCGCCTTGGGTGCACTCTTTCTCTCTCAAAAAGTAAAATAAAGTAGCATTATTGTAATCACAATCCTAAAACTAATTTTTTCAGATTACACTGATTACACTTGTCAGGATTTCTAACTTCAGCACTATTGACATTTTGGGCTCGATGATCCTTTGTTGTGAAGGGCTGGGCTGTCCATTGTGGGATGTCTACCGACTAGAGGCCAGGAACGCTCCTCATCTGTTGTCCTCTCTCCCTTCTTCCCAGAATCATGAAATCATGACAATTAAAAATGTCTCCAGACAACTGCCAAACAGACAAATGTCTCCAGACAACTGCCAAGATCACCTCCCCCCCACCCCCAGCTGAGAACCACTCTGTTAGACATCGCCCAAATCATCAGTCCTGACTTATAGTCTTATAAATGCAACCAGTGTTTCACACACTCTTGTCCCAGAGCTTCACCGAAACCTTCTTGCCACTAGGGAGGTGGGGAGATAGTGTGCAGAGCTATTGGCAACTATTTCTCCTGCTTTTCACAACTTCTTTCCCCCAGAGAATCACTCAATTCTTGGCAACCTCGTGTTCTCTTCATCTTTTCTCTTTCTTCTAACTTTTTTCCCAATTACCTTAATGAGTCGTTTTGTTTTTCCCCTTCTTTTCCTTTTTCCTCTCCCTCTTCACTCCTGTAGGAGTTAAAATAGAATTCTAGCCATTTCAGATAAGGATGAACTATTCTGCTGTTGATAATCTCCTTTCCAGGAAAAAGGAAAGACAGATGTTTTGGTATGGAATCGGGTGAGATAAAAACCTCCCATCATGAACCTTTAAGCTTTTCAAAAGTGGACAGATGTCTCTTTCAAAACTTGATAGAGATTTTCTTCTGCAGCTTCATTTTTCATTGCAAATCTCTACTTTTCTAGGAACTAGCATATTCTTAGCCAACCTATACATCGTAATTAAATTTTCAACGATATTGGTAATGATAGCTAGTATTTATTGAGCACTTACTATATGATGGGCGCAAGAGGCTTTACAAGCACTGTCTTAGTTCATCATCGCAATTTAACTAAGTTATTTGGAATTGACATAATTCCAGGCATCAAGTTAAAGATTTGCATAATCTAAGCATTGTGGACCTTTGAAGAGCTTAAGTGATTGTCCCAAAGTCAGGAAGAGTCAGAACGAGGAGTCAAGCCCTGGTCATCAGCATTTCACTAAATTCATTGTTTCTCATTTTCCTTTCGATTTCTAAAAATAGCATAGTATTGGCTTTTTCTATCTTTTCTATTTAGTTACATGGTATGTTTTAGCCACATTCTAGAAAAATGGATTATTGAGAAAATCTGGGGGAATGTCTCAATTTATGATATTCCTAGAGCAGAAATGCAGTGTGAATTTCAAATACCCATGCTCATCAATATAATTTTGTAACATAAGCGCCCTTAAAATGAAGATCTTTTTTTCCCTGTTGAGCAATCACAGACAATTGTGGGATCGATGCCAGTTCTGTTTGAAACAGTAGCTACTGGTTCTTGAATCTGAAAGGCCAAAGTGCTTAGGAATAAGCAGTTTCCCCAGTAGCTGAGTCGATTTGTAGAATATCTAAAAGAATGGCGGGAAGGCAAAGGTAATGCAGTGCCTTAAACAAAGAGTTGCCAAAATAAATCAATAGAGGCATCTTTTATTTTATCTCAGATCTAGTTCACACATAGAATTTGTATAGAGCAAAGCTTATGCTTTTACATCAACCCCATGAACATTCCTCTAGTAAAGAAACAATGTTAGACAGATTGAAACCATTTTGTAAGGAAGGGGGTATGTCAATAACCAGGCATGGGGGACTGGGGGCTTTCAGCTAGAACTGAAAGTGCTTTTGAGCCATCTTCAATAACGTTTACATCCTTGACAAAACCACTCCCATGTCTGTAACTTTCTCTCTGTGGTCAACTTCATCCTCACTCTTCCAGTGTAGTTTAGAAAAAGATGTCTAGTGCTAAAGTGTTCCTTAATTTTTCCAAGCTAATGCCCTTCCTGCTTGGCCTGGATATTTCTCATTTACTATATCAAGGTGAGAATGATGTAACAAATACTGGTCAACACATGTAAAAACTCCTACATTTCATCAGCAACTATTCAGGTTTTCCCGGGCTCTGAAATGACAATTCTTTCCATTGTTACATTTTTTTTTTCTATCAAGTATCTACCTTGTCTACTAAAGATTAAAAGGGAGATCACAAACATTATTTATAGCCAGCATTTTCCAATTCATCTTCTCATTTATTTCTCAGCAGCCCTGCATGTTAGGTGTTATACCCATTTCACAGATGAAGGAACTAAGTCTAAAAACAACTAAATGACATGCCTAGCAATGAAGTAAAGCAACATGGTTTTGGACCCAGGTCTATCTGAGTTGAACGCTCTCATTTTTTTCACTAGTATCATGCTGCTCGAGGTCTTTTTGAAAATACAAAGAGGGGGTTTTAACTTGCAGAACCATGGAGTCACATTCTCAGACACATCAAATTCTCTTGAGTATGTGTTTAAAATGAGTATTTCCAGGAAATTCAAATCTATGGGAATGGGGCTTGGGAATCTGCATTTTAACATGGACCCCCAAATAATCCTCATTCACATTCAAGTTTGAGAATCATTAGATTGGAGTTCACGAATGGACTTCAGGGTCTGTGAATTGCATTTAACCTCTTGTGCAAGTGTTGTGTGTACATTATTTAGAGAATATCTTTTATTGGATTCTCAAAGGGGGCCTTGACCCCGAAAAGACAAAGAACACCAGCTGGGAAAAAAAGCAAATTGGGATTGTGTCTTGTCATTTTCTAGTTTTCGATCAGCTGCGGGGAACAAGAAACAATTAAGTCAGCTTGAAGTAGGGGTCTTTACTCTGTGTGTGTTCCCCTAGCCCCACACCTATCCTTACCCCATCTCGCCACACGCCTCCCTGGCTGGGGTCCTACCTTGCCCCCACTGGAACCAGCTCCCACCACCATCTTATTCACAGCAGGAAACTCTCCCTATTGACAGAATTCCTTCTAATACAGATGATGCAGAATGGTCTGTCCTCTTGTCTACATTAACTGCACTGAGCCGGTTGACTCGGTGACCCAAGTTGTCTAACATTTTACTGTAAACAGGATACCATTTATGTGAAAGAACGCGGTTACCGTATTCCTCTGTCATCTGCAGTCTGCAGAGAACAGAAAACAATGGTAACCTGACCCTTGGGCAAAATGCTAATGGCTACATAATTGACTTAGCAGATAATTATAAAACACAGTTCCGTATTAAAACACAAAAGATGTAATTATTGCACTTTATAAACTAATTAATGAATACTAACTCAATTCAATAATTAATAATTCATTATTTAACCTCTAATTAAACGATCATCCTTCCTTTCCCTGCAAACTTTGCTGGTGGCTTAATTGCTCTGGGCCAAATATACAAGAGAGCTATCCTTCTCCGTTAATTAAACAGTGCAGAGATTTGAAATCATGGTAAGAGAGAATTAGGGAATTTAAATTGAAGTGCAGGTATCCCCTGCTTTTCGAGAGTTCACTTTATGCCACCTCGCTTTTACAAAAGACCTACATTAGTAACTGTGTTCTCTAACCAAAAGAAATGTGAAGAGGAGTTTTGCTTTTACAAGAAAAGGCAAAAAGTGAAAACGGCATACAGGGTTTGCCTTGCAGCGAGCCTTTACAGAGGCAGTGCGTGCCCCAAACTCCTTCCCAAGGAACTACACTCAACATCTCAGCATCAAGCCATCATAACTTTGAACTTGCTGAGCATCCGTGCTCTATCTAGATTTGTTTTGTGTATCCATTAGCAAGACGTGTCCTAAGGTATCAAAAAACCCTAAGACACGTTATTTTGGGGGTCTAGGAACACTCAAAGTATTTTCCATATACATTAATGGCAATTGCTTCTTCATTTTATGCCATTTCAGCTTATGAAGGGTTTCATAGAAACACTCTACTTCCAGAAAGAGGAGGGGAAACCGTATCTCCTGTTTGGAAGAGACAACATCAGCTCCCACCCAAAGCATTAACCAATTAAAACAGTCCAGAGTAACTCACACTTAAGACCTGGACAAGATGGTTAATAGAGGGGTCTCTGAGGTACGGATCAGATCTTGGGAGCAAAGCAGGAGCCCCGGAGATCAGACACGTGGTCAGGGTCCTCGGCACAGTTGTGTACTGCAAACACAGACCCAGTCAAGGATGGCCAGTTGTGCGAATCTCCTCCCAATTCTGTGTTCTCTGATGTCACATCGACAGTTTGAAATCAGTCAGCATGGGAGGATTTGCACCGCAGAAATGGAGGAATGTTACAAATGGGGGCTTTTTCCTTCCTTTTTTTGAGTACTGGTTGTTTAACATTTACTAGCACAACCCAAGTCCTAGAGCAGCAGAGGGGACTTGTGGCTGAGTTCTAGACTGTCTACAAATGCTAACATCCTAGTCAGCTCCGGGGCTGGTCTGCAGGCTGCAGTTCTGTCCCTGGGAAGCTAGGAAAGGAATGGATGTTTACTGAGTCTATGCTCCAGGCCCAGGATTACGGCAGCTCTGGACAGCGTCTCTCAGTGAATCCTCAAACAGCTGTGATAGACATCGCCTTTGTTCCTAGCAATCTCTTCATTTACAAAAAAGGACATACTTCCCTCATGGTTATCCTCCATTCATTTAAAACTTAGTTACAATCTATTTGTTAGTGGCTTACTCTTCATTTTTTTTTAAAAAAGTAACAAATTCTTAGCATTTCAATAAACAATAAGTTTTTTTCTATTTGTATAGTTTGTGGGTGTACATCTATATATTGAATAAAATGTATGTCTTTGGGGGTATTTTTATGTTTTATCGAAGGCAGAGTGGCATTCCCATGGCATCCATGATGTCTTTGTAGGGGCCAAGGAATAACAGGGCAGTCTCACAAACATTTTCCTCACAGAAAGGGTTTCTTCTGGCGGGAAATGCTGGCCCTCGAGGATGTGAGGTGGGAGTAGGTGGGGGTTCTGACTGAGTAAACTCATCACTTAACTACACCGCATCCCAATTCTGAGAAATACATCTGCTGCTTCCCTTTCTCTCCCCCCTCTCCTGGTTGTTCCTCTAAAAGGGCTCATTTTACTACATAGTTACTAATGGTTTCTTCATCTGTAAAATGAATTATGGTTAGAGCTACCTCATACCTACCTTCTAAGAATGATGTGAGTCACCATTCACAGACCTCCGACAACAGGGACCGGCACATACTGAGAGCCGTGTAAGAGATGCCGTCGGAGGCAAAGAATTTAGCATACGCAAAGACATGGAGCTGGAAAGGGGGGACGGTGCAAGAAGTTGTGCAGAGACCCCAGAGCTCACAGGAGTACCAGAAATGTGATGAGTGACCAGATGACCGGCTCACTCTATGGGTGCACCCGGTTGGGGACCTCCCTGCTCACTGTATGGCATTTGGAGTCCTCCTACGGGGAGCACTTGTGCTCCCCCACGGCAGACCTCCCATCTGCACGATTCTGTGACAGAAGCTCAGGTCCTCTTCCCGCTGCTAAGCTCAGTTACTGCAGCAGCCCCTTCCCTGGCCCCCCTCTCTCTAGAACCCAGATAGGATTTCCTCTTTGGTCCACCCCTTAGATAGGGATTTATCTAAAACACACGTGACCACCTGATTCCTCTCCTGAAAAACCCTTCAAAGCTCCCGATAACTTTCAGAATGGATTTCAAGTGTGGTAGAACAATTTGTTTTTATTTTTTATAAAGATTTTACTGATTTATTTATTTTAGAGAGAGAGTGGGAGCGGGGGGAGGAGCAGAGGGAGAGGGACAAGCAGACTCTGTGCTGAGCGTGGAGTCCCAACGCGGGGCTCCATCTCGCCACCCTGAGCTGAAACCCAGAGTCAGATGCTTAACTGGCTGAGCCATGAAGGCGCCTGTGGTAGAACAATTTAAAAGGCCTTTCACATCTGGCCCCTGTTCCACTGTGAAGCCACTTCATGCCATGCTCCTCGCCTCCAGCCACATCGCCAGCGCCATGTCTCAATCCTGCCTGTCGTGCTTTATGCCTTTACACATACTCTTCCTTCGATCTGAAATGTGCTCTCCAGAGAACCCCCAGAGAACATTCTACCGTGGTAAATTTTCTACTCCTTCAAGGTTCACCTCCAACATCATCCACTCCGTGATGCCAATCCAAAAAAACCTCAGGTTCGAGGTAGGTGCTGTAGGTTGACTGTTTGTGCCTTCCCCAAAATTCATATGTTGAAAACTAACCTGGACTGGGATTAGTACCCTTCGACAAGGGAGCTCCCTCACGCCTTCTGCCGTATGAGCAGGTAACACAAGGCAGCCCTCTACGTACCAGGAAGTGGGCTCTCACCAGACATGGATTCTGCTGGTGCCTTGGTCTTAGACTTCCCAGCCTGCAGAGATGTGAGAAATACATCTTGGTTGTTCCTAAGCTACCCATTCCATGGTGTTTTATTATAGCAGCCAGAACAGACTAAAACAATAGGCCCATTTTTGACGCATCCAGAGCACCCTCTTGTAACTCCAGCATGGGGCTTGTCACACGGTCTTTTAGTATTTGTCACATTGTTTGCTCATTTCACCCCACTGACCTACCACACACACACACACACACACACACACGTTCCAGCAATGACAGCTGACATTGGAGTTAAATGTTATGTTGCCTGGGTTCAAATCTGGTTCTGCCACAGAATCCCACTTCCACATTGGTAGATTGGAACTCCTAAGAATAATCCCTCGTAGGGTTGTTGTGAGTATAATGCGATTATCTATGGAAGTTCTCAAAAGCTGCCTGACGTTTCCTAAGTGCTCAGTAAATGCGATTGGATTATTTTTTCCTTGTGATCAGGAACCATTCAACATTGTAGGATCAGCACTGTGGTTCAAGTACAGCAGATCAACCAAGACTGGGGTTGAGAGCACGGGTCTGCCGTCAGATGGGCTTGGGTTGCGATGCTGAGCTGGGGTAGCTCTAACATTACACAGTAAGAGTTCTTACCTTACGTGGTGGTCGTGAGTAGTAAATGAACTAAAGCAATTCGCCTTGCCTATGTAAATACTTAATAAAGGCCAGGTATTCGTATAAAAGCTGGAAATAAACTGATGAGGACGCCAACATGGACACACCGCTCCCTGCCAGACCCACGGGACCCACCGTGACCGCGGCGCTCAGCTGTGCAGATCATGCTGGCTTGGCCCTTTTGCCTTTTGAAAAGCTTTGGTGACGACGATCTGGCTCCTGCTAGAGTTGCACCTCAAACCCCCACACTAAATCACAGCAAATGATAAATTGTTGAGAGTGGGAGCAAGAGTGATGGAGGGGGTGTGCAGTCTGGCCGAGAGGCTCACCCAAACTTTCAAGTAGCCTCCACAATAAATCCAGGACTGTCGCTTGGTGATTAGTTAGAGGAAACAGAAACTGCAGGACAAAGCCAGGAAATGACCTTAGAGACTAAACACAGTGTATTTTATTTTAGGGCTTTTTCTCACTTAGAAGTGCTGCCAGGTTGTTTAAAGACAGCGAGTGTTATCAGGGAAGGATTTGGGGATCTGCCAGGCTTTTGACAACATGTGGTAAAAAATTTACAAAGCCCGGAATCAAAGGAGGAGGACAGACAGGAGGATGTGTACTCGAGAGATGCTGCAGGTGGGCCCGAGGTTAACATAAACTTTTTATTGCCCTTTGGGGAGCTTTCTAGTAAGCCTGATGGACTTGGTGAGGCTGGGCGGAAGCCCACGTAGAATGGCACATTTCTGTGAATGACCGCAGAATGAGGGAAGGGTGGGAAGCCATTTGGGTCATTTGGGACCCATGGGAGTGAATCAGGGAAGGGAGTGGAGGGATGAGGACCGAGCGGGACAAATGAGGTTTTGGGCACCATCCTGTCCCCATTTTTAGACAGATGGCAATCAAGATGATGTTTGAGAAAAAAATAAGCCACCGCCATTTAAAACCATTCACAGGAAATGGGGAGGAAGGAAGGTTAAAAGTATTGGGCCCCTCTTACGCTGCCAAGTGCTGGCTGGACGGTTACTGCTGACCCATTACAACAGAGGAGAAAGTGTTAGTGCCTGCTGGTTACATTCACCCGGTGCGCCGCAAGCGGCAGAAATGAGGGTTGTACCCAGGTCTGCCCGACTCCAGAGCCTTCTATTCCTTTGCCTTGGAAGTGACAGGCAGGAGGTTAGTACCAGCTGTCAGGAATGCATTTTTTTCTCTGCAAATGACTGCTTCGCTGTTCACTGTTGCAAATGCTGCAGGAGTCCCTGAAGTGTGGGCCCAGAGATGGTTCTGGCTTACTAGACATGAACTTACTCATATTCTCTCATCTGCAGACAACAGACCGCAGGCTCCTCTAGTTCCTTTATCCCTGGATTGGCCTAAGGCCTGTCTGTATTTTTAATGATGCCATTAACTGAGGCATGCAAAGGAGTAATTCTGAGACCATTTATTTTCTCTCTTAAAGAGAATCTGCAAATGGTTCCAGGGATTTTACAAATGTGATAAAAAAAAAAAAAGCTAATAATAGCTTCAATTTATGGAGTGCTTACTATGTGCTAGGCACTGTGAGAAGTGTTTTATGACCATTGTCTTATTTAATTGCAAACTGGTGACATGCAGGCCAATCTGGCCCATAGACTGAACTCTGTTTCCCAAATATAAATTTGAATGTGTTTTAAAGAGGGTCTGGGCTCTTCAGTTTTCCACAGCCCACACTATCTCTGAACTTTTTACCCCCTTACCTCATTGACATTATTGCCAGGCCCCTGTAGGCAGTTGCACTTGTGACTCTTGCTTTAAAACAGCCCAATGAAATAGACCATACTTGGTCGCCATCTTATTGTTGAGGCAAAGAAAGAATATGCAACTTGACCCCTGCCACACAGTTGGTAAGGGGTCTAGGATTTGAACAGATTCTTATGACCATAGAAAAGCTCTCATCCAATGCATTATATTCCCTTGCTATCACGACAAAGTTTCCACATGATGGTATAGTGTCTTTGTTTAGGGCAAGAGATGTTGTCCAGAACAATTCTTTAATAGCAGCAATGCGTCCTCTACTCCTTTTCTACTTCCCTGTGTCTTTGTTTGTGGAAAAGTGGTCTATGAAAGCTGTTTGCATATGGATCTTTTCCCTCCCACCTCCAGCTCCCTTAGAGACATCACTTCCATTTGCCCATACTAGCCAAAGACCGTAATGTCACCTGTAATTAGAATTCCAGGACATTTGGTTTCTGGACTGGGAGATGCAGAAGGTCATAGCAGGAGCTTTCCAAGAACAGGAACTAGGGGCATCCATCTTCATAGCATCACCTCCCAGCACAGAAACAGGTACATGGTAGCTGATCGATAAGTGTGGACTATTATTATTATGATTGCTACTGCCATAGTTATTATTAGTTATTATTATTACTATCAAGGAGCTGGCTAACACATAATAATATTCACTGAAATATCCAAAACCACCACCAGAAGGGTAACATTTCCCTTTGATTTTATGATTGTACCTTTTCTAATTTGTAAATTAAATGATATTCCAGGTTGACCAATATTTCTGCTTAACATACTGGATAGATATTATTAACTTCAATTTAATTCATTTATTGCTTCGTCATTCATTTATTCAGCAAATACGTATCAAGCGGCCAAGTGTTAGGAGCTGGGATACAGGGTGATTACAGTTTCTGCACTTAAGCCTAATTCATGCTAGTGCAATGTTTTCAGACAGCAGGACACAATTCATTAGTGGGACATAAAATTAATTTAGTGAGTCATGACAAACATTTGAGAAAATACAACAGAACAGAACAGAAAATACCAAAGTGGACTTTGCGTAAGTATTATTTTAGGAACATTTATTTCCATAATATCTATGAGTGTGTTGCAAATATCCTGAGTGGCATGGTGAAAAAGCATTTCTTGCAGTAGGCTAAGATCAAAAAGCATTGAAAGCTACTTGTCTGGTGGTCTAGGGAAGAGGGTCCAGAAGAACAGATGCTTGAACCAGAAGATGACCAGATGGCCGAATTACAAGAGTTTCCTTTGCCCCTCAGGTGTTTCTCAGTAAGTCAACAGATGTCCACGGATTGAAAAGCACTTGAAAATGCTCGTCCAAAATTCTTTGGGTTCAGATGCTTCATGCTTTGGGACTAGACTTCTGTTTTGGCTTTAAAACCTCAGTCCCTCTCTTTTTTATAGTGACTGAAATCAGCTAGACACACAGACACACACACACATTTTTATACTCTTTTTAAACCTGTAAACCCCATGGGTTTCCTTATCAGAGAATCCACTAATTCTAATCACATAATCACATTCCCAACACCACAAATAGCTTAAATATTTACAGGCTGCAGTAGGAACCAATAAATGTAAAAAGGCTGTCAAGCTTGGCAGCGTTGTCAATATTCAGTAGTAACCTCCTTGCTGAAGGCCAAAGCTGGGAAAACCAATTCCTGTGCCAAATACGGGTTCCAATAAAGTTCACATTTCTATTCCAGTCCCATGGCTTGAGTGCGTGTGTGTGTTTGTGGAGGGGAGTTCATCGACTGTTTATTTTTTCTAAGCCCTTTGTGAGGTCTCTTGCAAATCGCTTTCCAGGTCTGTGCTTGGAATTTTCTGCCACACATTCTCAAGATTTTCGACCCAATCCAGACAGCAGAGGCCCGTTTTGTTTAGATTTGTTTGCCTTTGAGTAGTCCTCGGACTCGGCTTTGAAGCAAGCACCCTAGGATGATAAATGGGAGAAACTCACACCTCTTGGAAGAGCTGTGATCCCGCTCTGTCTGCCTGGAGCCTAAGCAAAGTGGCTCTAAATTGATTTACAGAGACAACTGGGAAAAGGGGAAAGTGTTTCCGTGGAGATGCAGCTAATTAAAGGCTAGAGGAACCAGTGTGATCTTCTTAGGCTCTTTTCTTATGTCTGAGCACCATATTCCTTCACGGTACAGAAGGTCCCAGCTCCACAAGGTCCGCAGGCCCTTCACTCATTGGAGAATATGTTCTCAAGTCGAGTGGTAGGCACTCCTTGAAAACATCACTTTTTGAACCCGTTGGCCAGCCATTTGCCTTCCCCAGCTGAGGAACAGGAGGGTTGATTGTTTATCTTCTCAGTTTGTTTCTGAGGAACAGCTGCTTCTCCGGGCATTTGGCTAACTCTTCTCGAACCCTGAACAAAAATCACCAGGAGCCAAGAGCTGGGTAAATGAAAAAGTAGGTAACCTTAAGGCTAAACAGACTGTGCCTTTTCCTGCAGCTGAGTGCTTCTTCTAAGCGAGACAGGAGAAAAGGGACTTTATCATCTCTTGGATTGGTCGGGGGGGGGGGGGTGGAGTGGGGAGCCTCTCTGAATGCAAATGAAATGAAACAAAACCATTGGTTTCCAGTCCCAATGAAACCTGAGATCACAAGTGAGTGACAGCTACAAAGACTGCTTTTAGAAATTGCACAATCATTTTTACGCAGGTAATTATTAACAGTAACCAAGGCTGCTAATCTGTCCCTTTTCTCTGCCACTTCCTGCTCACCTCACTATGAGGTTCTCTTTGTGTTTCCATGGAAATACAGAGTGGTTTACATGAAATATTTTTAAAAGCAAGCATGGGAAACCCGTCCTTTGTGTACTGATCTTATTAACTATATTTTGTTGCACTACTTTGAGATCAGGTCAGATGGATCATTTCAAACCTCTGGGCCACGCATTTTATTTGCATGTTCTCATTCAAATCTATTATGAAAATATATAGTGGGCATGACTTGAGAGTCAGTCTATTATAGCTTTTATAACCGAGTGGACTGATTTTTCAGACTGCTCAGTGTCTAAATGGCAATAGATGCACAGTGCCATTTCATTTTCTCTTCTGTTAATAACTGAAGCACTTCTCATTTAAATTTAATTTAATATTCTTTGTATTTTGCCTGCTGTTGACTCCAGATCCCCATCCTCCCCATGGTCATACCTGCCCCCGATCATCTTCTTGAATCAAATCAAGTTAATTCAGGTGACCATGCCTAGGATAATGCCCAGGGTGCAGTAGGTGTTCCAGTACCTGCTTTTACCCCTTTCAGATCTGGAATGTGATCATCTTTATTAGCAGATAAATGGCTGCTCAAGGAAAGAGTCAAGGCGGGATAACAGCCACAGACCAGGATTGTTTGTGTGACTGAGTTTTTGTTTTTAGTAACAGTCAACTCACATTCCCGACCACCAAGTTTCTGGACTAAGGTCCCAGGAAGGAATTGGTAAGAAGGAAGCTGCAGAAACCTCTTCTTCAGCAATGTAACTTAGCTGCCACAGTTCCTTTGTGTGTGAGAGTGAGCACGTGGATCAGTGACCACACTGCCCTGGACTTCAATTACAGAGATTGTGTGAGGGAGGGAGGTGCTGTCACTGAGCGCCTGGCCTCTGACCCCAGACTGACTTGGCTTGAATCCCCCCCCCACCACTTAGAAGCTATGAAACCTTGGGCAGGCTGTCTAATGGTTCTGTGGCCCCGTCCCCTCATCTGTAAGCTGTGGCTAATAATGTACTTATCCTGAAGGTTTCTGTACAGATTAAATAAGTTAATATATAAAAATTGCCTTAAGAATTGTGTATGTTTTTGGTATTACTATTATTATTATTATTTTTTATTTTATTTTAGGTAGGCTACATGCCCACCATGGGGCTTGAACTCACAACCCTGAGATCAAGAGTCACGTGCTCTACTGACTGAGCCAGCCAGGCGCCTCTGTTTTTGATAATATTATCATGCAAAATTACCCTCATCTTTGTGGAAAATAGTGGAAGGAGATTTGATAGATGATACAGAGAAGGAAGGAGTGTGAGGAAATCCCGAGGTGTGTTTCCTTTCAGAAGGAGAGAAGAAAGACATTTTATTTATTTTTAAGATTTTATTTATTTATTTGAGAGAGAGAGAGGAGTGCGAACACAAGCAGAGGGAGAAGCAGGCTCCCCTGGGATCATGACCTGAGCCTTAGGAGAAGCTTAACCGACTGAGCCACCCAAGCATCCCAAGAAGAAAGACATTTTAGAAAGACATGAACTAGTGAGAGAGTGTTGGGTGGTGCTGGCCAGAAAAGATACGTTAAACGAAGGAACACTGAAGAAGGGGAAGATGCCTCAGGTGTAGCTGGTAGATCCAGAATAAATTAAATCATGGGTTTTAGAAGAGATATTGGGAGGAACAGGCAGGACGAGAATATAGACTATTTTCATTCTGGACCTCAGTAGAGTGAGGTGAATTTGGATCAGGGATGGAGTTCAGCCAACTGAGGCAGAGCTTTCGGGGAAGCCAAATCCCAGCTATTCTGTCCCAGCTCCTACCAGGCATGGTGGGGGGTGATGCTGGTGCAGGGGGAGGGTAGTGGCTCCTCATGCTAATAATCATATAAGGAGAAATTCCAGATGTAAAATAAGTACATGGCTCCTAGGAGTAGCTCCACACATGATGGGATGATCGGAGCTGGAGTTCAGGAGGGGGTTGGGAAGTAGACAGCCGAAGACAGCACAAGGGGAACGGACAGCGTGGTTCAGATAGGAGATTGTACTGAGCCCACCCATTCTCTGGACAACTCCTCTGGCGCCGCTGACTCTGGGTGAACCCATGCTGCCTCACTGCTCCAGCTCTTTGCCCCCATGGACTTTGCACCATGGAAAACACACCAGAGCAAGAAAACCTGGGGCTCATTCTGCTGGTGCTGAGGCTATTGTGAGTCTATTTGGACTACTAACAATTGGGACAGCTGCCTTAGATTTTATATTATGTGTGTGTGCAGTGTGTATAAATCAGCACAATCCACTAAATACTTTTAAGAAAAAATGGATTGTACACACACACACACACACCTATCCACACTTCCCTTACAATTTATCTATGTAACTTTTTAAAAAAGATTTTATTTATTTATTTATTTATTTATTTATTTATTTATTTATCAGAGAGAGAGCGCACAAGCAGGGGAAGTGGCAGAGGCAGAAACAGGCTCCCTGTTGAGCAAGGAGCCTGATGTAGAGCTCGATCCCAGGACTCTGGGATCATGACCTGAACCAAAGGCAGACGCTTAACCAACTGAGCCACCCAGGTGTCCCCACGTAACTTTTTAAAAAATGAAAATTATTTAATTATTTGTATTATAATGATTACTTACTTAGTGTGAAGATGTTCATTTTTTAGTCTACTACTTCTGTATTTGGATATGTATATACGTAAATATACATGACTATGTATATATAAATTATGTCTATACATACAGTATATGGTCTCAAAAGTATATGAGTGTACACAATGTAAACTCCTCATCTCCAAGGGGACAAATGAAAAATAAAGACTGTGGAAAAGAGCCACCTGGAAGGTACTCTTTCCAGATCGTCTTACTTAAATGATGTTGAACTTAATGGAGTCTTTGATTTAAATGTTTTTGACTTTCCTAAATTTTAAAAGTAAAGGTAAAAACAGCATAAGAGAAGGAGAAAGACCACCTGCAATCTCCACTTAGAGATGATCACTTTAATGTTTTAGTGTATAGATTAACCTTGTACCAATTTTACACACACATGCAAAAATACAAGCATACGCACACTTTCCAGAGAGTTTTATAAAATTGTACTCAACCAAAGCATGCTTTTAAATATTGCTTTTTTCACTTACTAATATATGATAAAGATCTTCTCATGCCAAAAATAGAAAAGTTCATTATAATTATTAATAGGCATACAATGTAATGACTTTCATCCAGGTCTATGCCATTTTGTTGTGAGCCCATAATGACCACAGTCATTCCTGAGAGTTAAGTGCTAACTATATGCCAGTTCCTATGCAAAGTGTTTTATATCCATGACCCCAACAAATACTTAACAGCAGACACATGAGCAGAAAGTGTGTGTAGCCAGGGAGAATCTACCCGTTCACTGGTTAAACTTTGTTTAAACATTAGGAATCCCAGGTCATGGGTTGAGCTCAGGGTTATAGACACCCCCTACATAGCCTTTTTTTAAACTGACATAACTTTTTTTATTAAGTTTTTAATTGTAATTCCAGTGTAGTTGACATAGTGTTAACTACATAGTGTTATATCAGTTTTAGGTGTACAATATAGTGACACAACAATTCTATGCATTACTCAGTGTTCATCATGATAAGCGTGCTCTTAATCCCCATCACCTATTTCACCCATCCCCCCACCCACCTCCCCTCTGGTCACCATCAGCTTGTTCTTTATAGTTAAGAGTCTGTTTCTTGGTTTGTCTCTCTCTCTCTCAATTTTTTTCCCTTTGTTGGTCTGTTTGGTTTCTTAAATTCCACATATGAGTGAAATCATACGGTATTTGTCTTTCTCTGACTGACTTCGCTTAGCATTATACTCTCTAGCTCCATCCATGTTGTTGCAAATAGCAAGATTTCATTCTTTTTTATGGCTGACTAATATTCTGTTGTATATATACCACATCTTTATCCTTTCATCAGTTGATGGACAGTTGGGCTGCTTCCATAATTTGGCTATTGCAAATAATGCTGCAAAAACAGGGGTGCATGTATCCCCCTTGAATTAGTATCTTTGTATTTTGGTGGTGAATATCCAGTGGTATGATTACTGGATCTTAGGGTAGTTCTTTTTACTTTTTGAGGAACCTCCATACTGTTTCCCAAAGTGGCTGCACCAGTTTGCATTCCCACCAACAGTGCACAAAGCTTCCATTTTCTCCACATCCTCACCAACACTTGTTGTTTCTTGTGTTGTTTATTTTAACCATTCTGACAGGTGTAACGTGTTATCTCATTGTAGTTTTGATCTGCACTTCCCTGATGATTAGTCTTGTTGAACACCTTTTTGTGTGTCTGTTGGCCATCTGTATGTCTTCTCTGGAGAAATGTCTGTTCATATCTTCTGCCCACTTTTTAATTGGGTTGTTTTTTGGGTGTTGAGTTGTAGAAGTTCTTTATATATTTTGGATATTAACCCCTTATTGGATATGTCATTTACAAAAATCTTCTCCCATTCAGTAGGTTGCTTTTTAGTTTTATTATTTCCTTCACTGTGCAGAAACTTTTTATTTTGATGTACTCCTAGTAGCTTATTTTTGCTTTTATTTCCCTTGCCTCAGGAGACATATCTAGAAAAATGTTGCTATAGTCAATGTCAAAGAAATTACTGTCTGTCTTCTCTTCTAGAATTTTAATGGTTTCAGATCTTTAATCCATTTTCAGTTTATTTTTAGATATGGTGAAAGAAAGTAGTCCAGTTTCATTCTTTTGCATGTAGCTGTCTAGTCTTCCCAGCACCATCTGTTGAAGAGACTTTTTTTCCTACTGGATATTCTTTTCCCCTTCATCAAAGATTAACTGACCATATAACCGTGAGTTTATTTCTGGGTTTTCTATTCTGTTCCATTGATCTATGTATCTATTTTTGTGCCAGTATCATACTGTTTTGATTACTATAGCTTTGTAATATAAGTTGAAGTCTGGAATTGTGATACTTCCAGTTTTGTTTTTCATTTTCAAGGTTGGTTTGGCTATTTTGGGTCTTTTATGGTTCCGTACAGAATTCAGGATTGTTTGTTCTAGCTCTGTGAAACATGCTGGCGGTGTTTTGATAGGGATTGCATCAAATGTGTAGATTGCTTTGGGTAGTATAGACATTTTAACAATATTTGTTCTTCCAACCCATGAGCATGGAATGTCTTTCCACTTCTTTGTATCATCTTCAATTTCTTTCATCAGTGTTTTATGGTTTTCAGAGTACAGGTCTTTCACCTCTTTGGTTAGGTTTATTCCTAGGTATCTTATTATTTTTGGTGCAATTGTAAACAGGATTGTTTCCTTAATTTCTTTCTGCTGCTTCATTATTGGTGTGTAGAAATGCAACAGATTTCTGTATATTGATTTTGTATTCTGCAAATTTACTGAGTTTGTTTATCAGGTCTAGCAGTTTTTTGGTGGAGTCTTTAGGGTTTTCTCTATATAATATCATGTGCAATCGTTTTCAAATAGTGAAAATTTTACTTCTTCCTTACTGATTTGGATGCCTTTTATTTCTTTTTGTCATCTGACTGCTATGGCTAGGACTCCCAGTACTATGTTGAATGAAAGTGGTGAAAGTGGACATCCTTGTCTTGTTCCTGACCTGAGGGGAAAAGCTCTTGGGTTTTCCTCGTTGAGTATGATGTTTGATGTGGGTTTTTCATATAGGGCCTTTATTAAGTTGAGGTATATTCCCTCTAGGCCTACCTTGTTGAGGGTTTTTATCATGAATGAATGTTGTACTTTGTCAAATGCTTTTTCTGCCATTTATTAAAATGATCATATGGCTTTTATCCTTTCTCTTATTGATGTGATATATCATGTTGATTGATTCGCAAATGTTGAACCACCTTTGCATCCCGGGAATAAATCCCACTAGATCACTTGATCATGGTAAATGATTTTTTTAAGGTATTGTTGGATTCGGGTATTTTGTTGAGGATTTTTGAATCTATGTTCATCAGGACTACTGGCCTGTAGTTCTCTTTTTTAGTGGTCCCTTCATCTGGTTTTGGTATCAGGGTAATACTGGCCTCCTAGAATGAATTTGGAAGTTTTCCTTTCTCTTCTATTTTCAGGGATAGTTTGAGAAGAATAGGCATTAACTCTTCTTTAAATGTTTGGTAGAATTCACCTGTGAAACCATCTGGTCCTGGACTTGTTTGTTGGGAGTTTTTGTTTACTGATTCAACTTCATTGCTGGTAATTGGTCTGTTTAAATTTTCTACAGATCTATGCCTTTTTAAATTAAAATTGATGTTAACTTTTAATTAGAAATGTTTGTTTCCTTAAATATACAAGTAGTACATGAACACACATGTACTGTAAAAATTGCAAATGAAAGCCCTTCTTTTTTTCCCCTAATACCAATTATCCCTCTTTTTCCTCCTTCCACAGTGCCTCTCTCCTCCTCAGTGAGAACTGCTGCTCACACTTGGGAGTGAATCCTCCCATGCCTTTTTCTGAACATTTGCATGTGTGTGCATGTAGTTGGAGGTTTTTATTACATTTACTTTCAACAAATCAGTCACTGAATTTAAATATATCCTGTATGATTTAGAAATATTTAGTACTTAGAGAAAATATTTAGACAGCTTTAGTGGAAGAGTTAAATAAATCATACATAGTTCATAGTTTATTTATCTTGAATTATGCACAGGATTAGGTTAAGTCTAGAAAATCAGTCACCTCAGATCCTTTTTGGTAGTGGATGGATATGGGTGAATGTAACATAAATTATAAGCAAAACATATTCAGGAAATCACTTAAGAATCAATGTAGAGTACAGTTCATTTAACCTCATGAACTATTTCATAAGTGTCTCTATTATAGATCTATATTTATATCCTGAATAATGTCTTTCTAATCCAAGCCCTAGAATTAGATATTATATGTATCAATCAATAAAGTATCTATTACATTTTTATGTTTTCCCTAATATCAATATCCAAGTGAATGGATTCTGAGTTCTTTAATAACTATCAAGTAGTTGATATCATTTTTTACACTCCTCTCATAGTTTAAAAAGCACTGGCTTGGACTTTCCAGTCTGGGGTACAGATATAAATTAGCAAAATTGTCATGTATACTTTAAATTTGCTTGTTATACTTGTATACTTTTTCAGGTGATGATAGAGAGAAATGTCTAAACAGCTAACAGTACACTAGCATGGTCCAGGTACTGATCCCTTCCTTCTCAGAAGATTCTTTTAAAGTATAATCTCATCTAATGAGGTTGTGAAATAGAACCTTATGGAGTGTGATAAAATACAATCTTATGTAAATACAGTCTTATGTAGTGAAACATTTCCTACTGCCTTGGAAATGGTGACCAGGGCCCAAAGCTGAGAACGGGAGGAATCAGGGAGCCCACATTCAAACAAATGGGGTTAGGTTCCCATCCAGGACTCTTAAGAGATTAACTGTACTGCCACTAGCCACCATCCAATTTTGATCCCCATCCACGTCTAGATGAGAAGACTGGAAGTGGGTGGAAAACAAAAGAATCACTGGAGTTAGAAGTCCTAGGCATTTTGTGCTGTGTAACTTAGCCAAGCTAGAACTGTTTTCTAGAATCCCCTTCTCAGTATGGTCTGGGCCAGGATTGGTCACAAGAGGAATTCCCAGGAGAACCGCAAGGCAAAAGGAAGGCAGCAGCCTTCTCTTAGAAGCTCAGACACCGAGCTTATGCTCAAGCATATTGTCAGGAACCTGCTAGTGTATTTTACAAGCATTTTACAGCCCACAGCTCTTCTGGTTCTCATCAGATTTCCTCCTTCAGCTCAACTCCTGGGTCAGATGTGTGTTCAGCTCCATCACAAATGGCACCAGGTTCTAAAAGACTCCCCATCTTTGAAGTGAGAGACAGTGAAGGATTGACACAGGTTCCAGTTCGTCCTCATGGGTTGCAGCTCATTCTCGCTCTCCCCCACTTTATATCCATCTTTCCTTTCTGACTGCCTGAGCTGCTGATGTTCGCCCAGCACCAGATGCTGAAGTTACAGCTGAATATAAACCATATAAACATAAAGAAGGGGCACTTAAGAGAATGACTCAGAAATTAAGGGTTCCCAATGAAGGGAAGACCAGCATCTCCCCATGCCAACTGCATATTCTTTTGAGCTAGAAACCTGAAGATCTTCCTTGGCCCTGCCAGTGGGGTAGAGCAGAGGGTGGAGAGAGAATGAGTGGGAGTTCAGTGCACCCTCTGGAGTCTGTAGCATGAGGAATGTGGAGTCTGGAGTCTGCCTCTTTCCTAGAGGTCTCTAATGATAGCAGGCTGACCCACAACAGTGTAGTGTACTTGAGAAGAATATGGGGGGGGCGGAAATTGATCCATTTTTACCTTTGAAATGTATAATGGCAACCCACAGCTCCAGTGCAAAAGGCAAAAGCCATGGGGCTACCCAGGTGGCAACCAAGTGAAGGCTGCCCCATCTGGAGAGGGGGGTAGAGGTGAGGAACTATGTCTACAGAGGTAGACACAACTACCTGTCAGCAACAGAGGGGTGGAGTAGAGATGACCATCACCTCTTAAAACCACGTGTAAACTCTCCATGCACAGAAGCCCACTACTGGCAGACAAAACTGAGCCAAGCCAGAGTGAGACCAAACTGTCTTCCATTAGAGACAGGCAGCCAGGGAGTTCTGCCCTCTCCCAAGTTCCCCTTCCCAGAAAACCCAGAGACCCAGAAACGGATGGGGCTGGGGGGAACAGAAGTGTCCCAAAGCCTGACCTAGGAGGGGGAAGGGGAAGAGGAATTAAAGGGAAGCCCACTTGCCCTCACTTCTGCAAGTGTCTTGAAGTACAGATCCATCCTGTGCTACAGAGAAAAGGAGAGTTTTGGGATTAGACTTTCAAACTGGGCTGAACTAATTCTTTTTTAAACAATTAAGTTTTACAAAACGTCATGGGAGATGCCCAAAGGGACCTTAGACATAACAGCGGAGAACATTGATTAGTGAAAAATAAAACTGTTTCATGTTAGAATCCCCAGTGCATTCAGACTTTTCAATAAAGACACATGAATGAATTTATATACACATATAAGGGTTTATGTATGTGGGTTTATACACACATATATTCATACATGTATACACCCCTCATTTATAGGAAGATAATTGAGTCGGAAAGCTTGAGAACCTAGATTAGGTTTTGCAAATATGTGAGTGACGTGCCAGCCACCTCACCCCACCCCATCCCTTGCCCAAGGCAGACATTACTAATTGATCACTGTCCTCTTTCACAATGAATTAGGACCCAGGTACAGAATCCTTTTCAACCCAGTGTTACAGATAGCCACTTCCAAGAGACTAGAGTTGGCATACAAGATGAAACCTGTTTACCATCCCTGTTCAAGATTCTAGACCAGAGATCAGGAGCTGGGAGTCTGGTTTTAAGCAATCTGAGAACTATGCCTTTTATTTGCTCAGAGCCTATTTATTCTTACCCAGGGCTTAATTTTAGTAAGCTTTATCAGCTGTCATCTGATTTATCAGTCCACAGCTTGAAAGACTGAGCTAAGAGTTGAGATTTTGCTGGAGTAAATGGCACTAATGGTAGGAAACCAGGATACTGACAAAAAGAAGTGGACATAAATAAAAAAAAATTTCCATTTACTAAGCATTTTTAACTTTGTTCCTTTATATATATATTCTCTTTTATCCTCAAAACAATGCTCTAAGGGGCGCCTGGGTGGCTCAGTCGTTAAGCGTCTGCCTTCGGCTCAGGTCATGATCCCAGGGTCCTGGGATCGAGCCCCGCATCAGGCTCCCTGCTCCGCGGGAAGCCTGCTTCTCCCTCTCCCACTCCCCCTGCTTGTGTTCCCTCTCTCGCTGTCTCTCTCTCTGTCAAATAAATAAATAAAATCTTTAAAAAAAAAAAAAAAACAATGCTCTAAGTAAAGTATTGCAATTTATTCCCATTTTATAGATGAGAAGATCTCAGGCTCACAAAACTTAAGTGACTTACACAAGAACACACAGTCAATCCCAGTCTTTAAAACTCCAAAGCACATACTATTTTCTTGACACTGCTTAAGACCCACCCTGCCTCCAAATTACAAGCTTCAGGTTTCTAAGAGCATAGTAGCCTGATGTCATGTGAGGTAGGAGCAGAGAGTCCCCTAGAATTCAATGACACCTAAAGCCATGAATTTTAGAATAGAATAATATGTAATGTTTCTGGTGACTACCCTAAGTCATTAAGAAAATGTTAAATTAATATGCTCTATAAATAAGAAAGGTAAGTAAATGTAGAATATAGTTTATTTTTTTAATTAAAATGCTTTAAAATGGGTTTCCTTATGTATATATATTGTATTACACTATATATGGTATATCATATAGTCCATTATTAAGCCAGATAAATTGGGTAACTATGTTTATGTGTGTATAAGCACATGAATATAATATGACAGAATGTATGTCCAAATTTCCTAAGAGAAGCTATTGAAACACTAGTTTCCAGCTGACCCTAGGCCCCATCCGCAACTTTCAGGTTATTTTCAAATGATAAATAACCTTAAATTTTTCAGATTTTTGTTGTTGTTGTTGTTTGTTTTGTTTTAGAAACAGGGAATTAGATCCTGGAATTCCTGATCATTTTGACTGTTCATGTTTTTCCCATCTCTAATCCATCTTTAGCACCTGATTAAACCACTGGTCTTTGGTTTCATAGACTAGAGTCACATTCTACAAACAATGTAAAATTATCTTCCTCCACTCCTACCCCAAAGAACTTTTTTTTCCGGGAGAATCCTCTTTTGATAAAAAAAAAAAAAAAAAAAAAGTCCCCCAGTTCCCAATCCTTTAGGACCTTTCTCTTTGGTGAGGCAACATACTGGACTAGTTACTAAGAGAGGTTTTAGAATCCCAGTGACCTGAGTTCAAGTCTTTGCTCAACAACTTAGTAACTCTGTGACCTTGAGCAAGATGCTTGACCTTATGGTTTTTTTTATCTGTAAAATGGGTACAATGTCAGCGTCTACACCTGGGGCTACTATGAAGATTAAATTAGCAAATATATGTAAAGCCTTTAACATAGTATCAGGCATAGATCAAGCTGTCAAAAGATGTTTCTTTAATTAATATTATTTCCTAAAGCCTTCTATTTTTACAATTGCCAGGTGATTGAACATCTTTCTCCCAGTTCTTACCAGGGAATAATTTTGTAGACCCAACAATTTGTACAAAAAAGAGGGCCTTCCCATTTGCCTGACTTTTTTTGATCAATTGTGGATAAAGGGAATGGTAACCATTTATCTTTGAGGTGATTATCAGATGCATGCAGATTAAAATTAAAGACTTCTCCAAGCACTCTCCTCTCTATGAATTTCATTGTGATATTTTAATTCTCCTGTGGATATAGCACAACTATTTCCACGACAACCAGTAACAAGAGGTATAGTTTGGGAAATTATTTTGTTATGATAACTAACAGACTGGAGCACTAGAGAAAAAATCTCTTATTTAATATCAGATCCTTCCAGAAAAGAAAAAAAAATGTGTTTTTATTTTAAATGAGATTGTTTTCAAGTTTGTCTCATTCAGAAGTCTTCCTTTATATCAACTCAGGTTCAATTATGCAATCCCAAAGGAAGAAAAGAAAACTCATCGTCTTTACTGCACATTGTTTGGCCTGCTTAATAAAAGCAGTGCCTGCTTTGTTTTGTTATAATCCCTCATTCTTTGGGATTTAATGAGACAAGATACTGTATTTTGAAATGAACACATATACAAAGGCAAGTCGATTTCCTTTGGGGATAAATCTCTTATAAAACTCCAGCTCAACAAATTTAAATATAATAATGGCTTTGACTAAATCTGTATACGGTGAAATCCACTAATGGAGACCACCCCATAGTTCAATAAAACAAAACAAAACAAGAGAGTCTTTTAGGCAGGTGGTCTCCCAACACAAATTCATGATAGCTTATGTTCAGTTATTAACTGGTGGATCCATGGCAAGATAGAGTTAGCATGGTTTTCAAAGAATGTCACTTCTCTTTCCTCTCTCTCCCCACCGCAGAGTGTGGAATGCTCAGTGATGTGCCCAGCTTCCCTGGAAAAGGCCAACCAACACAGCGGCCACGGGCCCAGCTGAGCACTGGTCAGCAAAAGTGTCCTCCTTTTTGATGTAATGCTAATTGAAGGGAAACCTCCAAATGTTGGGGACTAAAGATTTGGGAAGCAAAGGCTATTATGCAAATGGAGCTTGCATAAGCACAGCCCATGCTTTCTAAGCATCTGCTGGCTGCTTGGTTTTAAGGGATGGGCACCTATATCTATTTTATACATAATTCAGCATTAGATATATGAAAGAACATCAAGGCTGAGAAAATCTCAAAGTAAAGAAAAGAAAAATCACCCTAGAATCCTAGCTCTCCAGCCCAACTACTTGCATATATGTATGTTTTCTTTCCAGATTTTAAAATATACAGATATACAAATACACAGTTGCAATCATTGAGGATATACAGTTTTTTATCCTGCTCATTTTCATTAACTATCCCATGTAATACAGTCTTCACAATCATCGTTCAAATGATGATGCCATGGATTAGCAAACATCTTCTCGTTAGCCAAGTCTGGCCCATTGCTTGTTTTTCCAAATAAAGTTTTATTGAAACTTGGCATGGTTATTCATTGTTGCTTTGTTTGTGGCTGTTACAGTGGCAGAATTGATCAGTGGTTACAGAAACCCTATGGCCTGCAAATGCTAAAATATTTACTCTGCCCTTTATATAAAAAGTTTACCAACTCCTGACACATTTTCCAATAAGTTGAACTCCATAATTTAACCATCCCTCTGTTTCTGAACATTTAGTTTGCTTTCTCTTTTTCTTCTTGCTACCACTTCACTGAATATCAGGGTTCATATATTTTCTTCCCTTTTTAAAGAAGATTTCCTTAGCCTACATTCCTTAAAGTAGGATTACTCCATCAAAAGGTATGAATATTTTGATAGCTTACAATTTGTAGATAACACCTCCTGAAACAAAGCAGTTTGTCCTAGAACGATGCATTTCTCTGGTAACAGGGTCCTTGTCAACCTTATGGATGCAGAGAACAGGTGTGGATTTTGGCTGACCTGTGGATATAGGGCTAATCGCTGGAGTAGAGTCTTGGGAGCATCATTCTTGTCACAGGCATCCTTGTCTAATATGAGTGTGTGTTATGTGTTCAAATTGTCTAGCTAGTTGCTACACGTTATCTGCAGTGGCCCTTCATACATTTCGGGGAGAATCCTTTCACAGAGATTTGCTACACAAAATCCTCTTACCACAATATCCACTTTGACAAACAAAATGCACATCAAAGAGGCAGGCAGCACCAGCTTCGTAATTTGGGGGGCCTAGGGCAAAAGCAATGTGGCAGGCCCCTTATTCACCTGTCCAAAGAAATGACATTTTACAAAGCAACACATACTTGTCTAATTTTTAAGAGTTTCAAGATGGCAAAGGCACAGTACGGGGCCCCGTGTGAATGCAGGCCCATGAAGCCAGCCCCCCAGGTAGGTAGAGGCTGTATGTAGAGGTCACAGCTAATAAGGACCTGCTAAACAGGAGACAGCCAGCGCCTGTGGCCAAGTTCTCCTGGAACCATCAGACATGGGCAGTGGGCAGGGATGGCAGAAAAATCTGGGAGAAGTATTTGACTACTCTGCATCTGGAAGAGGGAAGGTCAGGAACTTCCATGGCTTCCGAGGTGGCAGTCACTCTGAAGGCACCACCTTGGGGTGCCCATCAGCTACCTGCTCTTCTGTGGTTAAGAGCCTGGGCTCTCTTGTAAGAGCGTGGAGAAGTTACCTTCAGTTTCCTCATGGAAAAATGGGTGTAATAAGAGGACCTGGTTGTAGGGTTTGCTTGGGAAATGATAAGTATGGTGAAGGTCCTTCTGTTTTTAGGCCTGATGGTGCCCCTGGGTCATTTGTGGATTTTCCTGGCGTTATACTATTATCTCTTCAAGGGGATATCAAACTGATCATTTTTACTAGGGGGGAAAAATTAGTAAATTGCAGTAAGCCTTTTTGTAGAACAAAATGCTAATTGTTTCCCTAAGATGGAAGCAATACATATTGCACAGAGAAACCTCCCAATCGCTGGTGAGAGAGTGCTGGCTTGTCAGCCTCTGTAGACACAGTGTTGGAGGGAGGCATAGAATGAGAGCATTACTGGTATTACTATTACTCTTTTGATGTTGAAGTCACGTGGTGAAAAACAGAATGCCTGTCTCTGCACTAGAGAGCATGGAACAGAAGCAATCCTTCCAGATTGTGTCAGCACTTCCCCAAGTATGTTCTACTAAACCAGGGCTGAGGGCTGCCTCTAGATGTTGGAAAGCAAAAGAATTCATTGACCAAATAAATTTTGGAAATGCTGGGTTTAACTCGTATAAACAGTATTTCCCACCTTCAATGTGCTAGTGTGTAAAGAGGCTGTATTGTATACTTTCCATGAGGTCCATTTTTCTGGGAACATACCATGGGACCAATGATGTTTCCAAGAAACACCTTTTAGGAGGTACTGCTCTACTAAATACTTTAGTTCTGGATCAAAGTAGGTGTTGCTTTGTAAAATGTCATTTCTTTGGACAGGTGACTGTTAGCTGGAGACCTCATGAAGAGGACACATAGCTATTTAATGGCCAGATCCATGTAACAAGAGTCTTAAAGGCCCAGTAGGAAAATGCCTAGCAATCCTGTTCACGATGAGGCAAGTAGGTCTCAAAGATGGCAGGTGACATGGAGGGGAGCAGACTATCCACCAAACCTCACCATTCCCACTGGAGCGTGGATTGAGGTACCTCTATTCAGAGTTACACAGTGAGTCTACTTCTGATTTCCGTGTGATTTACTGAAAAGACAGGGCCTTAACATCCTGGGGACAGTTATGCTTATTCTTTTTTTTTTTTTTTTAATTTTTTTATTGTTATGTTAATCCCCATACATTACATCATTAGTTTTAGATATAGTGTTCCATGATTCATTGTTTGTGCATAACACCCAGTGCTCCATGCAGAACGTGCCCTCCTCAATACCCATCACCAGGCTAACCCATCCTCCCAACCCCCTCCCCTCTAGAACCCTCAGTTTGTTTTTCAGAGTCCATTGTCTCTCATGGTTCTTCTCCCCCTCCGATTTCCCCCCCTTCATTCTTCCCCTCCTGCTACATTCTTCTTCTTTTTTTCTTTCTTAACATATATTGCATTATTTGTTTCAGAGGTACAGATCTGAGATTCAACAGTCTTGCACAATTCATAGCGCTTACCAAAACACATACCCTCCCCAGTGTCCATCACCCAGTCACCCCATCCCTCCCACCCCACCCCCCACTCCAGCAACCCTCAGTTTGTTTCCTGAGATTAAGAATTCCTCATATCAGTGAGGTCATATGATACATGTCTTTCTCTGTTTGACTTATTTCGCTCAGCATAATACCCTCCAGCTCCATCCACGTCGTTGCAAATGGCAAGATCTTATTCCTTTTGATGGCTGCATAATATTCCATTGTATATATATACCACATCTTCTTTATCCATTCATCTGTTGATGGACATCTTGGCTCTTTCCACAGTTTGGCTATTGTGGACATTGCTGCTATAAACATCGGGGTGCACGTAGCCTTTCGGGTCCCTACTTTTGTATCTTTGGGGTAAATACCCAGTAGTAGTTATGCTTATTCTTAGCAGAGCAGGTTGGGGGATAACGATTTAAGCAGCACAGGAAAATTAATTGGCTGCATTGGCCCCGTCCCCTTCCTGCTATGCCCTCATCGGGGTTCATTCTACAGGGCAGTTCCTCCCTCCCCATGTAGGGTTGGGCTCAGGCTACAGCTCTTGTTCTGCTGAGGGCTGACACAGGACCACCAAGGGCAGCTAGTAGAGGGGAACAGGGTTCTGTGAGGGTTGGCAGGTGCTGTCCACGTAGGAATATGCAGCTTCTCAGGAAGGTGGGTACACACTCCCTGCTCACCCTCACCCCCATTCATTGCACAGATCTATGAGGACAGAGCATCTTGTTTATCAGGGATTCACAGTCTGGCCTTTGGCTTGTTCCTTTGTGACCTATGGGATGCAACTACCACCCTTCCGTTTGGTTATTTATTTTAAAAATGAGTGTGGGGATGCCTGGGTGGCTCAGTTGGTTAAGTATCTGCCTTCGGCTCAGGTCATGATCCCAGGGTCCTGGGATAGAGCCCCACATGGGGATCCTTGCTCAGCAGGAAGCCTGCCTCTCTCTCTCTCTCGCACGCGCACGCACTCTCTCTCTGTCTGGCAAGTAAATAAATAAAATCTTAAAAAAAAAAAATAAAAGTGAGAGTATGGCCATTAGAGCATCTCCGCTCTTGGATACCAAGATAGTATTCATCTTACTATCTGTGGGGGGCAGGGAATCCTTCTGAACTTACAAAACAGTAATTCTAACTGATGCTCTCTGCCTCGCTCCCCCATACCTCCTTACACGTAACTCTCCTGTCCACAGCGATTCTGTTTTCCCATGAGACCTTTCTCTGTATATGAAGGAGAAAGAGTCTTACATTTTACTATTAATTCTCTCCTTCTGGCATGTATATTTCTTTTCTTTTTGCTTCAGCAAAAGCCAAGCTTCATCTTTTAGTTCAAAATCGGAACCTTAAAACTCTAAAACACTGACACTGAAAAAAAAAAAAAACCACAAATACAAAAAGGTGGCAGAAACCGAAGCTGTGGGAGAAAGGATCCATTTTCCTGGAGCCAGTTCATGATGTTCCTTGAGCTCCTGTCCCAGTTATCATGGGTTTGTCTACGTGTGCTTTCTGTCTTCTGCTATTTCTATATTGCCCTCCAATGAGACTTGAACTCTTTGAGGATGGAGATCTTGCACGTTGTGTATTGAGAACTGGCACAGAAAGTGTGGGATAATAACCCTCACTGAGTGCCAACTACTTGTATGCACGTTAGTTTGCAAGAGTCTTTTAGGTAGGAATTGTCATCTCCATTGTGTAGCTAAAAATACAGCAAGTCAGAGAAATGTGCTTTTCTCGCCCCGGGTCACGCACTCAGTGAGTCACAAAACTGCACTTCCTGTGCCCACAAAACTACAGTCTCTGAACCTCTCCACACCATCCTTAGCACTCTGGCCACGAGGATCCTGAACTGGGGCAGTCCCAGGCGAGCTCTCCTGCCACCTGCCAAAATCAGCACCAAGGACTGAATATGGGGGAGGGAGACAAGGGGCCCCTTCTAGATGGTATATTCCCAGCTGTGGGTGTTGACAGCTCTTTGTGCCTCCTGGGTCTCACTGATGAACATCCCCTGTGACTCTGGCTCAGGAAACTTTGGGGCAGTGGACAGGAGGTCAGCTCTGTAATTCCATAACTGCTTGCTCACTGACTGCATAGGGAGAAGCCACGACAGCAGCTGGGATCCTTTCCATGATGAGTAATTGCCCCGTCATACAAATCTATTTAGACCACATCCTTCTGGTGCAAACCACCAGTTGATTTAAGATGCAAACCTTTTGTAGCTCATTGCCAGAAGGAAAAAATGCCAGACTTTTCTTTGCTGAAGTATTTATTGTAAATCATTAGTTACTGTGAGTTTCTACCCATATATCAAGTAATTCCTACCCAGCTCCGGGTGCTGAATAAATTCTCTGTGCTTTTCTAGAAAATGTACCATTTGTCCAAGAACATAATTACTGTATACTCTTTAAAACTCCTAAGCTCATATATTCATATGGAGAAACTCAGACCCAAGGACACCCAATTAGCTGGAAACAGCCAATGTGGTTTTTAATGCAGGAACCACAAGTCTTCAGGGATGTTTAGGATAATAAATGCCTCACCTACTATTCAGTCTTGCAGCCAGAGAGGAGAGAGGGGAGGGGAGGATACTAATTTTCAGAAGATCATCTCCTGCTACAAGCCTTGTGCTCAACACTTTATGTAGGCCCCTTTAACTCTCCCGGCATCCCCAATGGGTAGGTATTATCATCTTCATCTTATAAATGAGTAAATTGAGGATCACCATCTCATGCCATGAAGCAGTGGAACCACAATCCATACCCAAAAGAATTCACTTTCCCAAATCTCTCTGCTGGATCAGAGATTCCCACTAGCTGCCTCCTGGCTTCTGCTGGTCTGAAGCTTCTGTGGGTGGCTCTGTAACAAATAGGATGGCTGAGGTTCCCCACGCACGGGGCTGCCCGTTGAACATCAAGGAGCAAAGCTGCTATGTATAGCAAGCGTTTTCATCTCGCCACCAACAAAGATCAAGCACACAGAATCTGAATCCCCTCAGGGGTGGGAGAAGGGGTGAGGTCCTATTTTCCCCTGACCATTCTATCCAGAGCACGCAGCAATATGGGCAGACAATTAGTATGAACAGATTTGAGCAAAACACCACATCTGATTGATGCTGAAAGCACACCCGTGTGGGAGCACACAAAGGGCTGGTGAAGGAGAGGGGTGATCATATGTAACAGGGCCTGCTTAAAAATTCTAATCCTCATAAGCTTCTGAGGAAACTGCTCTTTTCACTGGGCAGGTTTTTAATATTTATTGCTGAGGGCCATTTTAATCCTAATGAAAATAGCATGTCCTCAGGAAAAGAAGTACAGTAGCTAAAAAGGACAAGTGTGGCCCTGGCATTTAATGTCCACAAGGCTGACATAGGGTAGAGGTGACCCAGAAGTGCATCACTGAAACGCTTCAGGAAGTACCACTGACAGGAATGAGTTGAGCTCAAAAAGGGGTACGTGTAGACCAATTCTGGCTGAGTTCCCCCCAGATGGAAGACCCAAGCTTGTTGGCAGAAAGCAGTCAATATAGCTCATGGGCCAAGAGAGACAGATTTCATCTGCCAGGGTCTGAATCCCAGCTCTGCCCTCTCTAAACCCCAATCTTTTTGTGGATAAAATGAAGGCGATGATGATCACAGATCTTGCTGATTTGTTAACGGAGATCCATTGAGATAGTGAATGTAAATCACCCAGCACAGAGTTAAGTGCTAAGTAAATGAGAGATACATTATTATTACTATAATTTTTATTATTGCTGTGGCTTATCCCCAGTGTTATTGGCTTTTTTTTTTTTTTTTTTGCCCAGGAAATGAGGATGCCAGATATGAACTAAGAGCTCGCAATGAGGAGAGCCTGTTGGAAGGAGTCAGGGAAAATTAATGATGCATTCTCTATTGATAAAATCAGGATTGAATTCTGGCTTACGTTGGGAAGGAAAATGAGTTTCACCTTTGCAGGGAGGGATAGTGGCAAATTAACTGTTTATTTAAATAGTGTTTCCATTGGCATGTAAAATGTATCGCTTGAATCCAAGCATGTCCTCAAGTGGGATCTAAACAGAGCTGAACTTGTGTGGAAGTGTGAAGCCTGAAGTTTGTTTGCCAGGCTCACAGCTGCTGTTGTATGCCATTTTTTTTTTCAGCAATGAAACCATTTTTAACTACTCAGTAAAACTTCCCTGTGCCTTTCCCCATCAGTAATAGTACATCAGCAATTGGGGAAACCCTTCTGTCTTTGGGTGAATCTTACCCTTGGAATGAATGTGCACAATGACCCTGACCCCTTCCCTTCTGGGCTCACAGATGGAGGAACTCAGCTTCTTCCCGTTAAGGACTGGATTAAGAGCTTAAGGAGCATCACGAAAGATTATAGTACTCCCATACCCATATGAAAGTAAAAATGAAAACAGTATCAAATTGTTAAGTAAACTCATCTTTTAAAATGACATAAAGCTTAAATAGATGACAGCATTATAATTTCACTTTCTGTGCCCCAGCTCTGCTGGTACCCTAAACTCATGCCTAGTCTGACTATGGAGAATCTAGCACCAACATTAAGATGATACAAATTATGAAGAGGATATAGTAAAGATCCTCTTCTAGACCAAATTTTAGACATTTCTTCCAGTCTTGAGGAAAATACCTCTTTTTTGGTTCTTATCCTCAAAAAACACCCAGCTAAAGGGCTCAGGAGATCGTTTGCCTTCTGGCTTTTTACACCATCTTTTGCCTGTAACATTGGCATCGTTTCCTGACCAGTTGACCAGCTGTCTCCCTGTCTTGCCTTCCTCCTCTACACGCCATTCTCTGTGCTGTGACCACTTTCTACAATTCAAACCCAACGATGTCACTGCCTAGATGGACTGTCAGGCTCCTCATGTCTAGACCTACCATTGTCGAACCAGGGAAGGGCTACTTTGAGGAAAGGGGCCTCGTGGAGCATGGGAGAGCACAGGATAAACAGGACAGATCTTCTGTAATGCCACTGGTGATAAATGTAAAAGCTTACCCTTATATTAGCAAATATGAATATACTGTGGAATACAGCACATAGTTTTCCTGGCTGTTAAAGACGAAACATGGGATTCCAGAGGAACTTCACAGTTGGAGTTGTTGGCTCCTGACCCAGTACTTAAGGAGATAAGCCATCACTCTCCGAAGACTTTAAAGCAGAGAAATTAGTGGAGCACTGACCTGAAGGATGAAATCAAACTCCTTGGTGCAAACAAAGCTCTCTGAGATCTGGAGCCTGCTTTTTCTTCCCAGCCTCATGTTTGTTCCCTATTCATGCTCTTTCTAACATCCCACACTTCCTGCAGTTCGCACACATCAGTATCTTTGCTGATGACACCCCTTTTGTTCTGTGTCTCTGGAATATCTTTTAGGCACCCATCTTCTTAAAAAGCTGGAGGATGATGCTCTCTCTCACCCTTCCCTCCTCTCACCCAAAGAACCGCATCCAGCTGCCTCTGGAGAGTGGGCTCTGAGAGGTTAGCTCAGCACTGAGCATGTACCTGTTCATGTCCAAGGTGGGGAGAGGCATAAGCCATGCTGCCTAGAGTAAACATATGGTGCCCCATCTCTTGAACATTAGGAAGCAGTGAGAGATTGAGGCCTGGATGCTATGGCTATTTGCATATGCCTCCTTCACTTATCAACTGGATGATCTTGGACTAAACTCTCTGTGCTTCAACTGGCTCATCGATAAAATGGAGATTATAGCAGGATAATAATTTGGTAAAGAGGGCAAAGAGTCCAAATGTGTTAAATGCTTCAAAGACTGGCCTCTGACTGAACATGACCTATTGTCCTCATTAAGCACTCCTTCTCATGTGAGGCAGTTGGTACAAGATGCCCGGCGTCAGATGGAAAAGACCCTGGCCCCCAGGTATTCTCACATGGCCTCCTCACAGCCTGGATCCTGTGGTTTACAGGACAAGTATCTTCCACGGAATAAATTTAGCTCTTTCTACATTTTTTTCTTCCAGAGGGCAGGGCATTCTGTTATACCCATACACATTTCCTACCCTCTCTTTTCCTTGGGGCATGAGTGTTGAAAGAGAGACTGAAGGATGAATATATTTCAAAGGTAGAGATCAGGAGGATAGAGGTCATAAGAGAAGAGTTTAATGTTGAATTGATTAGGATTTTTAACTGAAATATAATTTACATACCAAGATTATTATTATTTTTTTAAGTCAACTCTATACCCAACATGGGGTTTGAACTCACGACCCAAGATCAAGAATTGCATGCTCTACCAACTAAGGCAGGCAGGTGCCCCCCAAGATTCTTATTTTTAAGTCCTAAAGATATTCATGGAAGATGAAAGAAAAAGAAGAGAGTTGACATTTGTTGTAAGTTCATGTGCCAGTCTTCAATCCTCACTCCCATAATAATCCTGCATGAAGAAACAGTTATCCTTGTATGGAAAAAACTCAAGCTCTGAGATACTAACTCACACAGGGGTTAAATCCCCTAACCATCCCCCAAATTAAAAAATAATGGCATTTTCTCCTACTGAAATTCAGTATCCTTGGCTTTTTAAGACAAACAGCTATTATTTTAGTTAGTTTTAATTAATGAAATCTGCATTCTGTGGGAAATAGACCCCAGTCCCACCCCTTTCTGCATATTTGAAGAGACCTCTTTAGGAAGTGTCTTTCTCTCTCTCTGCAGAGTGAACCAGCATAGGCTGGCTCCAGGGCAGACCAAAGGAAGGGGCTTAGGGTGCCATGGAAAGCTGTTGAAACTCAGTGCATGGAGCCACACCGTCTGCAGATCGGCAGATGGCAGCCAGTGCCCCTTCCTCACACATGTGGAGGTCCTCTGGGGCCCCCGAGACACTGCTCTGCTCCCCCTTTGGTCATTCCCTTCTAGCGTGCCAACTCCTGCCCAGCTCTCAATCCAAGAGTGTTAAGTGAGACTTCGAACAGAATCAAGGGCCTGGTCGTCTCTTCCTCCCATGATTTGTTAATCCACTGTGAATGAGCCAAGATGAGAAACCCTGCAGCTGCTGCACCCACAGGTGCCCAGCTCATTCAGACATAAACCAATTGGCCACGCTCTAGTCAGGAATTTGTATGACTCAGAGCAGAGAATGAGAGCCTGCCCAAGACTCTTGTCCACGGAATTTATTGTGTTGATGGTTAATTACCTTGGCCATCCATGCTAAGGCTTTCTTTCCATAGTCTTTTGCCAATGGTCACAGTTTGCTATTGCCTATTAATTTAGTACTTGTCAGCAGAGGACTCATGTTCTGAGATAATGAGAAAGTGTGGTGTCTTTTCCTGATGGAGAAGGTTGTCCTCCCTCCTCCCGAAGTGTCTTTTTCTACTAGAAGCAGAGTGCAGAAGCCTGCTGCAGTAGAAAAAGCCACTCATCTGGAATCAGCCAGATCTCCGTGTTGCTCCCAGCTCTGCCACCTGCCAGTAGCATGAACCTCTGCAATCTACTTGGCCCCTCTTCACCTCAGTTTCCTACACACAGTTCTGCTGTGGAGATTAATTACAAGTGAACAGGCTAATAACGGAAGGCTGCCTGGCATATAGTGGGGGCTCAATTACTGTGTCTTTCTTCTGCTCTTCCTGTGTTTAGATCTGATCACTTTCACCATGGGCATTAATGACTGTGCTTTATCAATCACTAAGCACGAAGTTCAAACCTCTTTTATTAGTGGTTATGGGGATATAACAGTATTATTTCTAGAGGGGCTTAACATCTTGTTGGGGAAAGACATAATTACAGAGTAGGATGGTCTACCGTAAAATGTTCAATTACCTAGTGCATACTCTTGGCCCAGGGTGGGAAGAAATCTGTGTGGGCTCTGGTTATCAGGTTCGGCTTCATGGAGGGAGGGCGTGGAATGAGGAATTAATGTGGCACATTGCCCTGAATGGAGTACCAGATACTTTATAACTGTTAACTCTGTTGAATGATTGTACATATTTAATGTTTGGAATGAATAATTTTCTAGTTTACAATGTAAGCTGTTCAGAGGAAAAGTAAATGTCTGTCCATGATTGGTTATAGAACAAATTTTAGGAAGGACATGGACAAAATTATAAAAGGAATTTATTTTTAAGTGGATTAGAAAAAAATTAACATATGCATCGTATGAGTTTCTATATTCTAGATCTTGGGGGAAACCTGAAGTAATATGATTAGTCTCTGGATATCTTCTGGATGAAAAGATAAGAACCAGAATCTTCAACTCTCTGCTGTGAGAGGCTGTGTGCTTTTACAGTTCTGTAGCTCATTCTCCTCATTTATTAAACAGGGATGGTTATTATGCTACCTTATGGGGATGGTTCATATCTATAAAGCATTCATAACACTGCCTGGCAGAAGTTAAGAGTTTAATTAGAGTAAGAGAAAAAAATCATGAGGGTTATATTGGTTTGGGGACTGCCACTGACTCAGTGAACCAACCATGGAGGTACCAGGTGTTGAACAGGTCTTTGAGAGTAAGCGTTACCCTGCCCCACACTGACACACAGTGATAGGTCAACAGACTGCACTGTGGTGGCCAGAAGGAAATTTGTGCTCTGTCATTTAAACCCTTGTGGGTTACTTAAGGTCACAAATCCTTTTACCATATGACCAGAGAAACCACATACTTGGGCAGCTGGGAGCATACTTCTGCCAATGCACAAAGAGCTGACGTGATTCTACAAACAAGGGCATGGGTGGCTTTTCTTGTGAGGCAAGGATGTCCCCAGTCAACCGAGCTGAATTTACTCTGAATCCTTGAGCCTGCTCCAGTGAGGCCCTGGGCCCTCCTGATTCTTTCAGAGGCAGATGAAACAATGAACCACATCTTGTCTCTGGCTCTTTATTCAGTCTATAAACATTTTATCCCCATCCCAGAAGCTTGCCGATTTAAATTGGATGGTACACAGTTCATATATAAAGCTATCTGGTTCCACCCAGAGGTAGATATATTTTAGTACTCTCCCAGATTGCATTTCCAACTCCTGATGTATAGCCACTGGTTTTGGAATTTTAAAAATATCTTTATTTGGCAACACTTATCAAGTGAGCAGTCACTGTGACAGAAATGCTGTCAAAGATCCGAATGAAACAATCCTCAGAGTTCTATCTCCTGCCCAGCCCTCCTGAGCACCAGACCCATATTGCCAAAGGCTCCTAGACATCCCCTAATGCATATGGAGTTGTTCCCTTGAGAATTCCCAATGAACAGTAGTGTTTAAACATATCGAAAAGTCCTGCAAAACAATCCTATTTAACCCAACCATGTTTGATAATGGGTTTCTTTTGAATGAGAGCCTTCATATTTCTATTCCCTAGAAGACAGAATAAAAAGATGTTGGCGGGTATGCGGGGAAAGGGGAACCCTCCTACACTGTTGGTGGGAATGCAAGCAGGTGCAGCCACTCTGGAAAACAGTATGGAGGTTCCTCAAAAAGTTGAAAATAGAGCTACCACACGATCCAGCAATTGCACTATTGGGTATTTACCACAAAGATACAAATGTAGGGATCCGAAGGGGTACATGCACCCCGATGTTTATAGCAGCAATGTCCACAATAGCCAAACTGTGGAAAGAGCCAAGATGTCCATGGACAGATGAATGGATAAAGAAGATGTGGTATATATATACAATGGAATATTATGCAGCCATCAAAAGGAATGAAATCTTGTCATTTGCAATGATGAGGATGGAACTGGAGGGTATTATGCTGAGCGAAATAAGTCAATCAGAGAAAGACATGTATCATATGACCTCACTGATATGAGGAATTCTTTTTTTTTTTTTAAGATTTTATTTATTTGACAGAGAGCACAAGCAGAGGGAGAGAGAGGGAGAAGCAGGCTCCCTGCTGAGCAAGGAGCCCGGTGTGGGACTCGATCCCAGGACCCTGGGATCATGACCCGGGCTGAAGGCAGCTGCTTAACCAACTGAGCCACCCAGGCGTCCCTGATATGAGGAATTCTTAATCTCAGGAAACAAACTGAGGATGGCTGGAGTGGTGGGGGGTGGGAGGGATGGGGTGCCTGGGTGATAGACATTGGGGAGGGTATGTGCTATGGTGAGTGCTGTGAATTGTGTAAGACTGTTGAATCACAGACCTGTACCTCTGAAACAAATAATACATTATATGTTAAAAAAAAAAAGAAGAAGATAGCAGGAGGGGAAGAATGAAGGGGGTGGAAATCGGAGGGGGAGACAAACCATGAGAGACTATGGACTCTGAAAAACAAACTGAGGGTTCTAGAGGGGAGGGGGGTGGGAGGATGGGTTAGCTTGGTGATGGGTATTAAGGAGGGCATGTTCTGCATGGAGCACTGGGTGTTATACACAAACATGAATCATGGAAAACTACATCAAATCTAATGATGTAATGTATGGTGATTAACATAACATAATAAAAAAATAAATAAAGGATTTAAATAGGAAAAAAAAAAAAGTGCTGCCCAGCTTAGCCATATCAGCCACTCAAACATCAGTCTAGAACCCTGGGTAACATACCCTACTTCTCTGCCCTCAACCAGCCAGTCCTCCAAGTTCTATTGCCTCTACCTTGGGGATGTTTCAAGAGTCCCTCCCCACCTCTTTATCCCTGCTGCCAAAGCCTTAGCTTAGGTCCTGCTCGGATCTATTTTTAACATCCAGACTGTTCTCCTTACCTTCAGCCTCTCTCTTCTATAACCCATCGTTCAGAGTTATTTTCCTAAAAATAAATCTCATCATATTACTTTTCCACTTAGAACCCCACTTAGCTCCCCTTCGCTCCCACGGAGAAGCCAAAATTATTCTCAGACACTAATTCTAGGGCAGAGACTAGCATGGTAGTTACAAGTATAGAACTTGAAATCAAGTAGTCCTGGATAGACCTTGGGCAACTTATTTAGTCTTTTCAAGCCTCAGTTTTGTCATCTACGGTCACCTATAATTATAGTACAGATTTAACAGGACTATGGTAAGGATTCAGTGAGGTAATACACATATAATGCTTAACGTAGCACCCAAAGTGTTGAAAATGCTTATAGTTTTAGTCCTCTTTATTAATATTATACACTACCCTGAATAGCTGAGCCCTAGCTCTCTATTCTCATCATTAGACAGCCTTTTCTCACAGTTACCTATGATTCGGTCAGGGCACCGTCTCCCCCTTCTCCAACATGGCCTGGCCCATCTCCATGATTTTGCATCATTCCCTCTCTACACGGTGCTGTTCTCCCCTCCTCTGACAGACATGTCCTCATTCCAAGAGACCTCTCCGCCGGTTAAAAGAACTGTCATAAAGCCCATGTACTTTTCTCTACAAGGAAGTCTTGGAGCCTTAGTCTGTTTATTTAGAATCGGGTGGAAGTTTAAACCTACTGACTTAGCACACAAGATTATCTAGTTTCCTTGGTGAGTGGGAGAGGGAATGGTGTTCTTAGTTTATAAGGAGATCAGACTGAAAGCAGCAAGGGGAAGCAAAACCTAAGAAACAGGAATAGTGACAGATCACTTAGCATAAAGCATGGCCTATAGGGACCTCATGTATTAATATCCACTTTAACAGACACTTACATAAAAGGACTGACTGGGCTAGGTGCAATAATTGACATCCCTTATGATGACTCCAAAATCATCAAAAATTAGCAATAAAAGGTATAAGTGCTTATGATAGGCCAGCATTATGCTGAGTGTTTATGTTAAGAGTTTTGACTCACTGTCATTGTGTGTAGTGTTATCACTCTCCACTCTACGAATGAGAAAAAGGCTTGGAGAAATTAAGAGACTCATCCTAGGTATTCAGCTGGTGAGTGGCAGTTCTATTGATTCTAAGACTAGTGATCCCAACCATTCATAATATTGCTACTTTATAAGTTTATTATATCTGACAAATTCTGCTTAAACAGGCATAGAATAATATACAATGTTTATCATTAATCTGTATGATTAAAACGTATTTTGTTAAATTGTTTTACCTAGCACTGTTCACATTTTTTAAATGCCGGTGTATTAGCGAGCTACAGAATTCATAAGCAGGACATCTCGTATTTCTCTGCTGCTGGATAAATGATATTTCCAACAGGTGACTAGGAAAGTTAGTTCCCCACAAGAAAAATCTAGTGGCTGTGAGCATGTTTGTGTTTCACATGCCTACTGTGAAAATTAAAGTTTCAACCAGAATTTTATGTTTTATTTCATCACAGGTTTTCCTTAGATCTGGAGTCAAAGGTGGGCATGCAAATTGGAATGAATAAATTCAGTGTTCTTCTGGTCTCAGTTTTGTTTCAGAGACAGCTAAGTGTGTAAAAACTTGTTTCTTGTCTGCCTTCTTGGTTCTTCTACAAAAGCAGAACCACCCCTGTGGGGGACACCGCCTGTTGCATGTCCCTTCAAGCTTGTCCTGAGGGTATCACCTTTTAAAGCCAGCTCTTGTCTCTCTTCCCATTCAAGCCAGACCCTCCCTCTCTTGTCTAAATCTTAGCCAAGCATATCAAGACCAGCTGGTGAGAGCCTTGTCAAAAACAATGGCACCAGACCCCGCTTAATGGAACGCTGCTTGTGCCAATCGAAGCTTCCTGGATTGGAACAGTGGATTTTGAGTTGTGGCCCATTCTCTGACCCATATTGAAGCACTGTCTTCAGTGAGGATTAAAAGCCTTGTGAACTGGAGTAAGAAGAAGCAGAAGAAAGAGGTCATTGTGGGTCTAGAGAGAATCAATACTGTCTCTTTGAAAAAAGCCTGTGTCTGTTCCCAGACTGACCATCTGGGGCCGTGTGGCTCAAAACCAGCTACAAAGGAGGAAAAGAGAATTAAATGGAGACAGGGAGAACTTTGCAAGGGCAGGTTTCCAAGGGAGCTTGTTTGGAAAGACTAAAGAGGAGCCAAAGAGGTTGTAGGGAGAAAGGATTCAAGAAAAGTAGGAAAAAAAAAAACCCACTTAGATTCCTATACATACCTGTACTTCATCTGCCCCTCCTTGTGCCCTTACCAAATGTTTTCCAGATGTGAATAAAGAACTATTTCTATAGCACTCACAAGTTCTTCTCGATTCTTGAATGCATCTTTAGTATAATTTTACAAAAGTATTTTTGTTTTCAATGAAATTGACATTTCCAATGGATTCCAAACTTGGAGCTTATGGGCATGAACACAGAGTGGGGAGTGGTAAGAATATAGAGAGATGGTGGTGTTGCTTCAGTGCCCACCCCCCCCACCCCCCCCAGCAAAGAGGGTTTCCTCTACCCGGGGATTCACGGTTTCCCTTTTCTTTGGGTGAATGTGGTAAATGAGTGAAGACACAGCAGCGAAAGTGGCCAGAGGAAATTAAGAGTACAGATGCGTGATGTAGGATTCTCAGGCTAAAACAGAGTTTGCCAAGACCCACGACTCTGCTCTAGCTTTAAGATACCAATGAAACCTGATCCCCCTAATTTTTTGGAATTAGACTTTTTTTAAAAAAGATTTTATTCATTTATTTGACAGAGAGAGAGAACACAAGCAGGGGGAGCAGGCAGAGGAAGAGGGAGAAGCAGGACCCTCGCAGACACAGAGCAGGAGCCCGACGTGGGGCTCAATCCCAGGACTCCAGGATCATGACCTGAGCCGAAGGCAGACGTTTAACCGACTGAGCCACCCAGGTGCCCCGGAATTAGAAAGACTTTTAAGGAAATAGATACATTTCCCCCAGGAGGCCAACCAGCCTTAGAAGTGATGTAATTCTTGGTCCTGCAGTCTGGAATTAAGCCCAATGATGCTGTCAGCAGTGAAATGGTGCCTAGTGTGTATGGTATTGAAGCAGGAGTGGTGAGAGCACCAGCATTGGACCAACTCTGGCTCCAGGATGGATTTGCTATGTGTCCCTAGATGAATCCTTGATATTTACAATCTTCAGTCTTCACCAATAAAGTAAAATGGCAAAACTGAATCTACTGAAAGACTCGTGTCATGACAGTAGGAAGGTAGAAGTTAATGATTTCTTGTACATGATCAGTATTTTACTTGAGAAGGGAATTTCATGCATAAAATCTGTCCCCCAGGGTATCGAATACCTCTTGTCCCCCATTATATTCCAGAGGATATGTATGACTGTGAGAGCACTCCACCTGCACATTTCCACAGGCACCTCTGATCCTCATGACCAACTAAGCTCATGGTCTCCACACTTAAACCTGATCTTCCTCCCACATTCCCAATGTAGTTTCAGTTCTTCCAGGTGAGAAGTTTCAGCATCACCTTTGACTCCCTTCTCCTCTGTCTCACTCTCCTTGGTCCCATACCACTCTTCTCATCTGTTTCGTTCCCTCCATTGTTACTGATTCTGCTTGAGTTCAAGTTCATTGTCTTTGATCACTTTTTGTTTTCAACTTGAGTTGAAATTCACCTATTAACCATTTTATTTATTTTGTATTGGGTTGTCTGTGTTTTATAATTTTTTCCCAGCTTTATGGAGATATAACTGACAAAAATGTATAAAGTGTACAACATAATTAACTATTTTAAAGTCAACAATTTGGTACAATCACAAATATCGTGCAGCTACCACCTCTACCTAGTTCCTAAATATTTTCATCACCCCAAAAGGAAATCTGTACCCATTAGCAGTTACTTTCTATTCCCTCCTATCCCCAGTCCCTGGTAAGAATCAGTGTGTTTTCTATCTCTGTGGATTTACCTATTCTGGGTATTTTGTATAAAAGGATTCACACAACATGCCAATATTTTGTTTCTGACTTCTTTCACTTAGCATAGTATTTTCTGGGATCCTCCACATTGTAGCATGTGTCAGTTCTTCATTCCTTTTTTGTGGCTGAATAACATTACTTTGCATGTATATCCCATAATTTATTTATCCTTTCATCTATGGATGGACATTTGGGTTGTTTCCACTTTTTGGCTATTGTGAATAGTGCTGCTATAAACACAGGTACACTTGAATTTGCTTTACAATTCTTTGGGGTATCTACAGAAGGGTGAGATTGCTTAGTCAAATGGTAATTCTATGTTTCACTTTTGAGGAACTGCCAAACTGCTTTCTGCAGCAGCTGAACCATTTTATATTCCCACCAGCAATTACAAGGATTCTGATTTCTCCTTATCTTCACCAATACTTGTTCTTTTCCATTTGTTTATTATAGCCATCCTAGAGCCATTGATTTGCAATTCCCTAATGGCTATTGAGATCGAACATCTTTTCATGTGCTTTTTGGCCATTTTTATATCTTTTTTGGAGAAATGTCCATGTAAGTCCTTTGTTCATTTTTTAATTGTATTGTTGGTCTTTTTGTTATTGGGTTATAATAGTTCTTTATATATTCTGGATATTAAACTCTTACTGGATATGTGATTTGCAAATATTTTCCCCATTCTGTATGTTATCTTTTCATTCTCTTGATAGTGTCCTTTGATGCACAAAAACTCTAAATTTTGATAGAATCCATTTTACCCATTTATTGTTATTAATGCTTTTGATTACTTAGATTTTGTCATATTTAAGAATTCATTATCAAATCCAACATTGTGAACATTTACCCCTATGTTTTCTTCTAAGAGTTTTATAATTATAGCTCTTATATTTAAGTCATTGATCTATTTTGAGTTCATTTTTTCAATGCTTTTAAAAATCATCCTTATTAAAGTGTAATTTACATATGAAAACATTCAATTTTTAATGTATACCTTGGTGAGTTTTGACAAATGTGTGCAATTATGTAAACACCATCACAACCATGATTTAGAACATTCAAGTACCCCTCAAACGTTCTCTTGTCTCCTTTCATAGTTAATGCCCTCTCTGACCCTGGTCCCTGGCAAAAATTAATTTGCTTTATGTCAATACAGTTTTGCCTTTTCTAGAATTTCATAGAAATTGACTCATATAGTATGTAGTGTTTATGTCTGGCTACTTCACTTATAATAATACTTTTTGAGATTCACCTAAGTTATGTGTATCGGTAATTCATTCCTTCTTATTTCTGAGTAGTATGCCTATTATATATTTGTACCACAATTTGTCTATCCAGTCACCAGTTGATGAACTTTTATTTCCAATGTTTTGGCTATTATAAATGAAACTGCTATGCACATTTCATAGAAGCCTTTTTATGGACATATGTTTTTAGTTCTCTTGGAGAAACTCCCAGGAGTGGGATTGCTGAGTCATATGGTAAGTGTATATTTAACTTTACAAAAAACTACAAACTATGTTCCAAAATAGGCATATGATTTTCAACTCTTACTGGCAATGTATGTTTCAGATGCTGCAGGTCCTCAACAACACTTGTTATTGTCAGTCTTTTTTCATTGTAGCTATTCTAGTAATGTGGATTCCTGTCTCATCTGGAGTTTTGTTTTTTTAATTACACCTAATTTTTAGAGTATTTTAGGTTTACTGGAAAATTACACAGCAAGTAGAGAGAGTCTCCATATGTTCCTTTCCCCAAGTCCCCTAAACTTTACAGATAGTGTGAGGTATGGGCCCAACTTCATTTTTTTTTTTTTTTTTACATGTGGATATCCAGTTATTCCAGGACCATTTGCTGAAAAGAATATTCTTTTCCCACTGAATGGTCTTGGCATCCTTGTCAAAAACAAATTGGCCACAAATGTATGGGTTTATTCTGGATTTTCAATTCTATTCCACGGGTCTATACATCTATCCTTATGCCAGTATCATCCTATTGTGATTGCTGCAGTGTTGTAGTAAGGTTTGAAATCAGGAAGTGTGAGTCTTCTAACTTTGCTCTTTTTCAATATTGTTTGGTTATTCAGGGCCCCTTGCAATTCCATATGGATGTGATGATCAGCTTTTCCAGTTCTGCAGAAAGGGCCATTAGAATTTTGATAGGGATTGAACTGAATCTGTAGATTACTTTGAATAGTATTTCCATCTTAATATTATTGTCTTCAAATTCATGATTACGGGATATCTTTCCATTTATATAGTTCTTTCAGCAATGTTTTATGTTTTCAGTGTACAGATCTCTCATCTTCTGGGTTTGATTTTTTTTTTCTAGGTATTATATTCTTTTGCATGCAATTGTAAATGGAATTGTTTACTTAATTTCCTTTTCAGATTGTTCACCACTGGAATAGAAAGACAGAACTTATATTTGTGTGTTGATCTTATATCCTGCAACTTTGCTGAAGTCCCTACTAAGTGCCAGGAAGAGTCACTCATGTCTTTTCATTTAATTTTCCCTTGATCCAACTCTACCCACTTTTCAGCATCAACCCCCATAACTTCTTACCTTGCAGTTGATGGTCCAACCATTCCCAGCTGCTTATTATTCTTCAAATCGACCATACTGTTTCTCAGTGCACCTTTGTGCTGGTATTTCCTTAACCAGAATGCCTAACTCCCTCACTTCTCTAGGTGTATGACCAACAACAGCATTACTTAAAGCTTGTTAGAAAATGCAGAATTACATGCTCTGTCCCAGCAACTAAGTCAGGATCTGTAACTCCAATGATTTGGATGCACATTAATTTTGAGAAACATGGGTCCATTTTCTCCTTTTCTATCAGATAACTCCTCCCATCCTTCAAAGCCCAGCTTAGCTATCACCTCCTCTAGGAAGACTTCACCCATGCCCCAGGTAAATTAATCAATTCCTCCCTGTGCTATTTCTTTTACATCATTCTACCACATCTGTTTTCTTTACTAGACTATGAATTCCTTGTGTCAAGAAGTTGAATCGACTTCATTTCTATGTCCTTTGCAGGCAATCAACCGACAATAGATATTTGTTGAATTAGGTGAATAGCCATCCTCATGAGGGAGACTTTTTATCCGTATATTGTGAATGCAGAAATTGGAGCCCAAGGAGGTTAAAGTTGTGTTGTAATGACAGAGTTGAAATTTGAGCCCAGACCTCTTCATTTCAATACCCATGTTCTCACCTTTATGCCAACACAGCCATTTTAAGAATTTTAGATAGTGAAGAGAGATACTTTAGCATACTGGGATTTTCTGCATGTGGGCAGCTGCCTATTCTAAAGTTGGTAACTAAGAGTAAGGAAAGTCTAGTAACTAAGAGTAAGGAAAGTAAGGCCAAAGAGATTGGTGCTGGAAAAGTATGCGTGTCTTGGGAAACCAAAGAAATATTTTGTAATTTTAAGGTCCCTCTGCAAAGATCAGTCCTAAAGTGTGTTTTCTGGAGGTTCTTCATATGTATGTCTGTATGTGTACAGTGCCTGCCCTAAAAAAAATGTACTCAAAATTTATTTTCTCAATGAATGAGTGAATGTCTTTCTTTGCACCTATGTGTGTGTCCAAGTTCATATGTGTATATTACACATCTTAAATAGCTATGTATATCTGTGACTGTGTGTTCTACACCCTTGCTCTTTCTTCCAAGTATGGTCTGGAGGACCAGCAACATTGGCATCAGTTGGAAATTGGTGGAAATACGAAAATTCAGACACCATCTCAGACATACTGAACCAGAATCTGAATTTTTAATCAGATCCCTGGATGATTCATGTGCACATAAAAGTTCGAAAGCACTGTTATAAATCATCCCAAGTACGCCAGGACAGGCTGTCATGTCAGGTCTAAGCTAAAGATGCTGAAAAGCTGCCCGAGAGAGGTTTCAGTTACTTGTCATACACTGGGATCATTAGCTCATGCCTCTGCTCTTCACACACCTGTAGACAAAGATCTAATTTACCACTTAAAAAAGAGAGCCCACACGTACCACCACAGACACACAGAACATACCTGAAACTTTGTTGATACTTTATAATCTGGTTTGGCCTGAAAGCCTTCCTCAGTGTACAGGAAAAACTTGCCTCTTTCATTCAATAGAGCTGCTCACTTGCCCCTTCCTTCCTGTCTCTGCTAGCTTTCCTCTCCACTCCACAGCCACTCATTAGCAAGAAGATAACTTTTCTCTTCACTGACCTCCATTCTGACAACCCAGAGAATTATTCATTTTCTCCACTGCCCCACCCCAAAGAGTTAGATGTGGGCATCTGTCTGCTTTGTTTTGTCTAAAGGTAGCTGGGACCAACTGATATTTCTAAAGTTGCTAAATACTTTGAAGAAAATATGCCCTTTTCTTTCCTTGAATTTGTCTTGGTAATCATAGTATTGGTTGGTTGCACTGACTCTCTCTCCTTTCCTCATCTACTACCACCACCTGTCCCTTAAACTAAGACTTTTTTTTAAGAGTATAGAAATTATCCTAGGGTCGCATTTTTTTCTCTCTCTACTGAGTAACACATTCTTCAACTCAAAGAACAATTGGCAATTGAAGCAAGCTAAAGATAACAACGAGGGGTTGTTTCTGAACAACAGTGCACTGAAACTTATCATTTCTCTCTAAAGCTCTTTTAAGGAACTGATAAAAGTGCCTCTATCCTTTTGCTAAAGATGACATCAAGTGGTCATGATACAGACGGCGACATAGTATTATACAGGGCATTACATGCAGTTATAAAGTTGGAAAACTTGCTTAGTAAAGGACTCTTCTATGAATAGAAACATGTATTTGATGCAAGTTGGAGTTTTATTTGACAAACTGAAAAGTGCAGAAATGCCCATTCTCTCATTCTCTGCAATTAAATTAAATCTCCCTCTAAGTACCTATCTATCTCTCCTGGCAGGAAATTTAAGTTATTAATAAGACTGTCCTGGGGGTTATGGAAAGGCCATATGAGGAAAGAGGTTGTCTTTCTCTTTAGTTCATGGCTCATGACCATCATCGGCTAAAGCAAGGTCCCACTCTGGATTTACTTATCTTTCTCCTTTATCCCTATCTCAACTTACATTCTGCCACCTCTTCCAAGGTGCCCACTTGCATGTATTTAAGTATGTCTTTAGTTGTGTGTACCTCTTTTTTCTGCAGCAAGGTCAGGAAAAGAAGACAGGAAGATAGGTGCAAGTTCCTTCATTAGAGAAAAGTTGGAACGCTATCCTGAGATACTAATTTGGACTTGATTTGCAGAATCTTTCCCTTTCTCTTGTGTTTCAGGCAAGTTGCTGAACCCCTGATGTTGCCTTGCTTTGGGGATTTGTGCAAGGCAGAAGACAGAAGGTATTTGAAGATAGTTGGAACTCCCTTCTTTTGTAAAAGCCTAAACACAGTGATGAGATTTAGCCGAGGAGTACCTTTGAAGGTATTTAGATGCCACTGTAAATGTGTTTGTGATTTACACAAATGGATTTGAAATCTCAATCTTTCTTTTTTCATTCAACTTTTCATTCAGTAAGATTCATTCAAGAAACTTATTTTTTATTCCTGTAATTACATGTATTTATTGCTTTTAGCAAGGTCATAATACACTATCAAATGCATTTGATACACATTTTACTCATCTAATTCTTTAGTGAAGGACTCACAAAAGTTGGAGTTTCCTCCAACCTAAGTAACATGCTGCAAGGAATATCCCTATACATTTTCCTTTACAGATTGGTTGAGGACTTCTCTAAGATTTATACCCAAGAGCAGGCTTACTGGTTATAAAGTACATATATATTAATTACACAAAGAACTACTTTCCTGAATGGCTATGCTAGTTTGCTGTGACACTGTGATTTATAAATAAATATATATTTGGTCTTCTTCCACTGTTCTTGGCACCTAACTCCTAAAACCCTTGGAATTTCCTGTGTGATGAGAGGATAGAAGTGTCCTTTGTTATGTTAATGAGGCAACCATAGGTACTCACCAGGGGGCTGCCAGGAGAATCAATCAAGTGATTAGAGGGTTGGAATTTTCAGTCCTACCCCTGAACCCTGGGAAGGGCAGAAGGGAAGGAGGCTGAATCTATCACCAATGGCCAATGATTTAATCAATCATGACTATGATTGCTTCTGGGTTGGTGAACACTTGGGGTGCTGGGTGAGTGGTGTATGTGGACATGGAGGCTCTGCACTTTTTATCCATACCCTGCCCTTTGTATCTCCTCCATTTGGCTGTTTCTGAGTTTTATCCTTTTTTAATAAACCAATGATCTAGTAAGAACAATGTTTCTCTGAGTTTTGTGAGCCATCTAGCAAATTAATTGAAGCTGAGGAAGGGGTTGTGGGACTCTCTGACTTATACTCGGTGAGAAGCACAGGTGAGCTTGCCATTGGCCAGAATTGGGGCCAGGTGGTGGTGGTGGGGTTGTCTCATAGGATTGACACCTTAACCCAAGGGACCTGATACTGTTTTGTGATAGTTAAATGGTAGGACACCCAGTTGGTGTCAGAACATTATTTGTTTGGAGGTGTCAGGGTGCCCCTCCCCCCATGAATCAGAATTGGTTGCAGAACCAAAATATTCATCTTCCTGTCAATTGTGTGTGAAGATTCCTTTACCCATATCCTCACCAACACATGGCATTATGCAGTTCTCTAATTTTTTTCCAAACTGATGGAGAAAATGCATTTCTAGGATTACTAGTGGGCTGGAATATTGCCATTTAAGTTTTCCATTTTTAATTGCTTTGCCATTTTCCTGTTGAGTGTCTTGTATTTTATTGTTGTTTGTAGGCTTTCCTTACACAGTCCAGATCCCTCTTTTGTTTTGCCTTGAAAATAACTTCTCCTATTGGTCCCCATTTGTTAACTCAGAGTATTATGTCCTCTCGTAACAGAAGAGAAACCATATACTTACAGCATAAAGGTAAGTCTAAAATCACAGTGATGTGGGCCACTTCTGGAGTAGATAGAAAAACTTCTATCATCATGTTTCAGTTAGCTATTAAACATTTCAATCCAATGATTATTTTGTAGATACTAAAAGGTCCTTTAAGTTCATATATCTGGGACTTGTCTGGTCTAGTAACAAACACCTGGGTTGAGGGTGTGTGGCAGAGGAACTTATCTTGCTGTGATCATCCACTATTGATGTACTGTGGACAAGTCACTTAATCTTTTTACTCCTCAGTTTGCTCATTTAATTAAATGAGCTGTTTGACCTGTCATTTTACAAATGAATATCAGGAGGACAAAAATGGAAATAAATCATGGAGATATACTTTATAAACTGTAAAACACTATATACGTATGAGGAGTTATGACAGCTATTAACCATCATAATTATTAAAAGAAGCATTGCTGGGGAGGGCTGGCATTGAAAATAGTATCCCACACTTACCTTCTATACATGCCCTCTAGCTTTTCCTGCAGTTTGAAGGCAACCAGAGCACCCTTGTATTTGTAATCATCTAGGCTATATAAATGACTTTACACTTCAGGCTATAGATAGACTATGTGCTTCTCAGAGCATCATCACACATCTCAATGCATCATCCTTTTGATTAAAGGATGAATTACCTATTTTCACATGCAAAAATTTTTTAAAAATCTCCAAACTTAAAAAATCTCCACCAAAATTCATAGTTTGCATATCCTCTATGATTTATTTAATTATTTATACCAAGGACCATATCTAGAAGCATGTGACATAATGCTTAAGACCTCAGACTGCAGAATGTCCAAATACAAATCCTGTCAGGCAATCATTTGTTGTGTGATCTTGGGGAAGTTACTTGGCCTCTCTGTTTCCCAGTTTCCTCATACGTAAAGTGGGGATGACAACAATGATACCTCAGAGGTTTTGAGTGATGAATATATTATTTATCACGATTAAGCACTCAATGAAAGGTTGCTGTTATCATCATCATTTAGATTTGATGAAATTAAAGCTACTCCTCTTGAGATCCCATAGAAATAAAATTGATGTTCTGATCTAGGGGTTACACTTGTTTTAAAAGTTAAGGAGGGGCACCTGGGTGTCTCAGTCGGTGTCTCTTCAGCTCAGGTTACGATCTCAGGGCCCCGAGATCGAGCCCTGAGTCACGCTCTGTGCTCAGCGGGGAGTCTGCTTGTCCGTCTGCCCCTCCCCCTGCTCATGTGCACGCGTGCGCTCACTCTCTCTCTCTCTCTCTCCCCCCTCCCTCTCAAATAAATAAATTCTTTAAAAAAAAAAAAAGTTAGAAAGAGAGGAGTATACTAATGACAGAAAAAGGGAGCATTTTCTAAACAACCACTTGGTGCGAAGCTTCGTCCTCACCACGTCAGTGTTGGGCCTTGCCTGTAGGACTACGGGGCCCAAAAAAGTGGAAAAGTGTTGCTGAGATCCTGGTTTCTCTTTCCCTCTCAGGTTTCTCACTATTGCAAGAATGAGGTTGAACCAAAATATAGCTCAGAATCTGGGGAGGCCCGGGAACTCAGGGAGCAGCAGGTCAAATTCAGAGTTTGAAGCTGGGAATGAGACCTGAAAGTAGACTGGGACCCAGGGCACGGCTCCACAGAGGATTGGTTCCGAGGATTGGTTCCCTGGATTGGTTGGGTAGAGGCCAGAAAAGCCAAGGAGGGAGCTGAAAAGTCTGAGGATGCATGGAAACAGGGCTGCATACTAGTAATTGAAGTCAGAAGAAACGTGGACTCTTAACACCAACACCATAAGATGCAGATCTTCCCCAGGAATGTAAGGTGGGAGATAGAAGACCCTGGTGAGACATTTCGCCTCACTTTAGCCCTGTGAAGGTAGGAGTGCAGATGAACACAACTAGGGATAATTAGTGGCAAGAGCCAGACTGAACTGTATTAGATGTTACCTGGCTTCTTTTGAAGATCTATGTATCCAAAAATGAAATAAAAATAAATACTTGGTGTAACAATACACCAAGAAAAAGATAACATAAATCGACTATGTATCTAAATTAAACAAATACAGCTAATTATAAGTGTTTCATTATCTTTTAAAGGAAATGGGGGGGGGTGCCTGGTAGCTCAGTCAATTAAGCATCTGACTCTTGATTTTCGCTCAGGTCATGATCTTGAGGTCGTGAGATTAAGCCCCAGCACAGGCTCCACGCTCAGTGGGGAGTCTACTTGAGATGTTCTCTCTCCCTCTGCCCCTCCCCTCCACTCTCTCTCTCTAAATAAATAAATAAATGAAATCTTAAAAAAAAAAATAAAGGAAATAAAGGAATATCTTTTGTGCTTCCAGGTCTTTCTCAATAGTTCATTTACTGGAATAGCTTGGGTCATGCCCAAGTCCCTTTCCCTTTCATCCATTTTCTTCTCCTGATCTCTCTGTTTCAGTTGCTCTCTTTACCAATACTGCATAATGTCGTCTTTTGAAGTTTTACTGTCCCTGTTGCTATTCAAGTTGCCAAAGCCTAGGTTACCCACTGCAATTAGCCACCTGTCCAGTCTTTGTTATGACTGCAATTGCTGATCCTTATTGCACTTTCTTATAGGTTCATTATATTTATCTTACTTTTTTTATTTTCACAAGCATTTATTATTGTCATGTCTTTCAGACTAGGGCACAGGGGTCTGAGACCCTTTTATCCAGAATTGTACTGCAACCAGCAAAGAACAGAATATTGGAAACAATGAGTGTGCCCTTAAAGGAGTACAGTGTTAAAGCCAGAATAAGTCATCAAAAACCAAGTCTCCAACTCAAGTGAGCTGAGTGAAGAATTTGACCGGGCTTTGAGATACAGCAATCATAGCAACTGATGTGTGACTTGATGATGAAAATAACAAAAAATGGATCATTTCTTTTGGTTGCCAGGTACTTTCTATTCTTGTACTAAATCCTTTGAAGTAGACATTTTATGTTCCTTGTACGGATGAGGAAATGGAAGTCCAAAGAGGTTCCATGACTTAACTAAGTTGTAAGAGGGCTAGGATTAAAATTCTGGTCCAACTGATTCCAAAGGTCATCACATCTCATCAATTCCATATTGGCCTGGATGGTCAAGAGGTACAGAGAAGGAGACATACATGGAAGAGTTCATGTAGCAGAATTCAGGCACACCTGCAGGATTTTTTTTTTTTTTTTGAGATTGTATACTTCCTTCTTTGAAAAGTATATTTTAAGAGGAAAAATCAGAACATATAGTCAAGATGTCCAGGGAGTGTTAAGAGAAATATCCACTGGAAGCAGGCTAGGAGCCAAGAAGCAAGGGAGCCCAAAAGAGCTATGCTAGGCTCTTAAGACTAGAGGCTAAATATCAAAGATCTTTAAATCAGACCATTTGTGCCCCTTTGGCCTAAACCAATCATGATAATCCTGTTTCTCCTTGCCTGGAATGGGTAATTCTATGATCCTCCCTTAGGGACGAATATGTGACCTAATTTGGGTCAATGAAAACTTAAGGGAAATCTGCTGGATTGGGGGGCTTCTGGAAAGATTTTCTTGCCTGATACAAAGAAAGAAAATTCTGAAAAATCCTTCCACTCCTCCCTTCTAGCTTGGGACAGAGTCATATAAATAAATATGTGACATCTGGCCCCAGCAGCCATCTTGTGCCCATAAAAGAACCACAGAGAAGTAAAAGCATCCTATGAAATAACAATATTTGAACTTTGTATATCCTCTATGGTTGATAGTTTAAAAAGTACTTTTATATACCTAATCTCATTTAATGCTTAAACAATCCTGCGATCTTGTTATTATGTGTGCTCTGGAAGGATCTAAAATCTGTAGATTCCACCAAAGCAACAGCCAGAGGATGGAAATAAAATTACCCAATGTTTGCAGCTGGTTTTCTAACTGGTCCTCTACAGTGTTCTGAAATCCTTTCCAGTGTTGCCTGAAATGAGCTCCCGAAAGAGACTTCAGACTTCAGATCCCCAGGATGTCACAAGGAAAATCAATTAATGATCTAAAGCACAGGTTTGTGTTTTGTTCGGAAAAGAATGCTGGAACGATTAAAGGTTAGGGAAAACTATAAAGGGTACACAAGCACTTGTTGACACAATTTAGGGGCCAATTACTGAGGAAATGCCAAAGGCTCCATACCAGTTCACAAACTGGTTGGGGTGCAGACCTTGAGGATTGTGTATCGGTGAGGTTTTCTTATCATTCGTTTGAAGAAATTTCACCATAGGGTTTCAAGGCAAATTCATAATGGCTTTAAATCACGTGTGCCCATATTTCCACCATCACAGTACAAATAATTTCATTCTGTTAAGTCTTGAAGTAAAAAAGTTGACCAAGGTGCTAATCATTGTACCTAATCAAATGCTATAAAGTGACATCAACCTAAAAACAGCAGCAATTGTAAATAAAGTGGAATACAGGAAAAATATACTAATTCAGGGCTTATCGTGTACCAGAAACTATATACTACATAATCTAATTTGGCTCTCCCAACATCCCTGTGAGATAAGATTATCAGTAATCCACAAAAGTGAGTACCTCACAAATTTAATGAAACCAGTTTTCAGTGTACAATAGACCAGAATTATCCTGAATTATTAGACTCTCTACATATGGAAATAAAACATGCAAACTATTCAGTTAATTCAATTTTTAAAATTGAGTCAGATGACCTTGTTTTACTCCTTGCTGAAAAGAAACCTACTTGCTGAATAACTAAATTAAAAAAAAAAAAATCTTTTAGTTAATTATTTTGAGATTGTACAACCACGGCATTTGAAAGGATCTCAAACAAGCTGGTTAAATGTATTTGGTTTGGGGGCATTTGATGTAATTATCCTCTTACTTCATACTTGATGAGAGCAGTTTATACGAGTTACCTTATTAAATTATCTCAAAATCCTAGGAGGTATGAATTATTCACGTTTTATAAATGAGAAAAAAAAGTCCAGAAAGGTTAGCTTGATGCCAAGGTTACAGAGGAAAAACAAAAAAAAAATGGCAAAAGCAGGACCTAAGTCTGGGTTTGTCTGGCTCCAAAGCCCTTGTAGATCTACTACTACTGGCTATAATCAAGGCACAGTTTTACTTTAACAGGTGATGGGAAGAAACGCTTTTGAATTTAAGACCACAAAATCAACGGTTTCACTTGGTGTAGGATCTGTTAGACAATTTTTCTCAAATGAGAATTTTCTGTATTTCCTACATTTCTCCTTGAGGGAGTTGCAGAAGGAGCAAAGGAAAAAGCTCTGTGCTGGTATTTCCAAGTGATCTGCAAGAATCATCTTATCACTGTGCGTATTACAGGTTCACACTGGTGGCATTCTTTTGATTTTTAAAGTTCAGCTCACAAGTCCTATTTCTATGCTCTGTAAGTACTTGACTGATTGTCAATAGAAAGGCCCCAGTGCCTACTACTCTCCTACCAGCGCCCCCACCCCCAGTCAAACTTCACATCATTGTTTAAATAGGCAGATGCGGGCAGACACTGTCTTAATCAACTTGGATGTTAATTTTAATAATAAAATGATCTGATGGGCGTTGGATTAAGACTTGAGTTTGAGTCTTGTTCTGCCTCTTAACGACTAAAACTTTGGCAAGTTATTTCTCTGATCCTCAATCCTATTATCCAGAAGTGTTTCTCAAACTCTGTTTTTTAAATATCTAATCCATTTGAGGAAAACTGCTTTTGTAAAATGCATTAAAATGAATTACCAGGAAAATGAAATAGAAAACATAAACTTATGGAGTATATACTCATTTTGTTCTAGATTATTAGATTCAACAGGCAAAACATTGCTCTAATTGTTAAAAGTTTCTAAACACCTACTGTCAATTTCTCACCTCAATTTCTCATCTCACTGAGGCCTGAAAAGAGTTGACAGCCTGCCATCAGTCCAGAAACTCCATTTCAAATCACACTGATCTTTAAAATTAGGGATAAAAAATATCTTTAATCACTGAAGGGTTGTCGCTAGAATTCAATGCATAATGTATCTAAAATGCTTAGAAAAGTGCCCAGTAAGTACAAAACATAAGGAAATTCTAGTCTCTGCCATAAAATTAAACCCCAAAACTCTAAGGAAACAGCACCAGTTGGAGAATATCCTGGACAGAGTGAGATAAAGCCCCTGACTAAGGGCACTTGACCTTGTCCCCAACTTGACCTTCCCATTGGAATTTTCTTTTGTTCTCTCTCGCTCACTCCAGCTCTCTCTACCTATTCCCTTCCTGCTGCCACCATGATACTGGCCTTATGGTGGGATGAAATTCCTTCCCATTCCAAGTGAGAAACAGAGTACATGGGCTAACAACAACTGAGTTTACAAAGTATCAAGTCTGGCCCCAACCCCACTTGTCTGATGTGTGGTTCCATGGCCCGATGGCATAGAGGTCCTTGAGTCAGATTGGTGACCACCCAGCTCTGTTCTTTATTTGTCTTTGGCAAGTTATTTAATGATAGCTGTGGGCTTCAACTGCCGCATGTATAAAATGGAGAAAAAGTAATACCCGATAGGGCCGGTATGAAGATTGAATGAGCTAATACATATCAAGAGCTGAGTATATCCCCTGGGACAAAATAAGCAACCTGCTCAATAAAGTGTCACACACCATCAACATCATCGTTGTCATGTGGAAACCCATGAACCCTTCACTTCTCAGCTCCTGGTCAATCCCCATAAAGCAGAAGTCATTCTGAATGGACCCTAGAGAAATACTCTCCTAGGAGAGATCCTGTCATAGTGCCTACCTGACTATGACTCTTACTCTTAGATTTCATTTCCACTTGGGGAGATACTCCTTTTCCTTGAGTGATTGGAGGGAAATGAGCTTACCTTTTAAGTGAGAATCCTTCCCCTTCTTACCTGGCTGTGGTTTACCCATACAGGGCTACAGTCTATCTTAACACAAATCTTTACTGTGGCTTTCACATAACATGCAACACAACTTACAATATGTTTTGATATCCAGAAACTATTTCCTAACTGTGGGTTTTGTATCCATTATCTAGTGCCACAATAACACTGCATAACAAACCACCACAAACCACACAACAAACATTTATTACTCCTGCCTCCAAAAGGTGTGTTCAGAAGCTTTGCTGCTCTTGGTTCAGCTAAGTAATTCTGCTGGTCTTGGTTGGACTTGCTAATGTGTGGGAGGATCGTCTGGTTGTTGACTGATCTAGGATCGTCTCCGCTGGGGTGACAGGTGACTTAGCTTTGTTTTGTGTGTGTTTCATCTTCCAGCAGACTAACCCAGACATGTTCTCATGGCTATGGCAGAATACAAGAACAAGTGGGAACTGAAACACTTCTCAGGTCTCTACTTGCAACACATTTGTTAATCAGATGGGCCAAAAAGCAGGTCACAGAGCTAAGTCCAGAGTAGTGCTGAAAGAGTGCTACAATGTAACACGGCAATAGGCAAGGGTAGGGTGCTCATTAAAGGCTTGTTTTGCCTTCCATTTCCTTATACTCCTGTCCAATCAGATCAGGAAAACCACTTGCTGATTCATATTACCGACTCAGGACCCTGTGTCAAGCCAAGATTTTATTGAATATACACTCTAGGATTTGGTTTATTTGTTTGTTTTAATGGAATCTGTAGGGTACTTTTCTTTCTTTTCCCCACTAGGCCAAAAAGTAGCAAAAGAAAACATTCATTTTTAATACTGGATATCTGAACATTTCATGTCATAATCCCTAGGATGACTTATAGCTCCTATTGGGACCAGTCTTCATCCCATGGTATTATGCTAGTCTCAACAAATGAATTTCACACACAAGGAATAATACTCAAATAGCTACTTATTAGAGTTGAATGCTTTTCTCATAAAACTTGCAAAATATAAAATGAGCTTTCCTACTGGAGGTAGACTCTAGGGAGATTTCCTGTGTTAGTTATTTGATATTTTCCTCTCAAATAAAAAAAAAAAAACTGTATTTCCTTTCTGAAGGCATTTCCTAACAAAGCACAGAATTACTATTGCCATTTCTTGAGGAGGAAAATTATTTTCACTTGCGTGAAACTTCTCAGATGATGTCTTGGTCAAAAGGGAAGTATGAAGTCCTATTATCAGTTAACACTTCAATTAGTGACTTTATGGGAGGGTTCCTGGACAGCAGCAATGATTTCAGAATGGGCCCTTCCACTTTATTTTTTTTTTTTTTTTTTTTTTTTTAAGATTTTATTTATTTGCGAGAGAGAGAATGAGAGACAGAGAGCATGAGAGGGGGGAGGGTCAGAGGGAGAAGCAGACTCCCTGCCGAGCAGGGAGCCCGATGCGGGACTCGATCCTGGGACTCCAGGATCATGACCTGAGCCGAAGGCAGTCGCTTAACCGACTGAGCCACCCAGGCGCCCCTGGCCCTTCCACTTTAAGAGCGAAACCACAACCTCCTGAGTCCCCCTGCAATATAGGAGCTACTTGGGCATATGTATGATTGAGCACGGAGGGAGGGTGGGGCGATGACAGGGGGCAGAGTCCTTGTCCACAGTCTAGCTTGCAGTTGCTTTTGGCCCATCATTTGTGCTAAACAAGGTCAGGTGGGTAATTCATCATAAAGATGTATGAAGGTATGTAATGGTGGGATCCTGGTGTTGCACAGAGCCCCTTCCACTCTTCCCCATATTTGTCACTGACCTCACACCCTTGCACAAAACTTGGACTCTGAGGTCAGACAGCCTTGCGTTAGTATTTTAACTAGACCATTCACAAGCTCTGTGACCTTGAAAATTTTAAACCATTTCTGTGAACTTGAGGCCACTCACATGTAAAGTAAGAATATGTTTCTTACCTGTGCGGCGATGCCTGACCTATAGGAAGTCACTAAATAGGACTTTCCTACCTTAACCACTGTATCTCCTGTCCCTCTCTTTCTGTTCCAACCTCCCCCCTCTCTCCATTCTGGTCCTCTTGTCCCATCTTCACCTCAAGCCTCGCAGGCATTGCTGATCCCAGGAAAAGAGACACTAACAGTAGCTAGGTCTTGGATTTGACGCTGGAAGTTTCTATCACCGTCTCTGCAGAAAAGCAGAAATGTGCTGAAGTGAAGAGACACCTGAAGAAAGGAAGAGGGAGCAGAGAGTTTCATCCTAAGAAGAGGGGGAAGTGTGGAATTTTTAGTTTTTCACAGGCTGGAAACCCAGGCTTTCCAGGGAGAGAGGGAGAGAGACTGACCTTACTTTGATTTTCATGGAAATTATCATTTGACTTTGATCTTGAGAGAATGTCACTGAGCCAAATGTTGAGGTTTAGGTTTTTTTGGGGGGGGGGGATTTTGGGGGAGGGTGTGGAGGCTGTGAGAAAGAAGAGATTAAAAAAAAGGGAGGAGATTTCATTCTGAGAGGGATGTGTGTGTGTGTGTGTGTGTGTGTGTGTAGCCATGTGGGGCAGGGGATGGGGTGGATGCAGGAACAAGGAAGTCCCTTTTCTTCTCTGCCATACGGAATTCAGGTTTTTTTTTTTTTTTTTTAAGATTTTATTTATTTATCTGACAGAGACAGCAGAAAGGGAACACAAGCAGGGGGAGTGGGAGAGGGAGAGGGAGAAGCAGACTCCCCACTGAGCAGGGAGCCCCACTCGGGACTCGATCCCAGGACCCTGGGATCATGACCTGAGCCAAAAGCAGACGCTTAACGACTGAGCCACCCAGGCACCCCAGGAATTCAGGTTTAAAGCAGGAAAAGGCTTAAGAGAAACTGAAAGAATACTTAATTCCCTCAGTTCCACGCTAGTTAAAAACACAGGAAAGAAACATGGAACTGAAGAATGTCTAGTATAACAAGCACTGTAAACCTTTTATTATCATATTTGTGGCTTCTGGGGTAGGACTTTAATACCATCTTTTAAGATGTTGCTCACTTAAAGCAATTGTGTTTAATTTTAAATAAAAAAAACCTCTCCCAAGTATTTCTTTTCTCCCTTCAGTTAATTTTCCATTTAAGTATATGATTTCCATGCTGAAGAAACTCATGCCCTGAGAGGAATGCATACTTTTAAGTATTTGCACACTTGAAGAGCTCTATTAATTATGTAAAAACAACATGAAGATAAAAAGCAGTGCATTGTAGGGGCAGGGATCCCTGCAAAAGTCCTGGGTCACAGCTGGTCACAACTGGCTGTGTGACCTTGGGTGAAGTCCTTGACTTCTCTGAGCCTTAACTCCTTCGTGTGGATTACATCAAGGGTAAAGGTCCTTTCAGCTCTCAAAGTTCTTATAACTAGTCTTGAGGTGACTATAACCTCTAAAGCAAAGTTAATATGACATATAAGAAAGCCATCCACTTCTTAGAGACTGTGGAGCTTAATTGTATAAGCAAATTAACTTCTCCAAACTCCAATGTCCTCATCTATAAAATGGAAATTACAGTAGCATCTCTCCTTCTAGGCTTGTTTTGAGGTTTACATGAGAAAATGTTTGTGAAGAGCTTAGCATAGTGACTGGCATTTAGGAAGTGCCCCAAGAATGAAGGTTAAACAAGAAAAAAAAAAAAAAAAAAAAAACAAGAGAAGCTGCTGTGCTTCTTCAGAGCCTCAGGGTCCAATCACTCCCTGCCTCCCCATTTTGGCACTGTGGGGTCCCCAGTGTTTAAAGGAACAGCGTAAAGCAGAGTTAGCAAAACAAAGATGAGGAGGAAGAAGATGATAATAGCTCGCCAGGCTCTGTTCAAAGTGCTTTATCTGTATGAACTCATTTAATCCTCAAACCAACCCCAGGAGGTAGATAAAATTATCATCCCTATTTTATAGACCAGGAATTTTGAGGCACAGAGAGGTTAAGTGATTTGCTCAATGCCCACACAGCTCCTACAGATCACCCTCAGTGAAGCTGAAAATTGACACTGTCCCTAACATATCTGGAAAAAACAACAGAAAATTACTGGTAGTCTAGCCTTTTTGGTTTTTCGTGGATGCTCAAAAAGTTGGCTGATTAAATAATGTATAAGCCCGAGTTAGCCCCCAAAGTTCCACGCCTGGATCTAGCAGTTTCTTCCCACCTGGTGCTAATGAACATGCAAAAGAAGATCTCAACATTTGTCTAATGACGTTAACTAATGCTGCCCCCTGCATGGTGATTATGAGTGGAGCTGTGCTGTGGCTTCAGCAAGCAGGTGGTAGAAATTCTTAATGAAGATTGCATACAGATTATAGCATTTTGGTGTATTTTACGGTGAAATTGCCAAGGGTTCAAAACCTTTTCCAATTGGCTCCCTTATCCTCAGCACAAATAGGGGGGCTTGATGTAAAGAACTAGAAGCATGGGATGAACTGAATATAAATTGCATTAGAGCTACCCCCACGTTAGAGGACCAACTCAGAATGCTAATGAATAAAGCTTCTGTGATGCTCTTTATGAAAGGAAATCTACAGGAGGCAAAATATGGACTCAGAAGACCAATTCTGACTAAATCTACTGGGGTAGATGGAGACATTTTTGTATTGAGGAATGAGAAGTTTGCTAAGAATTAGGAGCTATTTATACCTAGTTGTATGTGTAAGTGGATAAGTGGACAAGTGAACTTGTTGAAGGATTGGATGTGTTTAAGAAAGATAAAGAAAGTGGTGAATTGCTTCCTATACTGTGAGGAGAAATTTATTCATGCTAATGCTGGCAGATGAACTATTATTGAAAAATGGTTTAATAACAGTGGACCAACCTAGGATTTATTCCAGGGAAATAGAATGAGGATGAATAATTCTTATTCTGTTCTGCTTTGTATGCTTCACAAGGTCATGCTAAGTGTATATGTTAATTTTTTTCACCCATGGTTGCAGCAAGCGTATTCAAATTCAATTAAATATATATTTCCTAAATACAAAAACAAGGCAAGTAGAAATGAAAAACCTACCTCACTTTTTGGGAAAATTTCCAGGCTAAAGAAGGAAAAGTTGCCTCATAGTAATTTCAAAAGCCTTAAGATTTTTGGTTATAGTCCTTTCTGTTCAGTATCTCAGGGTTGACTATATATATATTTTTTGTTTATGATTTGAATTTCTCTTGAATGGCAAATACTAATTTCTTATAGTTTGAGATATTATCCAAGAGATATTAATGGCTCTGAGGATGCTGAAATGCTCTTTGTATTCATACTTACTCATCATTGAACAAGGCTGCCTTTTCATTTGGAGCAAAAGAAGTTAATTTATACACCGTTATTATATGCACACAAATGCTATTATGGGCATGCACACACAGGGGTCCAACTCTATTCTTAATTATTCATGCTAGTGGAAGGGAGGCAGAGACAACACAGAGCTATACGCAATCCAAAACCCTTAAATATTTTAGTTTAGAATGTCCTGCTTGACTTTCCTTTGGAACTGGAAAACTTACCAAATGATATAGGAATATTTAAGTATTTAATAGGCACCTGCTGTATACAGATTTCTAAGTACCAGGGGACCTTATGAGGTATAAAAGAAATACCTCGTAAATAATTTGCCAAGAGATCAAGTCACTCAAAAGGAGGGATAAACTTAGAGTTGTGATGTTATCTAGAGAGAGAAAAAGGCAACTCATAACAAGGAATTGTAGGAGTAAAATTGTGGTTTCAAGGCAGGAAAGTACAAAGCAAGATTTTGGAGTGAAATCTGTCTTGACTCCAGAGTTGAAGGGACTAGTGGCTATAGTTTTAAGGAATGGAAAAGCATTCCAGATCTCCAGAAAATTGCAGAGAGAAAAGCCTAAGTCAAGTCACCACATTCTGGCTTCAGGATGAGTTGTGGTAAGTGACTTGCCAGATCACAGTGTGTCAGTGGCAGAATAGAGGCTAAAATTCCTGTTTTCTGATCCCTCATTCAGTAAAGGGATAGGGTCCTGGTCTCCTATAATTGGATTAAGTTGCATTTCTCCATGGAACCATTTTAATAGCTATTTTGACTATAGCCACATAAGACACAACAGGTTAAATCAGTTTCACTGACTTGAGTAACTGGGGTTGAAAACTACAGGCACACACCAAGCCAGCCAATGTTCAGTCACACTAAACAATTTGTTCTTCATCGCACTCCCCTTGCATATTTTCTTCAGAGCTGGCATTCAGCTGGAATGCATCAATATGATGGTACAAGTTGTTAAAAAAATTTTTTTTGACAGGAAGTAGGATTTATCGGTGGGCATGAATAAGAAGGGAGTAGGGCCGAGGTTCTCATGAGTGCAGAGCCTGCCATTTGTCCAGGGGGCCATGACTAGGAATATATTTGACCCCACAGCCATTGGGGATAAGCTGCTTTTCAGCCACCTTGTCTCCAAATTCATCCACATTAAACTTAGGGAAGCCCTGCTTCTTGGAAATGTGGATCTTCTGGCAGTCAGGGAACTTGAACTTGGCCCTGCATAGAGCCTCAATCACATGCTCCTTGTTCTGCAGGTGGGTACAGATGGACATGAAGACTTGGCGAACATGGATCCTGGCCACTGCACCCTGGTGCTTTCCAAAGGCACCCCACATAACTGTTTGGAGCCTGGATTGGGGATAGCATGAGGTCAGACATCAATGTCTGCTGAAAAGGTTGTCTCCAAGATCTCTTGGGGCAACCCATTCAATCAACAGGCTGCATACACTATCAAGGAGACTACCGTTTGTAGCCATTGTGCACTGGGCCCCCATGCGGAAAGACACAAGTTATTAAAGTAGAAAACACTTTTGTTCCAGTTGGGAAATAGTCACATCTTTGATGGCCCAAATGCTCTTAACCACCTCAAGATCCACTCAGACATCCCCTTAGTCTCCATAATTCAGTAAGCAAAGGGGAACAGTCAGAGCCCTTGAAGACCCTGCTTGGGTGCCACAGCCAGCAGCTGTTCTGATCGGCGGGTGCCGGCGCCACCATTCACTCTGGCTGGTCAGCGCTGGGACCGACATTTATTCTGATGGGTCAGTACCAAGGGTGTGTCAGTGGTTAAGAATTGTATTAGGCCTACGTTTTCCCTTCTGTGTTTTTGTTCACAGTGTTCCTTCTGCCTTGAATCATCTCTTTCACCTCTTCACCTTGTACCTCATGTATGTCACAGAGAACTAGCTTCCACAACTGTGGGAGTTGGTGAAGCAGTCTCTAGAAGACTGTCATCTGAGCCTGGAGCTTAAATCCACGTGGCAGGCAGTCAGGAAGGCTGGCACCCCAGGCACAAGGAACGATCAAAACCTAGTCTGCTCTTGCCTCTCACCTTGGTGAGGAGACTATTCCTCAGAAGCCAAAGCCCGTTATCACAGAGCTCAATGTACATGCCTGGCCCAGAAGTCAGGAAAGCTAAAGGAGGATGCAGGGCAAGGTAGAGCAATCACAGGCTCAGTGCTGCCTCACACCAACAAGTTAGCAGATCAGCAGTGACATGTGTGCACTACAAAATGGCTGCTGCTTCCGAATCTCCCTCGTGCCTCACCCTAAACCAAAACATAGAAGAAAGGGAATTCTGGGGAATGTAGTTCAGCCTAGCCAAGTTGACACATGACAAAGCCATCACACCTTGGTGTCAAGGCTTAAGTCAAGTGCCATCTCTTACTTCTATCCCCCTTTCTTTTGGTCAAGCTGGAAGTTCTCATTCCCTCCTCCGCGTCCCCAAAGCCCTCTCGCAAAACCACATGGGTGGCATTTCACATGCACCCAGCACTTTCACTGTTAGTCTGCGCATAGTATTTCTACCACTAGACTATAGGCTCCTCGAAGTGAGGATCTGAAGGTAGTTACACTGCCCGACAAGTAGCAAGGAGTTCATAAACATTCATGGAATGAATGAGGGAATGAATGAATGAATAATGAACTAACTGACCTGACACTGAGATGCTGTGGGAAGCAAGATTCCAGGGCAGTATATTCACGATCTATTCCTACCTACCTACCATCCCCAAAACTTAGCAGCTTGAAACAACAGTTAGCATCTCACGGTTTCTGAGAGTTTTGAATCCGGGAGCTGCTTAGCTGGGTCGTTCTGGCTCAGCATCTCTGGTAAAGTCATAGTCAAACTATTGGCTGTGGCTGTAGTCATTTGAAGGGGCTGCAGGATTCAGTTTCCAATCTCACCTACGTGGCTATTGACAGGAGGGCTTTACTTCCTCATCACATGGGCCTCTCCGTGGGGCTACTCCCAACATGGCAGCTGGCTTCTCCCAGAGCAAGGAATGCAGAAGAGAGAGGCGGTGCCACACTGCCTTTTATGACCGACTCTGAGTCCTACACTGAGACTTCTACCTTATCTTCTTAGTTAGAAGTGAGTCACTAAGTACAGCCCACACTCAACAGGAGGAGTGTTTACACAGAGTGTGAATACCATGAGGTTTTGATCATTAGAGGCCATCTTAAAGGCTGCCTCACACAAGTGGGAAAAAGGAAGGCTTTAGGCAGGAGACCATGCAATAGCGTTCTTTAGCTGAACTCAAAAAATTAAACTCACTCCCCACTACTTGGTGTGTAGAGTCATGGTTTTTTTTGTTTTGTTTTGTTTTTCCTTTTTTTTTGGTAAAGTCTACTCAAACTGAAAGAAGGCCTCTAATGTCAAGCCAAAGATTGGATTTTGTGGAAATACTTTCAAAGAAGAATGAGGAGAGGGAATCCAATTTGGATCTAACCTTTCTTTACAAAAATGATTTCCTTTGCTGCAGCCAAGTTTGATTTGGCCTCTAGAGAATACTGATGAGCAAAATAAAGAGCAGTTTTGATTACACACACACACACACACAAAATCCTGAGTTTGTCTTGTCAAAATAAATACTGTAACCTAGTCTACAGGGTTCCAGGACAATAATAGATGTATTTGTCGAAGAGCTAATAAAGCCAATAATTTATTGAGCACTTCCTAAGCATCAGGTATTGTGGTAAGGGCTTTACGTGTATATGATTACACTTAATTCTCAAAAAATCACATGAGGTAGGTATTGCTATTCCTTCAATTTTTTACAGGTGAGTAAATGAAGCTTAGAGAGATGACATGATTTAGAAGTTTAGAGACATTACTTACCTAAGCTCACACAGCTGGCTAGTGCCAGGGCCAGAACTCGATTTTTTTTTTTTTTAAGTAGTCTCTATGCCCAGCATGGAGCGCAAAGCGGGGCTTGAACTCATGACCTTGAGATCAAGACCTGAGCTGAGATCAAGAATCAAACACTTACCTAACTGAGCCATCCAGGCACCCTGGCACTCTTCATTTTTGAATGCCTCATCAAACTGCTATCATCATACTTCTGAGAGATACTAGGTACCAGTGTAGGTGCCTATGTTCATGTTTGCCATTCTCAATAACCTTTGAGGTAGGTATTATTATCCCCATTTTGTGGATGAGAAACTAAAGTTCAAAGAAGAGGTCACTTGATTTAGCCCACACAGTTAACATAACAGCAGCCTGGGATTCAAGCCCCACCCTGTGTGAATGAATCACAAGTCTGTACCCCTTCTATCACCTTTATTACCTTCTAGCTCAGTGGTTTTCAAACTGGCAGATCAGAACTTAGGAGTGCATGTGAGGTCAATTAAGTGTGTCCCAACCAGCACTTAAAATACTGAAGTAGATATTTCTATTTTTAATGTTTTGAGGAACCTCCATACTGTTTTCCAGTGGTTGCACTAATTTACATTCCCACCAACAGTGCACAAGGGTTCCTTTTTCTCCACATCCTCACCAACACTTGTGATTTCTGGTCTTTGATTCTAGTCATCCTGACACATGTAAGGTGTTATCTCATTGCGGTTTTGATTGGATTTTCTCCAATGATTCGCGATGTTGAGTGTCTTTTCATGTGTCTGTTGGCCATCTGTGTGTCTTTTTTGGAAAAATGTCTATTCAGGTCCTCTGTCCATTTTTAATCAGATTATGTGGGGGTTTTTGACATTGAGTTGTACAAGTTATGTATTTTAGATATTAACCCCTTATTGAATATATCTTTGCAAATATCTTCTCCCATTCAGTAGGTTGTCTTTTTGTTTTGTTGATAGTTTCCTTTGCTGTACAGAAGCTTTTTATTGTGATGAAGTCCCAATAGTTTATTCTTGCTTTTGTTTCCCTTGCCTTAGGAGACATAGCTAGAAAAATGTTGCTACAGCTGATGTCAAAGAAATAGCTGCCTATGTTCTCTTCTAGGAGTTTCATGGCTTCAGGTCTCACATTTAGGTCTTTAATCCATCTTGAGTTTATTTTTGTATATAGTGTAAGAAAGTAAAACAGAATGGAGGTTCCTCAACAAATTAAAAATAGAAGTATCAGGGTGCCTGGGTTGCTCAGTCAGTTAAGCATCTGCCTTTGGCTCAGCTCACGATACCAGGGTCCTGGGATCGAGCCCCACATCAGGCTCCCTGCTTAGCGGGGAGCCTGCTTCTCCCTCTCCGTCTTCCACTCCCCCTGCTTATGCTCTCTCGCTCTCAAATAAATAAATAAAATATTAAAAAATAATAGAAGTACCATATGATCTGGTAATTCCACTACTGGGTATTTACCCAAAGAAAATGAAAACCTTAATTTGAAAAGATATATGCACCCCTATGTTTATTGCAGCATTATCTACAAAAGCCAAGATATGGAAGAAACCCAAGTGTCCACTGATAGATGACTGGATAAAAAAAGATGTGGTACACACACACACACACACACAGGAATATTATGCAGCCATAAAAAGAATGAAATCTTGTCATTTGCAACAGCATGGATAGGCCTAGAGGGTATAATGCTAAGTGAAATAAGTCAGACAGAGACAAATGCCATATGATTTCGTTCATTATGTGGAATCTAAAAAGCAAAACAAATGAATAAACAAGCCAAAAGCAGAATTAGACTTATAGATACAGAGAGCAAACTGATGGCTGCCAGAGAGGAGGGAACTGGGGGGCTGGGAAAATAGGTGACGGGGAGTGGGAAACACAGGCTTCCAGTTATGGAAAGACTAAGTTACAGGGATAAAAGTTACAGCATAGGGAATAGAGTCAATGATACTATGATGGTATTGCATGGTGACCGATGGGAGCTACACCTGTGGTGAGCACAGCATCGTGTACTGAGTTGTTGACTCACTGTTGTACACCTGAAACTAATGTAACATTGTGTGCCAACTAAGAAAAATACTGGAGTAGAATAGAATGGAAGGGAAGGAGAAGTGAGACACATAGTAACAGTAAGCGTTGCTTAATGAAAGTTTTATTTCAGTTATGTATGTATGTATGTGTAATTGTGTGATTGTGCCTGTGTGAGATTGTGTGTGCATGATTGTGAGATTGTATGTGTGTATGATTATGTGTGTGTGCATTTCTTACTTTGGTTGCATCAAAAGCATTGGAAAGTCTCTGCCCTAGTCACTCCATCTATTTTTTTTAAAGATTTTGTTTATTTATTTGAGAGCAAGAGCACAAGCAGGGGACGGGGCGGAGGGAGAGGGAGAAGCAGGCTCCCTGCTGAGCAGGGATCTTGACACAGGGCTCAATCCCAGGACCCTGAGATCATGACCTGAGCTGAAGGCAGACACTTAACTGATTGAGCCACCCAGGTGCCCCTCCTCCATCTATTCCTAAGGTCACTGCCAACAGGTAAGTGTCCAGGTTTTAATGATAGCTTACCCTCTAGACACACTTTCCTCTGGCCCTAAGCACCTAGAAAAGGGTAGTTACAATTCTTGTTCCACTTCCTAGTGTCCTTTCTACTAAAATAAAATTATTAAAGACAACCATATGCAATCGGTTAACTTGATCTCAACTTACCAGCTGTGGGACCTTTGTGGAGTGACTTGACTTTTCTAAAGGTAGCCTCCCTGAATTTTACTTTTCCCATCCTTAAAGTTGGGTAATTATGTTCTCACTTACATTGATTGACTGAGATGACGTGAACTTCTTAGCATAGTGCCTAACACAACAATCATTAAATGAGCACCAGCTATTAAGTTATCTACAAAGACTGGAGGAGTCTTAATTGAGTCTCATGTTTGTTTAAGGAAATAAAAGGGTAAGGAGGGAAATGTATTCTTTTCCAGCCTTGAACCCTCCAACTCCATGACAACAAATTAACATAAGTAGGTCTACATCCTTTCAGTTCATTTATTTAGCAAATACTTATTGAATGCCTACTGTGTGCCAGATACTGGGCTCATTTACAATAACATAAGGGTTTTTAAAGGTGAAATCCAAATTTATAGATGCTTCTTAAAGTTGGGGTATATCAGAAGAGCGGAGTGATAAATCACTTTGGCACCTTATTTTACGATTGTAGACAAGAGTGATCATCACTGAACTCTTACATGTAAGCTCTGTCAAATGAACTTGAGCGATAATAGCCTCATTTTTTAAAGCTATGTCCACATGGCATCTGATTGATTGAATCTGAGGTCCCCACTTTCCATTTTTATAGCTTAGTCCCTTCCTTTACATGCCACAATCAGGAGGATTGATTTTCCTTGTACATTGTCTTTTCTTCTCTCCAATTCCCAGGTCCCTCTTTTTCTCTTCTATACCCTCCCCTGACCACAGACTCTCCTCTTGTGTTCTGCCAATTATCTCCAGCCCTGAGCTAGGGGACCCACATTCTTTTCCTTACACATTTCCAATGAGAGGTAGATGAGCAAGAATTGAAATGTGAGTCTTAGGGGAAAAGAGCCACAGTGAAAGGACACTGGCTTCTAATTTTTTTGGCGCTCACCACACAAAAATTGCCTTTCCAGGCTTAAGGTGCTTGTGTGTGACTTACCACTCTTTCCCAAAGGCTCACATACAAAAGCAGAGCCTCGAAACTGTTGGTTGATTCTCACTGAACATAAAAATGATGACATTTTAGCCCGTATTCACTATTAAAAAGTCACAAGCAGTGATGTCTACACTTGTGTGCCCCTTTAACCTGGACAAAATATTTTCACCCACATTTCCTTTTATTTCACACACTTATCTGATGCCTCCAGTGCCTCATAAAGCCAGTAAGAATAAGGATTATTTGATGTTACAAGAAACCTCTCTGTGAAGTAGACAAAACAAGTATTTTATCCTCATTTTTCAGACAAGGAAATTGAAGCTTAGAGAGATTGTGTCTTGCCCAACGTCACTTAGCTCCTAAAGGGCAGGGGATAATACTGGAGTCGGAGACTTGGGGCAGCCGGCCCTTATCGATCAGTGCCTGAGGCTCAGACACATCCAGTTTACCATCACTGGGGTGCAACTGCACCACTTCCCACAGATTCGGGTCTCAGAAGTCCTCAGCGGTAGAGCTCAGGCCTCAGGCAGCTCCAAAATGGTGGAGAAACAGCAACCTCTGGGCAGACTTTTCAGGGAAGCTTTGCTAATTTGCAGCAGCTGGATACTGTTCCTTGTTAATATTTCTCAGCATGATGGCCACATCATTCCACTGTGGGGACACAGACTCAGCTCCTAAAGTCTATCTAGTTAAAGCACCTGGATCCCAGTCTTTCAATGGCTTTGAGAGAACCTAAAAGACCTGCTCTTGAGCCTAGCAGGCTTCTAGGCAAGATGCCCTTCCCCCATCGGGATGTACTGCTAGGCAGTCAGGCACGATGAGGTCCTCAAGAACCCTATACCACGACTCCTCCTCCATCAGTCACAGACAGCAGCCTTGGAAAGCCAGGGACTCCAGAGCTCAAGTATCAGGACCTTGACAAGGTGGACTAAGAAAAGGCCAGGATGCCCTTCCCTGCTGGGACACTATGGCACTGACAGTGTGAACAAGGTCCCAGTGATGAAGGCCAGAGCTGCCCAGGCCATCAGGTGTCTGATCACAGAACAGACCTAGAGGAGCATTAAGGGTTTTGAGCAAAAAGCAGGGCTCTCCCAACTGAACTAGCCAGGCGCCCCCGTACTGCTTTAAAGTCAGACTAAATAATCTTAGCAGTGATATGGGGGGGGGGGGGGACTTCATTACCTACTTTCATAGCTTTAAAACTAAACAAGAACTTTGATCATTGCTTATTAGGTAAATGATATTTATGTTGGTCCACAACCTAGGCTTTTTTTTTTCCTTTTTTTTTATTATGTTGTTAATCACGGCACATTACATCATTAGTTTTTGATGTAGTGTTCCATGATTCATTGTTTGCATATAACACCCAGTGCTCCATTCAGTATGTGCACTCTTCAATACCCATCACCAGGCTAACCCATGCCCCCCGTCCCCTCTAGAACCCTCAGTTTGTTTCTCAGAGTCCATAGTCTCTCATGGCTCCTCTCCCCCTCCGATTTCCCCTCCTTCATTTTTCCCTTCCTGTTATCTTCTTCTTCTTCTTCTTTTTTTAACATATAATGTATTATTTGTTTCAGAGGTACAGGTCTGTGATTCAACAGTCTTACACAATTCACAGCGCTCACCATAGCACATACATAGCACATCCCCAATGTCTATCACCCAGGCACCCCATCCCTCCCACCCCCCACCACTCCAGCAACCCTCAGTTTGTTTCCTGAGATTAAGAATTCCTCATATCAGTGAGGACATATGATACATATCTTTCTCTGATTGACTTATTTCACTCAGCATAATACCCTCCAGTTCCATCCATGTCGTTGCAAATGGCAAGATTTCATTCCTTTTGATGGCTGCATAATATTCCATTGTATATATACACCACCTCTTCTTTATCCATTCACCTGTCGATGGGCATCTTGGCTCTTTCCATAGTTTGGCTATTGTGGACATTGCTGCTATAAACATCGGGGTGCATGTACCCCTTCGGATCCCTACATTTGTATCTTTGTGGTAAATACCCAGTAGTGCAATTGCTGGATTGTATGGTAGCTCTATTTTCAACTTTTTGAGGAACCTCCATACTGTTTTCCAGAGTGGCTGCACCAGCTTGCATTCCCACCAACAGTGTAGGAGGGTTCCCCTTTCTAGCATCCCCGCCAACATCTGTCATTTCCTGACTTGTTAATTTTAGCCATTCTCACTGGTGTGAGGTGATATCTCATTGAGGTTTTGATTTGAATTTCCCTGATGCAGAGCGATGTTGAGCACTTTTTCATGCGTCTGTTGGCCATTTGGATGTCTTCTTTGGAAAAATGTCTGTTCATGTCTTCTGTCCATTTCTTGATTGGATCATTTGTTCTTTGGGTGTTGAGTTTAATAAGTTCTTTATAGATTTTGGATACTAGCCCTTTATCTGATATGTCATTTGCAAATATCTTCTCCCATTCTGTTGGTTGTCTTTTGGTTTTGTTGACTGTTTCTTTTGCTGTGCAAAAGCTTTTTATCTTGATGAAGTCCCAAAAGTTCATTTTTGCCCTTGCTTCCCTTGCCTTTGGTGATGTTTCTAGGAAGAATTTGCTGCAGCTGAGGTCAAAGAGGTCGCTGCCTGTGTTTGCCTTTGGGATTTTAGGCTTTTTGATTCCCTTACTGCTGCCAATTCCCCTAAAAAGCATTGGCAAGTCATAGAGATGTTCACTGACTAGTTTTGGCAATTTTGGCCCTCTTGACCCTGTGCTTCTGTATAAAATAAGATTTGGTTGCATTGCTTCCTCCAAAGAAGGGGTTGGAAAGCCCAAGGAATCATTTCATAATTCTTACAACCAGAAGCTGATATAATATGGACTCTCTACGGGCGCCTGGGTGGTTCAGCGGGTTAAGTGTCTGACTTGATTTTGGCTCAGGTCATGACCTCAGGGTCGGGGGAATGAGCCTGGTGTTGGGCTCCCAGCTCACCATGGAGACTGCTTGAGATTCTCTCTCTCCCTCTCCCTCTGCCCCTGCACCCCCCCGCAACCTCCTGCTCACACATACTCTCTCTCTCTCAAATCAAATCAATCAATCTTTAAAAAAAAATGGAATCTATAGAATCCCAATATAAGAGTGAAGAAGTCTGGTAGAAAATGCTGTTTTATTGCCTAATGCATACATAGTCCTGCTGAAGTTGCAAAACTCAATGATTTCCGAACTTTCTCAGGGGAAAAGACATGCCAATTTTCCCAGGACTGCCCATGTTTAGGCCTATTTTCCCAACATTACTAAAATTTATATCAAACAGAAAGGACTTAGATAAGCCAAGACAATTTTGTTAAAGAAGACTGGAAGAGTTACACTACCTAATTTCCAGATTTATCACAAAACTACAGTAATCAAGATACCGTGATATTGGTGTAAGGATACACATTTAAATAATCTGGAAATAAACCCTTCATTTAGAATCAATTAATTGTTGACAAAGGAGTCAAGACGATTCAATGGAAAAAGGATGGTCTTTTTTTAAAAAACAGATTTATTTATTTGAAAAGGAGAGAGAGAGAGCACACGTGCACGAGCACACATGAGTCGAGGGAGGGGCAGAGGGAGAGGAAGAGAGAATTTCAAGCAGGCTCCACACCCAATACAGGAGCCCGATTCGGGGTTCAATTTCATGACCCTGAGATCATGACCTGAGCCAAAATCAAGCCGGATGCTTAACCAACTGAGCCACCCAGGCACCCCAAGAGTAGTTTTGGTTGTTTTTTTGTAAACTATGCTGGGTACTAAATATATGCATAAAAAAAAAAAATGAACCTTGACTCTTACACACCACACATTACACAAAAATTAACTTAAACTGTCTACACAAAAATTAACTCAAGCTGTGTCATAGAACTAAGAATTAAAACTATTAAAATTCTAGAGAAAAAAATGAGAAAAAATCTTTGTGACATTGAGATTCCTAAATAGGACACAAACTCAAACCATGAGAAAAAAATTGGTAAATTAGAAATTCTTCCCTGTCAAAAGACACTTAAAAAAAAAGCTAAATCACATATTTAAAAAGTAAAAAACAAAATACATAAGTAACTGTGACAACTTAATAAGAAAAACAACACAATTTTAAAGAACTGAGTGAAAGATTTGGACACTTCCCAGAGTTATATGAATGAATTCCCATTTTGGTCAAGGCTCTCCATGAGGAAGTGATATTTCCTGGTGATACCCATCAAAGGCCTCAGGGAGGAGCCCTTTGCCTGCTCTTCAGCAATGAGTGAGCCCAATCAGGGAACTCAACTGGGGGCCAACCATTCCACTTAGTAATCTTCTGACTTTGCTTTGGAATATAGGTTTCCTGTGGTCACCAAGTCTCTTATGCAAAAATCTTGTTGGCCCTAGACAGATTTTGTAATAACCACAACCTCATAGGCCCTAGGAGGTTTTGATCTATTTTTCACTTCCTCTTTTCATGGTGCTTAAATTTTCCAACCTAGTAATCAAGAAACACAGTCTGAACCACAACCTGATGAGACCCAAACTTCATAGATAATCCCCATCTCCATGTCATTCCTCTCTCTTCCACTAAAATACGAGCTTCATGAGGCTGTATATTACCAGAGAGCAAATGGCTTAAACAAAATAGAAGTTTTTTATAATAGTAATAATAATAATAGCAAGCCTTACATAGCACTACATCAACCTGTTCACTTATATTAACTGATATAATCCTCACAACAACCCTATCAGGGAGGTATTATTAATATCCCCCAGGTACAGATGAAAAAACTGAGTCACAGAGAGTTTTAATAATTTGCCCAAAGTGATACAAGCTAATTAAGTCACAGATTTGGATATAAACTCAGGCTCTGGCTCCAAAATCTATGCTTTTAACCACTACACCCATGTTTTTCAACTTCTAATGTGTATACAAATTTTTGGGAGGAGGATTTTTTTTTTAATGCTGATTATATGTAATTCAGCATGCCTGAGGTGGAACCAGAGATTCTGCATTTCTAATACGCTCCCTGGTGCTGCTGCTGATCTGACCACACTTGGATTCACAAGGCACTGCGCTAAACCACCTCTCTTCTGAACAGCCGGTTTACACCGGTGGGCAGTCCAGAAGTGTGGGGTGGTTCCATTCCACAAGGTGGTCTAAGGATCCAGGTGCCTTCTTTACCTCATCCACTAGAGACTGCCCTCATCTACATGGTCAAAAATGTACCGCCACATCCACACTGCTGCGTTTGGGAAGAAAGAGAAAGTGGAGAGCAATTAGCTTCCTTAAAGGCATGATCAGAAGTGACACATCACTTCTGCGCTGCCCATCAGCCAGATTTAGTCAAGGCGTAAATACCAAAGCTGCAAGGAAGGCCAGTAAATGTTGTCTCCAACTGGACAGCCACTCAGCGAAAACTCAGGAGGTCCTATTACTAAAATAAGACTTTGAAAATGGATGTGGATTATTGAGACAACTAACAGTCTCTGCCCCAGTGTATTTAAAAGCCTTCGATTGTTTCATCACCTCTTGTTCTGCTTTCTTCTTAGAGTGATCTAATCCATCCTCTTCCATTTCCCTCCACGTTCTGCTGACCTGCACACAAGTTCCTTTGTGTCCAGAAAAACCCATTTCATCACGAAGTCATCTCCCCTAATTTGATGCCTCCAGAGCTCTGTTTAAGTGGAAAGGGACAGTCCATAATGCTTGCATACCCTAAAGATCATAGCTTAGGATGAATACATGAAGGTTTTAAACATATGCATTCCCCCTATCTTGCTTTAGCCCTATTTCTTTAGTGGCCCATCTACTTGCAATCTCTACGTGAACCTGAAGGAAACTCCATAGAGGAGGAAATGCTGTCCTTGCGTTGATTCATTTTGATGAATTTGTCCTCTTCTTCTCTATCTGGAAATGTTAATAAGCAGCTTCTTCGTTTCTTATCTCTATTATAACTGGAGAAGTCGTGAATATTGTGAAGGTAATTTATTCCAAGCAGATGTGATTGGAACCAAGTTTGGGCAAAGACTGGGAGGCTGCCTTCATTTTTATTGGAACATCTTAGCCTCAACCCGGCAACTTGGAGACCTTTGGATTAGGCAACTCACACAATGCACGTATCCTGCCGGCAGTCACGGATGAGTTGGCTGGTAGTAAAGAAAGCAGTGAAGAGCCACGGTAGCTTGAATCCGTCCAGTCACTTGTGCAGGTTATAAGCAAGGGCTTAGGATGGGGCGCCTGGGTGGCTCAGTCGGTTAAGCGTCTGCCTTCGGCTCAGGTCATGATCCTGGAGTCCTGGGATCCAGCCCCGCGTCGGGAGCCTGCTTCTCCCTCTCCCTCTGCTGCTCCCCCTGCTTGTGCTCTCACTCTTGCTCTCTCAAATAAAATTTTAAAGGAAAAAAGAAAAGAAAGAAAGGGCTTAGGAGTCCTGCATAGCACTCTGGAACCTGGATCTTCTTGAAAGAAATTTATCTTCACAGTTGGGAAATATAGTTGAGACGACTGCTTTGTTTACAACTTTTGACTTAAGCACAAAAGCAAGAGCTACCCCAAGGAAGAACAAGACGCACGTTGGGGTCCAGCAGGATAATCATTGTTGCTGTGGCCTGGCACCAACATCTATCAACTTTGGGCTTCTGAAATAGGTCAGTCTACAGTATCTACGGAATGCAATTTATTGAAATAAATTGAACACATCCACTTTTTTGGGGCAGTCGAAATGCAGTCTCCCTTTTAGATGGGCCCAGGAGTCATCTCTGATAACCGATTTTCAAAAGATGGCACCTGGCTGTGTATCGACAGAGGCTGTAGCTTTTGAATGGGCCCCGGCGGACAGCATGGCCAATCCATTTGTTTTAGCTTTCTCCATAATCAGCGAGTATCACTGCAGGCTCAGTTGGTCAGGCTGATTGATTGTAAAGACAGCCAAAATGAACAGCTCGACCAGCTCACAATCTGATTTCCCCGCCATGTATTGACCCAGTCCAAGTTACATATGTTACAGTATTTGCAAAGCTGTCACTGTTTTAAAACACTTACTGGGGACTTGCTCCCGACAGGGGCTTTAGGAGAATTCATTAAAACTAGAAACCAACTCACCTTGGCCTGTTGGAGCTTTGCAGATTTTCTCAGGTGGGGAGAGGGAGGCAGCGTTGTAGAGATCTCCACACTGACACAAACACAGCAGTAACAACAGTGACAACACAGCGCTGAGAATGCTCTTTGATGTGCTGACCTGGGCAGTCACTGGGCGAATGAAAGCAGATAGAGGACAACCTTGGATTCTGCGTGTGAGTGTGTGCGTGTTTGCTTTGTTTTTGTGGATTTCAAGCTGCCTTTATTTTTGAAACCGCCGGATGTGGGGAGTGGAGACGGAACCCCTGGGCCCTTTCTTATCCAAGAAGAGGAAGGGCTAGCATCGGCTGGTGGAGGTGGGGACTGGTCCTTAAAGCACAGGTTGTCTCGTGAACTCAGGGGATGGCCTGGTCTGTCTGGAAGCTGCGTTTCAGACCCCTTCGCTGACTTACAGTTAGGGCAAGACGGGTTGTTTGAAATTGTGGAGCCAGCGGTTTGCTTTCATTTGTCTTTAAAGGCGTCCGTTGAATTCAGGATAGATCAGAGAGATTTCTCATTGCACTAAATAAACTTCTAACGATACTGATGGAGCTCCTCAGATGGGACACAATGGGAATGTGGGCCAGTAAATCACTGAGCACACTTGGTGGAAATTATGATACTCTAGTCACCCGTGGCTAAATGAAGAGCAGAGGTTTAATGAGTTTACCAGGTTAAAAATGAGCCTGTGTCAGGCAGGACTCAGACTCATTAATTAGGACTCCACTCAAACCATCGAGCAGTTTTACTCACCAGCAGTACTCAAGTTTGCGGGAGGCAGGAGAGACTTGGTGATGGTTTGCTTGGGGTCAGTTATGAACCACTAATGAGGGTTAAGAGGGGGCGGCAGGGGGGCGCCTGGGTGGCTCAGTCGTTAAGCGTCTGCCTTCGGCTCAGGACATGATCCCAGGGTCCTGGGATCGAGCCCCGCATCGGGCTCCCTGCTCCGCGGGAAGCCTGCTTCTCCCTCTCCCACTCCCCCTGCTTGTGTTCCCTCTCTCGCTGTGTCTCCCTCTGTCAAATAAATAAATAAAATCTTTAAAAAAAAAAAAAAAAAAAGAGGGGGCGGCAGGTATCAAGACCACGTTAGCCAACTTTCACCACTGACCACAAGAAACATGAAATTCCAAAGTCCTCGCATTTCCCAGTTGAACGTGACTGAGACCCCAAAGTGGCAGTCTTCCTCCACTGCTTCTGGGGAGGGTGCCCAGACCCTGGACAATCCCGAAAATGCCCAGCTACTTCCAAAGCTGCAGCTGGTGTGGGATGGGAACTTGGCGGTCTCCATTGGAAGAGACGGACTTCCCTTAGTGCCCAAGTCCCTGAGGGATGTATGCCCCAAACCAGTCTGTCCATACAGTAATGTGAAGAGACCTCCATTTCAACAATCAGCGGTTCATTGAGCGTTAGGAACTCGGACTGGGGGCTTTGGAGAACTATTGGCTGCCTCATACCATGAGATCTTTTTGAACCTCCATCTCTTCATGTCCAAAAAAAGGTGATAATAACACCTAACACAAAGCTGTGTTGTGGGGATTCCACGTAATGATCAGGGTAAGGTGCTTAGTGCCTGGCATTTACTAACCGCTCCCCAAACCAAGGTGTTTGCTGTGGTCCGCCCTCGACAACAAGGTGAAAAATCGCTCCTTTTCACTTCTAGTTTTAACCATATAAAGCAATGAACATGGAAAAGAAAAAAGGACACATAGATCTAAAATGTTTGGGGAGTTTAGTCTGGTGAGCAGCTGTAGGGACTGAGGAACAGTTCTCACGTGAAGGGAGTCCATGTCCACAGACTTGCTTTGCTTTCTCCTGCTCGCTCTCTCTGATGGTCTCCCTTCCTCCCCCCCGCAACTTTCTCTTCGCATCCCCCCTCCCGCCCCCATCTCTCCACCTGTTTTTGTACTGGAAGAGCCTGGTGCTGCTAGTGTTTTCTTATAAAGCAGAGGCATCTTGTTCCCGATTCAGAGAAATTGCAAATAAAATTGCCACAGCCGAGTCTGCAATTTAATGTCTTTTATGCTTGTCCGTGACGACTCAATGCTGTGTTGAACATACTAATCTTCTGATTTGGTGTCCTTATTCTTTAATTCAAAGAGAAACAGCTGAGTTAGATGTATACGATTTGACTTATCAGGACCACTCTGTATGTACAAAAGGGACATGTGTGGAGGAAGCCCCATCCATGGAGAGAATACTGAGGGGACAAGCTGGGGTGGATCAAACAGAAATTGGACAATCTTTTTCTCCAAATGGAAATCTGACTAAACGACTAAGTCCAGCACCTCAGAATGGTCGTTTTCCCCTATAACTACAATACACACACACACACACACCATACACACACACGTGTACATATGTAACCTATCATATATATTACGGTCACACACACCTAGAAGCCGATTAATGAGAGCAAATATAAATGAAATAGGACTTCTAGCTCCTCCAGCCTCTTGCCACCCACACCTGTGCATTCTCCCAGAGTGAACATCATGCCTCATGGTCCAAAAGAAATAAAGGGACACTGAAACTTGACAGCAGCGTTGTTGGGGTTTTTTTTTGAAGTCATTTTTGTATTCCCAATTTCTAGCTCAGTGTCTTACACCAAGTAGAATCTCAACATATTTTTGATGAATGAATAAAGGGTCAAGTTGTAGTAGCTTTCAAATATCAGTGAATAAAACAGGCTAAGTAACTTTCTTAAAGCTTTTTAAATAAAAGGGAGCAGTACTTTTCTTACTTGAGATAATGACAAAACTGCGCAGTGTTGGAGATAATACCATTCTGCGTCTCGGGTCAGCCCCCAAAAATGTACAGATGCAAATGTAGATACAGATATAGATACAGATATATTTTTATCTATATATGAATATATAGATATCTCAGCAGAGAATTATCTACAAAATGTCCTACTTGACGTTTTCAGAGGAGAGGCACAAATGCACTCTCAAGGTTTCTTTCAGAAAGATCCTTGCAAGCAACTAATCGTGGGTTTTGGGCAGTTGCTGGGCTCAAAAGCACTGTATATACTCTAAAACAATAAAGAAATGGCTTGAGTTGTAGGGAAAAAAAAAGAATTAATGAAAAGGGACATAAGAGATATAATGAAAATAAACAGTTCTTCCTCTTCCTACTTCCCTCCTGGGAACAAGTTATGAAAGATAGCTGGAATCGTAGACTCTGGAATAAAATTCTTCTAGGGTAGAAAGTAATTAGGGTGAGCACACGAAAGCCCAGGTTTAATTGTTCCTTTCAATACAGTAACAGAAGCCATTCATTATACAACTTTAAATGAGTGTCCCATTAATGGAGTATACCTCCAATAGAACCCCATAAATTAATATTTTTATATATCCTATAATTATTTTGTGAGTAGCACACTTGTTGTGCATTATAGCTAGAGGCAGGTGTTAAGAGCATTAATCAGGTTAAGGTCATCATTTAAAATACACGATTGTTGCTACCCCATTTAAGCTTTTAAAAAATATTTTAATATTCCAAGACCCTCATAAAGATGACCGATAATTTATTAAGCTTCTGGGGAAAAAAACAAAAAACAAAAAAACAAACACCTACTTCTAGTTCTAATTCAATGTCTCAGGTTGATTTCTAGATTTCTCTAGAAAGCTCCTTTGGGGCCCTTCTTTAGAGGCGACCAGTGGAAGAGACCGAGAATTTTCTTTCCAGGTTCACATTTCTGTTGGTTTTCCCAGTGCCTGGAGGTTACACCGTCAACATCTAGGACAATCACTGTCCCAGTTATGACAGCACGATAGAAGAAGAGAAGCTTCACCTTCTCTTAGGTCTAAATGCTTCTCAGGATTAAGTAGGGATTTTGTGACACAGATGACATCTTCCTGGGCACAGTGCCATATGGACCTAAATGGTGGCCTCAGGACACTTAAGCAATCTGGTTATAAATATCTTCTTACTTCTAAATACTCAGCTGACAAGGTGATTGTGTTAGCCAGGGTAAATTAAAAACACAATATGCCATTTAACCATGTTAAGCTGTCCTTTTCTTTCCCCTAAGAAATTCCCATATTCTTTCACAATTGATATAAATGTGCCCCCGGCCTGGATTGTGAGTGCAGATGCAGTTTCCTTTCAAACTCGTCCTCCAGGAAATGTGGCCTGGATAGCACCTGGCTCCAAAGCCCGAGTCAGCCACTGACCCTCCAGGTGACCTTGGGCAAGTTATTTAACCTCTCTGCACCTTTGTGGCCTCCTCTATAAAAAGGCGATGGTAACAGCATCCGTATCTTTGAGATTCGGCGGGAGGGTCGGAGCTGGTATTTGTGATGTGCTCAGCAGCAACTCGGTCACATATAAAGGCCACAGCAGTGTTCACTGCTATTTTTTCCCTAGCTCTGCTGCTGAAAATTAAGATATTTACTTTTACGGAATTTTAGTTTCTCAGAGGGTTGACAGAATGAGATAAAACATGTGTAAGGCTTAGAAAACTATTCAGTGTTCTATGAAGGCTAGCAAAATGCCAACTGAGGTAAAGAATGATACGTAAATAAAACAAGGTAAGTTTTTTTTAAGGTGCTAAATTATTTTTTGTTTTAAATCCCTAAATTTTCATTTTATCTTTTGAGAGAAATTCCTGTAAACATATATATACATGCGTGTGCAAACACATACACACGGCCACAAAGTATCCCTTGTGGGATTAAACTTCCCAGTAATGACTCCTTATTAGTACTTTGTCGTATTTATCATGTGTTTTATGGGACAGAAACAGACCTTCATGGCAGGTATATTCATCCAATATCTTGTTCTATACAATATCCTTAATTTTTATTAAAACAAAAGTATTTATCATGTACTTGTGATAAGTACAGAATTACAAATGCCATACAATGGGCATTTTAGCCCAGATGGGTTTAGAATAGAAAAAGCCGTCCTTCCTTTTCACAACACAGCTCACCCTTTCAAACACACACACACACACACACACACACACACACACACTCCCAATCCTCTACAAAATCTGGTAAATAAATCTGGTGGCGTTCTAAAGCAGGTGTTGTGGTTTTCTGGGGGGAAAAGGGGAGCAAGAGGAGTCTGGGTAGCCTGAACACAGGATCCTTCTATACTACAGTGGTCCATAAAGTAGACCTTAAGACAGAGAAACAAGTTAAAACCAGACAAAATGGAGGCTTTATGGGGCTGTGCCATCAAGCCTGGAGTCAGCTCATCAACACTGAAGATGCTGATGAATCAGAAAATCAGGGAAGAAGGCTTCAAGTTTCAGTCTCCCAGGACGGGTTGGCCTCAGAGATTTATTCTCAGATCTTTTTTATTTGTCTCTGCTGCATAGTAAAACTTGGGTGGGCAAAATTCTCTCCATTCCAGGGACCCTGTATAGACTGCTGTAGGATTTTATGGGACTGATACTCTGCTTTTTTAGAGGGCCATTTATGCCCAGTGTCTTTCCTCTTCTCAGCCAGTGTACATCAGTCTCTAAATCTTCCTCCCCCACCTTTGAAAATTTATGGCAGCTTTCAGCCAGGCTTGGCTTAAAGCCATTGACCTCTGTGGCCTACGTTATTGACCAGAACACAGCATCTTCTGCCCACATAATATATGTCTCTTTATCTCCCTGAAAGGAAAGGAAATGACTCTTGGAATGGCCAGGAACACAATAAAAATGAGAGAGGCTTTCTCGTTTGTTTTTTGTTTTTTTTTTTTTTTGTCAGTGGCATTTGGCTTTACAAAAAGTCACACTGGGATTTGGGTGTGTGCTAGGCAGTGCTTTGAACAGGGCATTGAGAGAGCACCCTTGGGAGCATGCATTGTAGGACACAAGGCCTGTCCCAAATAAAATCACCATTTTCTAAGTTCTCACCTTGAGTGGGAGTGAATGAATAGCTCTAGGTCAGCAAGTCCTCAGAACTGAATCTATCGACACCTTGACGTGGTGAGCCCACAGGGACGCTCGTGAAAAATGCAGCAGGGTTCACAGATCCTGCCTGCCCTCTGGGTCACAGGGCCACAGAAGACAGGAGCTCGAAGAGCCAGAAGCATCATCTTGTTCAAGCTGCTAACTCTGCAAATAAAGAAACTGAGGCCCCGTGAGAAGATGCCATTTCTCCAAGGTCACAGAGCACACAGGTGCTAGACACGGAGTCCGCCACGAATGTGTGAAGCAGTGTAGGACCTGGTCCTTAAAAGTACCCCCCCAACGAGTAAAAAAAAAATCTTCCACAAAATAAAGACCTAAAATTCCGTATAGTAGCAAGGGGTATACAAAGCAGTCAGCAAAAGCCTCTTGCGAACGTTCCCCCCTTCGGGTATTATTTCCCGATATATATAAACCCCATACTCGAGAATCCTCAGCTGCCCTGAAAACACAGTACCAGATGCCTCTCACTCTCTCCTTCAGACAGGAGCTGGGAGCAGCGTTGAGAAATACCCTAAAGGAAAACCATGCAAAAGTGGCACTTACAGCTTTGCAACCTTGGAGGAGTTTCTTACCCTTGAAGCCTTCATTTCCCATGGGTACAGTGGGGATGGGAGCGCCACCCTACCCAGGGGTGTTATGAGAAGTGGGAAAGCAGGCAGAGACGAGCATACAATCAAGTCAAGCACTTTTGGCAAAGCCTGGGGTTAAGAAAAACGTGTTGGAGTTTTGTGCTACCGCAGAACGCTCTAGACAAGCTAGAGCATTTTATCTGAGTATGCCTGGAGGACTTGGGCACAAGTCGTGATTTTTAGCATGGCTATCACTAACTAAGAGTTGGCTATTTATGTTCTATCTACAGCATTAGTTCTCAGGTTTATATACATATATATATATTTTATTTTTTAAAGATTTGGGAGAGAGAGAGTGAGATGGCACGGGGGTGGACAGAGGGAGAAGGAGAGAGAGAGAATCCTCAAGCAGGCTCCCTGCTGAGTGTGGAGCCCCATGGGGCTCAATCCCACAACCCTGAGATCACGACCTGAGCAGAAATCAAGAGTCGGTTGCTCGATTGAGCCGCCCAGGTTCCCCAGTTCTCAGATAGGTTTAAAGGATAGAACACCAATGTGGTTCCATACTCCTTGCAGAACACCAGGATATGTTACTATACTCCATTCGATTACATAAACTAGAACCCAGACACAGGATTACTAGCAGAAGGCATATACTATCGATTTATTTATATGATCTACCGTAAGCAGTCATGTCCCTGAAAAAAATATGACCAGCCACAGCAGACACCTAACATGTTTTCCCATTTCCCATTACCATTTGATCACTGCTTGTTCCTAAGTTTTATAAGTCGTCTCAGGGAGACAAGCTGTAGCAAATGCTAAAGTTTGAAGTAAAATCTGTGGAGGGAAAACTTTGAAATTAGAAAACTGTACCTGGTGACTTTTTTCCCCCCGAGAAATTTAGAGAAGACATGATTGTTGAATTTTAGTGATTAAAAAAAAACAACAACAGGGCGCCTGGGTGGCTCAGTTGGTTAAGCGACTGCCTTCGGCTCAGGTCATGATCCTGGAGTCCCGGGATCGAGTCCCACATCGGGCTCCCTGCTCGGCAGGGAGTCTGCTTCTTCCTCTGACCCTCCTCCCTCTCATGCTCTGTCTCTCATTCTCTCTCTCGCAAGTAAGTAAAACCTTAAAAATAAATAAAAAATAAAAAAACAACAACAACAAACTCAGCCCAGCTTACAGAACACCAAGGATCCATGGGACAATTTAAGAACCAATGCACTAGAGGGTTAAACCAGGAGAAGTCATACTTCCTGCTCATTTAAGTATCAAAATAAGGGAAAGAGGCCCAGAAACTTGGTCAGGGTGAGTTTTTAGTGTCTTGTCTAATCAATATTTAATACCATGAAGCAAAATAAAACTATTTCAGGGTCTATAGTTAATGCTTTAAGACATTTTAATAAGCCATACTTCTATTCAGGACCATGAAATTTCTCCTAAAACTGAAAATGTCAAAGTACTAGGAACATTAATAGTAGCCTTAAAACCATGTGCATATAAGTCAAGTCGACCTCAAAATATTTCTATCCTGTTTAGAATCTTTCAGTTTTCTCAGATTTTCTTTCAAAAAAAATAGCATATTAAAAGCCTAACATTCAGCCCTAAAATTTGAGTCTCTGTTTTTAAAAATGGTTGTCCAACAGTAGAGAATTGGCTGAATAACCCAAATATGTACCAAAATGATGGGTTATGCAGACTTTAAAAAAATATTTTTGTAAGAATGGCTAATAACATGGAAAAATAAAAACTGTGTATTAAAGCAAATAGTCTCTAAGAATGTATCTTACAATATTATTTCATTTGTAATCTATACATACAGAGAAAACTCACCAAATGGCTAATAGTGGTAATTCTATTAACAGATGCTTTATGTTCTCCTTTTCATATATTTGCATTTTTAATAAACATATTGCTTCTGTAATAACCAAATCACAATTGTTGGTGTAAATATTAGTTTCTGTGCAATGTTATTTAACTGCTAAAGTACTAGAAATATAACCATTTCATCTATAAGTTTGTCCCACCATGTGCATCGCGCAGACATCATTAGAACACAGCTTCCATGTCCAGAGAAATATATGTGTGCATAGATTTTATATATATGTGTAAGCTATATGGTTGTGTTTATAATATTTTATGTTTGCATAGACACCAATGTCATATACAAAATTCTCTCAACTTGATTGGTTATTAGGGTACATGGATAAATTTCAACAGCCAACACTGATTAGTTTTAATCAAGGTTCTCATTAGAAAGTATAGTTTCAAGCTCACTGTCATCTGATAATTTTCAGTAGCTAAGTTCAGATAAATTCAATTTTTAATTTTTAAAAATTAAAAATAAGTATTCTATTGCTATAAAACTACTTCTAAACTTCCAAATATTCCAAAGTCTATCCCTAGACCAAGCAGGCAGCTGGGTTCCTATGGAATTATTTATCTGATTTGCACCTGAGTGTGACATCAACTATCTGGGTTGAGACATTCTAAAGGGGGAGAAAACGTGTTGAAGATGTTAATAGCATCTCCGTGTCTTCTTGAGGAAGACTCCAGGAAGAAATTTCATTTTGATGTTTTAATAACAAAGAGTAGGCAAAATTCTCCCAAAGAACTCGTTTGTTTTCATGTGTGGAGGATATGAATCGGCTGACCAGGGGTTCCTTCCCCGACTGCCCTTGCAGAGCTGGGAGCCAAATGTGTGGCCCAGCTGCAGCAAATGTGCGAATCAATGTGGTGTGTGTTTTTAAACCTAATTCTTGACTCAATTTTATGTTCCCACCATGTTTTTCTTTCTCTCCCCTTTTTGTTTCTTGCTTAAAAAAAAAAAAATCCACTAACTACATGTGCGTGGGAACAAATCAACAAGGACAGAAGAACTTAAGGTGAAAAGCAGCCACGTCTTGCCCCTCCGCTCTCTGCCTCCACCCCCATCCCGCTCCCCAGATTCAACCTCTTTTAACTGTTTGTTTTTAGTTCCTTTAGCAGTTACCTCCATAAATCTAGATAAGAGGCTTAACCTCTTTTTCTCCATTTATCAACTTGAGATAATATCTCTAGACACCTTAATATGAAAAGGGAGGACTTAGCTCATTTACTAGAAACCTCCTCTACTTCCAAGTGTTTTATGTTTACATTATTTTCAGTTCTACAGTTCTTACCTTTGTAACTTTAAAGATATAAATCTTCTAATCAGAGGCCCCCACCCCCAGATTTTGAATTGTGTGTACTATTGTGAGCTGCCGAATTTTAACAAGTGAAGACAACTAACAATGCAAATCCCAGAACAGTAAGCCCACAAAGTCTACATGATGAATCCAAAGCTAAATAGTTAAGGAGGCTTAGAAAATGAGGGATGGTAACACAGGTGAGGTGGGTCCCAGACATCATGGTAAGCTCTGTTTTATCTCGGCGGCAGCCTCAGTTACAGGGAACATACAGCTTAAACTGAAGTTTGAACAATGAGGTGCAGGCATCTACCTGATACCCAGGTGAAACGCTTTCAAAACCTTTTGTGGTTACTTGAAAGCGTGGGTTTCAAAGTTTGTCTTTCCAAAAATGTTTAAGGTACTTGCTTAATACTCCTTCTTTCCAGTAAAAAAGCTTTTCTCCTCCTAGCTTCCTGCTGACTCTCTTACAAAGGAAAGGCCCCAAATGGAGTCACTTAGGCTAGGCCACATCACCAAACCGAGTTTAATACCTACTCTGATTACAGTTTCCCCAGAACTGTAGAAACTGTTTCCTCCCCCAGAAACGTAGTCTTTCCCAGTCAGTCAAGACTTCTCTGATCAGCCGCCAACCTAATCTGTCAGGCCTTTCCATCCCCCAAAGAAAGATGAAGTAACCCCCCCCCATAAAATCCTTCCTCCCCAAAAGAAGCTGTCCTCGCCTAAAATAATCCTTTTTTTCTGTTTATGACTTCCTTGCCAGGCCTTTAAGAACCGTTCCCTTCCTATAGCCCTTTGGAGCATCTCTTTTACTTGCTAGATGGGATGCTGCCCCAATTCATGAATGGCTTAGTAGAAACAGTAAGATCTTCAAATTTACTCAGTTGGATTTTGTTTTTTAACACCGCCCACCTCGAAATTGCTTTGTTACCCTTAAAAACAAAACTGACAGCTATTTTACCAGCAAAAATAGGTTTGTTTAGGAACAGCAGAGGATTTCAATTCAGAACAAGCAAGCTGAGACAAAAACAGAACCAAACCCTCAAATCAACGGAGAAAAATGCTCTCCTATAAAGGTAAAGGGGATGTTGGGGCTGTTATAAACAAAAAGTCCATTGGCGGAAACTGGGAGTTCAAAGTGTAGTGGCTTTTCATTGGCTGAGTTGTGACGGTCTCTCATTGGCTGGGCTGTTGCTGGGGGAGGAGAGATCTTTCTTCCTCCAGCTGGGTGCCTCAGCTAGCTAAAGTAGCATGAGACTTGCAAGGTACTTCTCTTCCCCTTAGATTCTGCAACTGACCAATGAGTGGTAGGGCAAGAGAGCTCCCCCTTCTGGGTCCCGACTCCATCTTAAGTGTGGTTTCCTTTTATTAATTATTAATTTTCACATCTTCAAAGGCTCAGAATTATGGGTTGTGTTGGCTTCAACTGGTCGGTGGAGTGTTCAGATCTCTCTCTGACCTCTCCATGGTTTACCTTGGTGACATGCCTCCCTTGGACATGCTGGGACACACATGGGACACAAAGGGGGCTTGCAGAAGAGCAGTTAGGACAGCTCCAGCGAAGATGACAAGGACAGGACAGCCTCGCGTGTCATTCAGCATCAGCCATGCCCTGTACAGACAATAAGCCAGGTCTTAACTGCAAGGACAAGGGCTGCTAATTAGACAAGAATGAAGAGTAGGTGTGGTGAGCGGCACTGAGAGAAAGCAGGGAAGCAGCAAGGTGAGGTGGGAGAGGAGTCAGGGGAGCAGGGAGGCCGTCAGAAAAACTGCCCAGGTGTTTCATCAGGGATCTAATAAAGTAGAGGGGCAGGGGATCAAAGAAAGTATGACAAGATGGCAAGAATTCTTAGATGGGGACAGGCATGGGTTTGAAAAATTATGAGGAAAAATTATGATTAATGTTATAACATTATGTAGGAGAAACATTAAAAAAAAGAAAAGAAACACCTGACTACCTTGCTCCGAAATTTGAGGGAAAGATCAGAAGTTAGAAAAGGTTGAGAAGCACTGCTTTGACAAAGCTGTGTACTAAGTTAATTAAAAATACCGAAATAAATCCTTTGACTCAAATCTGCCATAACTGATTACATTTGCTTGCTCTTATTTCTCCAGTATAATAGGAAAATTTATAATGCATCATTTTAAATGTCACAACATTGCTAAAAAGCTTGTGCCCGGGGCAAGTGGATGAGTGCAGGAGGGTTTGGTGGCAGCTTTGCTTTGTTTCCTAATTTCTCTTAATGGAATGGGCCATTAGTTTGTATTTTCTACCTAGTCCCTCTTAAGCCCGCTGCTTTTTCTTTTTTCTTTCTTTCTTTTTTTTTTTGCTTTTAGTTCCTTTTGGACCCTCTTGAGAAACCCTCAGCCCACCCAGAACTGAAATCTTCAGCAGCAAGGACCCTGTGCCCACCAGAGGCTCTTAAACTTTAGTTTGCTTAATAATCATCCAGGAAGGTCGTTAAAAATACGCATTCTTGGGCTAGAACCCCCATCTCGGCCTCCTTGATTTCTAATACAGTAGGTCAGGGTGGAGACTTGGGGATGGACTTTTACCAGCAATTCCAGTGACACGCAGGTGATCTTCGGCCCGATAGTGAGAAGTGTTTTTCACCCCACTTTGTCCCCACTCTACCCTACCCCTGTGGCTAAAGGGGGAACCAACACCCTTTACCATTAGGAAAACAAAATTCCAAGGATGACCAAATCTCAAATCTCTGAGGCCTCTACCAGCCCTCCCTCCTCCGCCCAAACCTCTACATTTAAAATCTCTTCTACCATCTCCTCCTCCGTAGCTCCTTAGAGGGGCAGAAAACAGAAACGCCACTCTGCCCTCCACACACCACACTCCCAGTAGAGCCCCTCCATCCCCACTTTGGTTTTTTTATTGAAGCACAGTTGACATACAATACTATATTAGTTTCAGGGGTACAACATAGTGATTCGACAATTCTATACATTTCAAAATGCTCGTAAGGGTAATCACCATCTGTCACAACACAAAGTTACTACAATATTATTGACTATATTCCCCGTGCTGTACTTTTCATCCCCGTGACTGACTTATTTTAGAACTGGAAGTTTGTGCCTCTTAATCCCCTACACCTATTTGGCCCATCCCTACCCCCCCACCCCCGCAACCACCCCTTTGTTCTCTGTAATTAGCTACTCTTAAGAGGCTCTCGTCAAGCAAAAGAGAAAGTTCCCCGTCTTTAAAACTCTCCGGGAAGTCCAGAGTAACATTTCCTCTTGGAAAGCTCTTTGCCACGATTTTCCCAGGGCTGCACTTGAGTGAAACCCCCAAAGGAAATTACCACTTAAATTAGGCAGGATGTGCTGGTTGATTTTTTGGCCTCTGCCAAGCACACATGCAGCGAGGGATGAGATGGCGGGGGGGACTGGAGAGGGGCCCACACGTGGGTTGGGGGAGAGCCTGTGGGGGGGGGGCGACAGGCCTGAGGATGTCACTGGGGAAGCCAACACTGGGAAATAAAGCCATCTGCTCCTTTCTTGCCAAGTATTTCACTGGCCTGTCAGGTGTGTGTGTGGGGGGGCACAGAGGAAAAGACGGGCCAGCTTTGGCGCCTGGCCACCCATCTCGGAGCCTGCCCTCATAGGGGCAGAGGTCTCCATGGAGCCAGACTGTGAGCGCCATGAAAGCAAGACCAAGATCTGTTTTGTTTTTGTTTTCCCACTTTTTTTTTAAGTTGTAGTTGACATACAATGTGTTATTAGTTTCAGGTGTACAATATAGTGACTCGACAATTCTTGCTCACCATGGTAAGTGTAGTCACCGTCTGTCACCATACAAAGTTATTCCAATATTATTGGCTATATTTCCTATGCTGTACTTTTCATCCCTGTGTTTTTTTTTTTCCTCCCTTTTTAAAAAGATATAATCAGGGGCGCCTGGGTGGCTCAGTTGGTTAAGCGTCTGCCTTCAAGTCAGGTCAGGATCCCTGGGATCCAGCCACATGTCTGGGCTCCTGGCTCAACGGGGAGTCTGCTTCTCCCTCTCCCCCTAGCTCATGCTCTCTCTCTCTCTCTCTTTCAAATAAATAAATAAATAATTAAAATCTTTTAAAAAAAATAAAAAGATATAATCAAATACCATAAAATTCGGCCTATTAATGTATGCCATTTGGTGGGTTTTAATGTTTTCAGGATGTCGAATGACCATCACCACTCTAATTTCAGAACATTTTCATCACCCCAAGAAGAAGCCTCTCTACCCCTGAGCAGTAACCCCCAATCCCTCCTCCCCACAACCACTGATCTACTTTCGCTCTCCATGGATTTACCTACTCTGGGCATTTCATATACATGGATCCTACTACCTGTGGCTTTCAGCATATGGCTTCTTTCACTGAGCATCATATTCCAAGGTTCATTCACATGTTGCATGTGCCAGTCCTTCATTCCTCTTTATTGGGGAACAATATTCCATTGTGTGAATAGACCACGTTTTGTGCATCCCTTCATCAGGTGATTCACATTTGGGCTGTTTCTACTTCTTGGCTATTATGAATAATGTACATGAAGGTTCATGTACAAGTGTTTAAGTGGACATATGTTTTCATTTATTTTGAGTATGCCTAGGAGTGGACTTGCTTGGGTCCTATGGCAACTCTGTGTTGAACCCCTTGAAAAGAATCTGTTTTTACCCACTGCTGCAATTCCTCATTGACAGCCCAGCCCCTGGCATGTTCTTTGACAAATGGATGAGTGAATTAAATCAATGAAAGAAATTAGGAATCAAATGAGTGAGGTTCTGAGTTTCTGAGTGTGAAAGCATTTTATACTCTATTAAGAGCAGTACAGATGGGATTTACTGTTATTAAATAATGGTATCAGAAGTTCCTAATCTGGGATCTATGGAAGAGCTACAGAAGGGTGGTGAATCATCAGAAATTGTACATACTGTAGAATTGTTTGAGTATGTGTGCATGTAGTGTTGTTTTTGGATCAGGCAAATGGAATACCGGAGAGTGCCCTGCTCAGGCTGTGCCCTTCTCAACAGGATGCAGTGTCCCAGAGGCCAAGGGAACGTGCCCACCATAAGCTGACCCCCTCCTTTCATGGCATGTGGTTCTGCTCCTAAAACCCTGGAATTCCTAGCCTAAGGAGCCCAAGTGTCTTCCCCAAGTTCACCCTCCCAGGGGCAATTCACGCCACTCTGGGCAAAGGAGGGCTGTAGACAAAAGTGCAGACAGGTGGAATCTGCAGGGTGGGATTTTATACCACAGGTGCTTAGGAACCCCCACCCCCCACCTTCCCCAGGGATGGAAAGAGAAGGGCAGAGGGCAAGCTGCGGACTGGGCTGAGGGTTAGCAGCTGAAGGGTGAGGACAAGCTCCCTCTCCAGCCACCACTTTTGAGTGAGAAACTCCAAGAGATCCAAGAACTCTAAATTCAAACCTGGCTTTCCAGTCTTAGGTTCCTCGGAAATGCTCAAGAGGATGATGGCATCGATGTCATGATGGGCAGAACTGGGTTGGGAGGATGAGGAAACATCTTGTGTCATGTGGCACGTAGGTCCCCATTTCCATTTGTGCGCTTGTCCCAGACCTGTGTCAGGGGGGACCCATGCATGTGGGTGGTGGTTGTTGTTGTTGTTTATAAGGAGAGGGTATATAGCTGTCATGAGATTCTCAAAGGCCTCAAAAAATATGAACCACAATGGAAAGAGCTGAAAACGAAAGGGAACACCAGAATAGAAGTCAGAAGTTCTGAGTGTTAGCCCTTCTCCCTCCGCATACAAGTTGGATAAACTCGGGTAGCTTCTGCTGATCTTAGTCACCCAGACAATGAAATGGAAATCATCCTGACATATATTAAATTTGCCATAAAGCATCAAGGGATGCAAGGCTATTGTTATTAATTTAGGCTCATAATATTGCTACAAGCTAAATTTCACTACAGTATTGTGAAAGATTTATGCGCAATAAACTTGGATTACATAATTTGTCCAAAGTTATTCAGCAATAAATTAGTGGCAGTTAAAATATATATAACCAGGAATTCCGGCATTCTTTCCGAAGCTTTCATCTCTACACCACACCCTCTCATCCGAGACAAAGAAATATTGACCTTTACAGAACAGAAATGTTTTCCTGAGATCTGTGACTATTTAAATGGTTTCCCTTCTCTCTTATGGCTCAGTAATGTTTTTCAGAGTTTCTCCACATGAATTTATTCCTCGTATTTGTTTGTTGTTCTACTCTATGTTTAATGGGGCCACGAATATTATGGTATGTAAATATATGAGAAATTTCAGCTGTTAGCCATTATGGCTGATACATAACGGATGATTTTTTACTAAATTAACAAAACTTATTCATTCTACATAAGGAAAAAAGCTAAATCTCTAAAGTAAAAATGAACCAGCTTGGCTGTAATGTGAAATAGCCAACTTCAGTTTCTATTTCTTTATTCAGTGAATTTGTTGTTATCATATAGAAATTATATAGACAGATCATAGAGACATAATTATTCTAGGAGTGGTGGTGGTTGTTTGAAGTCGAGTGACCAACTCTCTTTCCCATGCTGAATCCAGGACAGGCGTGGCTGGGCAAACCAAATCGGTCAGTCACTCTAATTGAAAGGTAACATGTACCATTTTGTCTATGATTTAAATAATGCAATATATGTTAAGAAAGAAAAAAAGAAGAAGAAGAATGTAGCAGGAGGGGAAGAATGAAGGGGGGGAAATCAGAGGGGGAGAAGAACCATGAGAGACAATGGACTCTGAAAAACAAACTGAGGGTTCTAGAGGGGAGGGGGTTGGGAGGATGGGTTAGCCTGGTGATGGGTATTGAGGAGGGCACGTTCTGCATGGAGCACTGGGTGTTATGCATAAACAATGAATCATGGAACACTATATCTAAAACTAATGATGTAATGTATGGGGATTAACATAACAATAAAAAAATTTAAAAAAAAAATAAAAAAAAAAAATAAATCTAAAAGTTGTGGTAGGCTTGTCAATCAATTTAGACTTTCTTATTGTCTACATCTACTCTTTTTTGGTGTGAAAAGGAATATGTGTAAGTGAATGGATTATCTACGTCAGTATGATGTTCATAAGCTTTAATTAGAACAAGAGGGATATTGGGATGAAATTAACATCCTTAACATTCTAAATATATTTTCGCATGATGGAAAAGAATTGTTACTTTTCCCTTGTGTGTTTTATGTGCTAAATGTATTATTACTTAATATCTTTATTTATATTATTTAGTATTCAGCTATTGCCTATACTTATTGCTGAAAAAAATCCATTTTTAAATTCGACTATTGAACATGGAAGCTCTGTGAGTTTTTCACCCTTCTCAGTTCTCAATTATAATTGCTCTGCTGCTAAGGTTTCACTTGGATAATTTATTGGCCTCAGTCTGAATGCCCAACAGTTCAAGACTACAATCTGGAGATCATCTTGACCTTACCCATTTTGTCCTCTTACTCATCTGGGGCTATGTTCTTGTGTCCCTTGTCATTTTAATAGCTTATAGCTTTGAATGTTGTCATTCTACCTCAACCATCGTGTTTTTTGGTTAATGAGCTTTTGCTTCCTGCTCTTTTATTTCATACTCTGTGGTCATCATTATTTAATGTCTTTTTTTGAAAAGTACCAGTCACTGTTAGTCAGTGCTCATGTCACATGAATTTAATGGATTTCCCCAAAGCCAATCCTGTATTGAAACACAAGACATAAGCCTTCCATGCAGACCTACTGTGGTTTGCAGTAAAATTAATCAAGTTTCCCTCATTAGAAACCTTAAAAATAGACATAGCCTTAAAGAGTCAGAAAACCTGGGAACAAATTCTAGCTTGACCACTTGCTGGCTATCTGAATGAGTATAATCATGTGAGATCGTGGGACTCAGTTTCCCAAACTGTGAATGAGAAGGTGGGACTTTTTCAGAGGCTCTTAACCCGACAGCCACAGGTTATCTGTGAACCCTCCTGAAATTACATTTAGTTAATATGTCTCTATGTGTACCCCCACCAAGAGGATCCTTTCCTTCCCCTACATTCGCAAAGGAGTTCGTGACCTAAAAGATTGACAACCACTGAGCCAGATGTTCTCTGAGAAGACTCTGGGACAAAATGTATGATATATAAGTTTTCAAATATCATTGTGTCCAGCCTCTTTAAAAACCAACTTCACAGAACCTACCAAAATTTTCAAAACAAGGAATGTGAATGGCTGGCTCAGAGGCAGCGGGCATCCTGGTCTCTCCATTGCACGAGTGCTGCGTTGAAGCGAATCCAGAATAAGGGCAGCAAAAGCAGTTCTCTTTGGTGTCAGGCTCAAGAATTTGGACTTAACCTTGGGGGTGGGGGAACATGTTGACAGGTTTTGAGAAGGGAAGTGGTGTGATGAAAGCATTGTTTTGGGAAAATCAAAATGGAATCAGTGTGGTAGGATGATCTGGAAAGAGGATGGGGATACCAAAGGCATCATCTTACAGGACAGCGTTTCCTCAACTATGTGCCTTGTTACTCTAGTGACCTGACACATGTGAACAGGGGTTCTCACCCCCCCCACCCCCCGCCAAAAGTGGCTGGGGTAGATCATCTAGGGAAATGCTGAGTTACAAAGTGAGCAAGTTTTCATCCCATGATTTTCAGAACTTTTAATGATCGGGTGCTACTGAACACAGCACTTTTCCACTATTAATTGGCCATGACCTTTCCTACCAATGCCTATGCATTCCCCAGAGTCCACTAGTGGCGGTGAAGAGCATGAGCTGTGAAGTCAGACTGCAAGGGTACCTTTACTACTAGGAGCTCAATGACTTTGTGCAAGTTTCTTAACCTCACTGTGATTCAGCTTCCTGTTCTGGAAAGAGGGGGCACTCAGGATACTTGATCACTTGCTTGTTATGGAAATTAACATGATAATACATGTAAAGTGCTTACTTACACAAGCCTAGCCAGTAACAAGGCTCAAGGGATATAAATGTTGCCACTGCTAATGATGATTCTATAGATCACATATTTGTTAGATTAGAATACTTCTCTTTAAAACTTGGGAGTTTCACTCACAGATAGCTCTGTTAGAAAGTACTTTAGAGCACAAATCTGCCTTCCTATCATTTCTATACCTTTTTACATTTTAATTATTCACTCAACAAACATTTATTGATCACCTACTATGAGCCAAGGACTTTGTTAAGTCTTGAGGATACAAGGGTAAAAGACACAATACCTGGGGCGCATGGGTGGCTCAGTCGGTTAAGCGGCTGTCTTTGGCTCAGGTCATGATCCCAGGGTCCTGGGATAGAGTCCCGCATCGGGCTCCCTGCTCTGCGGGGAGCCTGCTTCTCCCTCTCCCTCTGCCTGCTTCTCTGCCTACTTGTGTTCTCTCTCTATCTCTCTGTCAAATAAATAAATAAAATCTTTAAAAAAAAAAAAAAGACACAATACCTGTCACCAAGTTGCTCCTACCTAGTTCTGAGTAGGTAGGTACCTGAACCACATGATAAAGGATAGTCAGGATTTGTCTGGCTGAGAAGGAGGGGTAGGGAGAAGAAAGAGTCTGTGCAGAGCCTGGGAGGTGTGAGAACGATGCACAGGGTGGGCTGTAAATCCAGAAATTAGAAAGATGACACTGGTTAAGTAGCAAATCACAAAGATTACTATGTGAAGGTTGTGTGTGTTGTGTTAAGAATTTTATTTTATCCTGAAGATAAATCCATGGTAGGATTCTAAACCAAGGACTAACATATCCAGACTTATAATTTAGAAAGGTCATTGTAAATCTAAGGCAACCTCCCTAAATCTCTATTTCCTCACTGGTCAAATGTGAATCATACCTACCTTATAGAAGCGTTCTGAGGATTAAATAAAATTACTATAAAGTGTTGAGCACTCTGCTCGATTAATTTTGATGATTAGATTGATAATAAACCCCTCTCTTTGCTGCAGCCTTCTGATTGGTGAATACAAAGTATAAAACATGTTGGGCCAGGAAGGGTAAGATGGAGAGTGGACAGAGAAATGGAGCAAAGAGAGCCTCGGTGGGATTCAGTGACTTCCTCAAGGCCACTCAGCTGTGAAGAATGTGAGCTGGAACTGGAGCTCAGGTCTGTCTGGCTCCAAAATTCATGCTTTTAACCCCTGACCCTGGCCAGTAACTTCTCCTTCCATCTTTTTAGACTCTAGTTCTGTGCTAAGAACATCACTTCAGAATCTCCTAGAAACCACACTGGCTTTTTCAGAGAGACACTAATGACTCCCTTTTCTGAGAAGCTTCTGCATCTCCATGCCCTGGCCCCAACTCTCAGTGTGCTGCAGCTAGAATGTATCAGTGGTTTGGAAAGAGCTAGAACCTGCTTCCCAGCTGTGGGAAGAAAGCCTGACTGGGCCTCCGTGAGTATTCTGGCAAAGCCTCACTTTCCCAATGTAACGAGCTCCTTGAGCCCCCAGCACAAAAGCCTGCCAGGCTGCTAAGGACACTGGCGCAGGGCCAGCTCCAGGGGTGAGCAGGGGATTTGCTGCTGCCGGGAAGACAATGGCCCATTGCTCCCAGCCAGGTGCTGCAGACCCTTCCTTACGGGGCAGGGCTCCGAAGTGGCATGTGCTTTGTGAGCTCCAGGAGCCCTGAGCAAGAGGGAGGACGGTTTGGTTTTAGTTTGGCTTGATCCCTCACTGAGCTCAGTGCATTGTGCTTTCAGAAGATAGTCTTGAGTTTCAGTTCACACCCCATTGGATTTCACTTCAACCTGAAAACTCACAGGGAAGGTCAGCTGAAACAACTGAGTTTGGTCAGCTCTCCCCTCAGAGCCATAAATCACACCGCTGCCACAGAGGAAAAGAAGAGGTGAGATGAGAAATTCGGCCTACTTTGTCTAATTCACCCCAAGTATGTGTGTGCGTTGGGGGGTGGGGGGAGCATGTTGGAAAAGGTAGGGATTTTCATTTCACACCTGCTTGGGTTTTTATGATGAAATGTTTCCATCATGGCACTCAGGTGTGTTTCCTTAAAACTAGATTCTGCCTGATAGGAATAAGCTGCCAATACAGGCCCAAATGAATACTAATCATCCTCACTGAGATGCAGATATATGTGGGCCAGGTACTGCACTAAGCACTTAACTTTCATTCCAGCATTTGATCCTCAAAATAACCCCACGAGGTGGGTACCATTATCATCCCCTAGGAAACTAGACTTGGCTAAAAACTTAGCAGAACAGGAAAGCAACCTTCATTACTCAGGTTGCATGGGGAAATCTTTGGCCCTAGGAGGCCAGGGAGCCTCTCCTCAATACACTGGTTCTAGGGACTGGGTGGCCATGGGATGGGGATCCTTCACCAAGCTGGGAGAGTGGAAGTGCTCTTGAAGTCCACCTACTATGGTTCTTTCTGACTCGTTGCCACTCCGAGGCCCTTGCAGGTCCAACTGGAGTAGGGAAGGCCCCACTAGGGATTTGGCCCCAAAGCCTCTCCAACTCTTATTCTCATAAATCCTGTTAACATTAATGGGAATTACCCCAATGCTTCAAGGAAAACACAGACTTCTAATCTGTGTGAAAGAGACCTGGGAGACTCCACCCTCACTGCCACCCCACTACTCTCCACTGTGGGGGCCCAAGGCCTGGCAGCCCCTCTCCCTCAATGTTGGCAGGCGGGTGAGTCCGCATTTGGTTTGGCTTCTCAGATTATTAGGTCATTAAAAAAAAAAAAAAAAAAACTGATGTGCTCTTTAGAATGTATTCTTAAAAAATCTTAGCACAGCAGTCTTTCTCAATCCCCTTCTATGCCCCTTTCTGGGTCCATATAGTGAAGGTCAATTCCAATACAAGGTCTGGGGCCCGTTTGGTCTGCATCCCCTCAATAGAATCTTTTTTTTTTTAATCCCCATCATAAGATTATAATATTCTGATTTACACGGTCTGAAGCTTTTTGTTTTTTTTTAGGTAATACCTGCATAAATAGCACTACTTCCAAGTTATGCAGAGCTGTGTGCCTATTCTGAGACATAAACACCTGGCCCCGGACTGGGTGACATTTGAAAAGAATGGTGCGGAGGACCTGGGAACTAATGCTTGCTTGCGGTGGGCTGTGGGGCGGCAGGCGCGGGAGGGCCAGGGTCATTGCGGGAGCCCCGGGTGCTCCCAAGCCCGCGCCGCCCGAGACCGAGCCGGTCTGGCTTTCCTTGAACGGAGGTGCTGAAAAGCAAGCCACATAACTACAGCCGAGAGAAAGGAGGACGGGAAATGGTGAAGTCAAACAAAGGGGCAGGAAGAAAAAGCACTGAAACAAAAGTGTTCCTCCCCCTGCAGGGTGAAAGGAGCCGCCGCCGGGGCTCCAACTCGGTCCCCTCCCGCCATCTAGTGGCCGTTCTTCGGGACTGCAGCACACGCTGCTGCGGGTGATCTTGACGTGGGGAGGTGCCCGGAGATGGCTACCTCCGGGGCCCGAAGAGAAGACGTCCCCAGCATCACAAAGGGGAACCTTGACCGGGACGGCAGACCCTTCTCCGTGGACGGGTGTGTTTGTTTTGATTCGAAAACACTGCGCAACTAAAAGACAGATGTGTCTAGCTCACCCTGCAGGTTAACGGTGGGGACTGGAAATTCCCCAGCACCTAGCGATTTCTTTAAAAGGATTCACATGTGTAGTACGTGATTAAAATCTCCCTCAGGAAAAACTGGTTCTCTATTCGTCAAGACTATGTGTTACATTCTGCTTCTGACACTATCCAGAAGCCAAACATACTTAAGTTTTGAGGAGGAGAGACCACGGATGAGGTTACATGGATTCATTGGCCAGGATGCACTCCCTCGTGGGGGAACCCCAAGTTTTTTCCTCAACTAATAATTAGCTTTCCTTTGAAAAACGCGTAAGGAAGATTCTGGCCATTTTTTTTTTCTCTGCAGGATTTCCCCCATTTCCAAATAACAAAATATTCAAATCTTGGTACTAGTGTTCACAGATGAAATAATATACAGAGCTTTTCAGCAGCAAGAACTAAGATATTAGGAATAAAATACATCTGTACATAAAGTTACACTTTTAGAAATATATATGTATACCTTGAATGTTTATGCTTACCACGGTCTTAGATATCTGCCCACGCCAAAAATTCTCATGTGTGTTAGAGTCTAAGAGATTGTGACAAAAAGATCAAGTAAATATAGCCTCTTAAAATTCCATTTTTCTGTGCCTGTATCTACAAGACAAACAAAAATTGTAGATCTAAGTAGCAGTCTTTCTCTAGGCTCTGTATTCTTTCCTGATCATTATAAATATATATATTTTTTTGACTGATCGACATATAAAGGTGCCGCCTAGATTTGTCTACAGAGAGAGAGTCCGATGTTTGTTCCAGAGCGTACCTGTGCAGGTCTGTTGAGCTCACTGGTCATTCTGGGGGTGATGATATATGTTCCTTTATGTGAGGCAAGCTGTGCTTTACTTCGGCACCAGAGATGGAAAGTTTAAGGGTGCCACGGAAATTTCCAGTTTGATGCATTGGCTTGCTCTGGGGCCAAAGAGCCTGTGGTAATTAACTCCACTTGAAGCCTGACCTCCAAGAACACTGAGTGTGGCACATTCAGACACGCGGTTTGGTTCCGTCTGTACTGCATTCAAAGGCCTGATTCTTTGCTTTAAGAGCCAAATGAGCTCAAGGACAGCAATTACAGAGCAGACAATAGACTCTCATGGAGACAGGAGGGGAGAAAGATGCTAAGGAGTTTGGCAGTTGCTTTGGTTAAAAAGTTATTTCACTTTTTTGGTGGGTTTTACTCTCAGAGATTCCACCTGCTTTTCTCCCTGTTTATTCACCCTGGTCTCAGTCTTAGAAAATTAACTTCTGCAGGCAATGAGAGGTATTTCTCTTGAGCCAAATGACATGAGCCCTGTTGGCTCTTGCCTAGGAGTCAGTTGGGAAAAGAACTCCTTTCTGAAGCAGGGATGCCTGTGATAGATGATTAGATTCACAGTCACATTTACTATGGACTTTTGCAAATCCATCTTCTAAAATTTCAGCCCCATAGTTAGGAGCTCATAGAAACCGCTATGGTGTGACTCTTGAGATAGACAGGGAGTCACTCCTCTCCCACCATGCTGCCAAGTGCCCCAGGATCCCTGATAAAATCAACGTTAACCAGAGGAGGGTGCGCCAGCAGCTTGTGCTGGGAAAGCTGTCTGGAAGCACCGGGCTTCCTACCACCGATGCACACAGCTCACTAGAGCAGTGATGGGGACTCGGCCAAGACAATATGCAGGTAAAAGCCATGGGGAGGGGGGGCCAGACAGCAGGGCAACCAGTAAGGGCCAGAGAAGTGGGTGGTGAGTCCCCCCCAGAAAGCAGCCCGATGGCGGAGCTCTGGAGAAGGGATCAAGTGATGACATCATAACCCAACAGCCCTAAAGAACACTTCACGGCTTGGTTCAGCTGGCTAAGAAGGACATACCAGCCACCCTCTGCCGTTTCTGTTTTCCTCACTCCTAGGCAAAGCTCCACAATAGCCCCCATCACCTGAGCCTACCCGGGGTGTCTCCCTGTCTCTTAAAGAAACAGGGATGACTGCGGCACACCAAAATGGGCAAAATGTCACTTATGTTCATGACCCTTGCCACCCCCTTCCCTTTAGAAATGACCCCAACCCACTATTAATTTGTCTCTGGGGAGGGGACATTTGGCAGATCACATTCTCCACAAGGGCCCCCAACATTTCCCCTCCCTCGTGTTCCTTTACAAGGTGACCTTGTCAGTCTTCTGTAAATGTGTGTGGGGGGGTTGCTGTGACTGCTTCAACCTATAGGACAGCAGAATTGATGCTGTGTGACTTTCAAGAGGGGGGAAAAATGACAAAGCACTTGCCTCTTGATGTGTGGCTAGGTGGATGGGGGGCGGGGCAGAGAGCCAGGTTGGAGCCATTCTGAGAGGGACGCTGTGTGTCTCATCATGGCTAGGGTAGGGTACCATATCTCCTAAAATCTGAGAGGTTTCCTAGGTGAGAAGTGTCATTAATTCAACGAGGCACTTAGGGAACAAAAAGACCACCACGACCATGTTACCTGTGTCATCTACCTCACTGTAGATGTGAGAAATTCTAAAAGATGAAACAAATGCAGGGAATACAAAGAAATACGGCAGGTCCTTCCGCATGTTTGGACAACTTTCAGTACACACTTAAAGTACAAGGGAAGGAAGGTTTCTGGACTTTAGAAGCCCCTGACTTCCTTCATGGGTGCATGCAGGATTTATCCACTAGGCACAATGCCTAAGGCCCCCAGTACTTCTAGGGTCCCACAAAAGTGTTTTAATTTCTTTCAAAATCAAAATAAAAAGTTAGCTTTTAGATTGAATAAAGTGTTTTAATATAAAACAGGAATATATTCCTTTTTATACAACACACTCATAAAATATATGAGGTTTACGATATTTAATTTAAATGCTTATTCATATTTAACATTTAATGTTCAATGTGCTTTACCTAGGAGAGTCATCATGCAGCTGAGTTGTCTAGATCACCTGCTAAAGAGGCTCCAACACATACATGCTTCCCTTTCATCCTCTCAATACCCAGATCTCAAGGTTCCTCTAGAAATTAATCCCAGGGGGGATTTTTCCATTCAGTACTTCCCTATTTGGAATCTAGATGGCCCCATTGCTCTAAAGTTAGCTGTGCAAAGTGCTATTATTTACATTAACTGTCGGATGCCTCCTATGGAGCAGACAGGGGTTACTTTTTTGGTAGAGATAGTATCCACTGTGCATGGCTGGAGGCAGGCCTGGGATTTTTCATGGCTGTCATCCTTTTAAACCTTTAGTCCCCCAGGATAATCCATGGAAAATAAAACCTGGCCATTTTGAACTAATCTTGAATTATTGAGCATGCCAGGCCTGCATGAAAAATTTAAACGTCTAGGAAAATAAATAGGGTGCATAAAAAGATTTTATTGAACTTCTCCAAATTAGGGAAGAACAGTAAATGACTGCTTTTTCTTTCTTTTTTTTTAAGCATCAGAGGAAGCCAGTGCAGTTTGTTAAGAGATCTCTTGGCTCCCTTGAAAATAATGGACTCAAATACTTAGGGGCAAACTAGCAGAAAAAAAAAAATACAACTCCTTGAAGCTATTTGATACTTAGGGAGATGGCTTATAAAATTTCTGAGCAAAACACTAAATTTTCTACTTCAGAATTCCTGGCCTAGTCTTTGAGTCTAGATGGTTGCTCATGAAATAACAGAAAGGCCCTGATTCACTTGGTTCTCTTTTCTCTATCTGCTAAGAGAATCACTCACTTTTCTCTAGCTGCTTGTGGTGGACATACATGCAAATGTGTGTGAATAGAAGCAGATGTATTTAAAGAGCATAAAACCCCACTCCTCGCATTCTTGGGACAAGAGGATCATTTCTTGTATCTCTGCTTTTAATTTGTGTCTTATGTCCATAGAGGCTTCTTAACCCTTTTCTTCCCTCTTGGTTATTTTGAAAAGTGCTTTGCTCCTATCATATTAAATTCAAATTCCATATAAATAATAGATGTGCTTTCTGTAATGTGAATTACCAGCGGGACTTGGGGACTCTTGTCTGCAAAGTACCATGGATGGAAGATAAGGGACAAGGCAGGGGACAGGAAGTGGCCTTGGACCATAGGGTCCTCTGTGGAGATGTGGCCTTAAGTATTGTGTGATCTCCAGGAGAAAAGGAGAATCAACTGAACTTTATCAAAATATGCTTAGGTGAGGGATTTAAATGCTCTCCTGAATGATAAATACATCTAATATGTAGATGAGTGGAAAATAAACTTTTAAGATTTATTTATTTGAGAGAGAGTGAGAGAGAGCACAGAGGGAGAGGGATAAGCAGACTTGCCGCTGAGCAGGGAGCCCGATGTGGGGCTCGATCCCAAGACCCTGAGATCATAACCTGAGCTGACGGTAGACACATAACCTACTGAGCTACCCAGGTACCCTGAAAGGAAAATAAACTTTAAACCCCAATTGAGATGAGGTTACTCAATATCATATATAGCATGCTAAATTCTGAGTTCTTTTTTTTTATTCATTTTTTTTCTTTTATTTAAATTCAATTTAGTTAACATATAGTGTATTATTAGTTTCAGGGGTACAATTTAGTGATTCATCAGTTGCATATAACACTCAGTGCTCATTACATCAAGTGCCCTCCGTAATGCCTATCATCACCCCACCTCCTCTCCAGCAACCCTCAGTTTGTTCCCTATAGTTAAGAGTCTCTTATGGTTTGCCTCCCTGTTTTTATCTTATTTTTCCTTCCCTTCCCCTATGTTCATCTGTTTTGTTTCTTAAATTCCACAGAGAGTGAAATCATGTGGTATTTGTCTTTCTCTGACTTATTTCACTTAGCATAATGTCCTCTAGTTCCATCCACATCATTGCAAATGGCAAGATTTCATTCTTTTTGATGGCTGCATAACATTCCATTGTATATATATACACACAACCTCTTCTTTTTTTTTTTAAGATTTTATGTATTTATTTGACAGAGAGAGATGCAGTGAGAGAGGGAACACAAGTAGGGGGAGAGGGAAAGGGAGAAGCAGGCTTCCTGCTGAGCAGGGAGCCCAATGTGGGGCTCGATCCCAGGACCCCGGGATCATGACCTGAGCCGAAGGCAGACGCTTAATGACTGAGCCACAGAGGCGCCCCACACCACCTCTTCTTTATCCATTCATCTTTGATGGACATCTGGGCTCTTTCCATAGTTTGGCTATTGTGGACATTGCTGCTATAAACACTGGGGTGCAGGTGCCCTTTCAGATAACTATTTTTTTATCCTTTGGATAAATGCCTAGTAGTGCAATTGCTGGGTCATAGGATAATTCTATTTTTGTAAGTTCTGAGTTCTTAGTGAAGATATTAAAACTATCACAGGGTGCCTCATGTCACTAAGTGACAGTGAAGAGAACACAGGTAAATGGTAATTGTTTAGCACAGGTGCACTGTTGGGAACAGGTTGGCAATTTACTTTGGAGTTCCCAAATGATAAATATAGCTAGATAGCCAACCTACAATGTGTCAATGCTATTTTTAGCTCGTTATCTATACTGACCCACTTTATCCTCACAACGATAGGTTAGGAACTATTACCATCTCCTTTTTTATAGATGAGGAAACAGAGGCACAGAAAGGTTAAATAATTTCCTCAAGGTCACAGGTGAGGAGGGGCATAGCTGGTTTGAACCCACTTTGGCTCCAGACTCTGCAATCTTACCACTACCATCTTCTGCCTCTCAAATCCAGCTCCAGAGTATTGCAGACTTTGCATTCTGCTTAAGATTCAGGTCTTGAGGAAGGGAGAAGGGAACCTTGGGACTTAACTGATCTTACATAACTGAGATCCTGTCCAGATCTCCTCAGAACTCACAGCTCTTCTAGAGGCCGAGAGTCCCTTATTGCCTGAAGACTCTGGTCATAGAGACCTGTCACACATAGGCCTGTGGGAAGTGCTGGATACTTAACACCCACTGGCACCCCAGCAGCTCGCAACCGATGACCAACAAGAGATGGTGGACGAGCACCAGCTTGAGGCATGCTTTCCTCAGTCTCTCAGAGGCTCTCAGTAAGACAGCCCACAGTGGTAATTTCTGGCTTCCCTTCCTTCCCTGTCTGACTTCATCACTTCCCTGGCATCTCCCCCTAAATAAACTGCTTGTACCTCAGAGTCTATATCTAGGGAACGTGGGCTTTGAAAAATCATGAGTGCTAAATTCATCATTGGCAGATGTGAGAATTGTCCTAAAACTAACTCTATTTTTTCCTATCATGATGAATTTACCCAAACCTCTCCCCCCTGAAAAAAAAAAAAAAAAGAAAGAAAGGATAAATCTGGAAATGTCAAAATCCTACCAAATGATCTTAAACATTCTTGATAATTGGAAGAGATCATTTATTTCCAAGCTGCTATACCTAATGAATTTGGTAAGTTGTTTCTTAACATAAACTTGGCCTTAATATAACTTCAAAGAAAGGAAACACATCAAATGTTACATGACTATACCAAGGACCTCATATTATTTTTAGGCTCTGACCTAAAAGGTAAGAATGCAAATAAACAGAACATTAAAAATACCCAGATCAAAGTAAAAAAAAAATGCCACATTCCATTAAGATTCTTCCAATATATTTAGAAATGCTTTGGGCTCTGGGGGAAAAAAGGTGGTTTTTTTCCCCCAAAACTGTGAGTTGTGATGTTTAACATACAGTTAAATACTGTTTAAAATACATTTTACTTTGTTCCAAATACGTTGGCATCTAGATTTCTTTTGCCCAAATCTCTTGTGAGCCTTTTTCACTGTTCCCTTCAAGCTCTTCCCTGTCCTTCCATTTTATTTTCAATTACAGACTCTATCAATAAAAGGCAAATTACAATGTCCAAGATTTAGATTAAGCAGTGTATTGCCATCAACTTCCAAAGCACAATACAGTAGAACATTCTAAAAGTAATCATATAAGAGAAGGCCAGGAATCACTCTCAGTGCCCCCACCCCCACCCCCGCCGGCCTGCATGCCAACTGAGCTGAACTCAGTGGGAACAAGCAGAAGCCAGCGCTAATCTTTCACACAACTACCCTCTCTCACTCTGCTCTGTGAAATCATTTCCCTTGACACAAGTTTGGATAGGTTCCATAGCTTTCTAGGCACTTTCTGGTAATAAAAGTTCTCCAGCAACTGTTAAATAATTAAAACCCAGTATAATATCAGAAGTCCAACCTTCATTTAATTTAAATCTTCCCCTTCCTCCAACACTGGCCTATTTCAGGCAAAGAGAGGTGTAGGTGACTTTGCATTCTGCTTAAGATTCAGGTCTTGAGGAAGGGAGAAGGGAACCTTGGGACTTAACTGATCTTACATAACTGGGACATTCTGTGATGGTAACAGGACCTCCTACGTGGTGCTTGCACAGTGGTTGGCCCCTTCATCCCACGGCTCTGTGTTTTCCTTGGAGTTCCCCCTTTGGACATCTGCAACGAGCAGTTTCCCCAGAGGCAGACCATGCCTCCTCTGGCTAGCACACTGGCTGCCCCCAGTCTTTGGGCTTCCCTGAGACCCCCTGTGGCACAGGTGCTTCCTGATTTGGATGGTGTTCTTGGTGAATGCCTTTCGGATGGCTCCTGCTGAGACTCTTTTAAGGCACCCACAGCTGGACTCTGGGGAGACACACCATGGCTGTGTTTGCGGCATGCAGGTAGTGTCAACCTGCATCTCACCCTTGAACTTCCCATGGTTCAGAATGGTGACACGGGTGAGAAGCAAGTGAAAACAGGGGTGAGGGAATGGAGAGGGAATGGTGTGACACGGAGAAGCAAGAGAGAGGAAACTGCCTTGAATGAATCTAAAACCCACAAACTATTCCAGAGCATAGAAAACGACAGAATGCTTCCCTTTGTTTTACAAAGCCAGATAAACATGATATCAAAATGACACAAATAACACCAACAACAATAAAGACTCCAGGTTAATCCTACTTATTAAGATAGATATGAAAAATCCTAAACACTAGCAGATATAATTCAGCAGTTAATCAAAGAAATGATATACTACAACCAAATGAAGTATTCCCCACAAATGCAAATATGACTTAGTATTAGGAAATCAGTATGTGTGTGTGATATCCGCTGTTGGAATAGGTGTATGATTATTTCAAAGGATAATGACAAGATAGCAATAAAATTCCATTCTAATTCCTTATTTAAAAAAAAAATCACTTCGCAAACCAGGAATAGAAGGATGCTTCCTTAACGTGAGGAAGAATATTTAATTTAAACCAATAGCCAGCCATTTTCTTGACAGCAAAGTAAGGACTGGAGGCATTCCCATTAACAATAGGAATAAGATAAAGATTCCCTCCATCCCATTATTATATAATACTGTCTTTAAAGTCCTGAACACTATATTAATATTTGAAAAAGAAAAGAGATTCTAGTTATTGAAAATGAAGAGACAACATAATAACTATATATCAATAATACATCATGTAACCTTAAAACTACAAAGCATCTATTGAAAAATTATTAAAGTACAGATTTGAGATAAAAATATAAACTGAAATATTTATTGCATATCAGCAAGAGTATATTTTAAATAGAAAAACAACAAAACGGTCCTATTCACTATTTTAACAACCAAAGGGATACAAAATTGTAGGGATAAGTTTATGTGCGTGATCTATATGAAAAGAATTGCAAAACCTGGCTATGGGACATCAAATAGAAAAACATATGATGTTCCTGGATGGGAAAAATGAATATTGTAAATATGTCAAATTAATTTATAGGTCTAAATGCAATCCAAATCTCAATGGGATTTTTAAAATATTTGACAGTGTGATGATAAAATTCATTTGGAGGCAAAAATACACGTGAAATGCCAAAAAAGGCCATAAAGAGGAAGAATCGTCAATGAACATGGGCCCTACCAGCTATAAATTTTCGGGCCATCATAAAAAAAATAGTGTGACTAAAATTTCAGAAAAAAATTAAATTAAATCTTTCCTGAAGACAACACTGCGGCAAAGTCCAGGTGGTAAGAAGTGATCAAAACCTGGAAACAGAGAGACAAGCATTTTTGTGGTCCTTTTGTGAATAAAGACATTCCAAATCTAAAAGCTGTTGAAGAAAATACAAAGATGAAAGCTTGGAAGGTTGAATTGAAAGGAAAATGTGAGGCTTCTGTAAGTCAAAGAATAGAATGATCACAACCAAATACAGACCCAAAACACCGAGAAGAAAATTTGCTACAAGTAAGACAGACAAGGTATTTGCATCCATCCATCATGAACTCAGAATTCAGACAATTCTTTAGGAAACATAGTAAAATCTTCATGGAACAATGGATACAGAATATAAACATCTGGATAACTCCAGTAAAACATACAACAATTTCAGTGTCAGTATTCATTTTTAAAAGTTGAATTAGGGAGATATAGGCCCCCAGTTATGCAATGAGTACATCACGGGAATAAAAAGTATAATACTGTAATTGGGATGTAATGGTTCAGATGGTGGCTATACTTGAAGTGAACGTAGCACGATGTATAAACTTGTCAAATCACTAAGTTGTACACCTGAAATTAATGTAACATTGTGTGTCAACTATACTCACATAAGAAAAGAAACAGAAAAAAAGGACTAAATAAACAAAATGCTATCATTCCATTAAATTAGCAAATGTCAAAAAGTGATAATATTCAGTCTGTGAGGTATGGCATTTTCATACACCAATGGGATTGCAAATTGTTACAATCTCTTTAATAAAAGAATTTAACCATTAAAATCAAAAATCTTAAAATAGACTTTGGTGCAGTAATTCCATTTCTAGGCATTTATCCTTAAAAAAATATTAGGGTTGTACAAAAAGACTTTTTTATAAGCAAGTTTAATTCATCATTATTTATGACAAAAAGAAATGTGTATTGGGAAAACACAGACTCAGAAATGCTAGGTGTTTAATGTGGTTGGAAATCACTAGAGTCCAAGTTGTGGGAGAGAGCAATGGAGAAGAATTTGGGAGCAGGTCATGTAGGGCCTCTTGTTTAAGAAGTTTATACTTTGTCCTTGGAGCAAAGAGGAGGCAATGGATATGTTTAGGGGTGGGTGTCAAGATGACAAATGGGTCTTAGGAGGGAGTGCTGTGACATCATGGAGGATGAGCCAACGTAGGGACAGACTGACAACAGGAGGACCTGACAAAAGGTAGTTGAAACATTGCAGGTGAGAGGATCTAAAAGTGAGGATAAAAGTAAGGATAAAAAGGAATATCTGAAGGAAAGGACATTTTGAAGTAGAATCCAAAGTATTTGGCCATCAGTTAGATATGTATTAAGCAGAAGAGGAATAAACGCAAATATAAGGTTTTTGCTTTTAAAAACAAGGGTGTACCACCATACCACTGATCAAGACTGGGCTTTCTTGAGGAGCTGGCATAGTGAGGATCACAAGTTTGATTTAGGATATATTAAGAATTAAGTCATATACTGACCATGGATCACTGGATTGCAAGAAACAAACTCACTCAGACATGTGCAAGTAACAAGGAATTTACTGTGAAAAAAAGATTCAAATGTAAGATGTGTGAGATCAGAGACCACATTTTTCTTATTCAGCAAAATATTTCTGGCCCATAGCAAAGTTCCTGATGTAAGTAGGTTATCAAACAATATTTGAGAAATGAATGACTGAATTTCAAGGACTACAATGAAGGCAACACAACAGGGTCTCATTGGCACCAGAAAAGTCTTGGGCAACCACCTGTTCCATATCGATCTCTCTGAAATCCTATTGCACTTTGCTTGGCTTCACTTTGCACATTTGCCCCATTCTCCAGATTCTCTCTCTATACTGGCTTCCTCTGCTTATTTATCAACTGGATAAGGTCTCAAGCCCTGTATCACCTTATAGTTGCAGGGCTTTCTGGCCGAGGATTTCCAGGCAAGGGAAACTGAGTGGCCTGGCTTAGAACAGGTAGCCCCTCTGGTAAAATCAGCTATGGCCTGAGGGAAGAGGTCACATGGTGATCTGCATGGCTACCCCTGATGGGCTGCAGGAAGGCACATTCTCTAAGAAGGGGGTGTTGGCAGACAGAAAGTGACTGTACCTCTAATACAAGGCTGCCGCCAATCACCAGGTATAGCTGAGAATATGGGACTTACATTTTGGACAGGGTGGCTGGAGATTTTGGAGTCATCAGCAAATAGATGGTGGTTGAAGTCATTGGTCTAGATGAAACCACCTCGGTATGTAGAATAATGAGTATGTAGAAGTGATTAAAAAAAACAAACAAACTGGGCTACAAGAAACAGAGGGGAAGAGTCAATGAATGGCAGAAGTCATTGTCAGAGAAAGATTAAAAAAAAAAAACAGGAGAGACTTTGAGGAAAGAGAATATTAAGAAATAAAAAACAATTTCATCTTAATTTTTAAAAAGGATGTTCTGATAGTTTCATAAGCCTGCCAGTTGAGGGAAAAGGTAGATACAGTGCTCTGAGTGTCAGCCAGGCATTGGTCATCTTTCATGACATCATTTGGGACAAGATAGAGAAATAAACACTGGATAAAATTCAGCTGGGAGGATTATCAATCAGGCAATGAAGAACCCCAAAGGGATATAATGCAAAGGAAACTCTAATGTAAGCTGAAAGGCTCTAATGCAGTCTTGTCTTTGTGAACTTTTTATAAACTGTGTGGATGTAAACAAGAATGATTTATTTATCCAATTTATGAATAGCACAAAAGTGGAAAGAATCACAAGAAACTGGTGTGGCAGGGTGAGGGTCCTACCTGAATTCAGTGGAAAAGAGGAGGATAACTTGGCAACTTACTGAAGCCCTTGATTTCCAACCCACACCTCAGTCAAATTCCTGCTGATGGTATGGAAACAGAAAATTCACATTTGTAACCCTTTCTCCAGGACATACTGCTTCCCGGCACTGTCCATGGAACACTGAGAACACTGACTTAAACCTCTAATGGGTTCGGTTTCTGAATCTGTAAAGTGAGAGTTCACCAAAATAATCCCTAAGGTCTTTTCCAGCTAGAACATTTGCATCTGTGCACATGTAAGGAGGATGTGGATTTCCACAGAGGGTTTACCCAACATCTAACTGCTGCCCTCAGTCCTTGCACTGGGCGTTTGAATACCTTCATGACACCCCATAGTAAGCATTTCCATTCTGTGATCAATCCTCATTCTGTGAAGCTATGTGGTAGTTTTCAAAGGATGCTTAAAATGTAAAAACACATTTATATAAAATTAATTGGATAAGTGGACAAATATAACCTTAGGTCTCAGACACTGAAAGGCTCAATGGCATGTTACACACATGGTTTCTTTCTCAAATTTAGCCTTATCTGTTTACCTAACTCCCAAATTCACCCTTAAATGTCTGATTTTATTCTCAATGGAAAGAGAAACCAGTGTGCTGGGATATGATCTAGGCAGGAATTAAAAACAAGTGATAATGAATGTGCATCATGGGTGTTTTTCTTAGAGCCATGGGTGAAGTATATTTCCCACCATAAGACAGGCTTAATGAAGCAGTGAGTGGAAGGCTAAAGTAGGGCCATTAACATCTCATCTCTCGGTGGAGAGGCTGGTTATCCAAAGACACTATGCAATAAAACCAGTTAGGACTAAGTTCCATGTCTATAGTCCCGGTAATCTCATCTAGTGATGGAAAAGCGCAGATCATGCCTCATTCCACAAATATTTACTGAGTTCCTACTATGCTCCAAACACTTTTCTGAAGAACCTCAAAGCTTGGTGAGAAAGACAGAATGAGTAGTTATAAAATAATAGCATAGTGATGCTTAACTACAGTGATACATACAACCACTATGGGAGCATAGAGGAAGGACACCCATCCCTCCCTTCAGGAAGAGGAAAAACCAGGACGCCTGGGTGGCTCAGTCGGTTAAGCGTCTGCCTTAGGCTTAGATCATGATCCCAGGGTGCTGGGATTGAACCCCGTGTGGGGTTCCCTGCTCAATGGAGAGCCTACTTCTCCTTTTCACTCTGCCTGCCACTCCCCCTGCGTGTGCTCTCTCTCTCTGTCAAATAAATTTAAAAAATCTTAAAAAAAAAAAAAAGGAAAGGGAAAAACCTGGAAAGACTTTTTAGAGTAGGTAGCAAGAAGCCAAAAAGCCAAAACTTGAAAAATGAGGCTAGGAAATATAGCCAGGTGTCCATGGGCAAAAAGAGCCCAAGAAAGGATGTTCTTGGCAGTTATGAGCTTAAGCAGTTACACACACTGGACATGATGTATGTAGAAGCTGCAAGGACAGAGAACAAATCAGGGAGGGGAGGTTGGTGATGAAGGCAGTGACAAAAGTGTGAGGCCCCACTGGGGAATTTGGACTTTATCCTATAGGAAATGGAGAGTCTCTGAGGGGTCAAAAGCATCGAGTGACCTTTATAGCTGACATCTGGAGGAGGGATCTGATGGAGCTGAAACCAGAGGCAGGAGGACCAGTTATAATGACCACTGATGAGCCAGAGATGATTGCGGCCAATCTAGAAACCTGATGGTAGGGATGGAAAAAGGGAATCATTAAAAAAAATATTTAAGGGCACCTGGGTGGCTCAGTCGGTTAAACATCTGCCTTCAGCTCGGGTCATGATCTCAGGGTCCTGGGATGGAGCCCCACGTCAGGCTCCACGCTGAGCGTGGAGTCTGCTTGTCCCTCTCCCTCTGCTCCTCCCCCGCTTGCATGCACGCGCACTCTCTCTCTCTCAAAGAAATGAATAAATCTTAAAAAAAAAAAAAAGGAAATGAGATTGGACAACAGACTATACATTTCAGGAGGACAAGGACTGTATCTATATTATTCACCCACAATGTCCTCAACACCTAGATCAGTGTCTGTGCTTGTAAACCCTGAATAAATATTATTTTGAATGAATGTGGAAGGGCCACTAGAAGGATGGATCCTTAGATGAGAAAGATTTGAGCATGTTTACAAGCTGAGAGGAATAAGCAACTGGGGAAGGAAATGAAGTTATAACAGAGGAAAGGTACGCTTGATACAGTGAAGAGATCCAAATATGCCACCCCCAAAGAGGCCACGTTGGCATAAGGATTATTTCAAGCTGACAGCAACTGAGAATCAACAGATGCAGGAAGAGTTCTCTGCCCTCTTCTTATCGGCCTAAAAAACAGGGCATAAATTTCTCTTTGTGAAGCTGCCCCCATCACCATCAGGAAGAGAAGAGCAATTCTTACCATCAGAGATAGACAATCAATAGCAAGATGAGTTTTCATAAACAAACTTTACTAAAATAACCTTTATATTCTATTAATTCCCCCCATAGATTTCACTCCTTGACGCTCAATCTTCTCTTGATGCTCAAACCTCCTTTCCTTCATTAAAATGGTATATAAGCCCCCAATAGAGTCCAATAGCTTTCTTGAATTTCAATTCTTTTCCATGAACGCTTGTGCAAATAAATATTCATAAAATATTGTGCCTTACTCCTGTTAATTTGTCTTTTGTTAGTTTATTTTGCATGCCTCCAGGCCCGAACCCAAGAGGGGTAAAGGCAAGGTTGTTCCTCCCCAACAACAGCCAAGGCTCTAAAGAGGGTGAGAGGGATAGGGTCAAGGGTGAAGGTCATTTCACAAAAGGTGCAACATCACATGCCTTGAGACAAGAGAAAAGTTGCTGAGGATGGGTAATAAATAAAAGTGTTTATGGAGAAAATACTGGGAAGTTGAAGGAGGTTATGCCTTATGGGCTCTCATATCTTTGAACTGGTAAGAGGCGGTCTGAGAAATACTCCTCACCTCTGATCCTGCATTACTCTCCTTGAACCAACTGAGCCAGAAAGGCTGGGCTTTGCTTTCCCTCTCTGTCAGATCCTGGGTTGTGCCCCTCTAAGTATAATTGAGACCCACAAGCCTGGCACTTTGTGTATGTGTATATGTGTAACAGTTTATTTTAACATAAAATAATTCATGCATATGGCTAAAAATAAAAGACACAGAATGATATAAAATAATGAATAAAGTAGTCACCGAATGTGTTGCAAAACAAGGGTGTGCATGCTTGGAGGGAGATGAGTCGGATATACATATAACTAGTTTTTCAAACAAGTCTTAACTCAAAACTTTATTTGAGGCCTGGCACTTTATTAAATAAAATGTTGAAAAAGTTCAGAAACTGTTTTACCAAAAAAGCCTAATTCAAGACTTGCTATATATACTATGAAACTCAGTGCTCCTTTTGTCCTTTACTTCTACTCTTTTCCCTTAAGATGAATTCTCTATTATGAGGACTTTTAGTTCCTCAAATAAATAGAGTCCTGCTAGTCTTCTCTAGCAGTTGTGCAGACATGTCCAGGCTTGACTGAATCTCAGGGCAGGGGAAAAAAAAAAAAAACTGGCTTTAAGCAGGGTCTCCTGTTACGCAAATTTACAAAAATATTTCACGTCATAGACCCATCGATTCACTCATGTAGAGGGGAGTCAAAAAAGTTTAAATGCACAAAAGACTATAAAAGGAAGTGAGCAATATGAAACAGCAAATGAGAAACCACACAATGTGTACATTATTCATCTGATCTGGGTGAGAAAGAATCATGACTAATAAAAAAAATGAACACCATTACCCTCAAAAGGCGCTAATCAAAGAAAATGTAGTTCTGTTATTTTTCTACCGCTGATTTAACCTTAGGGGACCAGTTTTGGTCCAACCCAGGAAACTTGACCCAATTCAGGAACTCAGAGAGTCTCTTCAGATAACTGAGTCTATTTTGGATAATGCTGAGTCTTTCGCATTTTCTCCCCCTTCTTTTGCTCTTCCCTAAGACAGCACATGGCTGTAGAGGGTGACTGTGCTATACATCTCATGGTGGATTGTAAAGGAGAGGCAGAGCCCTTGGATTCACACAATGTCTTCTAGATCAAGGCTTCTGGAACTTAAATGTGATGTGAATAATCTGTGTACCTTGTTACGGTACAGATTCTCATTCACAGAGTCTGGGGTGATAACCCAAGACTCTGCACATCTGACAAGATCCCAGGTAATATTGATGCTGCTGGTCTCTGGATACATTTCAAGTACTGAGGTCCTAGATCCTTGCAGGTCTCCGATGTCACATGTCTGGTCTGCTTAGCCTCCAGGCCAGCAACCCCTGAGGTATGACCCAGTAGACATTTTGAGATGACATGCTGCCTCTCACAAATGATACCCATAGTCTCAGCCATCTTCCTTCAGTTACAAAGTCTTGGCATAGGGGCTTCTTTGACACCGCACAGCTCTGGGGCTCTCTCAGAACATGCGCACCTACTCACTAAGACGTGAGGGAACGTCTGGGTTCCCTAAACACCAGACAAGTCATGGAGCACCTCACAGAGTACAACTTCACACTCCTCAATCACCTTCCACCACTCTGTGTCATAGTGGAAGAGGTCACACGTGAGATCTCTTCAGGCTCACAGCTTTCCTCTAGCATCACGTCGGAAGCCATTGTAGGGGAGGAAAAATTCCCTTTCTTTCTACTCTGCGGGGTTCTCCCTCTGAGGCCATGTAAATTGGTTGACAAAAGACAGATTAATGAAAGAAAAGCATACACATTTATTTAATATAAATTTTATGTAACACCGGAGCCTTCATAAGGAAATGAAGACCCAAAGGAACAGTGAAACTTGTGCATGTTTATATGAGGGAAGATGTAATAGGACAAAAGGGTATGAGCTAAAGGTAGTAAGCTGCGGGGGAAACTTAGCAAATTCTGTTCATCCAGATTCTTCTCATCACCCTTCGTCTGCAGAGACAAGCTTGCTCCTTTCCTCCCGGCATAGGGAAGACACCTCTCACATGAGGGTTTAAGGACCTGCTTGGGTAGAGACGCGGGAGGTCTGAGAGTCCTTCCTGCTTCTGCCATTTCTCAAACTGCTTCATCTTAAAATGTTCATTATGCCCAGGCACCACATGTCGGCGTGACATATTCTGACCCGCATCACTGGCCACCTCTAACTCCCATAATTTTCTCATACCTAGCTGGATATTTCTGAGGTCTCCTATCAGAGTGCAGCTTCAAGAAGGGAAAACAGAATCATAACATGCCTCCGCCTGGCTCCATCTCTGCCTCCCTTCCGTTGCAGCCCACCTGAGCAAGAAGGGCTGGACGTTTTGTTTCCTCTCCATCACATCCTGAGTAATGCCTCCCTGTGACGGTGAAGCCCTAGATTCATATGTTGAATCCCTAATCTGCAATGGGATGGTCCTCACTGGGGCCTTTGGTAGGTAATTAGGTTTCAATGAGGTCAGATGCCATTAGGGCCTTACACAGAGGTGAAGCCTCCAGAGCTCACTCTCCCCCGTGTGAGGATACGGCAAGAAGGAAGTGGGCTGTGAACCAGGAGGAGAGCCCTCACCAAGAAGCCGACCATGAAGGCATCCTGATCTCAGACTTCCCATCTTCAGAACTATGAGAAATGAATGTTTTTTGCTGAAGCCATTCAGTCTACAGTATTCTGCGATAACAGCCCAAACTGACTAAGAAACTCCCTAAGCAGAATCTTGATTGACACTTGATCTGTCGAATGGGAGTTTAAGAAATTTAGAAACTCCCCTATCTGTATTTATTTATTTTGCAAGAACAAATATTTCAATTTGTTTAATAAATGCCTATATTTTTTCTGTGCAAATAAGCATATCATAAGTAAACTAAAATCACACTTCTCTACAAATATAGATCATTAGGTATCTGAAATTTTATGCATTCCATTCCATTTTTCTAAATTGAGGTATAATTGACATATAACTTATATTCGTTTCAGCTGTATAACATGATTCAATATTTGTATACACTGAGAAATCATCACCACAGTAAGTCTAGTTACCAACCATCACCGTAGACAATTATAGAAAAAAATTTTTTTTCTTGTTATGAGAACTTTTAGATTTCATTCTCTTGGCAACTTTCAAGTATACACTACGATATTATTGACTATAGTCACCATGCTGTATATTACATCCTCATGACTTATTTATTTTATAATTGGAAGTTTGTACCTCTTGACCCCTTCACCCATTTTGCCTACCGTCCAACTGCCCTCCCCTCTAACAACCATTGTTCTGTTCTCCTTCTCTATGACAGAAACATTTTTATTTAGAAAAAGTCTTATTTTCAAGACTTGCTATAGACTTTGAAACTCAATGGCTCTTTTTCCTAGGTAGGATTTGTTCTGTCTTCTCCTATAGCAGTGAGCCTTACGGTTTAGCCATGGAGGCAAAAGACTGTACCGGAACATGACTTAGGGAGGAAATAAAACTATATTGGTTTACTATATCGGATACATTATAACTATACTCATACATCTCATAAATACTAATTCACATAGCCCATTTCTGTTCCTCTTTCCCTTCTGACTTAATTGTAATAGAGTGATTACCTTACCTTACACTCTTGTCCTATTTTTGAATTCTAGACCTTTCTAGAGACCCAGCTCACCAGTATAAAGTTGATTGGTATTATGATATTTACAACAGGAGTGTGACAGGTCCAGGGACCAAGGCAAGTGACCGCATCAATATTCTCTTCCAGAGTGAGCCTTCATTCCGTAGAGAGAGCACCTGTTCTGCCCAGACCAGATCCTGTGAACTGACACTTAACAGCTCTGGTGGTACTCTGGTCATTGTCACTGCCGCTGCCCTGGATGATAAGGAGCTTTTTGTTGTTAAAGGCTTTATCCATTAAAAAATAGCTGGGTATTGATTACCTAGGCCCTCTGATTTCTGTAAGGTCAGGATTAATCTGTTGTAAGGGGAAAGTCTTTTCTCCTTGTATAGAATGTCCTTTCCCCACTGTCTGCCTTGAAAATTCCTACTCAGTTTTTAAAACCCACCTGTAATGTTGCTGACTCTGTGTGGCCTTCTCTGAGTCCTTCCCTGCACCCAGAAAGACTAAAGTTCTCTGTTATGTGCCATTGCTCTAGCTTGTAAGCACCCTTATTGTCACACCATTCACGGTGAGTCAGGAGTATTTGCCCCCACATCGGTCTCCCTTACAGAATTTTCTGTATTGTTCACACCAGTCCACAGTCTGGCACACAGATGATCAATAAGCATTTGTTGACTGAGTGACTGGTTGAAAGAATAAGTGAGTGGGTCTCAAGTTCCAGTGCCCAAGGCCCCATAGGTAGTAAGAAGTAATGCTGGAATTCTACGATGGACTGGGACCCCCAGGCCCAGTTTGGCCTGCCGCCACACTGCCTTGCACTTTTGGACTTTCAGATTGAGGAAGCTTGTCGTCTACTTACGATAAATAGGAGTGAACTTGAGCCTTCCATATTTTTCCAGTCCTCTCTCTCCTCCCTGCCCCCACTTTGGTGAAGAGTAGATTTCCCAGAATTGCCACTGGAACTTAGTTTTTGGGTGAGTGTTAGCAAAATAACACAATGAACTATCATCAGGCTGAGCCCTAAAGAGTCAAGAGCAGGAAAGAACTTTTCTTGAAGTCTTCTTTTAAGAATCACTGGCATATCTCCTATGTCTATTGTGTGCTTGACATACTGGTAAGATTTTGCATACTTTCATTTAATCATGACAACTACCCTTTGAGAGAAGCCTTCCTGGAATGGGGAACTGAGACTCCTGAGATCATGCTAACTGCCCAAGGCCACATTGGTTTTAACAGTAGCCAAACTGCGACCCAAGCCTGCACGGGCATGCCTGATGTCAAAATCTACTCTCTTAAGGTCATGGAGTCCACATGGAATACGCCAGTAAGGAAGAGGAAAGGGGAATGAATTAGGAATTGGTATTTATTAGGGTAATGGATACCTGTCAGGCTTTGTAGCCACCCAACATCTTTGAGCACCTTTCCCGTATTTGGGTAATTTTCCACATGAAGAGTCCCACCCTCCCAAAGGTGGAAACCAGACATTTGCACCGGTGCAAAAAGGGAAAATGCCACTCAATACACACACAAGGACTGACTGAATAAGTGAACAGACCTCACAAAAATAGAAGCAGTTGCACATTCACTGGTCCCTATCACCCACTGCATTCTGTTAAACTCATTAAATGGGTGCCTGGGTGGCTCAGTTGGTTAAACTCATTAAACAAGGAGGCCAATAGAGAGGAGTGACTCTAACACCCTGGCGGCCAACATAAGCAGACCAAAATCTACACCTTAACCTTCACAAATGCCTCAAGGTTATGAAATCAAAATACTAAAGACAGCCAACCATAAACAGCCAAACAGGCTTTAAGCTATAGCCAATCACATAATTTCTACACTTTCTCTATTAAGTTTTTCCCCTGGCCTCTGTGGGCAGAGTGCTCCTAACCACTTCCCATTTGGCACTGCCCAATTCAAATCAATTCTTGCTCAAGGAAACTCTTAAACATGTTTCATATACCTCAGTTTGTTTTTCAGCAGTTCTAAGGCATTTGCACAAAGATTAACAAGGCCAGACAGGAGAATCCCAGAGAGTGACCTTAGTCTTGGGCCACGGGGCTTATGAAGTACATGATTAGAAAAGCACTGGCCCTCTCATCAGGTAATTAGGGGTCAGTGGGCTGTAGTAACATGGCATGGTAGAAAACTGGCTCCAGCCCTACCCTCATCTTTCATGGCTTTGGGGAACATCAGGCCTTCCTCTGGTATAACGTGGAAGCTGGGGACCAAGGCTCACAGTTGTAGTTGTAGGATACGGTAAACTATTGCTTGAACCCCAGCAACCAAGCAGCATTCAAGACTGCAGAAGTACCAGCCCTTCCCTGGGTATGATCAGAGGGCTAGCGTCTGAGCCTCATGGCTGGCCAGAGTTGACTGCCTTAAGCCACTGGGCTATAGCCAGTTTCCAGCAAGTTTCCAGGGGAGGAACTCATGGTGTTGAAGGCAACCTGCAGAGAGCGTCAGTCTTAGACAAATTACCCCTTTCTCTCCCTTGCTTTCCCAGCCTCCCTTGCAGTAAGGGCACAGGTGTGTGATCCAGGCTCTGCTGGGCAGACACGCCCATGTGAGATTTGATTTAGAAGAGAGCAGGGTGAGCATACAGGAGCATGAAACACATTTCCTGCGGTGGCCAATAACACAGGCCTCTGTTTCTGGGAACAACGGGGGTGGCAATTCTGGAATCCAGGGCCCAAAATCAGCTTTGCTTTTTATGATATCTGTGCCTAGAAAAGGCTGCAAGAGGGCAGCCTCTGATACAAACTCATGGGTAGTTTGATATTGTTTCTATCCATGTGCCCTCCAGTGGATCCAGCCCTCCCAGAAATTCTCTGAGCTACCTAATGACCTGCAATAAATTCATCCTCTGCTTCAACGAGCTGAAGCAGGTGCTATTGTTTAAAACCCAGAAGTAGAGTGATCACTGATCATCTATTTTGTGCCAGGCACTGTGCTCAGCACTGTCCCATTCTTCATCCCATTGGATTCTGACACACAACCTACAGGACAAATACAATTTGAAGAGCTAAAGAAAAAGGGGGTAAAGTTTGGGCTGAGGCTGACAAGATCGACCCTCCAGAGATCATGAGGGCTCCTGTCTGTCAGCTGTTGAGTGTGCCTTCCCCCATAAGCATGCACACCCCAAGTTGTAGGTGAGATGAGCACCACGTACCTGGCTGCAGATGTGGGGGTGGCAGCTTCCACAGACCTTTCCACGAGGTTCTTCTCTGCAATCCCATGCTGGCAGCCAGACGCACAAAGTGTTTTAGATTCTCCCACAAGCTCTGACTTACCGTGTGTATTAACAGTGCTTCCGAGAAAGTGCCTAGAGATTGTTCTCTGACCCAGGGACCACCCTCCCCCGGCCCCCACCCAGGCCTTCCTTTGCAACTCCCCACAGTCATGCAAGCTCTAATCCCTCAACCAAAGTCATGATTTCCAAAATACACAGCTCCTCTTCCCCTGCCTGGACTGTGACTGATATGATTGGTACAATGAAAAGTGGGATGGGAAATACCGTGTATGGTAAAGATAAATCTCAAACGCATTTTGTTCAAAGCAAACTAGAATAATGGAAAAACCCTGAGCTTCAGGAATCATAAAGAGTCGGGTTATAATCTCAGCTTTGCCTCTTGTAGCTCTATAATGTTCAGTAAATTAATTACTAAACATCTCTGAGCCTCCATTGTCTCATTTCAAAATGGGCATGATATTTGCTTCATGGGCTTGGTGATGATTAAATAAGAATGTTTTAAAGTGTTGAGAACATAATAGATTCAAATCTCAGGCCCTTTCCATTTTGTGACCAATGTTTAGAAATCAAATATAATGAGGATGTGTGTTTGTTGCCCATTTTAACTGAGAATTCTTGGTTTTTTTAAAGATTTATTTATTTATTTGGGAGAGAGAGAGGGCACACATGAGTGGGGGGAGGGGCAGAGGGAGAAGGAGAAAGAGAATCTCAAGCAGACTCTAAGCCAAGTATGGAGCCCAACATGGGGCTCGATCTCATGACCCTGAGATCATGACCTGAGCCAAAGCCAAGAGTCGGACACTTAACCGACTGAGCCACACAGGCACCCCAAGAATTCTTGTTTTTAATAGTTATTTATAGGACTTGCAAGGTAAAAATGAATACCTTTATAAAACCCAAAGCTTTAAATAATATATATCAAAACAGAATTGCGATCACTCTAGATTTGCTCTCAAATTGGTTTTCAAAAGTATTCTGTATTATGTTTCTTTTATTTTTTATTGATTTATTTTTTAAATACGGAATGCTTCACAAATTTGCGTGTCATCCTTGTGCAGGGACCATGCTAATCTTCTCTGTATCATTCCAATTTTAGCGTACGTGCTGCCGAAGCAAGCACTGTACTATGTGTCTTTTAATATACTTCAGAGAAAAGGGTAAGTTTTCACAGGCTATGGGTTTTTAAGTTTTCAGAAAGTAAAAATTTCATTTTTCACATTTATAAATAGGAAAAAATGTTAGACATAGCATATATTTGATTGATAACTCATTGCTGGTGGCACATTTAAACAATAAAATACAAGAAAAGGAGCTAAGAGTTCATTGTACTCACATGGAGAGGCTCATCAGTAGCTTTGAAAATAGTTTCACCAAGGGCATGGTTCTCCCAGTCTACGACCCCAAGGATGACTTGGCTCTTTGGGTCTCAGTTTCCTCATCAGTTACTACAAAGGCGGCTTCCTGTGGAGTCTTCCAAGTTCTAGCATTCTGGAACCATGAATGTGAGCTCTGTTGGCAATAAATAACATTTACTCAGTTATTCCTCCTCCTCACCAAATGAGAAAAGCAGGTGATAATTAGATTCTTCCCAACCCTCGAATGTGATAATTTAAAAGAATAATAATAGCATGGTATGTGGAATAAGGCATTTTTATATCCAGTATATAATTCAATCCTCACAATCCCAATAACACAAAATTATTCTTGTTCCCTTTTGCAGACCAGGAAATTGAGGCAGAGAAAAAGCTAAGTAACCCTCAAAATGGCACCCAGTTAGAAGGACAAAAGCTGAGGGAGTACTGACGAGTGGTAAAGGATATTGGCTCTGGGAGTCAGACTGACCTGGGTTCAAATCCTGACTTTACCTTCTTTGTGGTTTAGGGGCAAATTACTTAGTTCCTTCAATCCTCCATTTTTCTTATCTGTTAAATGGTGATAACACCAGTTGTACTTCCCTCCAAGGATTAAATGAAATCATTTTTTAGTGTTCAACAAGTGAGAACTATGCTAGAGATGATAATGATTTATATTACCTCCCAAAGTATTTCCTTTTAACAACACCCAGTATCTTGAGCAAACTGGCATTTCAAAACCCAAGCACCGTGCACTAATGTTCTTAGACAAATGTTAACCTTTTTCACCAATTAGAAAGACTAATGCAACACAACTCGCTAAGCTGTTTCACATTTCATTTGTACTCAGAGACAAAGTCCAAAAAATTATGACAGTTTGCTGCACATCATATTACAAACCTATTTCCCACTACTCATAGGAAGGGACTTGGCAATCCAGAAGGAATTTTTCAACATGCTAATTAATGCAGATAATGTATCTTCCGCAATCAAAAAGGTCAGAGGAATGTATTAGTTCCCTCTTTCATTGATTAAAAAATATTTGCATCCTCTTTTGACCTTCCCCTTATTTTACCCAAAAGAACTCACGATGACCACCCAGGAATTATTGGATAATCCTCCACCCCATTGCCTAATGGCGAGGAACATCTTGACGCCTTTGGGCTCAGCTGTGCTCATTAGGTACAGAAATGCCCTGAGAATACAGCGAACTTATTCAGATTTTTGTTTGTCGGCAGTTTGATGTAATAGTGTTTTATTTTTGGCCCCCAATTGCTCAGCAAAAAAAAAAAAAAAAAAAAAAAACAAACCTTGGTTAAGCTGCTGATTTCCTCTAAATCGCTGAGCACAGGGATTGTAGCTTGATAAAGTCATTTAGTTGCTAGATGTTTATATTCAGACCATGCCAATGGCTCTTGCTGGAGTTTTTCATGAGGAATGTGATGATGTTTACTTCTTTATGGGGTTGAAATAACCGTGAATTTACCAATACTACCTCGTAGGGGATTTTTAAAAATTTATTTCATCTTTAGGGCTTTGAAATATAAAATTTTATGTAGTGAAGAAGATGTCACAAAGTGAAAGTATGTATGCCTTCACTGAACAAAATTAGTTGCAACTTCCCCAAATATTCCTAAATTCTGAAACATTAATACATTGGCCATTCAGGCTTGAATGTGGCATCCTCAAGACATTTCCCAGAACGTATTATCAAGGTCCACTTGAATAGAAAAATTCATAATTGTGGCATCAATACTAAAGTGAGTGAAGGAAGTAGGGGATGAGAGAATTTGTATAAGTATACCTCGTCTCCTTTTCCTGTTTTCTTTTTTCTTTTCTCTCTCTTCTCCCAGCCCTGAAGGCAAAGGGATTAGCTGAGAGTGTAGACTGTGCTTATCTAAAATAAGAAAAAATGTTGAATTAGGAAAGCTGTTGATTTTCCATCCATCCATCCACCCATCCATCCATCCATCCGTCCATCCACCCATCCATGTATCTGTTGAATATCTGTAAAAGGCCAGACAATGTGCTAGACATACAGAAACAAAATTGTGTTGTTCGTTTAGTCAGTTATTCATGTAATAAACATTACCAATTAGCCCATGTTTGATTCATGAAAACTGAAAACAAGTAATTATAACATATGAGATGGGTATATAAAAGTATTCAAGGGGCACCTGGTTGGCTCAGTCAGTAAAGCTTGTGACTCTTGATCTTGGGGTTGTGAGTTCAAGCCCCACATCGAGCATAGAGCTTACTTAAATAAAAAGGCATTCAAAATCCTGAGGGAGCAAGAAGCTGAGGAAATACCCAAGCCCTCATCTGTAGCATATGTGACAGAGGCTGAGTTTCAGGGGCACACAGGCTGCCACAGGATACATGGTACAGCTGTCTCTGGAACCCTCAGTCACTAAGGTACTCAGAGGCAGAGTGTGGGATGACAGAAAGGTTGTGATCTCAAGAACCACACAGCCCTGGGTTTGCATCCCTATTGTGGCAGACTACATTTCCGGTCTCCCTTGCAGCTGTGCAAGGCTTTGGAGATTAAGTTCTAGTCAGTGGTTGCGATAGATCGAATGTTTGCTTCATGGGCTTGGTGGTTGCGATTGTGTCTTCTCAATTCACATGTTAAAATCCCAACCCACAATGTGTATTAGGAGGTGGGGCCTTTGGGAGGTGATTAGTTCAGCAAGGATGAAGCCCTCCTGAATGGGATTAGGGCCCCTATAAAAGAGACCCCAGAGAGCTCCCTGCCTCTTCTGCTACATAAGGACACAGCTGTCTATGAACCAGGAAGAGGGCTCTCACCAGACAACAGATTTGCTGGGACCTTGATCTTAGTCTTCCCAGTTCCCAGAACTGTGAGAAATAAACTTCCATTGTTTATAAGCCACACTGTTTATGGTTAAGTTGCTAGAGCCGCCTGATGGACTAAGTCAGGTAGTGTAACTTCCAAGAACTGTCCTTAAGAGGTTTCTCTCCCCCCTCTCTTTTTGCTTTCTGCCAACAGAAAGCTGATGCTAGAGCAACCATCTTAGACCATCAGATGGAAACATTTTGTGGAGGACAGAGAGCAACATGAGCCACAGAGTCGGATGGAGATGAAGCCACTGTACTAGCCCCATGTGGCCTGTGGGAGGAAAATAAATCTGACGTGTTTTAGTCACTACTGTCACTTGCGTTGAACTTAATCCTAGGTGCTACCAACAATGAGACCTTAATTAAATACAACCTTCATGAAACCCTCTGAGACTCAGTTTCCTCATCTACAAAATGAGGATAATAATACCTATTTTTATAATTGTTGGAAGGACTACATTAAAAGAGTAAATAAATTTAATTCACCTAGAATAATGCCAGGTATCCAGTAGTATTTTTATAAATAGTAGCTATTATTCTAGTAATGTTCTTTGTCTTTCCAAAGCTCATGCTCCACAAATCTCTAAAACTTGAACAGAATCAGAACTCCCATTCCCTGACAGGTGCATCCACTGTCATCAAGGTCAAGCACCAGATGAAATCCAGGATGTTTATTTGAGCAGTGGGGGATATTAGGGTAGGAGATGATGGGGAAGGAAGGCAGAGTTGGGAGAAATCAATAGTACTTCTTTAGATAAGTGAAGTTTGAGATGCTTATCAGACATCTAAGTGGAAATAGAAATAGAGTAAGCAATTGGATATATAATTCTAGAGCTTTTCAGAAAGGTACTGGAGCACCACAGATTTGAGACTTGTCAGCACCTAGATGGGATTCAAAGCTGTGGGGTAGAATGAGATCACCTAAGAATGTGGATATCAAAATTAGAAGGCCAAGGGAAGAGCCTTCAGGCATTCTAATATTTAGAGGTCAGTAGAGAAGAAGTCATTAATGAGGAAAACCCAACCAATATGCTGTCTCGGAAACCTAGAGACTCAATGTCTTATGGAAGAGGTAATCAGCTGTATCAAATGCCACTGAGAGCTTCAGTGAGCAGAGGACAGAAAATTGCCTGTTGGTATTGGTAAGAAATGGGTCGCTGGCAACTTGGATGCGGTAGGCAGCCTCTAAGATGGCCCCCTGTGAGTCTTTCCTCCTGGTATCCATGCTCTTGTGCAGTCCCCTCCCCTTGACCATGGACTGGACTTACTGAAATGCATTCATTCATTTAATGAAATACCACAAGAATCAAAAATAAAAAGCTTACACATAAAACTAGTGCCACTAAGACTGAATCACTCTAAACTGAGACAGTCACATTACATACTCAAGGCTGGAGACATTGAATGATATAGAAGACAAAACTGGGCTGCTTAATGCATGCTCCTCATTCACTTTAGGTTTTGTCAGTGAGCAAGAAAGATCAAGACATTGGGAGACTGTAGAAGGAAAAATAGCAAATTTGGGTGAAGGGAATGAAAGGAAGGTTATAAGTAGACATTTTAAGACATTTGCACCTGCTTAGGAATGAACTTTAAAGATTTATTTATTTATTTATTTGAGAGAGAGAGCAGGGGGAGGGGCAGAGAGAGAGGGAGAGAGAATCTCTCTCCACACTGAGCGCAGAGCCCGACATGGGGCTCGATACCACGACCCTAAGATCACGACCTGAGCCAAACCAAGAGTTAGACACTCAACCCACTGTGCCACCTAGGTACCCCAGGAATGAACTTTAAAAGAAATACTATTTTGTTATACAAACATTTTTCAGAAATATTAAAACATAATGGAACCACATTTGTCTACAGGGTGACAATGCAAAAAGCCCACTTAAAGTTTGGAAGATACTTTTAAATTATGTTAACTATTAATTAAGCGCTTAATCACCACTACAGCACATGCGAGCTGGACTCTGAGCTTGTTTTCTCATCTGTAAAATGGGAATAGTAACCAAATTTCATGGGATTTCTGTGAGAATCAACAGACATGGTGTATGTGAAAGTGTTTTATAAATTGTAAAGTTCTCTACACATAAAAATATCTTCATCATCATCTACAGGAAACTGATTATCATGTGAACATCCATTATTTATGTCTACCCAGGCCCCTGCCCTCCTTCCAGTAATAACATAGCTTCCCTTCCACTGAAGAACTCTTCTTCCTTATTATGGAGGAAGTGCCCACTCCCCATCCTGACCAAGCGATTCACCGCACCCCATGCAGCTGGCCCTAGTGATGGGTCAGGACAGCCGTGTCCTTTAAGTCAGTCCAATCACAGTTCTTCTTGGCTTCTTCTGTCTTTTCTTGCCAAGAACTATAAGAATATGTCCCCAGAGACACTGGCGACCATATACTCCCCTATCCCCTGCAGGATAAAGTTGACATGTAGAAAGAACGAGAAGTGAGAGACAGAGTACTGAAAGAATTTCCATCATCCTATATGGCTAGCCCCAGCCCTGTCTATCCCATAATTTCCTTGCATGAACTTTATGCACACACACACACTCACACACACACATATACGTAAGCATTTGAGTTGCATTTTAATCACTTCCAACAAAGAGTCTGGCTAACATAGATTGCACAATGACAAACTTTCAAATTAAAAAACATGGAGAGAGGAGAACTTGCTCATTGTCTCCTTTTCAAACTATAGATAGTGTTCAGAATAGTGAAAACACAGAACATATATATGTATAGCCTCAGCATAGTGTACACGGAATGAGAAGCTATTCATCCTCCAATATCATCAGGTGGCAATAATAACTACAACATTTTGTAGTATGTGGTAGAGGAAACAAGCCTCTTAAGGAATATTGTTCATAAACACTGAATTCCTTAAAAAGAAATTTGTCAGTTTTGGTCAGCTATTCTAAACTAATACATGTTGTTGCCATAAAGTCCTAAGTAAAAAAGACCATTACAGATAAATTTCTAAATTAGGTACATTGACCATCCCAGACTTTTTCTAGAATAAGTGGTCCACTTTACAGAGGAGAGCTCTAACAAGGCCAATTTCTGTCTATCCGTAGTACTTATCATGAACCCCTGAGTGGGAGTAGCCTTAGAGATACATCTAGAATGATGTAAAGACACATCATTTTACAGATGAGGGAACTGAGCGCCCCAAATATGAAGCAACTTGAGCAAGTTCACAGTTAGCCAATAAATTAGGTAAGGATTGTTTGCTCATAAAATAGTTCTTTGTGGGGTACCTGGGTGGCTCAGTCAGTTGAGTGTCCCATTCTTGATTTTGGCTCAGATCATGATTTCACAGTCCTGAGGTCAAGCCCCGCATTCAGTGGGCAGTCTTCTTGGGTTTCTCTCTCCCTCTCCCTCTGCCCTTTCCCCCAACTCACAAGTGAGCAAGGCATGTACTCTCTCTCTAAAAATAAATAAATAAATCTTTAAATAAAATAAAATAGTTCTTTGCTTTACAAAACACTACATTATATTTTTCATTTTAATTGATGCTTACAATATAAATTTCCTAATCTATGACCATGTTTAAAAAAACTCTATTAAATTTGTAAAACTTTGATTTGTACACAACTCAGGAAAGCATTTATTGCATCTATATATAATTCCAGTCTGGACACACTATTTATGATATCAGAAATTCAGAGTCATTTCCATGAGTCAGCACTGGGATAGATAAAAAGTTTAGATTGGCAAATCCCAATATCTTGAAGAAGTAGAGACAATTGCTTGGTGAAACATGATACTCCTATTAAATGTTCTGGAGGTTCTTAAAGCAATTGATGAAATTCTTATTGCTGTAATTCTTGTATTATGTAATTTTAATCATTTCATGTTCTAAGTCACAACTGTTTAACCAGTTTCTCTTAGAGCGCAATTATTTTCATCAATCTTTCTGTATATCTAATGGAACTGAGGGAGCCCCAACAGGAATCATATATCAGCTGCCTCCATGAACTATCCTTTTCGTTCAATGAAGCGCAGCTCAAAATAGGATTTTCAAGGGTGTCATTTTTCAGATGTTATTCAGTGTTGTTTGCTGTTTGCTTTTATTTGAATTACTGAGGTCAATGTTCCAATCTATGGGTTGGCTTTTTGTATATCTTTACAATGTGTATATCTTCTTACATATATTCTACACTATGTATTTTCTTACATGTCTTCTTATATACTATAACATATATAACTTGTATATCTTTACTTTTGCCCAAGAAGGACTGGGTGGAAGCTGATTCTCAATTTTTTGCTACCTCCTATCCCCCATCGCTGTCAAGTCTCAGAAGGTTCCTACAGAGGGACCAAACCTCTAGTGGGTTAAAACTGACAGTGGGCAATACTGAGTCTTCTACTAAACTCAGAACTATGATTTATGTATGCTTTCTTATGCCAACTTTTTTCTCCCTTGCTTTTTCAGGGGACTAAGGAAAGTGTAGGGGATAGATGTAGTGCTGGTCTTAAAAGCTACCAGTCACGAGGAAGAGATGTCATACTAATATCAAGATAACATATAATCATAGATGCCAAAAACCAAAGAGGTGCAAAGGAACAGAAACATAAAAGCCTCAGAAGAAAAAAATGCAATGCTTACTGAGCAAATAAAGACATTAACCTTCAGGCTGAAAATTAAAACAGCATCGAGATACCTTTTTTCGCTAATAAAAACAGCAATGACTTATACATGCATGTTCAATACTGGCCAGAGTGTGCTGGGATGGGCACGCTCTCTCTGTTGGCATTTCTTATAACAGTATAATATTTCTGGAAAGCTATTTAATGGCATATCGAGAGTCTTTAGAATATTCACGCTTTATCCCACTTTCGAGAACCACCACCCCCTACGAGAAAATAATCAGAGCAAAGGCAAAGATTAATGCGGGACAGATTATTTTGGTGGTGCTTGCAGCAATTAAAAAATGTAAACACCATCAACGTGCAAAAGAAGAACAGTTAAATGAATTATGGAACAGTCATGGGTTGAATTATTAAATGGTTATTTAAAATGATGTTTCTGAAAATGTGCCAAACATGGAGAAATTCTCATGATTTCACACCATGAAGAAAGGAGGGCACGCGACAAATGTACTGCGGAAGAATCTGTGAAACTGAAAGTACCTGCTACTCCCCAACCTCCATTTGAGGAAACCACCCTGAGCGGTTGCGTATGCCAAATGTTGCCTTAGCTTGCGAGAATAGTGTATCACAGCATTTAGCTTGTGCAAATTTAATTCTATGACCCCAGCAAAAAATAAAATGAGAAAAATAACTTCTGAAATGGCGCTGGCAATTTCCACTTGATAAGTGCGTGCCCCTAAGTGAGCATGGCATGGGAATTAGGAATTTGCTGTTCCCTCAGAAATTTCAGTCTCTATGGAGCGGTCATAGTGGGGGCATCTTGCCAAAATGTGTGTAAATCTAGAGTATAAAGATACAATTCTACATTCTCCTTTGCATATGAGCTCTTTATTGCTCTGGTCGGCATAGCTCCTGTAATGTTCCCTAGGGTCTCTATGTTGCCAAACTCGGCAGGTTGTTCTCAGGCTTCATCTTATTAAACTTCTCAATAGCACTTGATACATTTATCTGCTTCCTTCTAGAAAAGGTTCACTTGACTTCTGGCAACATTATTCTCTCTTCCTTCTCATCCTATTCACTTTTCAGTCTGTTCCACTGATCCCTTTTCCTCTTCCTTCAGTCTGTGAAGATTGTAGTGTCTCAGGTCTCAGTTTTTCAACATCTTCTCTGGCTAGACTCGGGTGATCTCATTGAGAACCATGGCTGTAAATATCAACTGTAGTCATATGATATTAATAAGACTAATGACTGACACCACTACTTTGTGCTCCATTCTAAATATATTACATATATTAATCAACCCTCACAATGGTGCTATGAGATAGCTCATATTATTATCACCATCTTAAAAGAAAAACTGAGGCACAGAGAAATTAAATAATTTGCCCAGAGTCACAGCTAATAGAAGATGGAGCCAAGACTTGAACCTAGGCATTCTGGCTGCAACTTGCCTGCTCTTAAGTACTATCCTATGTTATACTACACCACCTCCTCAGTGATTCCTAAGTTATACCTCTACCTGTTACCTCTCTCTAAAACCTAAGATTTGTACATTGGACATCTTTGGTTTGATGTTTAATGTAAACTTCAAACTTAACATATCCAAAATAGTATTCTTATTCCCCTTCAAATCTCTTCCTCCTGTAGCCTCCCAGTTCAGTAAATGGCATCCCCACTCTTCCAACTGCTCAAGCCATCCTTGACTTTCCTCCTTCTCATTTCCCATATTCACTTAAATACTGTTGGCTCTGTCTCCTAAATAAATCAAGAATTTTTTTTATTATTTTTCATATTTTTCATAGCTACCACCCTAAAGCACATCAACTTTTCTCACTGGACTCCTATATAACCTAATCTCTACATAAATTGAGAATATACTATGTGCTAAGGGAAGTCAGCCCCACCACCCTAGCCATGACATACGGGTCCAGGGATCAGTGTCTAAGCTGGTGTTAACTATAGAGAAGTGGCCATAAGGAAGGTTAAACCTCTTTAGCCCATAAGGATGCTCCATACGAGTGGCGGCTCACCAACCCAATCAGATGATAACTTTGGGGGATACACGATGTAAGTTTGTAAGCCGACCAGCGCTGAGTTATTGCCCTGGTTCTCTGAGGCCTGTTATGTAAGTCTAGTCTTGGAAGCCTGGAATCCCTGTGTGCAGACTAAGAAGAAAACGTCTCACCACGTCACACATTTGCCATATGTGCTCCTTTAAAAAAGTAATCCCATTATAATGCTCCTTTATAATTTTAAATAGGAAAATGTGCATGGGAAAAAAGCAGAAGAAAATAAATCAAATCACAATTAGTATTCACTCAACTCTAGGCACTCTTCGTATGGGGTTTTGTTGTTGTTTTGCTTTTTTTTTTGCCTCTATTTTTCAGAACGGTATTTTATCTTGATAATCAAGGAAAACAATGTTAAGAGCCAGGTGTAAGAGGGACTGTGGAGAGAGCATTTTCATATTCAAAAAGAATGGGATCAAGGTAATTGTGAAGTATATTATTATTTATTCACTATTATTATTTTAAAAATTCACTCATTCCTCTATACAAATACTTGAATCCTGAAAGCAAAGAAGAATATAAAAATTTCAAATGCTGACCTTTGAATCCATATTTGAAATACTTCTTACGCCTAAGGAAATTTTAAAAAAAGAAAGAAAAAAGGAAAAGCAGTGGACTCAAGACACTTAGTTCTAATCCATGCGCCCTCTGCTGGCTGTCTCTTGGCTTTCTACTATTGCATTTTTAGCTTTGGGGGAATGTTTTTCTGATACTACTATAAGACAAAAAAATAAAACAAAACAAAAAACATAACTATTCAGATACACAAAACTAGGAACATTTTGACATTCAAGAAGTCTTTGTAACAAGGCTCTGTTGGGCCCCAAACAACTTGTTATTTCCTTTAAAACAAAAGTAATAATGACTGCACGAGGCATTTATATGATGTTCTCGGTAGATGTTCTTCAACTCATAGCTATTTGACTTATCGTGATTTCACCTTACCAGGACTCACATGTACAGCACTCAGCTGTAAAATACCCCTTTGCAGACTGCATACAAATTACTTCACCCCAAGCAACCTCCTCTCTGGGCTCCAACTCACTTCCTTGAGCCCCAGCTGGTCCGATCTCACAGCCCCCTTTCCCAGCACCTCCCCTTCTATGCCAGCACCAGCCCAACATGGCCTCTCAAGATGTTACTGCTGCTTGTGTAGAAAACAAGGAAGAGACAGAACAAGGAAAGAGTGCATTCAACAGGAAAAAGAGAGGGAAGAAGGAATAAAGATCAGCAGACTGAGAGAGCATGTCCAGTTGGCATAAAATAATGATGATTTTGTTCTGTGCTCGATAAATGGCTTTGGAGGTGGTTTCCAAAGAGAAGTCCAAGCATGTACTGAATTATGGAGACACCGTTGCCTGCAGTCTCTAAAGAGCACTACTTCAAAGGACAGTATTCTTTTTGGTAGTATGATTCAGGTTTTGGGGGAGTGGGGTGGAGGGGATATTGTCAGTATGACTATATTTTTACTTTATTTTATTTTATTATTTTAGGGAGAGAGAGAAAGAGGAGGGGAGGGCAGAGAGAGAGGGGGAGAGAGAGAGAGAATCTTCAGCAGGCTCCACACTTAGCGTGCAGCCTGATTCAGGGCTCCCTCTCACAACCCTGAGATCATGCCCTGAACCTAAATGAAGAGTCGGATGCCTAACCAACTGAGCCACCCAGGCGCCCTTATTATTTTATTTTTTAGTTAATTTTTATATCCTGCTTTCCTCCAAAAGGGATTTAAGATAATTTCCAAAGATGTTGTAGAGTAACAAGGAGGATTAATTTTTAAAAATTCAGGTGCTCCTCCTGGATTACCAGATGGTGAGCTGGCTGGAACTGCCCCTCCTCCCTCTCCCAGTGGGAAACTCGCATCCGACTCCAACTTCCCCTTGCAGCAAGGCCTCAGACTTCCCACTGGTCTCCAGGTCTCCAGGTGATATGCAGATGTATTCCCAGTGCTGCTGCAAAAGCAGGCACCTAAATGCTGACGGCCTGGCAACAAGGAGTCCCCACCACTGACAAGGGCACTGGCATGCTCACTCATAAAAGGGAGAGCAAGAAATGCTGTTCTCGCTTCCCTGGAGCACTCTAGACCTGCCCATCCCAAGGTGCCTCTGCACAGGTGGTGACACATCCGTTGCCTCTCTGACCATGAGTTCTAGCCAACGCCATCCGCCCCTGCTGGTGTTATTCACAAGACTCAGTACAATATAGATCCACAACACAGAAAAATTAAGTACATACATAAATTTATAGGAGTGATTAAAAAAAATAAGGATAAGATGGAACTAGGGTTGATGACATACACTGAGTGCATGCCATGAAGTTCTACGCTCTTGTAGGCTACAAGTCACAGTGACTTCAGCACTTGTGTGTCCTTATTCCCTGTAATACCCAAAGCAAGAGTCCAAGTGCCCACTCCACGGGACCACAGGCAGTCCACTCTTTCTCTAGGTTCCATTCACTGAGTGTGTCTAGAGCCCTGCAGAAAGCCTCCATAATGCCACAATCCTGTCTTGGCAGTCATGGTCACGTGGTGACTATCTCTCAGCCTGCCGTCTTACTTTATCTTTAATTTTTTTAAAAGATTTTATTTATTTATTTGAGAGAGAGAGAGAGAGAACATGAGCAGGGGGGAGGGGCAGAGAGAGAAGCAGTCTCCTTGTGGAGCAGGGAGCTTGATGTAGGGCTCAATCCCAGGACCCCCAAGATCATGACCTGAGTCAAAGACAGACGCTTAACTGACTGAGCCACCCAAGTGCTCCAGCCTGCCATCTTACTTTAGCAGGTCACTTCTGGCCATCTCAGAACCATCCTCATGCCAAGACCTCTGCTATTTTCCCCGTACTCCTTCCCTCCAAACACTCGGCAATTCCATACTAGAGGCTAATTTCTAGAATATGTAAGACTTTACTAAAAGTAAAGGAAATATCACAAGAGAATTTCTATACAGAAAAGGTAAACTAATTAGATATTACAATGGTCACAACTTCTAGAATCCATAGGCCAAACCTAATGCAGTTACTCCCTTATCCTTTGCCCCAGACTTGGTCTAGTGGCAGGTTCCAGCTTATCACCCACAAAGGAATATTTTTTTTAAGATTTATTTATTTATTTGAGAGAGAGAGAGAGCACGAGTGGGAGGGGCAGGAGGAGAGAGAATCTCAAGCAGACTCTGCTCGGAGCGTGGGGCCCATGGGGGGCTCAGTCGTACCACCCTGAGATCATGACCTGAGCCAAAACCAAGAGTCGGATGCCTAATCAACTGTGCCAGCCAGGTGCCGTGCAACCCTCCCCCCTCTCTTTTTTTAAGATTTATTTATTTACCACAAACGAATTTTTGACTCTGACTTCCCTATTGAAAGTGCAGGACCCCAACTTTCACTGGGGCCTGATAATAGGGAAGAAAATCATGTTCCCCCCGCCCCTCCATGTCAGGCCCTTCTTCCAGACAATAGCATAAAAATCTGCACAGATATGAATACCCTAAAGAAGGTCAATTTCAATTTCACATTCAGAGATATTTAGTTCCCATAGTGTCCAAAGTTCTCTGAAATAAGATTTTGGCTTTACCTTTGCAAAAGAGAAATGAAAATATTTTTCTTAACATAGAAAATAGTCCTTCTCAAAAATGAATCAGAAAACAGCTGTTTAAAATAGCAGCTCAAACTGACTTAGTGCCATCAAGATTTCAGAAATACTGACTCAATATTTTTGGGGGACCACAAATATGGTTCTAAATCTTGAAACCACTGTGGAGGGAAACATGATTCGCTTTGTGTTTCAAGATAACAATAAACTTTCCTTGTGGCTATCGCAGAGAGAGAGAGAATTGTGTAGGGGCGCCAGGGTGGCTCCGTTGGTTAAGCGTCTGACTCTTGGTTTCAGCTCAGGTCATGATCTCAGGGTCTTGAGATTGAGCCCTGAGTCGGGCTCCAAGCTCAGCAGGGAGTCTGCTTGGGATTCTCTCCTTCTCCCTCTGCCCCTCCCCCTGCTCATACGCACTCTCTCTCTTTCTCAAAGAAATAAATCTTTAAAAAAAATACACTTTAATGTCAATCTATAAGTCGAGATATTGATTCATTCTAAATAAATGCGAGTGAACATGCTCTGGCAATTATGGTTATAGACATCTTTCTACATTTATGAGCACTCTGGCCTAAACTGGAAAATGTTCAAGAAAAAGAAGTATAGTAACACTAATGTGTCCTTTGAGTTGGCTTTCATAAATTAAGTTTGCTGGAGCTAACAATGCTGAAGAGAAACCTCTGCCCTAGCCAAACAGTGAGGATTGTTGTTGTTGGGTTTTTTTTGTAAGAAAAAAGTTGGAATTCAACTAAATCTTGAAATTTTTCCAAACACAAAACCTTGTTTTGAGGCACTGAATAAAGTTGTTTTCATTTACCAGCCACAACTGGAGAAGCCTTTTGGTGAATCCATGTGTCTTGGGAAACAGTCAAGCTAGGATGTCACTTGAAACAGAGGAAGAAATCGGAGGCAGCGCCTTATCCAAGTGACATAATCCACCCCCAATTCTATTTCTAAGCCCATCTTAGAAGACTTGGCAGCTACTCATCCTTTTTCTTTCAACATGCCAGTGGCCGAGACCCCTACATTTCTCACCGCATTCCACACTGCCGTTTAGCTGCTGGGGGGCAGGCCTCTACTTCAAAGAAGAATTCCCTTTCCTGAGCCCTGGTTTGAAACTTCAAAGGCCCTCACTGTCTCCGAAATGGTGACAACTTTTCTTGCCAAGAAAACGTCCCCATGAGGATAATCTTGATATTCTGGGCACAGATGGAGTCCTTGCAGGACTTGGTAACACATCTGGTTTGTGGCTTTGATGAACAAAGAGGCTCCGTATGTCATCATGACTCATCGCTGTCCTCATCAGCATGCATTTCGCTCAGAGACTGCCAACGGACTTGACAGAAGTTTTGTCATCATCTACTTAAAGCAAGTCCTCCATTCCATCAGAGCCTTGGCCTTCTTTCACCTCATTTTAAAATGATTGTGTTAAGAAAGGAGAGCAACATAGAAATGTTGTCTACTAAATAGAAGATCACTGGCTTTCTTGAGTGTTTTTGAGGAGTTGATTGAAACATCAGGGGGAAATTTCAGCTTCCTGAGAGAGAAAAAGAAAACCTCCTCAGTGTAAACTGACAGGAAGGTATTCATTCATGAGGTGATTTTCTTGGCAATACTTGTGGCCATGGGCAAGAGTAAAATCTTTCCATTCAAAACTTCAGTCACCAGTAGAGATGCTGGCAAAAACAAAACAAAACAAAACAAAAACTATTTTGGCAAAGCTTTTTTTTTTTTTTTTCTCTATTCTGGAAGATAAAATTGGACATCGAAAGCTGAGCTAACTTTTAAAGCTAGAGGAAGTGCTTCTGTAAACAGAGGAGAGAGGATAAAGCCTTAGAGAGTTTGGTGTAGGCAGAAATCTGAAGACACAATCAAACATGGCAGAAAAATACTTCTGCTCAGGTTATTTGCTTAACATTTTGAAACGCAGATTCAGAAGACATCCTTTCCTTGATGAGATAGGTAGCATCAATGATGCAGATGAGACAGGGACACAGAAGGGACCCCATGAGGGGAAAAGCTGCATTTTTCCCCCGTTGCTTCTCTTCTGGCTTCTATTCTTACTAGAATATGAACGTATACCCCACTTTACACATGCCTGGTCATGCAAGTAGCCTACGTCCTCCTTGTAAGGGACAAGGAGTTAGTGATTCTCTAGGATAAATAACATTTAAGGAAGCACCAGGTGACAGTGACCCAGAGGAAGCTATCCTATGTGCATTCCAGACCACTGGAGCTAGACATCTCCATGCCAAGACCCCCTGACTCCAAAGAGTCCACCTGGGCCCTTGTCTTTGTTCTAACTGGTTCTTGGATGCCTGAGAGGACACATATACCAGACCACTGTCCTCAATAAGAACAGCCAGACCCCAAACAAAGATAAGACTCACGCTCTTTTCCTTCCCAAGTCTCCCGGACATTCCGTCAGTAGCTCTCTCTCTCTCCCTCTCTCATATACATTGTATCTTCAATAAACTCTGCTTTCACCCCCTGCTGGGTCATGCTTGATTTCCATCCTGCATGAAGCCAAGGACCCTCTTGGCTGGTCCCACGGGACCCCTACCTTTGGGTCCTCTGACCTTGCCTGCAGGCATCACAGACACAGACAAAGCTGACCTCATTGACGAAGGACAAAGAAGGTGATACAATGTGAATTCAACTGGAAGAGGGAATCCAAGCACCCAGAAATAAGTCTGTCCTTGTGTGGCAAAGGGAGCTACTGATACCATCTACATTTCTAAAAATTTTCGGCTATTCATGTAAAACGTTAGAAAGCATCTGGGTCAAACTCATACATATTCAAGAACATTACACCATTTCCAAGTTCTCGAACAGACCAAAGACAACCTCCTTGATCCTGAAATAAACTATTAGAATTAAATTCTACTTTTAATTTTGTTTGCGTGTTTTAACATTTTTTTTAAAGCAAGGATTCAATTATATTTATATGAAAAATGAGAATGGAAGATATAATTCTTTCGGGGAAACATTTTTCTATTCTAGGTGAAGGAAATCAATTTCCAGTGCAATAAATTATATTAACTGAAAAACAAGGTATGCACAAGTTTATAGAATTTTTGTCTGGAGTTGGAGTCTACAGTTTTTGGCAAATGTTCAAAGCAGTTCATGACTCCAGAAAGTTTTAGAATTGCTTATCTAGAGAAACAGTTACAGTAGTTACCCTTAAGGCAGGCAATAAATGTTATCCTTGAACCAGGACATTGATGGACATTGGAGGCAGTGATTGGGGTACTGGGCAAGTGCATGGTGTCCAGTCAGACTATTCTGCAGCTTGAATCCTGCATTATATCCTTTACCTCTCAGCATTACTAAGGTAGAATTAAAATCCTCATAATAGAACTGAGTTGTCTCCAAGAATTTGTACCTGATAAATGCCCATTCCTCCTCCTATCAGGTAAAGATTCTCTTCTGAATGTAATTTGGGTTAACTTGACTGCCAAGAGCAATGGGTACTTAAAGCCCCAAGTTCCAAATCATAGAATACAATAATTTCAACTGGGAAAAAATTTTATGGTTTTCCATTAAAAAAAAAATAGAGTAAATCTCTATCACAGAGACTAAAACAGAGAGTCTAAGAACTCGTGAGGATTAGGAAAAAAGTCAGCTTTCTATGACCTTTTGAGTTTGTCTACCTTGAAAATTAACACTTAGAAGCTTTTAAAAACTGAAATGTGAGATTGTGGTCAAGTTCAAAGGAAGGAAAATGAAATTCAAGGAAGGGTTGATTTTTCTGTGGGAAATGCCAGTTCAGTCTGCATAACCTCCAGGTGTTAGATGAGGCCCCTGGTACAAGTGGGAATATAATAAAAAATAAGGTTGAGATGGTTTACTTGGTGTTGAGAGTTACATGTGTGTTATTTCATCAATAAATACTTCTTAAATAAAACCACAGCTATCTGATTCCACCATCCAAACCTTCCCGCTAGGAACATACTATCTCTTGAAGCTTTCTGATTCCAAACAACTTTATTTTTGTTTTGTTTTTTAAGATTTTATGTATTTATTCGAGAGAGAGAGAGCAAGAGAGAGCACAAGCAGGGTGAAGGGCAGAGGGAGAAGCAGACTCCCCGCTGAGCAGGGAGCCCAATGTGGACTCCATCCCAGGACTCTGGGATCATGACCTGAGCCGAAGGCAGACGCTCAACCGACTGAGCTACCCAGGTGCCCATCAAACAACTTTGTTTGCCCTGACTCGTTCCAGGTCTCTGCGTTACTCATCAGAGGGGTCTTCTCCCCAGACAGCAGTGGGCAGGAGTGAGAGCCCAGGCGCTTCCAGAGCCGATTACCTGCCGGGATCTCCCAACAGTCCCTGTTCCTATATGCCCCAGGGTTTTGATTTGCCTTCCTGTTGCCACATACTGAGTTTCTCCACCCGGTCCCAACCATCAGATTCTACAAATGGGCCTGTCGCCCAGAGAACCGCACCAGGGAACTGCCACCACCTTGACATTAGTCCAGTAAGATTGATTTTGGACTTCTTGCCTCCAGAACTGTAAGATAATATGTTTGTGTTGTTTTAAGCCATGCAGCTTGTGGTCATTTGTTACAACAGCAGTGAGAAGACACTTGTTAAGATGACAATCTTCCTAAATTGATTTTCAGATTCAACAAAATCCGAACATGATTTTTTTTTTTTAAGAAACTGACAAGCTGATCCTAAAATTTACATAGAAATGCAAAGGAGCTTGAACACACTAAAAATGGCTCAAGGGACTTTGGGGAGAATGATGGATATGTTTTAAAACTGGATTTTGGTCATGGCTGCACAACTTATAAATGGCTAAAAATCATTGACTTGCACTCTTAACACAGGTGAATTTTATATGTAAATTATACCTTAATAAAGGTGTAAATAAAATGTATGCATACTTGCAAGGAGGTGTAATTGCTTGTACATAATGCTTTTTACATTTAAAAACTGTTGACTCTAGATGATGAATGAATCTAGAAGAGTTCAGATGATCTACTTCCTCAATTTTTCTTTGTTTTTAAAAATGTTCTCAGTACAAGAATTCTTTGGATTTGTCATTTATTGCAATATAAACTAAATTATGGAGAAAGAAGATGAGATCACTGAATAATACCTTATACTACTGTATCATATTAAATATAATTTTAAACCATTACTCTGATGCCTGCCTAATCGATTTTTAATAATTTAAAAGTCTTCATAATGTACAGGCATTTACTTATATAATCTCGGTAGAGCATTCTTATAAGGAATTGAGAACCAGGCCCTTACTCAGAAACATAACCCTATATTATAATATTGATCCTATGAGAGAAGCAGGTTTTATTAAGATTTAGATCTGGGGCCTCTTCTCTGAGAAAATAACCTGCTGGGAAGTTTAGCCAACTGCTTTTAAAATGTGTTCACATGTATCAGCTCTTCTTTTCCCCCACAACAATCCTTTAAGAATTTTGTGTGTCTAAATCCATTATAGAAACATTCACTTTAAATATCCTTGATTGTTGATGAAATATCACATCAGTGTTTTGGTCTTCACAGTTTAGACTGGCGCCTGCTATGTTTACGTCTCCTTAGAGTCATAACATTCCAGACATAGAAGGATAAAGATGTTTGCGTGGTTGCTTGACAGAAAGTCTAGAGCCCAAAAATAGACACATTTTTATGCTATAGGCTATACATTGGTGAGTACATTTTATTGTCACTCATATTCACAACTATTTCATAATGAATTCCATTTTAAGAACAGGCATAAATCGGGGCACCTGGGTAGCTGAGTCAGTTAAGCAGCCAACTCTTGATTTTGGCTCAGGTCATGATCTTGGGGTCCTGGGATGGAGCCCCAAGTCAGGCAGGCTCCGCACTCAGCAGGGAGTCTACTTCGGGATTCTCTCTCTCCCTCTCCCTCTGCCCCTCCCCCCGCTCTCGGGCACACACGCACTCTCTCTCTCATTAAAATAAATAAATAAAAAAGAATAGACATAAATCTTTTTTTTCCAATGTTGCTTTACCTTTCTAATGAAACATTTGCAAACTACTGTTATAAATGTAATAACAGTGCAATGTTCATTAGCCAATGTGAACAGAATCTCATCATATGCACATTTAAATTAACTGAATTTAATGTTATAACCTCAGCAAGATAACACTTTTTTAAACTAAAATACTGCAAAATATTGCCTGTATACTTACTATTATATACTTTACATTAACAGAGACATTTCACATGTACACAGATGTGTATCTGTACAGAATTTATTCTATACATACTTAATGGGCAATTGAGAGATTTTTTTTTAACGGTACTCTGGCCCTAATACTAGTTCGGTTTTTTCTTGCCTTTCTTGCTGACTTTAGTACCTAATCCCCAAACAGAGCAGATACAAGACTGCACTACCTGGAAAACTTCTTCTGATACCCACCCTGCCCCTGGGGGCTCAGCGCCCACTTGATGCCCGCTAGGCCCCTACACATTTTTACACACGCTACTTGGCTAGGGATGCAGCTGTCTCTTTCCACATCTGCCTTCCCCACTAGATTGTGCTTCCCTTGCATGCAGAATCCATGTTTTATTTATCTTTGTATCCCCAGTGCCTGAGACATCCTTGGCACTCAAATAAATATAGCCTTTGAATAGCTGCTAGTCAGAATGCAGATTATTCAGGTCAACGTTTATTAAACATCTGCTGATCAATAAGTGCTCTGGTCAAGTAGGGAACACAAGAATGAGTGGATCCGATTCTGTGGACTGTAAGAACTTGAAGCATATCACAATTTAAAGAAGAATCTTCTTTTTTTTTTTTTTTTTTTAAGATCTTATTTATTTATTTGAAGAGAGAGACACAGCGAGAGAGGGAACACAAGCAGGGGGAGTGGGAGAGGGAGAAGCAGGCTTCCCGCCAAGCAGGGAGCCCGATGTGGGGCTCGATCCCAGGACCCTGGGACCATGATCTGAGCCGAAGGCAGACGCTTAATGACTGAGCCACCCAGGCGCCCTTAAAGAAGAATCTTTTGTGGTTAGAAGACTTTTATATTTTTTGATCTCACCTACTGCCCTTTAAGTGAAAGTGTATGTAACATATTTAGAAAGTGTTTAAAATATTTGTTTGTCATTCTTATTATCTATAATTATATCTCTATAGTTCTTAAATATTAATAATAGATAACTCTCCCTGGGGCCATTATAAGTGCTTTACATACAATACTGTATATCATTTACACTCAATACTTCATATACATTATGTATATACAAATAATTTATATACAATATTTTATCTACATTACAATATATCATTTATTCTCCACCCAATTACTCCCATTTTGCCCATTCTGTAGACGAAGAAACAGAAGCACAGAGAAGCTAAATAACTTGCACAAGTCATTTAACATAGAATATGGAAGAGCCAAAATTTTAACCTGCTCACTTTCTCCCCTGAGTTTTAGCATAACATTTTCAGCAAATCTACAATTTAAACCTCCTCCTCTGTACACACAAAAAATTTAGTGTTATCAAGTTAACTTACATCTAAATTCAGAAAAGTCCCTTTGTTCTGAATAATTTAAATAACAATGCCAGGGATTATAACACAATCTGATCCCACACAAGAACGGCTGTCACAAGGGAATCGCTGATAGCTGACAAATTTGAACCGCAGCTTCCCATTGAAAAACAGAAGTCTTTGGAAATCCCATTGAAAGCTGGGATCAAGCCTTGCAGGCAACCCAGGTTGGGAGCTCCTTCCATCCAAACATAAAATGACCAAATAATTAGTGCAGGCCCCATGAATTCACTATCTCTCTGTTCTAAGCAAATTAGGCTACTTGTTTACTGGCATGAAGTGAAAAAAGGAATTACTCAAAATAAATTAATGGGGATTAGGATGGTGTGCAAGGGCTGACATGGGACTAGCAAAATATGTGTTGTGCTTGCCTGCTCTGTAAGCTCCGAGCTTTTCTGCCACTATGGGTCATTCTACTCATTGGGGATGTATTTATTATTTTTGTAATTGAGACCTCAAAAACACATACATGTAAGGGCAGTTTTTAAAAAATCTGAAAAGAGAGTAAGTCAGAGAGAGGAGGAAGAGATTTATATCAGCAACCACTGAGAAAGATAGGTTAATGCGACCTACTGACCTACCGAGTTACATTTAGCACACTGAACTTCTTGGCAGCCAAGGCTAAAAAAAGAAAGAGTATAAATTATGTGATTCACATTATCTGATACAAGATAGCAGTTTGTTCTTTTGGGCACACAAAATTTTTCCTAACATTCAATTCTACAAGAAACTTCTCTCAGGGATATAAAAGCAATGGGCAGGATTAAAGGAACAGATGGGACAGCAGTTTCATAAAAGAGGCAGAAAGTTCTATTGTTTCTTATCTTCTGAATCATTCTCTGTTTTCTCACATCTCTGTTTACTTGCAGCTGTGTAGCATTAGCCCTTTCCCCCCAAATAATCCAATGTAACAATTGTGTAATGTCAAATAATTAGAAAAGCCATTTCTCCCCCACTAAATTATCTTAAAATCATATGAACAGAACCCAAGCCAGATCTGCGTTTCTGTTCCAACATTTAATACAAGTGGAAATTTCTGAACAAGAATTTAGGATGCCATGAACTCTTCAAGGGCAAGGACTCAGTGATTAGTGAAGTCCCAAATGAATAAACACGTATTAAACCACAATTCTCCAAAAGACATTGCACTAAGAGCTATGTACACTATTTTTTTTAGACTTTGGGGTTTTATGGAGGACTATAATCCTTCATGTCTGGGGGTACAGGTATAGAGCTCCTGATTTTGCAAATTTTATCAAAGAAAGATTTCAGAAAACCCTACATCTACTATTACTATAATTTTTAAAAAGATGGAGCATATTAACACAAGTATAGTATGAAGGGCATAACTTCAACATAAAGGACGGTCCTCTAGCTTGAATATATTAGCTTTGTAAAAACCTGGCTACGTAATTCCTATTTTTTCCTCTTTGCTGCAGACTGGTGATAGCAACTACGTATCTCTTCCTCAAACTTCCCTATCACTAATATTCTAATCCTATTCAGTGTCCTTTATTGATAAAGCTTTAGTGTGAGCTGGCAAAATATATCATATATATATATATATCATATATCATATATATATATATGTAGGACCCAGATCTAATTTCACAGAGGAGGCAAAAAAGGTGAATTCAGAGCTGAGAGGCAATGGGTTGATAGCTGACATAAAATCCTCCATATAAACCCTTTTCACAACCTGTCATCTCTCCCTGACCCTGCAAAGCTGTCTTGGCCTATGCACATTGAACAAACCAGGGACACCTCAAGAGCTTCGCCTTGCTCTTCTTTCACCTGGAATGCTCTTCCCCCAGATAGCCAGACAACTGCCCCTCACCTCATCCAGGTCTTTGCTCAAATGCCCCCCTCTCAGTGATGGCTTCCTTGGCGACTCCAACACCCCATGCCCCTTCTCTGCCTTATTTTACTCCATGACACTTATTGACATATACTGTAATGTACATTTTTTACTTATTTATCATGCTTATATTTAATGTCCTTGCCAGAAAATGACCTCTGCAAGAACAGAGATTTTGTCTGTTTTGCTCACTATTGTATCCTCAGCACTTAGCACACTGCCTGTCTTCAGAATGGGCACTTGCTAAATATGTTTAATAAATGGTCTTAAGTAAAACTTAAATGTTTATATATATTTAAGTCAAGGGTAATGAAAAAGTATATGGTTCCCAAAAAATTAAAACATACACCCATGAAAAAACTTGTACAAGAATGTTTGTTGCTTTATTCACAAGAGCCAAACACTGTAAACCATTCATCTGTCCATCAACAAGGGAACTGATGTATATTCTTACAATGGAATGTACTCATCAACAAAAACGAATTAACTACTCATACACCAACAACATGGATAATTCTCGAAAACATACTGAGCAAAAGAACCCAGTTACTTTTAAAATGTACATACTGTATGAGTACTTTTATATGAAGTTCTAAAATTGGTAAAACTAATCTATAGTAATAAAAATCAGAGTAGTATTTGTCTAGAAAGAGGGGAAAGGAATACAAGGGTACTTTCTGGGATGATAGAATGTTCTATATCTCAGTTGGGGTGGAGGTTACCAGGAATACACACTTATCAAAACTCAGTGAATGACAAACTTAAAATGAGTGCATTTCATCCTATGTAAATTTTACCTCAGTGAAAAACTCAGTCATAATCTGATTCAAAATAAGCACAAAAACAATCTGTAATCCCAATTTGATGATAATCTTTTAATTAAACAAGGACAATGCATAGATTCTTTTATCCTAAGTTTACCAAGAAAAAACAATTACAATTTGAATGGCATATCTTGGCCCTAAATGGCTTATCTGGAAATTAATAATTTTATTTCAGAAGGAAGGTAAGTATTTGGCGTATTGATGGTTTGAGATTTTTTCCTCACTACTGGAAGTTTTTGTATTATAAACAACTTTCTTTTCTTTGTATTATGAACAACTGGATAAATTTTAAGATAATACTATGTCTGCCAAATTAAAAATCATTTTTAAAATTCATTTGGGGAAATAAAAGGTCTATGAATCCAATGTAATTGAGAATCCAATGACAGTTGCAGCACTACAAATGTTCAGACTGATTTGATTTCAAATTTATTTGGGAAAATGCTTTAAAAACACATGCTTTTTTTTCAAGTTTCAAAATAGCTCATAAGTGGTTCTACTTAATGAATTAGTAGAGAGGAGAGATGGAAGACACAGTAAGAGTGGTAGATGAGTTTTAAAAGAGGCATAGAAAACAATGGACTTGACAGCCTATTAACTATAGGAAACAAACTGAGGGTTGCTGGAGGGGAGGTAGGTGGGGGGGGTGTGGGGAAACTGGGTGAGGGGCATTAAGGAAGGCACTTGATGTACTGAGCACTGGGTGTTATATGCAACTGATGAATCACTGAATTCTACCCCTGAAACTAATAATACACTATATATTAGCTAAATTGAATTTAAATAAAAAATTTTTTAAAAAGAAAACAATGGACTTGATTTTTACTCAGACTGCTTGAGATATGACAAGGAGAACTTGAATGGTCTTCTCTCTGGGCAGCCAGACTAAAATACATAAATGTACTTGATATAGCTGGTGACCGGAATTCATATAATCAGGCATATGCCAGCCATTTAATGTCCTTTGCTTTGTTCTTCGGCTCATGGGCCAATGCCAAGGTCCTCAGAGTCCCTATAATGTCCAGTTAGGGAAGGGTAGGAGTCTGAAGTCCACTGGGTCTAGATGATTCACCGCATTGCCGAACTGCTCAGGTGAACCTTACAGGGCCTTACTGGGTCCTAGAACAAACAGAAGGCTCTTTGGAGAGTCCATCTGTTTCATTCCACCTGAGAGATCCTAATGTAGTTGGGGGGGGGGGTGAAGTTTCAATTGGATGATTCAGGGCCCAGCTCTTACTGTGTAATTTAGTGTAAATTATTTAACTTTTCTAAGAGTTGGCATCCTGGTTTGTAAAATGCAGCTACTAATAAATACTTACCTCACAGCGTTGTGGTGAGAATCTAATGAACTATTGCATATCAAAATCCAGCACAATGCCTCATGACAAGTAAATACATAGAAAGTGTTATTGTAAATATATGTTAATTAATTTTAAAGATCTTGGATTCCTGAGGGATTCCCCAAAATAACTTACTTTTTCTGGGGCAAGAATGTCCTGGCATACTTGAAGCAAACACAGTATCTAGCAGATTTCTTTTAGCCATAAAACCCAATATTTAAGATAGAGCATGTTTGTAGGCTGTGCTCACAGCAGTCTCAAGGCCTCCATGGCAGTCCTGGGAGGTGCCTTGGCACTCTGTTGGAAAACTACTAAAAGACTTCTATCTCCATCACAGACCTGCTACCTCATCACTCATTGGCTCCTCCTGCTGGGTGGTCAAGGAAGCCAATTAGGTCAATAATATCCTAGATTGTGGTAACAAAGCAAATTTAAAAAAAAAAATTGACCCTGGAAAATCCAGATACAATAAAACTCCAAACTTTAAGTAGTAAAAAGAAAAAGGAAAAGATTATATTAGAAGAATTAAAGAAAAAAAGTTATAATTTTATAAGAGAGAAGAAAGAAAGAAAAAGAAAGAAAGGAAGAAAGGAAGAAAGGAAGGAAGAAAAGGAAGGAAGGAAGAAAGAAAGGCAGTCCCTGAGCTTTCTAACAGCCAAGGCAAAGTGGGAAAAACTGAAGATTTCTTAAGTTCCATTCTCCGCTTAAAATACATTGACCAAATTGTAGAAGAGACAAGCATTTTCCTGCTCTCATTCTCTGAGATTCATTTCTCAGGTAAATGTCAAAATAAGAAATATTAAGCAACATGATATATGCATCCTCAATATCAAGTTTGAAGTGATTTTTTTTCAATGAAATGATATTCTATATTGCACATATGGCTCATTTTTGTCCCTACTCAGTCCTCATTAAAAACAAATGACATCATCATAAGTGATAATTCTATACATCTAGTGTTGCAGAGAGGTGGTTCAAGTCTACATGGAGATAGTCAAAAAAAGAGCTGAAGTTCAAGGTCCTGTAGATGAAGCTGTTCAAGATGAAGGTAATTAAGATAGAGGATAATAAAGAATTGTAAAGGCAAGAAATCAGAAGGGCCATTAATTTAGATGAAATTGAAATACCTTACCAGTTTGTGATCCAGATGATAAAATCTAGTTCTCAGAAATGAAAAGACTTTCTAAGAACCGTGCAGATGGCAGAATCAAGAATGGGGATGGCGGGGGGGGGGGGGGGGGGGGTTGGGGGGAGGTGCTAAGAAAGTGAACTGAAGAAATATATGGAGTGCTTGCAAAGGCCAGGCCCTCTACTAGATGCTCTTCACAGTGAATCATGGACTCCTCACAAACACTCAGCATGGTCTTACAGTCTCTGAGAAGTGGAGGCAGGTGTCAAGCACATTTGTGCTCCAAACTGTGCTTTCGGCATCCCTCCATGTGAGCCATGGAAATGACGCTATGGGTCACTGAGGAGAAGGGGGGAGGGGAGAGGGGAGTGAGACAGAGACCCACAGAGAAAGAGAGAGAGAGAGAGAGCATGCGCTAAAGAGTGGCACAGAGGACCAAAAACTATGCAAACCCTCACATCCTGTGAGTTTCAGGTACATCAAGACAGTGTGGTCTCTACAATGAGAGCTTTACTGGGAAAGTGGGATATCGGTCCTTCTTGTGTAGAGACCCAAAAAAGTGAGAAAAGAGTTGAAGATAAAAAGGAAGGGTAAGAAAAAGAGCATGGGGAGAGGACGGCAGGCAGTGTGGGAATTAGCTGGTAGAGAAAAGGGCTGCTGAAGGTCCATCAGTGATCCGGAAGAAAAATTGTTGACTCCGTTAAAATGACTCCACGCAGACAGCAAACAGAATGTTGGCAGAGAGTCAGGGCATTTCTGGTCCTGAGCAGCAGACCCTCCCCTTTTTAGTCCTCCCCTCAGCCCCCTCCTACCTTCAGCAAAGCAGCTGGTGCTGGTTACCTACCAACATCCTCTCCCCTCCACATACTCACCCCCTCAGGCAATGTGTTCTTTTATGACACCTGATCACTTTTAAAATTCCTTGCTATCTGTCCAATCTTACACACTTCCACTAGATCTTACCAGTTTTTAAAACTTGGGGGGGGCAGGGATTAAAGGCAGGGATAAGGGGCGCCTGGGTGGCTCAGTTGGTTAAGCGACTGCCTTCGGCTCAGGTCATGATCCTGGAGTCCCGGGATCGAGTCCCACGTCGGGCTCCCTGCTCAGCGGGAGGTCTGCTTCTCCCTCTGACCCTCTTCCCTCTCTTGCTCTGTCTCTCATTCTCTCTCTCTCAAATAATAAATAAATAAAATCTTTTAAAAAAAAAATAAATAAATAAATAAAGGCAGGGATAAGACATGATTTGCCCAATTTCCATGTGAATCTAGATATGAGCCCCTCTCATTCATGAATTTACACTCACAATTCTCGGAAAACAACTTCATTTCCTGTTTTTTTTTAATATTCATATTCTGCTTTATGGAGGTTAAATAAAGCCATCTACCAAACAAAGTGCCTGTACTTCTGCTTGTAATTGAATCATAAGACCATTTGTACATAAAAAAATAATAATACCAACCATCATAAAAAGCAGGCTGGGGTCGTTAAAAATTAATCCCTTGCTGCTATCATGAAGGACAGTGAGGACGGTTGGACAGCAAAAGGACATGCACATGTGGAAACTGTGCAGATGAGACTTGGTTTGCAGAGAAAAGGGCGTCGGCTGACAGAAATAGTCTAGACATGTCTTATAGATGGGTGATTCCAGAGTTCATAGAATCCTCTAAGGAAGGATGTTTAACCCGCAACAGGAAATTTTAAGTAGATGACTTCTCTTCACACAGCTAATAAGCAGAAGGGGTATCTCCAGGGGACAGGAATGAGGAACTAGAAAATATCACCCTATTCCCTTGATAGTAAGACAACAATTTAATAAGAGCTTTTGGCTTGTTTGTTGGATATGGGGGAGGGAGGAGGAAGAAAGCAGAGGGAAGGAAAACAAAGAGATACTACTTAAACATGCCTGTTGAATATAAGCCATATTCCATTTCAGAAATGTCAAAATATATGAAAATGTGCATCTTAAAATCAAGAAAATATGTTAATAAAGCTAATAATATCTTTTGTAAAAAGTACTTTTTGTAAACGGTAAGTATTTGCTCTTTCTTCACGGTCATTTGAATGTCCCTGTTAATCTTGTAAAGTCCCTATTAAAGTACATACTTTGAAATATAGGTTAAAATTTAGAGACTTGGTGGAAACATAATTTCATTTATTACATAATCAATCTCTTACATTTGATAATCGAGTCTTAATTATAATACGAAATGGCAAAAGGTTATTTTATTTTATTCTTTTAAGATTTATTTATTTATTTTGGGGGGCAGAGGGAGAGAGAGAATCTCAGTCAGACTCCCCACTGAGTGCAGAGCCCAATGCAGGGCTCCATCTCACAACTTTGAGATCGTGACCCTGAGATCATGACCCGAGCCAAAATCAAGAGTTGGACGCTTAACCAACTGAGCCACCCGGGCGCCCCAAAAGGGTTCTTTCAAACAGGCAAACAATGTAATTACAGTTTCCTGATGTATTCTATATATGCCAAATTTCATATGTATAATACTTCATATGGCCATTATAAAAATTAATATATATAAAGTGTGTGTATATATTTATAAAGTGAACATATTATACATGTATAAATTCACTCATTGGGAACAGGTTTACTCAAAGATCTTTACCTAATGATCAGTTGAACCCACTTTTGATTGGCTATTTATCTGTTCTTTTTTTTTTTTTTTTTTTTTGGGACGGGGGAAGCAGGCTTCCCGCTGAGCGGGGAGCCCGATGTGGGACTCGATCCCAGGACCCTGGGATCATGACCTGAGCCAAAGGCAGACACCCAAAGACCGAGCCACCCAGGCGCCCATTATACTCTCTTTTGGCTCTTTTGGGCAATTAACCTCTTAGTGCAGTTTGAAATGGCCAAGATAAAACCAATTCTGGTTGGGTTCTCGGCATAATTCACTACAGTTGCTTCTTCTATTTCTATTGATGCATTTGTGGAGTGATACAAACCAACAGACTGAACCGAAGATCTAAGAGTGAAGCTACCCTAATCTGGGTGCACTCTAACATAGTAAGCCCGAGAAAGCGCAGTCTTTCCTGGAGAATGTAAATTGGGCATCTACACCATAACGGAGCTGCTGCTTCTCCAAACCCTGTACACCAGCTGTGAAATTGTTATGTTACTACTCATCACAAAGAAATACATTCATTCCACAAATATTTATTGAGTGCCTACTATTGGTTTGCATTATGCTTGATGCCAGTGGTACACAATAGTGTGGCAGAGATAGGTAGATGCCACCAAAATTTCATGCTCCTTCTTCTAGTGTTGAGGTGCTCCTACAAAGAAGTTATATGTCCCCAAACCCCCTTGCACCTTAGGTGCGGCCATGGGAGCAGTTCTTATCATCAGAGTACATTTGCAAGTGATACATGTCACTTCTAGGTCAAGGTGATTTTTTTTTTTAAAAGATTTTATTTATTTATTTGAGGGAGAGATCACAAGCAGGTAAAGGGTTAGAGGGAGAGGGAGAGGCAGATTCCCCATTGAGCAGGGAACCCAATGTGGGGTTCGATTCCAGGACCCTGGGATCATGACTTGAACCAAAGGCAGATGCTTAACCAACTGAGCCACCTGGGCACCCCTGGGTCAAGGTGATTTTAAATGGGTGCTTTCTCTATCCTCTATTCTCCCTCATGGAAGCAGAGGACTCTGAGGTCCTAGAGGACAGTAGAGCTATAAGATGGAAAAAGCCTGGGTCCCTAATAACCACGTGAGGGAAGCCACTCACCAACCAGCTGGGAATAAGGAGAATTTAACTATGCAAAAAGAGAAAGACCGGCAGAGAGAAAAGCATGTATAAGGTTTCCCTCGTAGGAAAGTACATATGTGAGGGACTAAAACAGACCAGAATGTCCCTGCTAATACCAGCAACTTGTTGCCAAATACCATGTAAGTCATTGGTGGGGGGGGCGGTGTGTGTGGAACCTTCGGGGCCATCAAAAAACAAAAAATTCTGATTAAGGTTAAAAAAACAGAGCGAAAAATGAATGGATAATAACATCTGTCCCAACACGGAAGTCTTTGGTACTAGTTCTGCTCTATTACCCATTACGCTGGCTGCCATTGTTGTGTACAGATCCTTATGTTTTATAATTCAGTATGATATTATGAACTTGAGACGTTGAATGTTCAGAAGGGGGATACCAAAGAACCTATTTGTTCAGAAAATGTTCAAAATCTGATAAATACATATTAGAAGAAAATCTAAATATATTATATTTCCTTTAATTTGGAAGATAAAAATTAGTCTTTGCATGGGCTCCAAGGAGTCTATAAATCTCCTGAAACTGCAGGCAAAAGTCTATGGGTTTTGTGCAGAGATGCCTTTTTCTAGGGATTGGTTCCACACACATATCTGATTTTACAAGATTAGAACTAAATGGATTAGTGTCTGAAATATTTAGAAGTAAGGCAGAGAATCAAACAGTCCAAACGATGCCAAGAAAAAATTAATGAAGTGCTGAATTTTAAGTGACTAGTAATTAGGCGAGAACAGGGTTTAGAATGGAAATTGGCCCAGGGCCCATCCAATGAACTAAGCAACCTTCCAGTTATTATTTCATTGGTATAACCAATATATCCTCAGAGGCCATATTTTATTTTCTGCAACAAATTGGAAAAGGAAAAAATCAGAGTTAGAAATATTAAGTGCCTTTTTCAGAACTTGCAGGAGAATCCCAGGCCCCCTCTAGTTACTGCTTTTTGCTCTTAACTGGCTGATTATTCCCATAAAATTGAAATGAGTGCCAAGACAGCTCTTACCCTCAAAATTTAGATGTCATCTCTGTGTTAGAGCCCAATGTTTGCAGTGATTAACTTAATAGGGAAGTTCTCTCACATTAGCCAAAATCTATATTCTGCTCTACCTTGAAAAAGAATGAACATTTTTCAATGTTCATTCAAATTGCAGACCAATCAGTGTGAAAGATGATCTTTTAGAATTCTCTGAGTTTTCTTTTCACCACATTTCAGGACTACATTGTCCAACTGCATATCTGACATAATGAGGAAACAGTTTTCAGACATGATTTTTCCAGTGTTCATCACAGTTATGCTTCATCTCTGTTTTGGAAACTTAGATATCATTTGCAAGATCTTTCTAAATAGAGGATTCATTTTTTTATTCCACATACAGGACCTGCTGCTAAACTTACAAAGAGATGCCTAATGTCTAAATGGTGATAGTACTTTAGTAAGTACTTTAGTAAGAGGGCCATAAAAACGGTCAAATTCTGGCATGGGTGTGTTCTGGAAACCCACTGCCCCTCATGTGGGAAGACCACTCCCCACAACCCACCCCAGAACTATAACTGACTTCCACTATCCACTTTGGAATACAGCACAAGTTGTTGACCCTGATACCCATTCTTCCTATCTTTCCTAAGAATGGCACCTTGATTTTTAGTTAGGCATATTATTACTCAAAACTTTTTAAATTACCTTTTACTATGTAGAATGTGACCATATGATAAGTCTGAACAAGATATTGATGGGTATGATGGAATGGCTTATAACATAGCAACATTCCCACTAAGAACGAATTAGCACAAAATAAGCAAACAACAAATATGTTTAAAGTCACTAAAGGACTGCTAAAGCAACCAGAATTAGAGGGACCAAAATTTTGGAGAGCAAGCACCAATGGAGAGGTGAACTGAGCATCTGGAACTGCTTTTTCTCTGAGGGTATATGTCCATTTGGAGCTGGGGCAAGAGGCTGAGAACCTAGGCTTTGCACACACAGAGGGCTGCTGAGGGCCGATAGAGAAACAAGTAAAGATTTTGGTGGTTTCATGGGGCCAGCGAGTCAAAATTAGAGACATCATAAGACAAGACAGAGTGTGTGTTGGGAGGGGAGTGGGCACAGAGAAGTAAGCCTGACGTGCGGCTGGTTGATTCCTTTAACTAATTATCAGATTCTGAAACTACACAGTGCAAGAGGCTAAGAAGCTAAGCAGAAAGAAAGCCTCTGGAAAACAGAACAGAGTTTTAGCTAAAGGTCAAGGATTAGAGTTCAGGACCTTCTGGAAAGAAAGGCCCAGAGAACAGGTCAGGCCCTGAAGGGCTAATTATAGCTTAAGAGCAGAGGAGACTATAGGTAGGTAGGGACTTACTAAAACTACAGAGCTCAGTGCCTAAATGAAGTGAGATAATCAGACCCAATTCTTTCTCCCTAGAAAGGAAAATGGTGAATACTTTCTGGAAGGAGCTAAAATCATCTGGGGGCTATATAGTAATAAACAATGTTTGGCATTCAATAAAAATGATTACACATGCCAAGAGACAGTACAATATGACTTAAAATTAAGGGGAAAAATGAGGTAACAGATGTAGGACCACAGGTGGCTCTTATACTGGAGTTACCAAAGATTTTAAAATAGCAGTGACTAATACGTTAGACAAAACAGATGAAAAACATGGAGAATTTCATCACAGAATGATAATAAAAAGAATCATTGTTAGGAATGTTCCCTATAAGCATGTTTTACTTTTGAGTTTAAAAGAAGAAAAATGGGGGCGCCTGAGTGGCTCAGGAAATTCTAGGACTGAAAAGCCCAATACTTGAAACTCGGGTTTACCAGCCAATTAGAGATAGCAATAAAGAGGATTACTGAGGTGGAAGAGAGCTTGCTAGGAAATATCTAGAGGGAAGCACTAAGAAAAAAAAAGGATTAAAAATTTACAAGAGTATAATACACGCATAATAAAAAACCAAATGTAAATATAATTGGATTTCCAGAAGGAGAGAAGAAAAAATATGAGAAAGAAAAAAAAAAAAAGGAGAGATCATGGGCAACTGATTTTTTTACAAATCAGCTAAGAAAAAAAAAAAAAGCCTATTACCTTCAAAAACAAAATCAGAACTTAAGTCAGAAGATAACAAGATGACATCTTGAAAGTGATGAAAGGAAATAACTTTAATGAAGGGCACAACACAGGGAATATAGCAATGGTACTGTAATAGCATTGTATGATGACAGATGGGAGCTGCCCTTACAAGCACAGCATAACGTATAGACTTGTACACCTGACACTAATGTAACATTGTGTGTCAATGATATTTTAATAAAAACAAGAGAAAAAAAGGAAATAAGTTTAAAACTAAAATTCTATATTTAGTAAAATTATCCTTCAAAAATTAAGGCAAAATAAGGAAGTTTTCAAACAAACGAAATGTAATTTTTACCAGAAAACGTGTACTAATGGAAGTTTTCCAGACCAAAAAAAAAAAAAAATTATCCCAGAATGAAACACAAAAATGCAAGAAGTAAGGAAGAACAATGGAAAGGATAAATAAAACTACTGAGAATACAAAACAATGTCTTTCAGGGTTTTAAAATAAGGTTAATAGAGGGATAATTGAGTTAAGATGATCTAAAGGTTTTAATATTAGGAAAGTGGTAGAAGATAATCCATATTAGACTATAATAAATCAGGACTGCATTATGAAATCTCATAACTTCTAAAGAAATAGTGAAAGGATAGAAAAATAACAGGTGATAAAGGGGAAAATGGAATGATAAAAATTGATTATTCCAAAAGAAGTCCAGAAAAAAAGAGAAAAAGATAAATAGACCAGTCAAATAGAAGTCTGACATATGTTAAAACCAAATATATTAGTAATCATAGCATATGCAAATGAACCCATTGCAAATTTAAGTTTGTGATGTAGATGAACCAAATGCTCCAAATATTTGGAAAGATATGCAGCAAACTGCTAACTCTGGCACCTCTGCGGAGTGAAAACTGGGGAAAAATAAGGAGACTGATTTTATTTTCCAAAATGTTGATTGTTAGGAATGTTCCCTATAAGCATGTTTTACTTTTGAGTTTAAAAGAAGAAAAATGGGGGCGCCTGGGTGGCTCAGTCGGTTAAGCGTCTGCCTCCAGCTCAGGTCATGATCCCAGGGTTCTGGGATCGAGCCCCGCATCGGGCTCTCTACTCAGTGGGGAGCCTGCTTCTCCCTCTCCCTCTGTATACTGCTCTGCCTACTTGTGCTCTCTCTGTCAAATAAATAAATAAAATCTTTAAAAAAAAAAAAAAAAAGAAAGAAAGAAGAAAAATGTGGGCGCCTGGGTGGCTCAGCTAGTTAAGCGACTGCTTTTGGCTCAGGTCATGATCCCGGAGTCGTGGGATCGAGTCCCACATCGGGCTCCCGGCTCACTGGGGAGCCTGCTTCTCCCTCTGACCCTCTCCCCTCTCATGCTGTTTCTCTCTCTCTCTCTCTCAAATAAATAAATAAAATCTTTTTTAAAAATTAAAAAATAAATAAAAGAAGAAAAATGTGATATTTTATATACCTATTTAGCCAAATATTCTATAAGTTTTATCCATTTCTTCCTGTGGACCTCACACATTTCTTGCTAAGGTTATCCTTAACATTGCCTATTATATGGTTTAAAAAATTATTGTGGTGAGATCTCAATGTCCATTTTGTTTTCTAACAAGTTACTGGTTATATAAAATAGAGCTATGAATTTTATCATGGTTTTTCTTAGAACCAGCTACCTTACAGGATTCATTAACTGAATTAACACTCCTCTTTCAAATATTAGGATATTCTATCGTCTTGGGATACACAAGTACTCCCTCTTTCTACTTTATTATGAATGTGTATAATTCTAACAAACTTTGAAACCCATTGCCACCTGCGACCATTAAAGCTGATCAGCTCTTCATGTTCTCAATATAGTTCCTAGTTTTTCTTCCCTATTTATACAATTTTTTTAAAAAAACATCTAGTCTTTATAGACAGACACTTTATTAATAGATTAGATAAAATGCCTACAAATATGAACTTCATCTGCTCCACCAGATGCTCACCCTCACACACTGAGTTCCCTCTACTCTGGATATCCATGCTCCCTTGATTTGTACCTGGTCTCCTGGGACTGTGCCTTGCCTAGCTACAAGGGCTCTTGGAGGAGGTGGGACAATCCTGGTTCCAAGCCAATGTCCCCTCATCCTCAGAACCTCCTATCTGCAATTCAGGCCTTCCTTACGGTGCCCTACTCACTCAGGGCTAAATTTCTCTTTGTTGTTTCTTAGGATCCCAGCCACAGTCTGGTTTTTTATGGCCCAGGGGCATAAAATCAGAATTTCCCAGAGTGTGAAATATTCTGGAGGCTGTTGATTAGCATGCCGAGGAAATAATTTTTTTGCCAGGTACATGTTTTCAAAATCCTTAAAATTTTAAAGTTTTTATTTCTTTGTATTCTGTTGTATCTCAGAGCATTTAACTTGTTCCTGTGTAATAGAAAAATCCAACAGGGTTTGGTGTCATTTTAAAATTCATTGTTGATGGATTTCTTTTTTTTTAACATAAGCATAAAGAAGGAAACCAAAAACTAGCCAATCACTCTATCCCCCAGATAACTCCTGTGGACATTAAAAAAAAAGCAAAAAACAAAAAAAAAAACTGTATATAATTGGAAAGTAAGTAACAGAAGAATGAAACAAAAGGTGAAGAGTATACTCATTAGCTAATTTATTTGCAGATATGTAACTAGTGGTCCTGAGGGAACCAGAAGTAAAACTCAGATGTTGCAGTCTTTGGAGGTCCAGCCCCTCTTCAATAAGCCCTCTTTGTGGTCTGGATAGTGTTAAAAAAAAAAAAAAAAAAAGACAAAAGGCCCCAAATGGAGTCACTTGGGCTAAGCCCCTATCACCAAGCCAAGACTTACTACCTAACTTAATTATATTCAACCTCTCCCAGGAGTGGAAATTTATACCAGTCAATCTGGAATTATCTGATCAGCACTAGTAGGGTAATCTGCCTGATAGACCCCTGCCATCCCCCAAAAGAAGATGACCTTGCCTGAAACCATCTGTGTTTTGTTTTTATAATTCCTTTCTGCCCTCTTGTGTCTGTAAGTCTTTCATTTTGTGCAGCTCTTCGCAGCTCCTTTCTATTTGCTAGATGGGATGCTACCCAATTCATGAATTGCTGAATAAAGCCAGTAAGACTTATAAAATTTACTCAGTTGAATTTTGTTTTTTAACAGTAGAAAAACCTTCTTAAATAATCTTGGAATGTTCACTTTCCATATTGTATCAGAAAACTCTTGTTTTAGAGCTGTTAGTCATTATTCTAAAGACAAGGAGTTCTGTGGTCAAATACTCTTTATGTAAATGTCATCCATTTCTTTCATGTGCGTTCCAGTTTCATTACTCACATGCCTTTTAAAACAGATTGCATGTGTGTCCTTCAGACTTACCAGAGATGAGAGAGAATACTGCAGTAGTTTCACAAACATCTGTCTAATCTGGTAATGCTGACACTATCGTGGTGGTTTTATTTCAGGCACCTTCCAGCACCATCTATATTTAACTGTAAAAAAAAAAAAAAAAAAATAGAAACTATTTCTTTTAGGAGTCTGAAACAAGATCTAGAAAGAACCCAAAAAGATTACTCAGTATAATTCCCCATCTATAGGGAGTCCTTAGGTAGCAGAACCCAAATTTATCTACCTGCATTTCCCCCATAGTTCCTTCTATTTAGAATTTGCTCTATAAATGTTCTCTGAATTGACTGGGAGTCCTATCCATTCAGAATGGATGACTACGCGTTAATGATTTTTCAGGTGGTCATGCTGTTCATCACAAAAAAAAGGTCCTGAGGCCCTGACTCTGAACAAATGAGGAATCAGAGTCACGATGTTGGAACGGGTATAAAGTAGCCCTTATGCAAGGGAACTCCAAGTACTTTACAGTGTCACAGGGCAATCATTTTTGTTTAAAGCAGAGGCCTCTGGGAAACAATCTGAGGGTTTCGGAGGGGAGGGGGGTGGGGCAGCCAGGGGACGGGCATTAAGAAGGGCACGTGTTGTGATGAGCACTGGGTGTTATATGCAACTACTGAATCACCGAACACGACATCAAAAACTAATGATGTACTATACGGTGGCTAACTGAACATAATAAAAAAATAAAATAAAATAAAAAATAAAGCAGAGGCCTTTCAGTAGCCATAGAATCAGAGGAGGTGGGGGCCCTGTCTGCAGTTTGAAATGGCAGATTTCCGCCAATTACAATCAGCTTTTAAAATACTTTCATATCCAGTTTTATTCAAATATGCCACCTTTGTAGTTATAGTAACCCTGTTATATTTAGATTTGGTTGCAGCTACCAGTCTACTTGAGCCATTCATTTTATGCTCCCTCCTAAATGCACCAGGTTTCTCTCCCCTTTGTTCTTTCTAATAGAATCCACTGTTGCGCTCTTTTCTTCTAACATGTTCGTTCACCCTAAAGGATGTGAGAAAAGCAAAATAAAATATCATATTGAATAACAAAATTAAGAAACAGCTTCCTAGACTAACAGGAAAGGCAAGATGATGTCGCTGTGTTCAGATATATGGCAGGAGCTAAGTTCTTACATATATTTCAAACCTATAACATTCCTTTTGTCCCTTGTTACCATAAAGATATGCCACTTAACTGACTTAAATTCCTGAGATTATAAATGGTCCCATTTGGGTTATAAAATTCAAGGGTCAGACCAGTAAGATTGTTTCCAAAAGAGGAGAGAATCCAAATGCTAGAGAGACTTTAAGTCCATTTTCTGTTTGTTTGTTTTTTAATTTATAAAGGAAAAATTTCAAATGAGATAGAAGACATCATGTAAAATTAGCATTTTCCCCTGTATTTCTGTTTTAGGATCTGTTTTGACATCTGATTTTATGTTTACAGAAACGGATTTTCGAATCCATTCTATTTAGAAACAGGCATCAAAATTCAGAGCAGAAGAAACCTCAGTTTATCTCATCCAGAGCCTTTATTTTGCAGGTGAGAAAACTGAAGCTGCAAAGAAATGAGGGACCTAATCAGGGTCATACATCTAGATAATGGCTCAAGTCAAGCCCCCTACTCCTGATTTGTGTGTTCTTCCCGTGACATGCCCAATCTTCACACCATGCTGATTCTACCACATTCCTTAAAACTTTAAATTTCAGAATTTTATATCTTGCTATGATTTTTCCAGATAACTAAATTTTAAAATAAAATTAAATAATACTCTTTAGCTTAAATTATCCTAATACCGATAAACAGCACACCCTTTCTAATTTCATCTAGTTTAGCAATCAAAGATAGAATGAAATGAGGCAAAGAAAAAGTTTTGATTTAGTTTTTAGGAGGAAAAAATGGCATGCATGCATTCATTCATTCATTATACAAGCATCAATTCATTGTGACATTTTAGATAAGACAATTTACTGGAAAGCTAATACATCTTAAGCCTCAGGGACCCACATTTGCCTAGGCCTCATCTAAGATCCTATGACTTAAAAAAAAAAAAAAAATCCTATGACTAAGTTTATATTCTTTTTCTTAGGTCCATGAAAGTGTTTGAACTTCAGGCTACACAATACCTGGATCTAACAGTGGAAAAAAAATTCTCAAGTTCATAATTTGGATGCATTTGAAGGCAATCATTCACCAAGAACTAATCATGGTATCCTAATTTCTTTTCCTTTTTTGATTGCTTACTAGGTTAGTACAAGAGATTGAAATCATTCACTCATGTAACGTGATTATTAAGATCCTTCTGTGTGTCAGGATCTGTTCAAGGGTTTGGGGATAACACAGTAACAAAGTAACTGTCCTCACAGAGCACACAGTACAGTGAAATTAACCATATATTTTTTTATTTTGAATAAGCTTCCTAAGATGTATTTTTGAATAAGATGAAGTTATGTGCTCTTCATGATAACATTATTGGGTAGATTTCTTATCAGGGGAATGGCCAAACATTAAAGAATTGATTAATGGATTCATGTACACTTGGACAGCAGTCTCTAAAAGAATAGCACAGGGGATGTCAGTCAATGGCATTGCTTTATTCAATTATTTTACCAACAATCCGAAATGTAAAACAGAAGCATCCTTATTAAATGTACAGCCAAAGAGTGTAAGTCAATATGATGAATGACAAAATCAAGACTTGTCAATATTTTCCATGAAACGTAGGTGGGCTTTCATGCAAGGCTATTCCATTATCGACAGCATTATGTCCCTTTATCACATTATGTTGACAGGTGTCAAGAATAATATGTTTGTATGTATTCAATCACTGTGATAGTTTGCCAAATTAATATGTCAGTTTTAATAACTGAAACATTTCTTTCTTATAAAGTTCAAGAAAGTACTGACATCTCTATTACAATATTATTTATTAAAATGAAATCTCCAAACATCTGACAATAATTAATGTAATATACCATATCAACAGAATAAAGGACAAAAACCACATGATCATCTTAATAGATGCAGGAAAAGCATTTGACAAAATCCAATACCTCTTCATGATAAAAACACTCAGTAAACTAAAATAGAACAGAACTTTCTCAACCTGATAAAGCCCATCTGTGAAAAACCCACAGCCAGCATATAGTCAATGGTGAAAGACTGAACACCTCCCCTGAGGTCAGGAAAAGACAGCTCTTGCCACTTCTATTCAACATAGTCCTGGAGGTTCTAACCAAGATAATTAGGAAAGAAAATGAAATAAAAGACATCTTGATTGGAAAGGAGGAAGTGAAACTCTCTATTTCCAAATGATATGATCTTGTATATAAGCTATTCCAAGGACCCACTAAAAGACTGTTAGAACTAATACACAAGTTCAGCAAGTTGCTGGATATAAGATAATATACCAAAATCAGTTGTATTTCTATACAGTAGCGATGGACAATCCCAAAATAAAATTAAGAAAACAATTCCATTCATAATAGCTTTGAAAAAAATTAAATACTTAGGATTAAATGTAACTAAAGGGATATAAAACATGTACTCTGAAAAGCTACAAAAAAATGTTGAAACAAATTAAAGAAATTAAAGAAGACCTAAATAAATGGAGAGAATTCGCATGTTCATGGATCGAAGGACTTAATATTGTTAAGATAGCAACACTCCCCAAATTAGACTACAAATTCAACACAATCCCTATCAAAATCCTAGGTGACCTCCTTGTAGGAATTCATATGGAAATGCAAAGGACCCAGAATAGCCAAAACAATACTGAAAAAAAACACTGTTGTAGGACCCACACGTCCTTATTCTTCCACAACATCAGATGTTCTAGACCACCATTCATTGTCAGTATCATTTCTTCTTCACTAAATAAAATTCTTCCTCGCTAAAAACAACTGTACATTTTTAAAATATAAATTTAATGGTATGTGTGTTACATCTCAATAAAGATGTGTTAAAAACCCTAGTTCTCCAATTCATTTCAAAATGAAATTTTTTCATTTCTCAAATATTTAACTACCCCCTTTCACAATTTCTAATAATGGCATAATTCCCAAACTATTTTTTAGCTCTAGCACTACAAGCTGCCAACTGAGGTGCAAATATTTTTCTAATTTTCATTATTTCATTTCCCTTATCTTACAAAATATTGGCTAATTCTCTCTGATGTTTTTTGATGAACAGTAGTAAATATAAAGTTATCAAGAATATATATATTTTGAGGGGAGGAGCAAGATGGCAGAGGAGTAGGAGACCTGGATTTCGTCTGGTCTCAGGAATTCAGCTGGATAGGGATCAAACCATTCTGAACACCTACGAACTCAACAGGAGATTGAAGAAAAGAATAGCAACAACTCTCTGAGCAGAAAAGCGACCACTTTCTGGAAGGTAGGACGTGCGGAAAAGTGAATCCAAGGCGATATTCGGGAGGATAGACGGCAGGGGAGGGGCCTCCGTCCGCCACTTCTGGCAAGTGATAGAGCAGCGGAGCACAAAATCGGAACTTCTAGAGGTCGGCTCCTCTGAGGGACGTCACTTCAGTGGCTAAGCAGGGGGTGGAACCCTCACAGGACAGTGTGGTCTCAGGACCCTCAGGGTCACAGAAAGACCGGGGGTGCCTGAGCGTGGCAGAGCTCCCAGGTATCTGAGCAGGGAAGCTGGCTGCAGAGACGGAGCCCAGGCGCGGGCTCTCAGCTCGGGGTTGCCATAAACTGTGATCCACGGCACAGTCGGGCCACTGCTCCTCCAGCAGGGACCCAACAAGCAGCAGATCTGGGGAGACTCCCCTTCCTCCCTGGGAGGAGAGGCGCGGGAGCGCACTGCAGGGATCTGCTGGGTTTGGAGACTCCACACGGAGTCGGGTGCCAGAGATAGAAACGCTCGGTCACAGGCCGGGTGAGCACGGAGTGCGGCCAGAGACCGGGGAGACGGGAGTGACTGACTGCTTTTCTCTGGTGGCACACTGAGGAGGGGGGCCCCGAGTTCTCGGCTCCTTCGGGGCAGAGATTGGGAGGCCGCCATTTGCACTCTCCTCCTCCAAAGCTGTACCGAAAGCTTGCAGGGAACAAAAGCCCCCGAGAGCAAACCCGAGCAGATTACTTAGCCTGGACAGGGCAAGGGCGGGGCAATTCCACCTCCGGCAAAGACATTTGGGAACCACAGCAACAGGCCCCTCCCCCAGAAGATCAGCAAGAACAGCCAGCCAAGACCAAGTTTACCAATAAATGAGAATGGCGGAACTCCAGTGCTAGGGGAATACTGCGCATAGAATCCATGGCTTTTTTACCATGATTCTTTAGTCTTTCAAAGTTAATTTTTTTAATTTTCTTTTTTTTCTTTTTCTTTTCTATTCTTTTTTCTTTTAATTTTTCTTTTTCCCTTTTTCAACCAACATCTTATCAATCCCTTTTTAAAAAATCTTTTTTATTTTTCATTTTTAGAGTCATATTCTATCCCTTCATAGTAGTTAACCTTATTTTTGGTATATATATATATAAGTTGTTCTCTCTTTAAAATTTTGGGATACAGTTTCTTCTAACAAACAAAAATATACCCTAAATCTCTAGTATATGGCTTTGTCCTAGTCTCCTGCCTGATCACATTCTCTCCCTTTTTTTTTTTATATCTTCTTCTTTCTTTTTTCAACCAACTTCTTATCTTATCAATTCCTTTTATAAAATCTTTTATAATTTTCATCTTTACAGTCATAGGCCATCCCTTCATCATATTTACCCTTATTTTTGTACATATATAAGCTTCTCTTTCTTTAAAATTTTGGGAGTCACTTTCTTCTAACAGACCAAAATACGCCCAAAATCTAGTGTGTGGCACTGATCTATGCACCAGCCTGATCATATTTGATCATATTCTGGTTTTGTTTTGTTTTTTATCATTTTCTTTTTTTTTTTTTTTCTTTTTTCTTTCTTTCCCTTGCTTTTCCCCTGGTTTCAGGTCTCTTCTGATTTGTTTAGTGTATATTTTTCTGGGGTCGTTGTTACCCTGTTAGCATTTTGTTCTCTCCTTCATCTATTCTCCTCTGGACAAAATGACAAGACAGAAAAAAATCACCTCAAAAAAAAGAACAAGAGGCAGTACCAACTGCCACGGACCTAATCAATACAGACATTAGTAAGATATTGGAACTAGAGTTCAGAATGACGATTTTAAAGATACTAGCTGGGCTTGAAAAAAGCATAGAAGATATTAGAGAAACGCTTTCTGGAGAAATAAAAGAACTAAAATCTAACCAAGTCGAAATCTTTAAAAAGGCTATTAGTGAGGTGCAATCAAAAATGGAGTCTCTAACTGCTAGGATAAATGAGGCAGAAGAAAGAATTAGTGATATAGAAGACCAAATGATGGAAAATAAAGAAGCTGAGAAAAAGAGAGATAAACAACTACTGGATCATGAGGGCAGAATTCGAGAGATAAGTGATACCATAAGATGAAACAATATTAGAATAATTGGAATCCCAGAAGAAGAAGAAAGAGAGAGAGGGGCAGAAGGTATATTGGAGCAAATTATAGCAGAGAACTTACCTAATTTGGGGAAGGAAACAGGCATCAAAATCCAGGAGGCACAGAGAACCCCCCTCAAAATCAATAAAAACAGGTAAACACCCCGACATCTAATAGTAAAACTTATGAGTCTCAGAGACAAAGAGAAAATCCTGAAAGCAGCTCGGGACAAGAGATCTGTAACCTACAATGGTAGAAACATTAGACTGGCAACAGACTTATCCACAGAGACCTGGCAGGCCAGAAAGGACTGGCATGATATATTCAGACCACTAAATGAGAAAAATATGCAGCCAAGAATACTGTATCCAGCTAGGCTCTCATTGAAAATAGAAGGAGAGATAAAAAGCTTCCAGGACAAACAAAAACTAAAGGAATTTGCAAACATGAAACCAGCCCTACAAGAAATATTGAAAGGGGTCCTCTAAGCAAAGAGAGAGTCTAAAAGTAACATAGACCAGAAAGGAACACAGACAATATACAGCAACAGTCACCTTACACGCAATACAATGGCACTAAATTCATATCTTTCAATAGTTACCCTGAATGTAAATGGGTTAAATGCCCCAATCAAAAGACACAGGGTATCAGATGGGATAAAAAAAAAAAAAGACCCACTGATATGCTGTCTGCAAGAGACCCATTTTAGACCCAAAGACACCCCCAGATTGAAAGTGAGGGGGTGGAAAACCATTTACCATGCTAATGGACACCAAAAGAAAGCTAGGGTGGCAATCCTTATATCAAATTAGATTTTAAACCAAAGACTATAATAAGAGATGAGGAAGGACACTATATCATACTTAAAGGGTCTATCCAACAAGAAGATCTAACAATTGTAAATATCTATGCCCCTAACATGGGAGCAGCCAATTATATAAGCCAATTAATAACAAAATCAAAGAAACACATCGACAACAATACAATAATAGTGGGGGACTTTAACACCCCCCTCACTGAAATGGACAGATCATCTAAGCAAAAGATCAACAAGGAAATAAAGACTTTAAATGACACACTGGACCAAATGGACTTCACAGACATATTCAGAACATTCCATTCCAAAGCAATGGAATACACATTCTTCTCTAGTGCCCATGGAACATTCTCCAGAATAGATTACATCCTAGGTCACAAATCAGTTCTCAACCGGAACCAAAAGATTGGGATAAGTCCCTGCCTATTTTCAGACCACAATGCTTTGAAACTAGAACTCAATCACAAGAGGAAAATTGGAAAGAACTCAAATACATGGAGGCTAAAGAGCATCCTACTAAAGAATGAATGGGTCAACCAGGAAATTAAAGAAGAATTTAAAAAATTCATGGAAACCAATGAAAATGAAAACACAACTGTTCAAAATCTTTGGGATGCAGCAAAGGCAGTCCTAAGAGGAAAGTATAGAGCAATACAAGCCTTTCTCAAGAAACAAGAAAGGTCTCAAATACACAACCTAACCCTACACCTAAAGGAGCTCGAGAAAAAACAGCAAATAAAGCCTAAACCCAGCAGGAGAAGAGAAATAATAAAGATCAGAGCAGAAATCAACGAAATAGAAACCAAAAGAACAGTAGAACAGATCAATGAAACTAGGAGCTGGTTCTTTGAAAGAATTAACAAGATTGATAAACCCCTGGCCAGACTTATCAAAAAGAAAAGAGAAAGGACCCAAATAAATAAAATCATGAATGAAAGAGGAGAGATTGCAACCAACACCAAAGAAATACAAACAATTATAAGAACATATTATGAGCAACTCTATGCCAGCAAATTAGATAACCTGGAAGAAATGGATGCATTCCTAGAGATGTATCAACTACCAAAACTGAACCAGGAAAAAATAGAAAACCTGAATAGACCTATAACCACTAAGGAAATTGAAGCAGTCATCAAAAATCTCCCAACAAACCAAAGCCCAGGGCCAGATGGCTTCCCAGGGGAATTCTACCAAATATTTAAAGAAGAATTAATACCTATTCTTCTGAAACTGTCCCAAAAAATAGAAATGGAAGGAAAACTTCCAAACTCATTTTAGGAGGCCACCATTACCTTGATCCCAAAACCAGACAAAGACCCCATCAAAAAGGAGAATTACAGACCAATATCCCTGATGAACATGGATGCAAAAATTCTCACCAAATTACTAGCGCATAGGCTCCAACAGTACATTAAAAGGATTATTCACCACAACCAAGTGGGATTTATCCCTGGGCTGCAAGGTTGGTTAAACATCCACAGATCAACCAATGTGATACAAGACATTAATAAAAGAAAGAACAAGAACCATATGATCCTCTCAATAGATGCAGAAAAAGCATTTGACAAAGTACAGCAACCTTTCTTGATCAAAACTCTTCAGAGTATAGGCATAGAGGGTACATACCTCAATATCATAAAAGCCATCTATGAAAAACCTACAGTGAATATCATTCTCGATGGGGAAAAACTGAGAACTTTACCCCTAAGGTCAGGAACGCAGCAGGTATGTCTACTCTCACCACTGCTGTTCAACATAGTATTAGAAGTCCTAGCCACAGCAATCAGACAACAAAAAGAAATAAAAGGCATCTGAATCAGCAAAGAAGAAGTCAAACTCTCACTCTTTGCAGATGATATGATACTTTATGTGGAAAACCCAAAAGACTCCACCCCAAAACTGCCAGAACTCATACAGGAATTCAGTAAAGTGGCAGGATATAAAATCAATGCACAGAAATCAGTGGCATTCCTATACACCAACAACAAGACAGAAGAAAGAGAAATTAAGGAGTCGATCCCATTTACAATTGCACCCAAAACCATAAGATACCTAGGAATAAATCTACCAAAGAGGCAAAGGATCTGTACTCAGTAAACTATAAAATACTCATGAAAGCAATTGAGGAAGACACAAAGAAATGGAAAAACGTTCCATGCTCATGGATTAGAAGAACAAATATTGTGAAGATGTCAATGCTACCTAGAGCAATCTACACATTTAATGCAATCCCTATCAAAACACCATCAACTTTTTTCAAAGAAATGGAACAAATAATCCTAAAATTTGTATGGAACCAGAAAAGACCCCGAATAGCCAGAGGAATATTGAAAAAGAAAAGCAAAGCTGGTGCCATCACAATTCCAGACTTCCAGCTCTATTACAAAGCTGTCATCATCAAGACAGTATGGTACTGTTCACAAAAACAGACACATACATCAATGGAACAGAATAGAGAGCCCAGAAATGGACCCTCAACTCTATGGTCAACTCATCTTCGACAAAGCAGGAAAGAATGTCCAATGGAAAAAAGACAGTCTCTTCAACAAACAGTGTTGGGAAAATTGGACAGCCACATGCAGAAGAATGAAACTGGACCATTTCCTTACACCACACACAAAAATAGACTCCAATTGGTTGAAAGACCTCAATGTGAGACAGGAGTCCATCAAAATCCTAAAGGAGAACACAGGCAGCAACCTCTTTGACCTCAGCCGCAGCAACTTCTTCCTAGAAACATCGTCAAAGGCAAGGGAAGCAAGGGCAAAAATGAACTATTGGGACCTCATCAAGATAAAAAGCTTTTGCACAGCAAAAGAAACAGTCAACAAAACCAAAAGACAACCAACAGAATGGGAGAAGATATTTGCAAATGACATATCAGATAAAGGGCTAGTATCCAAAATCTATAAAGAACTTATCAAATTCAACACCCAAAGAACAAATGATCCAATCAAGAAATGGGCAGAAGACATGACCAGACATTTCTGCAAAGAAGACATCCAAATGGCCAGCAGACACATGGAAAAGTGCTCAACATCGCTCGGCATCAGGGAAGTCCAAATCAAAACCTCAATGAGATACCACCTCACACTAGTCAGAATGGCTAAAATTAACAAGTCAGGAAATGACAGATGTTGGCGGGGATGCGGAGAAAGGGGAACCCGCCCACACTGTTGGTGGGAATGCAAGCTGGTGCAGCCACTCTGGAAAACAGTATGGAGGTTCCTCAAAAAGTTGAAAATAGAGCTACCATATGACCCAGCAATTGCACTACTGGGTATTTACCACAAAGATACAAATGTAGGGATCCAAAGGGGTACGTGCACCCCGATGTTTATAGCAGCAATGTCCACAATAGCCAAACTATGGAAAGAGCCAAGATGCCCATCAACAGATGAATGGATAAAGAAGATGTGGTATATATATACAATGGAATATTATGCAGCCATCAAAAGGAATGAAATCTTGCCATTTGCAACGACATGGATGGAACTGGAGGGTATTATGCTGAGCGAAATAAGTCAATCAGAGAAAGACATGTATCATATGATCTCACTGATATGAGGAATTCTTAATCTCAGGAAACAAACTGAGGGTTGCTGGAGTGGTGGGGGGTGGGAGGGATGGGGTGCCTGGGTGATAGATATTGGGGAGGGTATGTGCTATGGTGAGCGCTGTGAATTGTGTAAGACTGTTGAATCTCAGATCTGTACCTCTGAAACAAATAATACATTATATGTTAAAAAAAAAAAAAAGAAGATAGCAGGAAGGGAAAAATGAAGGGGGGGGAATCAGAGGGGGAGACGAACCATGAGAGACTATGGACTCTGAGAAACAAACTGAGGGTTCTAGAGGGGAGGGGGGTGGGGGGATGGGTTAGCCTGGTGACCAGTATTAAAGAGGGCACGTACTGAATGGAGCACTGGGTGTTATGCACAAACAATGAATCATGGAACACTACATCAAAAACTAATGATGTAATGTATGGTGATTAACATAACATAATAAAAAAAAGAATATATATATTTTATATCTTTAGTTGTCATTCAGATATTATTGAATATGGTGGTTAATATCAAATTAAAATATCCAGAAAAATTTTAAATCATGGTTAAAACTCCAAATTTTCTCTTTAACATTACACTAGCACATCTGTATAAAGTTCAGTAGAGTTTTTATGTCAACATATTTCACTGAAATCATTTCTTTCTGGCACCACCAACAAAAACTTTTTATAGCATTTCAGATCTTATTTATGTCAGCTCTTTATAACATATTTATATTAGCTTATTAGATCAATATTGAAAAGAAAAAAACAATTTCTAAATTTCTCCAAGGGGCTGAATTTTTCATTTAAAGGAAATTATTCTGTGTTTACATAAAGCAATTGAAACATCAATACTGATTGAAATTTTACTCTTGATTTATGTTTTCCAAAATGTAGTGTTCTTTTCCAAAGGTTACAAAGATACAGATTTGAAGGGATACATGCAGCCCAATGTTTATAGTAGCATTATCAAAAATAGCCAAACAATGGAGAGAGCCCAAATGTCCATTGACTGATGAATGGATAAAGAAGAGGTGGTACATATATACAATGGAATATTGCTCAGCCATCAAAAAGAATGAAATCTTGCCATTTGCAATGACATGGATGAAGCTGGAGTGTACTATGCTAAGTGAAATAAGTCAGTCAGAGAAAGACAAATATCATGCGATCTCACTCATATATGGAATTTAAGGAAGGAAACAGATGAACATTGGGAAGGGGGAAAAGAAGAAAGGGAAATAAGCCATAAGAGACTCTTAATGATAGAGAATAAACTGAGAGTTAATGGAGGGAGGTGGGTGGGGGATGGGCTAGATGGATGATGGGTATAAAGGAGGGCATTTGTTATGGTGAGCACTAGGAGTTGTATGTAAGTGACAGATCACTGAAACTGGTACCTAAAATTTAAATTAAAAAAAAAGTTTAAAAAAAAGTAGTGTTCTATTGTCAGTAAACATATATTTTTTAAGGATTTATTTATTTATTTATTTATTTGAGAGAGAGAGAGAGAGAGAGCATGCACATGCACATGAACGAGGAGAGGAAAGGAAGGAGGGGCAGAGGGAAAGAGAGGAGAGAGGCAGACTCCCCACTGAGCACAGTGCCCAATGATGCAGGGCTCAATCTCATGACTCTGAGATCATGACCTGAGTCAAAATCAAGAGTCGGATGCTTAACCAACAAAGCCACCCAGGCGCTCCAGTAAACCTATGCTTTCAACAAGCCAGAACTAAAAACATAGATTATAATTATGTATCTATATTGATATTATTCTTTTTTCACAGTTCTATTAAATATTCATGCCTAAAAATGTCCATTCTTTTTAAGGGTTTTCAAGTAACTTCATTTACTTTCTCAAGAATTTGACTTAAATTTTTGAAATTTTTATTGAATTTTTATTGAACTTTTGAATTTTTATTATTTCACTCACCCTTGATATTTTAAAATTTTTTCCTTAATGATGATCATAAATTTCTTATGCTTAAATCATAAGATTTAACAAAACATGATTCCTTTTATTTATTTCTTTGTTGTTTATTTGTCTTTTTTTAATTTTTTTTATTATGTTATGTTAGTCACCATACAGTACGTCATTAGTTTTTGATGTAGTGTTCCATGATTCAGAATGCATATAACACCCAGTGCTCCATGCAATACGTGCCCTCATTAATACCCATCACCTGATTCCTAATCTAATAAAATGTTTAACATTTTTACCTTTTAATAATATAATTTTGATGTCATTTCTTCTTTATACTCCCACAGATTCAAATTATTCCTGTTAATTATATTTAACAGAAATATTGAGAAACATATCCAAACTTTGCTGTCCTTTCATTCTAGGTATTTCTATTCAACATTTCATTATAAATACTTACATTCCAAAACATTAAAATATATACTTACACAAGAATTACAACATAGTAACTATAAGAGACAAATAAAAAACACTATTTAGATTCAATAGCAACTATAATTCCAGGATGAAGACAAACTGGTCATTCTCCTAAATCACAGGCAGTTTTATAAAGAACACACAATCTATCTGCACTGTTTACTGGACTTTGGCCAACTAACTATAGAGCTATCACTATTTCTCAGATGTTTTTATGACAGGTGGCCATTTATCAAGGGTTGCTGATATATCCTACAATATTTCACTAGAACTAATGAGTTTATATTATGAATGAACTTCACTGTTGCTATAATAACATTTACCAAGAGGTACAGAAATATTTCAGTATTTTAATAACCAGTCTGGCCATTAACTATCAGTCCTAAGTCTGCATGGACAGCTCCGTGTAAGGATCAAGAAAATTACTCTTATTAAACGATGTTCGGGGTGCCAGGGTGGCTCAGTCGGTAAAGCAACTGCCTTCGGCTCAGGTCATGATCCCAGGGTCCTGGGATCGAGCCCCGCATCGGGCTCCCTGCTCGGCGGGAGGCCTGCTTCTCCCTCTCCCACTCCCCCTGCTTGTGTTCCCTCTCTCGCTGTCTCTCTGTCAAATAAATAAAAATAATCTTTAAAAAAATAAAAAATATAAAGGATGTTCTCTGTTATAGTCTGATGTATGCCTAGTATGGAAAACTGTCAGGACAGGAAGTATTTGAGGGAAAATAGTGACCCTTCCCTAATACTTTTGCTAAGGACTTGGCCAAGTCAAGACTGGAAGTTCATTGGTCCTCTCAGTAGAATAAATTACAAGGCAAATTACCACTGGTTATTGGGGGGAAGTAGAGATATCCAGGGAAGAGCATTAGCAGAGAAGATTCATCCTTGTCAATCCGTTCATGAGAGAAAGACACATCTGACTTCCCAATAGCAAGAAACATACATCAATATAAACAATAGGGTCTTTCCACACTGAGGTAAATATATAACAATGTCCATTGCAGTGCTATTTATAATTGGAAAACAACAATAGGGTAATTGGAGAATTGTTAAATAAATTGTGATCCACCTATAAGATATTATATAATAAAAAAAGTAGCCTTTCAGTAAAGGTAGTATATTAATGTATGTCTTCATTTGCCTCACTGAATGCCTCCAAATCAACAAAACTAAACTATATAGTAAAGGGAGTCCCATCTATAATGAGCCCAGGATATGGCTCTATTCCAAATTACCAATAATAAAGAATTCTGTAAAATATAGTGATATTTGGGAAAATTAAGTAAGAATTCCAAAAAAAAATAACAGATAATGTTCCAGGAATAGAGCTCAATGATATTCCCTCAAGATCAGTGATGGGCATAAGAAATCTAATCCCTTGCTTGAAACAATAATTAAAGTAGGCTAAGCGACGGGAGAATATACCTTAGTGTCACAGGTTCAAGTCATAGATTGGCAAAGCTGGAGTGGTCAGAATGTGGGCTAGCCTTATTGTTTTCTTGGACTTGGACTCTAACTACACATGTTTTGGGTTGAATACCCCCACCCCACCAGCAAATTCATGTCTACCTGAAACTTCAGAACGTGATTGTTTTTGGAAATAGGGTCTTTGTAAATGATAGTAGCTAAAGAACTCAAGAGGAAATCATCACAGATTTAAAGTGGGTCCTAAAACCAATGACTGATGTTTTTATAAGGAGGGGAGAGGATATAGAGAGACACACAAGGGAAAAGGCCATTTGAAGAAAGAGGCAGAGAATGGAGGGATGCAGCTACTAATCAGAGAATGCCAAGGGTTGCTGGGACCCACCAGAAAAGGTAGAAGAGGTAAATAAGGAAGGATCCTGCCCTGGAGCCTTCAGAGGGAGCATAGTCCTGCCATCTCCCTGATTTCAGACTTCTGGCGTCCAGAACTGTAAGAGAATACATTTCTGTTGTTTTAAGCTACAAAGTTTGTGGTAATTTGCTCTGGCAGCCAGAGGAAACTAATATACCACATAAATAAACTGGAGTGTGATGAAGGAGAGAGGGAGGGAGTATCAAGCAGATTTGCAGTGCTGACCAAAGTGGATTGAATAGAAACAAACACCAAATGGCTAAACACAAAACGTCTGTGATCTATTAGCCTTCATTATGAACCACAAAAAAAGACTGAACGCTGTCTCCAGCTGACATCCAGCAAGGAAATCAAGACTTTAGTCCTACAAGTGCATGGAACAGAATCCTCCCAATACCTGAATGAGCAGGAAACAGATTTCCCTTTGAGCCTCCAGAAAAACAGCCTTGTTGACACCCTAATTTTTAGTCCAGTGAGACTATACTGGACTTCTGACCTACAGAACTGCTTTCAGTTTAAATTTTAAGACGCTGAGGTTGTGTTGTTTATTTTTTTTAATAGCAGCAATAGAAAACTAATTGAGCAAGGATACAGGATAGGCCCCGAAGACAGAAATCTTCGTTGAAAGTCTTAAAGAAGCAATCACATCTCCAAAGATCCTTCCCCATCCTGTGTAGTTAGGAGATGGCCCTTCTCACTCATTGTTCTAGGTGTTGAACATAAAGTAATGAACAAGGCAGGAAAAGTCCATGGCCTTATGAGGCTTTATTATCTAAGCAAGGGAAGAGAAGCTGCTAGACCTAAGGACTAAAAGCAGAGAATTAGTATATAGAAAAGAAACAGTCAAAGAACAAGATAGAGCTTTTAAAAATTAAAAATATAACAAGTGGCCTTTTTTAATACTAGAAGGGTTAAATGATAAAGCTGAAAATCTTCTGAGAGAAATAAAATGGAGAAGAAAAAAAACGCCTTAATTAGAGGATCAGCCAAAGAAGGTAGCAGGCGTGATGTCTCCTGAGGGGGAAGCACACAACAGGCAGATCAACTGAGACATTTGAAAATACTGAGGGAAGAATGTACAGTGCCATCAGAGAGTTTGGGGTGAATTCGTATACTAGACAGCTCAACTGATGATTATATTTGCATAATTCAAAGGATGTATTGTTGATTAAAGATGTGAATATTAATTTATTCAAAATGGCGACATAACTCTGTGGAAAGGATGGGGAAAGGATTATGTTGAGATGAGGGCTTCAGGGAGTGAGTGTGGGGACACTGTAAGAGGAAGAAATCTTTTTCTTTCATAATAGGAATTTAATAGCTAACATCCCCATAGGAAAAATGAAGAGATAAAAAAATAAGCCTACTACTCTGAAACATAATGATAAGGACTAGGGAAGAACAAACAAACAGCTAAAACCTTCAAAACTGATACATCTGGGGACAAGGAAGCAGGAGTTGTGGGGAGAAAAAGCTGCAGTTTTTTTAAATAAGCCTTGTAGTACTATTTGCAGTATTTGATATTACCTGTTGTCCATCTCGATTCTGAACAAATTGAGAAATAAGCAAAATGGAGTGGCAGGTGGTATCACTCTATCACCTAACACAATAAGGTATCACTCTTATTCCGATAAAAGCTAATTTGGGGAGCTGATGAGTAGGAGCACCAGACAGACTTATTAACTGAGTCCCAGTGTTGGGCCAGGGGAGGCCTGCTCCCAAGGTATCAGGACCCCCAAACGTACCACCACACACATATCCATTATTTGGAGGGGGAGGGGTGTTGCTGAACTGAACACCCTGAGACCCCTGAACTGGGAAAATGATTAGTGATGCATTCATTTTACTTTCATGAGTTGAATCAAACAAGGATCTTATTTCAGTGTTCAAACCAAAGATCCAGTAGCACATTCCTGCTGGCTTGCCCTACATTAAACTAGAAAAGAAGTCAAAGCGTATGGAAGAGAAGTTGATGCTCAAGGCCAGAAATTCTGAGCCAGAGATAGGTAAAGAGAGAATGTAGTTTAAGAAGGAAGGTAGCAGGTGTACACTTTTTTTGAGCTGTTAGAAAGAAGTGCTCCTTGTTTGCCCGCCCAGTGGACTGTCCTGACTCTGCCTTTTGCCCAGCAGGTCTCCTTTTACCAGTATTATTTATCCTTCTCTCCTTGCGACAGTGAAGTCGCAAGGAAAAGAAGCCCCTAAGTGACAGGGGCACCCTGGAGGTCACTCAGGAAGTCCCTGCTAGAATCAGGAAGACAGCCAGGGTTTTAGACTCTAGGTCCATTGGTGGAATCAATAGACCATGCTCCTGCCCTCCTCTAAGCCTTGCCTCAGCACTGTGCCTACCTTGGTGCCCAGGAGGCCTGAGCTGAGCTGGTGTTGCAAAGAGAAACTCAATTTTTGTGCTTCCTGAGCATTTAAGCCCGGAAAAATTCCTGTCCCTAATGTAAGAATCACAGGCATTCATCATTTCTCATTTCCTAAATAGATGAAAAAGAAAAAAGAGCAATAATTTGGGTGTGTTGCTTTAAGTGCTATTGCAAAAACCACTGTCAAAAGCAAAGAAGTCTGTACTTACATCCCTCAACCCCACAGATATTTTTTTCTGCTTTTATGGTTCTTATTGAACTGGAAGGGGAGAGCCACTGGCCAAAAAAAGAGCCAAACGCAAAGGAAAACAAAGTTGGCCCAAAGTCGGCCCAGGGTTGGGAGCCAAAGGAGAACATTTTTCAGAGAACATCAGGATTTTATTTTCGTATTTACGCCTGTGATTTTTAAATAAGCAAAACAGATCTTCTTAAGAAGTGAAAGTTATCCTAGATTGTAGACCAGCTGGTGGTAGAAAGAAACCCACAGGCATCACCTAATGATATGATCACAACAGGAAAAAATGCGACTCTTAGTTAGGCAGGGACTAAAAATCTCAGTCATGTAAAAGGAGGATTAGTAGAAAGAACTTGGACGTTGGAACCAATATTGGGCAAATGAGAGCCACTTAATATTGGGCAAGCTACTTAACCTCACTGAGCCTCAGTTTCTTCATCTGTAAAATGGGAATAATAGTGATAAAAGTCATGAGCTAGAAGAGATAAATGAAAACTTGTTCAGGGCAGCTATGCAACATATGTTAGTTCCCTTTGTTTGTTCCTGTTCTCCACTGTGGTAGCCATTAGTGCCGGCCACCAAATCTTTCCCTTCTTTCCCAAGCACATAGCGCAACTGTACCTTCTTGCTCTCTTGAAAATATGGCCAGGTGCTTTGCTTTGGCCAATGATCTCTGAACAGCAGTAATGCGTCACTTCCCAGCTAAAGCTTTAAAATCGAGTACAATGCATCTTTTTCCTCTGGTAGCAACTGGCAATGTTCCAGATAGTGACCAGCCTGGAGTCAGGAGTGAGCATGACATGGCAAAATTCACAAAGAACAGGTAGCATAAATAAGAAACAAAAACCTTTGTTTCTAGCCACTGTGAGTTTTGAGCTCTTTGTTACTGTGGCAGAACCTGCACCTCCTGATGGACTCATTCTCCTTTGAGTAACTGCATTTGCCATCAACTCATTAAATCATGCCACAGATATGTGTTGAACAAATGCCAAGCACTGTGTTAGATGCTGGGAAATGCAGGATACTGATTCTTGTCCTCAAGAAGCTCAAAGGAAGGGGCGCCTGGCTGGCTCAGTCATTAAGCGTCTGCCTTCGGCTCAGGTCATGATCCCAGTGTGCTGGGATCGAGCCCAGCATTTGGCTCCCTGCTCCCCGGAAACCTGCTTCTCCCTCTCCCACTCCCCCTGCTTGTGTTCCCTTTTTCACTGTCAAATAAATAAATAAAAATCTTAAAAAAAAAAAAAAAAAGAAGCTCAAAGGAAGAAGGAAAGAAGAGGGGCATTGTCAGGAGTCTTTTAAAAATATCCCTCCAAAAAAATAAAAATAAAAATAAAAATATCCCTCCATTGATGCTAATATTGAATGAGAGTCAAGGATGAGAATTACTGCTTTTGTGCATAGGGAATCCTTCCTTTGTGCCCTGATTACCTGCAGATATTAGTAACAGAAAGGGTGGGATTTTAATGAAAGAAAGGAAGAAGGTTGTGTGTTGGGAGGAGAATGAAAAAAGAGGTGGTTAAACTGACAAAGTAAAAAGTGAGTATTTCATGTTGTCTCTTGGTTGCCCACAACTTCCTGGCTCAGCTATCTCTCTTCCACTTTCCCCTCATGAAATTTACTAGAACATTTTTCCTTTAGACTGAATATCAAGTGAAAAACAATATAGAATTGCTTATTATAACTTTAGAGCCATTTACTTTTTAAAAATTCTCAATTTATTATGGAAAAGATATGAAATAAAAAGCCCAAAACAATAAATTTCTAATGGTGAAATTGTAGGCACAGTGCCAATTGGAGGTGTCATTTTGGGTGGAAGCAAGGGGAACTCACCAATCCTATTATACACCATGCCATCCTATGTTTCTATGTTTCTATCTAAACGATACGGGTGCTTAGTAAATTATTAATTAATAGCCCTTTGGCAGTTTTCATTAAGGTTTTTCTCTGAGGTTTTATCCTGTTCTTTCATTTGGAACCTATTCCTCTGCTTCTTCATTTTCCCTGACTCTCTGTGTTGGTTTCTACGCATTAGATGAAATAGCCAACTCTTCCAGTCTGGAAGGAGTGGCCTCATATAAGAGATGAACCTTATTGTTCAACCTTGTCCTAGCTCTTCCTTATCTCTCAAACCTTTGTGATTGTCCAAGCAGCCTATTTTATTTGTAGCTGTAGTTCAGGGAGTGCCAAGACCTATCAGTGTCCCAGAGCGGAGGATCTCAGCCCAGAAATGCAGGCTGATTAGAAGCCAGACCCTCAGGTACCAGCTTTTAAAGTATGCAAATATATACAGTCCTACGGGGCCACAAGTGTAAGCCCCACAGGCCACCAGTGCTAAGTGACCTAGACGTGTCCTTGGCAAACGTCACAAAAATCGGGGGTCCAGACAAGTGTATGAGGCTCTATAGGAGATACCTGGGAGCTGTAGCGAGGCACAGAGAGAGCACAGAGAGGGTATGCACTGGTCTAGACCCTTAGATGTATGCCAAACGTCAAGCCTGCCCCTCGGGCCAAAGCTCCAGAACAAGCAAATGAGCCTCTTGCACTGAAAGACTGAGGGTGTGTTTCAGGCTGCTGTCTGGGCAGAGCCCTGGGGTTGGGGGCGGGGGGGGGGGGGGGGGGGCCGCACCTCGGAGGGGGGGGAGGTGCACAGCCTGCCAAGAACTAGCTCTTTGATTGTTCCAGGCCTGTGGCAGAGGGAGAGTGTAGAGACGGCACCCACCCAGGAAAGAAAAACCAAAGAAGGAGAAGTCTAGGATTAAAAACAAACACCGGAAGAACACAAAGAAGATGGCGCGGGACCCTGCCGACGCAAGACAGGAGCAGAGCGAAAGAGGGCGCCTGCCAGGCTCCCACCCAGGACAGCATCCCCGTAGGCCCCCACATGTGTGTCAGACAGGGTGCCTGCCCCTCAGGGCGAAGCTCCAGGACACGCAAGGGGGCTCCCCCACAGGAAATCCCGGCGCCCCTGAACCAGGGTTTCTGCCCTGGGCCCTGGGGCGGCTAAGTCGGAGCGAGCCCTTTAAGAGCTGCTTCTCAGGTCATCACAGCCTTGCGGGGCTCGTGGGTGCGACCCCCATTGGTTTTCAAGGCTAAATGTTTCGGGGGGACTTGTCTCTCAGGTGCAGGTCTTTAAAGGAGGGGTGCCTTGCTAGGGGGTTCAAACACCTCAGCTCCTCAAGGAGAAGGCCTGGGTTTTGAGTTCCCTCCGCAAGGTCGGTCCTCCCACCCAGGGTGGGGGTCCTGGCAAGACTGTGTCCCAGCCTCTCTTACCTGACAAGTAGGAGTCTCTCAGCCAATGTTTCTGGGTACTTTTTTGTTTTTTGTTTTTTCTTTTCAGACAAAGTTGTTCCCCATGCAGCTGTAGATTCGGTGCGTTTGCGGGGGGAGGTGAGTTCAGGATCCTCTTAGGTCTCCATCTTGAACCGGAACCTGGTTCCTTTCTCCCTTTGGCAGTTTTATATTAAAAAGACCTTATTAGCTTAAGGATGATCCTGCGCTTTTTAAAATTCATTGTTGATTTTTGAAAGGCTCCCCTCCAGAATTACAAGAAGAGCTCAACATTCTTAACTGGTAATTACCAATGACTCCTATACATTCTATGTTCAAAGAAATCAGTTAATAAAAGGGTAAATATGATGCCAGCTAATGTTTATACTTATGCAGGTATCTAAAAAAATAAAGAGTTGGTGCTTTATAGTTGTAGGAATATTAATAAAAATATATTACAATTTTCTTCTCTTAAGCAGAACCTTGTATAGAAGATCCAGTCCCCACCCCCACCCCACCCCATGTAGCCAGAGACATCCACTGCATCAGAGAATATTAGGATTGTTAGACCAGGAAAATAAAGACAAAGGCAGAGTAAAAGTATAGCCTAATTGGTTACCCTGAAGTCCATTCTGTATTTAGAAAAGGCAAAATAAATGCATGTTGTTCTCTTTTCTCTAAAACAGCTTCAAAATAATGAGCTCATTCCCTTGTATTCCTCAACAGTGACCAATCAACTGAGTTGCTTTAGAATCATTAGGAACTTAACAGATATAATCATATTTGATGTGTTTGAAATAATGGCAATTATTATGAATTTTGGGTGCTCAAAATGACCCAACCTTGCCTAGTGGGAACCTATTTTGATTGATTCTTCGGTCCTTTTGACACAACCCTGGTAGTGGTTGATAGCTTCCTTGCTTTCTGTAAATATTTACAGATAAAATGTCTGGGATTTGCTTTAAAATGATGGCACAGGAAAAAGAGGTAGAGATGAAACAGGATTGGCCATGGATTGATAATTGCCCCATGGAGTTTCCTTACACTATCCTCTTACATTTGTATATGTCTGAAATTTCCAAAATAAAAAGTAAAGATTAAAAACGTTCAGCCTGTGACTTCCAAAAGAGGACCCTGAAATCCTTAGTAAGACAGTAGTCTTAAATGCCTGGTTTTGATGGGAGAAAAAGGGCTTTGTCAGTTTCCAAGGCTTCCCTTGATTTACCAAGAAAAAGTATAGAGATCTGAACCTAAGAGTTTTCCTCAAAATCAAAGGTAGTGAGCTTTCTGGATATGAGGACATTCCCCCCAGCCCCAGGAAGGCATGAAACCCCCTCTAAGTCAGAAAAGAGGAGGAGGGTGGAGGGTGAAGAGAGCAGAAAACGGTGAACTGAAAGCCCCAAAGGTTTTTTTCCTGGTGGGTACCTCTTGACAGTTTTGGTCTTGGTCACAGGGCTGCCTAAAAACGGCTTCTGAGGGTAACCTGTTTGTCTCATCTTCTTCCACTCTTTAGCGCAGATTCTTGCCTCTGATCCCCAAAAACACTGACTCAATTTCTTGGGGTCCAGGAAATCTTGCTTTCCAAACAGGTCAGGAAAGAGCACTGGGCTGGGAGTCCAGAAGCCAGCATGTGAGCCCTGTGACTCAAAAGGACACCGTTTTGGGTCTCAGTTTCATCACCCATTAAATGAAAGTTCAGCCCGCAAGACTCAAGATCCTTCAGTGTCCCAACCTTCCAAACCCGAGATTGCAGGACTCCTGGGCCTGAACACACAGCCCTGCAGGCCTTTATGCCTTTTCACTGAACGTCTTTTCCACCATTACACATTACACAGCCTCCTAAAGAAATAGATGACGGCTGTCACTTTTTGCAGCTAATTGGGAGATGAGGTGCCCCGCAATAGAGAAACCCCAAAGTTGGCAGCACTTTCAGGCTTTGGGAATCAGGCGCGTCACCGACCTGTATGATTTCTCCTCTCTGTCCTTGCTCGCCAGCAAATCCTGACCCCCGTCCCCACTGCGGAGAAATCTCCTAAGAGACGGCTGCCGGCGTAGCCTCTGCGCCCCGGAGGCGTGGAGCAGAGGGCGCGGGAGCTGAGCGCGCTGCGGCCACGCTCCCCGCGCAGAGACGAGAGGGAGGGGCCGGCGGGGGCCGGGCAGCACCAGGGGCGGCGCGCGGGGCTCGCAGCGGCTCAGTCTCCTCCCGAGCCCAGCCCCGGCCGGCGAGAGCGGCGGCGAGCGCGAGCCGGAGCCGGAGACCGGGCCTCGGAGCAGGGAGGCGGAGGGCCAGAGAAAGCGGCGGACCCGAGTGGAGGGCCGCGCTCGGGCCCCCGCCGCGTGCGTGTCCTCCTGGCGGATCCCGGTAAGTGCGGGCGGCCGAGTCCCCGCCAGCCTCCAGGCTTGGTGGCCGCAGTGGTCGTTGTCCCCAGATCCGGTGGCTCGCATCCCGCTGCTGCACCACAAGCTCACAGGTGGCTCCGCGGTGGACGTGGGGGCCCCAGGCCCCGCAAGGAGTTAGCGAACTCTCTCCGCTCAGGGTCGCGGTTTCCGAGCCCCCGGCGTCTTCCACCCCAACCACCCTTGCTTCCGGCTCCGAGGTGGGGGGCGCGGCGGGGCAGGGCCTGCCGTCGGGGTAAGACACGCCAGAGGAAAGCTCCCCTTCCCCAAACCACCTACAAACGATTCGGGGAGATGCGGGCCAAGCGCCTTCCCCAGCTGCGTCCCTGCTTGCTCGTGGGGCGTCTGTCCTTTAGTTTTATTTTCCTATTAACCCACCAGGGAAAGTTTGGGACCACACAAGGCAAAGTTGGGGCGCGGCTGGGGGTGCACTTCTCTGGCAGAGGCAGCTCCGGTGGAGTGGAGCGGCGGGTTTGCAGGTGGAACCAGCTCGCTGGAGCTGATCCTGCGCCCTGGGAGTTGAGTCTGTCCCTGCCGGTAGCCCTGGCCAGGCATTGTGACAATCCCCGGAGCCCTGTGAGTCGCTTAATCTTTGGTGCTAAGCGTCGACATCTGCAGCCAGCCGAGAATCTCTGTGATGGGTAGCAGCATCTTAGCCTGGTTTGACTTGTGTTCTTGCTCTGCTCTGCAAACCTGAGCTGCGGCTAATCCCAGTGTTTAAATGGCGTGTGTTTAATTAGCTTATTTTACACCTGGGATGATCTCAGCGAGCCTCTAAAATGAAATCGTTGATATAAAAAGCAACAACAGTGTTTATAAAGAAAAATTTAAATAGGAACCTTCAGAATAGCCGCTGTCGTGTCTAGGTATCTAGTTTTACCCATCTCTGTGGGATAGAGAATGAAAACTGCTTGAATATCTAACCTACTAGAAGAGTCAGTGTCGGGGCTATTTTTGTCAGATTTTGTGGACAGAGGTATTGCTGCAGCTTGCATATTGTTTACGAAATACACATTGAGTCTCTAGAAATAGCCTACTTGTTAGGAGTTGTTTGATTTACTATGTTGTCTATTTTACACATGACTTAAGGTTGTTTTTAAAAATAAGCTTTAGCTGAAAACAATATCTAGATGTTTAGGGAAGACAGTCCATGTCACCAGAACATTCTTTTGTGAACTTAAAATTTTAAAGGGCTATTTTTCTGCATCAGACATAGGAGAAGCTTTTCATGAAAAATAAGATGCTGAGGTCTTTATGTGTATAGGAAAAGAGTGCTATCTCCTCCGACACTCAGTGCTTTCAAATGATAGATTAGATCAGAAAAGCGTGCCTTTAACTGGAATTACATAATTAGGCTGAAAGAAAACACAGTGAGTAATTATTGGTTGTCAAGTACTTAGTTCTAAAAGAAGTGGTATCTTTTATCACTGGGCGGTTGTTACATGATTAAAGGTGGGATAAACTGATAGATTTTCATCTACAAATTTTTTTATATTTAACACACACATCTACATAGTCTAACCAACATTGGATTTACCAAAATGTTTGAGTTTATAAATACATGATTGTTATTAAGTGCTTACTAGGTGCCACATCTTATTCTAAGTGTCTCATCCTCAAAGCAGTCCTTGGTGGCAGGTGCTGTAATTGTTTTTATTTCTGAGATGGGGAAACAGAGGCACAGAGAAGTTACATAACTTACCCAAGGTCAAACACAGGATGGGACTTTATCATACCCACAAAGTTCTTTTTGTAGAAAAGACGTGATTTTGTCATTTACCTCTCCTTGTTTTAATTTTCCTTTAAGCGTAAATGTCGAAAATATTTCCTGTGAAGCATAAGAACCCCTGATTGTGGAAGGCCCCACAAGCACCATTGACCGTAAAGTGAAGAAAAGTATGAGAGAACCGTCTGGTTGAGTCTACAATCAGAAGACCACCACATCCACAAGAAGACCCAGGATGGATCTGCACCAAAGCACTGCCATCCCTTTCCTTGAGAAATGGTGTTTGGAGAAGTCACTGTCTGGCTTCAGGAGACATTATAATGTCAGAAAAAAACTGAAGTTAGTTCGAATCTTGGGCCTTCTCATGGGCCTAGTAGCCATTAGCACTGTCCCATTTTCAATCAGTGCCTTTTCTGAGACAGAGACACAGAGCACAGAAGAGGTTGTTGGTGCAAGTGGCCCCAGCGCGGCACACGGTCACCGTCAGAGAACTCTCTTAGATTTAAATGACAGGATTCTGGATTATACTCCACAGCCACCTCTTTCTCAGGAAGGCACGTCTGAGAACACTACAGATCATGCCCAAGGAGACTACCCAAGAGACATCTTCTCCCTCGAGGAGCGAAGAAAAGGCGCCATCATTCTGCACGTCATTGGAATGATCTACATGTTCATAGCCTTAGCCATTGTCTGTGATGAGTTCTTTGTCCCTTCTTTGACTGTCATCACTGAGAAATTGGGCATCTCTGATGATGTGGCCGGAGCCACCTTCATGGCTGCGGGGGGCTCAGCCCCAGAACTTTTCACATCTCTCATAGGGGTATTTATTGCTCACAGCAATGTTGGCATAGGCACAATCGTGGGCTCAGCAGTGTTCAATATCCTCTTTGTTATTGGCATGTGTGCTCTGTTTTCTAGAGAAATCTTAAACCTGACATGGTGGCCACTCTTTCGGGATGTGTCCTTCTACATCGTTGACTTGATCATGCTGATCATATTTTTCCTGGATAATGTTATCATGTGGTGGGAAAGCTTGCTTCTCTTAACAGCTTACTTCGGCTATGTGGTTTTCATGAAATTCAACGTCCAAGTAGAAAGATGGGTGAAGCAAATGATAAATCGCAATAAAGTCGTCAAGGTGACAGCACCAGAGACCCAAGCAAAGGTTGGTGGTGGCGGTTGTTTATTTAATGTTCTGAATAATTATGTTTTCGAGATCTGCCACTTTTTTTAATGGGATGGTGTTTGGGGCTAGTGTGGATAGCAGATTGCTTTGGGGCAGTGGGAAAACATAATTTGGGGATATCCTGGTGGTTATCTCCTAAGTTCTCAAGCTCCTGGCTTCAGAGTAAAACACTGATAAATATACGTTATGTAAGTATCCCAGAGTGGACTCAACAGTTATTTACATCTGGAAGTAGGCATAATGATTTTGTGAGCCATTGAATTTTCACGGGAGAGTGTGTGTATGTGTAGCTTAGCAAATTGCAGGTATTTTTTTTTAAGTAGGCACATGACAATGGTCAAGAACCATCTCTTTAAAGATGTTTAAGGAAGAAAGTTTGTTTGTGTCACCAGAGCTGTACCTTTAAGTCAGCAGCAGGGCCCAGAAGGACTGGTCATTGGAATGGTCACGGCCATTTTTCTTGATCCACATGATGATCTTCAGACCACTTGACCAGGAGCTGATGGAGATCCATGAGGGGGAGTCATTGCCAAGCCCTGCTGTCTGTCTCCATGGCTTGATGACCCATTTTGCATGCCATGATAAACATCAGCCAAGATAATTTTACAGTAGAATTTCAGGGAGTTTTCATGAGAAGAGTGGCCATCCTTCCACTTAGGTGGTGAGCAAATTGGTATAGCGCTGAGAATAAATTGATCTGCTAAAACGTAAAGTAATTTTTTTAAATAATGGATAAACAACACCAGTAAAATCTTATGTTAAGTATAGTAATGAAGTTCTGATTCATATCCTAACATTGGAATGTTGTCTCTGAATGTAATTTTAAACAGAAAACCAAAATACATATGCAGATTTTTCATACTAGCATCTGGGAAAAATCTCATGTATGCAAAAAACAGATGTTGAGTGGAGGGTGAGATATTTTATCAAAAAAATAAAAGATATTAACTTAGCATAATTCCTTTATGTTCAGGTTGGATGACCACCCATCATTTTTGTAGCAACCATGACATGGAAGCAAAAAAACCCCAAAACACCAGTAATATTGCTGTTTATTATGTGTAAAAGAAAAATGTTTTCTACTATATTTTTTTCTGACATTTCACTCAGTGTATGGTTGTTTGTTAGAAACTGTAGTAAAAAAAAAAAAGTCATTTAGCAGTAGACATGGCAAGTAAGCATTCAGATGTTAGAACTGAATACACATCCTTGAGGGCATTGTTGGACCCCTCTCCCTGCTCTAATTTTGTAGCCAAAATGATGATCCCTCAAGCCTGATTGCTAGTTTGAGCAGTTCACATTAATAATCTATGTGTTTATTTCAGTTAGAGTACTTAATAATTGCCAAGGGAAAGACATATTTTTTTTAGAGTCAAGGAAACAATTTGGTGTCTTATAAATATCCTGGGCACATCAAGGGTAAAAAGTCTTTTCGAGGGCTTAGTATATTTTTGTTTTGTTACACAACAGTGGAACTTCACTAACTTAATCACAGATTCTGCTGAAGGTTATACTGACAACATTTGTGATAAAGCAATTTGCAGAGCAATCTGATGGTGTATTTAAGATTGCAGGGGGATTTTATATTCTGATTTGAGGAGGAGCTGATTTTGTGCATTTGGGAATAACTTTTTAAATACAGTTTACAGGCAATATTTAATCAGTTGTAAACCATTCATTAAAGTAGCTCTGGCAGGATCTTTACCTACTACAGTAGGTGACTGTCATGTCAATTTTATGATATTTAAAAGTCAGCAGCTTAGGTTGACAATCCTTAACAGTAGTTATTCAAATCCATAATTTAGTGCTATGCTTAATATTGTGCAGTTTTTAAATTTGGAAGTTCTGGATTTACCTAATTAAAAAAGAAAGTAGATTAGATTCATGTCTATTTCTCCTGTTTCTTATTTTCCCCCCAAAATATGTTCATTGTATTATTTCCCTTGTTAGCACTGAATAGCTTTAATTTATTCCTTTTAATCGTTATTATTTCTTTTGGCATTCAGTAACTAAATTGAACTATAAATTATCACAGGAATAGAATTTTTTTAAGCATAGCTATGTCTTGTTTGGTGTTCCTCAAAAATGCTAGAACACATTTTTAGGAGGAACAGTGTATAATGATAGGTGATTTCCTTCAGGAAATTTCACCTTGCCAGTTTCACTTTTGAAGTATTGTTGGGGAAAAAAAAATTTGTTTCAGCAGTTAGTCTTTATCATATGCCTGATTCAGAATCTTATGACCAAGCACTGAACATAATGTGTCCCAAAGAGGGATGAGTCCTTGAATGTGGCCATCTAGTTCTCTAACCGGCAGAGTAGATTTCTGACTACATACCCCACCATCCTACAGAAACCAGTGCTTCTGATATCATCAAACCTTGCAGGAAAGAGACCCTAACCCAAGTGCAGCCCTCAATGAAGGCTTCATGGAGAGGAATGTGCTGTAGAAGAATTTAGGAAGCAAAATACTCAGCATGTTTTTGTGTTTGTCTTTGTACAACTATGGAGAACGGGAGTTTGGGAAACTAGAGGAAACATATTTTAGATGTTCTTGTACAAATCATCCGTGATTCTTGCTAAAAAATCATCAACTCTCCTGGGCTTTGGGCAGTGAACTGTTTTGGAAACTATTTGCTTCATAGACAAGTTGAAAATTCTAATTTGTTTCCATTATTGAGGATATATATCATGGGGCAATTGGGAAGCATGGAAAAATGTGAGCTGCGTTTTTTTTCATAGTGACGGTAATAGTTTCTCATCTCATTTAATTTTTACACCCTGTGTGTGGTTTTTATTTGTCATTACTATTATTTCTTTTAGTGATAATAATATCCTTTTTAAAAAGTTGTGTGGTATCATGATAGGGTAAATAGATCTGAGCTTTGACTCAGGGTAAAAAAAGATTTTGACCTCAGTGTGTAATCAGCCTGGTGATCTCAGAAGTTATATAAATTCTCTGAGCCTTGGTTTCCTAATTTGAACATGAAAATAATAATGCCTACTTCATGGAGCTAGGAAAACTATTAAATGAAGAAATGAACGCTAAGCAGCTAACATGGTCCTTGGCAAATGTGGGTTATTCAATAAATGTTAGTTCTTTTCCTTTTATCGTCTCTTCTTAAATGAAAAGTAAGTCAAAATAAATTTTTTTTTTTAAGATTTATTTATTTACTTGAGAGAGAGAGTGTGCATGTGAGCGGGGGGAGGGGCGGAGGGAGAGGGAAAGAGAGACTCTCAAGCAAACTCCGTGCTGAGCACAGAGCCTGATGTGGGGCTCCATCCCACAACCCTGAGACCTCAAGAGTCCAACGTTCAACCAACTGAGCTACCCAAGCATCCCTAAAATACATTATTTTAAATTCAAGAATTTCACATTTTTAAAAACTGGAATTCATGCCAGTGAATCACTGAGTTAAGCAGGTCATTGTCTCCCTTAGGGGCATAGGCTATTTGTCATAGTATGATATTTATAAGCCCTCGTTCACATACAGTGAATATATGCAGACCAGCTATTATCATAAACTCTAAGGAAACCTCCAAATGCATTTATTGTCCTGAAATTTTATTGTGTAGACTTTTGCTTGAAATAAGTAGGCCATTAACTGGGGTTAAGAAATATCGATGCTGAGCAGAGATTTTTGTTTTCAGGGTATTCTTATTTATAAATGATTGGGACTCTCTTCTAAAAACCTCTCCATGGCTGGTCAGGAATAACTCTGAATCCTGCAGGATGTGAAGCAGTGGAATCTCAGGGCATCCAGAGCATTTTGCTGTGTTTCTGGCCTGGCTGCTGAAGGTCCCTTGATCTGTTCCGTGCTAGGCCATCATTGGCCTAGAAAGCAGCTGTCCATGGTATTTAACTTCTTCTTAGATTTGGCATTATAATCTGACAGCAAGTCAGCCCAGTTCTAATGAAGGAATGGTCTAAATAAAGAGGCTTAAGACTGGATCGTTGAAGAGTAGGCTAGTTAGTAATTTAGGTGTGCTTTGCTTTATTCAGTTTGTATGTTCCTGAAAAGTTGTTTGTAAATAGAGTTTTTGTGGTTCAAATTGTTATTAATGTTCATGAGAAAAACAAAATTAAAACAATACTATAAATATTCCTCACAAGGTGAAGTCATTCTTATAAGGTGCTAAACCATCAATAATTTTATCAGTACAAATGTGTAGGTCCAAGCTTGCTTATGGCACAGAAGATACTATATATTCAATTTTTGTTTCCCCTCCTAATAAATAAATGAGTAAAATGAATGTACAAACTTCAAGGAAGGTAAAGTAAGATCATCCTTCTAATAAATAAATGGATAGGATTACTTCATAGACTTGGAAACTCTCTGTCCTCTCAAGAAAGAAACTTTAGGCGTTAAAATTCTTAACTGACTAGATGTCTGTGAATGTAGTATGTTTATCTAGGGATATAGAATGGTGCTCTTTTCCTTGCTTTGTTTCCTTCTACTTATATTAAAAGCAAACCCTTTGGTTACTGCATGTGATTCAGAGAGTGAAAAGGCATTTCAACAGACCCAGAAAGCCCAGCAGATTTTAATACACAGAAGTCAGATTAGCTGTGGCTTTTCATCCTTGCTTCTCTGATTTCTCCAGCAAGAGAGGACCTAAACTTTATGAATCCAGGCAATCTTGAGAGCAAGGATTTACCACCATTTCCCTTCCTTCCTCCCTTCTTCCTTCGTCTATTTTTCCTACCCCCCCAATTCCTCTCTTCCCGTTTTCTTTCCTTTTCTCTGTCTGTCTGTCTCTCTTTCTGGTAGAACCAGATTATTTGTATTTTAACTTTAACAAGGAATGGGATTGCTATGTTAAACTGTTCTTTGGCTGGGGCGCCTGGGTGGCTCAGTTGTTAAGGTCTGCCTTCGGCTCAGGTCATGATCCCCGGGCCCTGGGATCGAGCCCCGCATCAAGCCCCACATCGAGCCCCGCATCGAGCCCTTCATCGAGCCCCGTATTGGGCTCCCTGCTCCGTGGGAAGCCTGCTTCTCCCTCTCCCACTACCCCTGCTTGTGTTCCCTCTCTCGCTGTGTCTCTCTGTCAAATAAATAAATAAAATCTTAAAAAAAAAAACAAAAAACCTGTTCTTTGGCTGTTGGGGAGGCAAGTACATCTTCAGTGTGGATGGTTTCATTTTTTCATTCTTTTATTTTCAACCTTCTTTTGTTTTAAATAAGTCCCTAGTAAGCAGAATATAGCAAGCAGAATATAGTAAGCAGAATATAGCTACATTTTGCTTAATTCAGTTTGACAATCATTATCTTTTAACTGGAAAGTTTAGTGTATTTACATCGATTGTCATTATTGTTACATTTGGATTCTTTCTATTATGCTACTTTATACTTTCTATCCGTTCTGATCTTTCTGTTTCTTTTTTTTTTTTTTTGGAGAAGGAGGAACATTGAATTTTTTTCCCTAAATTTCTTTTTCCCTTAGTGTGGGATTTATACACTCTATTTCTATTCTTTTAGTGTTGGCCTATAAATTTTAATATGTATAGCTAACTTAACATAGTATAGGTTAATTACACTCCTGACAAACAACCTAAGGACCTTAGAACATTTTAACCTTATCACCTCTCCCCTGCTATATATGATTTGAAGTCCATGATTTAAGTTCTACCTTCATGTTTTATAACAGCTTTATTGAGGTATAACTTCACTTTTTTAACCCTACAAATTACATTGTCATCATGTCATCAGTGTTTTTAGATTTAACCATTTTTTACCAGCTTTTCCCCTCCTCATTCTTTTCCCCATTTCAGACATTTTTCTATGAGTTTTTTTCCTCTACTGACTTACATTTTTTATAAGTTCCTTTAGCAAGAATCTGTTAATAGTAAATGCTCCTGTTTGTATTTGCTTAGAGATGTATTTCACTTTTAATCCTGAAAGACAGTGTGGGTAGAAAATTATTTTCTCATTTGACTTTGAAAATTATATTCCATTATCTCTGACTTCCATTTTTGCTGTTGAAAAAGACTGGTGTCAGTGTAAATGTTGGTCCTTTGTGAGAAATCTGTCTTTTCTTTTTGACTACATTTAGGGTTTTCTCTTTGTTTCTGGTGGTTAGCATTTTCCTTATGCCATGTCAGGCATTGTTTTCTTACTTATTTATCCCCTACTTGTGATTCAGTAGACTTCCTGAATTTGCAGATTGATGTATTCCACCAATTTCAACTCTACTTCATTCTTCCTATGGTCTTCTAGAATTCTGATTAAACAGATGCCCCATCTCAACCCATTCACCACATCTTGTAACTGCTCCTCTTTCTCAGTCTCTGTTCCTCATTCTGCTCCTTTCTTTATGTGAACCTCCTAGTTTCTAATTTTCTCTTCAATTTTGTCTAATCTGCTCTCAAGCTTATCCATTAAGTTTCTAATATTTTTATAGTTTTCATTTCTAGAAGTTTTTTTGTGGCTCTTTCATATCTGTCAGGTTGACTGTCATTGTTTCTTATTCCTTAATCATTTATTGACTTATTTCTTTAGAAATGTTAAATTGATTTCTATTTCATAATCAATATTCCTAGTGACAATATCCTTGCAGGTCTAGTGTTGCTGTTTTATTGATTCTCGATCATGTAGTTGCTTTCTTACATATGTAGTGACTTAAAAACAAAACAAACAAACAAAAAAATACATTGAATTCCTATTCCTTGGAACTTTACCCATGGGAAGTCATTGAGGCCTGGGTTTTAAGTGTGTTCCTCTGAATAGGACTGTATTTGTTCTTCAGGCAAGTGCCTGATAGCACAACCAGACTGGCATCATTCTAACCTAAATGTTTGACTTTTTTTCTACCCAGGTAGTGTGAATTCAGACTCCAAACCATGTGAGTGAGCCAGTGGTAGAAATTCTTAAAGGAGACTCCTCTCTCTCTCTCTCTTTTCAATATCACTTAAAACCAAGACCAAAATAGGCACAGCCTACTGTTTCCCATTGCTAGGCAGGTTTTTTTTTTCCCCCTTATTCACCTGCTAAGAATATCAACCCTTCATTTTTAGCTTACTGGGAGTGGAGGTCTCTGAATTACCTCCTCCCTACTAGGCCCTTGTTGTAGCTTCTAAAAACCTAGTCTTTGGCCACTGGAGAATGGCAAGTACTTTGAGGGCAAAGCAATACAGACCCCCCTGGATTTGCTAACTTGGTGTTGTTGGTTCTAAGAAACCCCTGACTCCTCACTAACATAGTTAGATAATTTTATTTTTTTTTTAAGATTTTATTTATTCATTTGAGACACAGAGATACACAGAGAGAGAGAGCATGAGCAGGGAGAGAGGCAGAGGGAGAGTGAGAAGCAAGCTTCCCGCTGAGCCAGGAGCCCGATGCGGGGCTCGATCCCAGGACCCTGGGATCATGACCTGAGCCGAAGGCGGACGCTTAACCATCTGAGCCACCCAGGCGCCCCTAGATAATTTTAAAAAATATATAATATCCAACATTTTGGGGTATGATATACTGAGAATGGTTTCTCTGAATATTTGGTCCATTATATTGCCAGAAATATATGTTTCAGACTATGGGTTTGTCAAAAGATAATGCATATAACAAGAGATACTGATACGGAATTTTAATTGAGTACTCATAGAGGGTACTGAGAGTGTAGCCTAACCATCTCAATAAAGCTTCTCATCAACAAAAATCCTACCAATGGCAAATTTTGAGTCAAATCTAAGAGGCAATTCTAACAGTTATTTGGGGCCACTTTAAATTTACCTTTTAAATAATATTTTTACCGGATACTGAAAGTAATATATTCATTGTACAGGATTATAAAAACACATCAAAATATAAAAAGATTTAAAAGAGCCCATCATCTCTTCATTGCACCATCCAAAAATAATTCTGCACATTTGCATGTATTCTTCCAGACTTTTCTCACATACACATATACACACACGTATATTCACATATATAAGTATTTAGATAAACTGGAATGATACTGGACATGCATAACCCTAAACTTGAGTGTATAACATTTTAGTTTTTTATTTATTTGAGAGAGAGAGAGGCACGTGCATAAGCAGGGGGAGAGGCGGATGGAGAAGCAGACTCCTCACTGAGTGGGGAAGCCCAGCTCGGGGTTCCATCCCAGGACCCCGGAATCATGAACTGAGCTGAAGGCAGATGCTTAGCCAACTGAACCACCCAAGTTCCCCACATTTTAGTTTTTTTTTTTTTTAACTTGACTATGAGCATTTCCTCATATCATTAAATGTAATTCATTGTTTAGTATTATTGTAAAATAAAAAGTCATTTTCATATTATAAAATGTTGCAAATATGTCACTACTATAAAAAAAATGCTATAACAAATAGCCTTATACACACATTTCTGATTTCAGAGAAACAGAAATTCTGGATCAAAGTTTATAAGCTTTTTAAATGTTCTGTTATATTGTGACATACTTGGTAGTGTAGACTAGTATGATTTTTAATGTTTTTATGTTTTCACAGTGAAACAGCATTTCGTTGTTTTAATTTGCATTTCTTTGATTAATTGGGAGGTTGAGTCTGGAAAAATACGTTTATTGAGAATTAATTTTTTAATAGGTTGCCAGTTTGCTGTATATCCTTTGTGTCATTTTTAAAGTTTTCTGTGATGACTCAAAGATCTCTTACAAGTATATGTTGAGAATCACAGACGTTAGCTTTCATCCCTCCCCATGACTTCCACACCCAAATAAAGCCAGGAGGTTTTTGTGTTTTTTGTTTTAAAGGATGAATTATTTTGTAATTTTTTTTTTTAAAGATTTTGTTTATTTATTTATTTGACAGAGAGAGAGAAACAGCATGAGAGGGGATAGGGTCAGAGGGAGAAGCAGACTCCCTGCTGAGCCGGGAACCCGATGTGGGACTCGATCCCAGGACTCCGGGATCATGACCCGAGCCGAAGGCAGTCGCCCAACCAACTGAGCCACCCAGGCGCCCCAAGGATGAATTATTTTGAAGGAGGCCTTGTGACTCAGGAGTTGGGAGATGAAGTTCCCAGGGACTGGCCATGCAAACCTTGGGTAGGGGGAAGCCTGTACCACCTAAGACCCTATTTTCTCATCTGGAAAATGGGAGACTAAATGACCTAAACGTTGCTTCCAGCTTATCATTTCTGTCCTTGGAAACTCTAGTGTATACTACATGGAGTACTCTAACTGTGTCAAAGTAATAACTTAATACATTTACCTAAAACAGAAGACCAGACTCTAACCACACCCATACCACAAAACTCTGTTTCTAAATTGGCTTACCTGCGCTATTTTCACACAAATGACTTATTGGCTTGGCTTGGGCATGTGGTGGGAGGTAGTTCTTCCAGTCACAAGAACGACTTGCATGGGAGAAAGTCGTTTGAAGTTTACAGCGGGATTCTAGACCTGCTCAGCATTTGTGGCTTCTAGCTGGGAGAACTCACCTTGGCAGCTGCATGTGCATCCCTGGGATGCTTGTCTCACAGTCAAGAGAAGAGAGAGGTCTCAAAACTGGTCATGTGCTTCATACGAGGTCCTTACTCCACCAACACCCTGAAATAGAGATCATCTCCACCTGTACCTCAGAAACCTGAGGGTCAGGAAACATAAGTGATTGCCTGAGGTCCCAGTTGAGTGGTATTAAACTGCATTTGAACTTGGGTCTGACTCCTAAATGTCTGCTCCTTTTCCTGGTGCTTCTCACTGGACAGTTGGGGATAAACACAAAGCAAACCTCCAAATTAGATTCATATTACATATTAGGCTCCATTCAGTTAGTGACTTCCAAATATTTTTTACCATGACCTCCACTAAGAAATCCATATTCCATTCTAACCCATCGTGTTACATAGCATAGCACATGCTCTGTAACATAGGCTTACATACACATATAAAAATAAAATCTAAGTATGATGCATTTTTTATTGCTTAAATTTTCCATATTATCAAAAATACCAGTTTCAACCCTCTAAGGTAATGTCATGACCCACCAATGAGTTGTCACCTGAGTTTTAAAAAATAGTATCATGTTAAGAAATTTTTCTTTTCTCCTCTTCCTCCTTGCAGGGCTGCCCTGCAAAGCTGTGCTAGTTTACTGCACAAGGGCATCTTTCTGATCAAGGGGATGAATAGGGACAGAAATTCAGACATCACTCTGCTGGATAAGCTGTGTGCGTTGGTCTGGAACTGTGGTTGCCCAGAGAAAGGGGTGTCTTTTCTTCATTCAACCAAAGTGCCCTTTGGGCTGGTGGTGGCTTTGCCCCACACCCTCAACTTCTCCTTTTTATAATTGACTATTTAGAGTTTCAGAGCTATGAATCCACAGGGACCCTTATGTGGATGTAAATCCATGCTGATTTTCATGGTTGGGACTGTTTCAGCCACGTAAATCCATGCTGATTTTCGTGGTTGGGACGGTTTCAGCCATTAATCCACATGTTATCTTGGCTTCCTCTCCAAGCACACACACTGTCCGTGTTCAGCTGGGTCACTTCAGCCCTCTGACCAGTGCAGATTTCTGCAGAGTCCTAAAATGCCGGCATCTACCAAGTTGTGTCTTGCTCTCTGGCTCTGACATAGACTGATTGCAGGGGAAAGAAGGGGCAGATCAAAGCATGATATGCTCCCTGAGCCTCGACTCATCCTTGTTGCCCAGTGAGCTTGTCATTGGGTGGAAAAGAAATGTGGATGAAACAGGGAGATGAAATCAGAGGAAAGCAGAACCTTGGCAAGAAGACCAAAGCTGCATTTCAATTAGGTTGGTTTCCTTTTTTTCAGAGGCTGGATTTGTAAGCAAAATGATGCAAACATGGTTCCCGTGCTGGTAAACGCTAGTGGGTTTGGAAAGGGTCTGGGCACCAGGCGGTAGTAAAGCCATGCTTACAGCTTTAAAGGATACACTCAGAATCCACATTGGCTGGAACCAAGCCTCGTGAGATGATGTCCTTTTCATCCCACACTGTGGTGGTCTAACCCTGGTCCAGGCACTTTTGCCCCAAACGTCTCCTCTTTGACAATAAAGAGGCCAGTTTATCTCCTAGATCCCCACCAGTTCTGATAACTCCGTGCTTTTCTATTTCTTTTTTTAAGATTTTATTTATCCATTTGAGAGAGAGAGAGAGCAAATGAGTGGGCAGAGGGAGAGGGAGAAGCAGGCTCCTCACTGAGCAGGGAGCCCGACAACGGGGCTCGATTCCAGGATCACAACCTGAGCCCAAGGCCAGTGCTTAACCGACTGAGCCACCCAGGCGCCCCTGTGGTTCTTGATGAATGGGAAAGAAACAAGTATATGCCTGTAATTATGGACTGGCCAATAGAGGAGGTGATCAGGTAATGAAGCCCTGAACTTGCCTCCTTCCAAGGGCTTTTCCAATTAAGGAACCCAATTGGAGCGGATTAGTTCCTTTGGAGGGGGTAATGAGGGCTTCTTTACCCATCCGTAGGAGCTTCCCGGAAAGGGCCGAGTTTCCGGTGTGTGGTAAGTCCCTTTCTCTCTTACTGTTTGATGGACGTTGAGCTGAGCAAGCAGGCTGCTGGTAGAAACACAGGTTTCACCTTTAGCAGCCATCTTTCTCCCACTTAAAACTGCTCATCTGTTGCCCTAACCCCTCAAGTCGGCTGAGTTGGTTTCATTTTTCCATGCCACCTGATAGCAGTTAAATACATGTCGAACCACTTCTGTTATTTTAGGCCTGTGGTAGACCCGAGCATTGGTGTGTTCCAGAAACTTGGGACTTTGTTTTCTGAGATGAAGTATGACAGTGAAGGTTTAACACGATGGAATTATTATTTAAGTCTGGGATAGAGTGTGACCATCCGAGCTGGACAATCTTGGGCAAGTTACTTAACCTCTCTGGACTTACTTTACTTATCTATAAATTCGGAAAAATAATAGAATTTTCTTCATAGAGAGGCTGTGAATTTTGATGAGACTGCACAGGAAAAGTGCTCAGCAGAATACCGCCCCACCTGCCTACCCAAAGATGCCCTACTTCTGGCCTCTTTTCCTCTGAGTCCCTTCCCTGCGCCACTAGCCTGCTGTCCCTAAGTCCAGTGTCTGTACCCGCACTCCCAGCTCCCCAGCGTGTTTTCCTCCTGTCATTTCAGGACCTTGCCACCATGCCTCCCATGCAGGCATATGAAGGGGCAGTTGCCCAACTAATCCCTAACTAATAGCTAAATCCTTGGTGTTCGGACTTGAACCTGCTTTCCCTCTGTTCTTGCAGAGGATTAAGAGAGGAGCAGTTTCCCTATCTATGAAACTGAACGTCACTCAGCTGTGAAAATCTCCTGAGCCCTCCTGTCACTGCCTTATAAATGCATTTACTCTTTTCTTATGTGCACGATCAATATTTCATCTTAGCTTGTCATGTCTCCATGTCACGGCTATACCTGATGTTGGTTTGTCAGCATATGTGTTTTCTGTCTTGGATTCAGTCACTGCCCTTGACTCAGGGACTAACCAATCCCATTTGTAGTATTTGTTCCCAGGCTCATAGGTAAGAGTGCAAAGGGCACTTAATGCCCTGTGAGAGATGTTGGGAATGGTAGTGATGAGTGTTTGTGATAAAAAGTCTGGGTCTGGAAAAAAAAATCGTACCATGAATGGCTTATGTATTAAAGTCAAGCGGCAAACAACAAATTTCCAACTTAGGAAATAGCAGTCATTTGAAATTCCCCAGTCCCCTCAAGTTGCAAGTATGGGTATCAGGATGGGTAAGGGCCCCCAATTCTAAAAGTCAGATCACTCCAGCTGTAGCTTTAAGAAGCTTTTTTTTTTTGAGATATAATTGATTATAGAATTTATTTATAAATAAATAAAATATTTATTATATAGAATTCTAATTTACCATCGGATTTACCCTAAGTGTACAATTCAGTGGTTCTTAGTATATTCACAGAATTGTAAAACCAGCATCACTATCTAATTTTAGAACATTTTCATCACCCCAAAAAAGAAACCTTATGCCTATTAGTAGTGATTCCTCCTTTTCTCTCTCCCCATAGATTAGTAGCCACCAATCTACTTTCTGTTGTTTTAGATTTGTCTGTTCTGGACATTTCATAGAAATGGAATCATGTGTCTGACTTCTTTCACTTAGCATACTGTTTTTGAGGTTCATCCATGTTGTAGCCTTTTTATGGCTGAATATTCCCCCGCACAGCTAGACCACATTTTGCTTATCCATTCATCAGTTTATGAACACTGAGATTATTTACATGTGGGGGGTCATCATGAATAATGTTGCTATGAACATTTACGTACAAGTTTTTTGTGGATGTATGTTTTCAGTTCTCTTTGGTCTATACTTAGGAGTGGAATTGCTGGGTCATATGTTCACTCTATGTTTAACATTTTCAGGAACTGCTAAACTGCTTTCCAAAGTGACCGCACCATTTTGCATGCCTACCAGCAATGCAATGTATGTTCCAATTTCTCTTTGCCAGCTATTATGTCTTTTTGATTATACCCATCCTAGTGGATGTGAAATAGTACCTTATTATGATTTTGATTTGCATTTCCTTGAAGGATGATGATGTTGAACATCTTTTCATGAGCTTATCAGCCATTTGTATGTCTTTTCTGGAGAAATGTCTATTCAAATATTTTGCCCCTTTTTAAATTGGGTTATTTGCCTTATCGTTGAGTTTAAGAGTTCTTCATGTATTCTGGATACAAGTCCCTTACCATATATATGATTTGCAAATATTTTCTCCTATTGTGTGGGTTGCTAAGGAATGTGCTCCATAGATGAGGCAACTCCTGGACTGGGGACCCTTGGATCTCCAAGCTGTTCTACCCATACTTATATCTAGAGTGATTTGGGTCCCTTGGGTCCAACCTTAAAGCTGCCTCTTCCATTGAGTTGGTCTTGAGGAAAGATTGATCCCCTTGAAGTTAAGGACTGGAGGAGGATTCGAGTTTGTGTGGGGTCCAGGGCTTCCTGATTATGGAGATCGTGAGAATGTGAGTCTACTTGAACGTTAGTCCCCAGATGTTTGTGGTCTGCTGGCTGCCTCACCCCTCCTTACCTACTCCTGACTCTTCTCTGTATTATCTAAGAGAGTTTCTTGTCATCAAATCCCCTTCCCTACATCTTACCCAGAAGCCCTGTCAGGAAAGCAGTTGGGCCACAGGCCTTCACTTCCAGATGAGAGGCTAGTCCATTATGCCATCTGGACCTTGGCACTTAGCTTTACATATCTTGGTTGTGGGCCAGTCCTGTCCATTTCCCCCTCTCCCCTCAATATAAACCTTCCCACTCCAGGCTCTAGGAACATTTGCCTTCATCTTAAACAAAATTTTGTAAGTGTATGGAGCAGCATACCGTAAATAATAACAATATGGTAATGATCTTAAATCCATCATTGTCTACCATGAGCAGTAATTGGATGAACCTGATTAATGAGCATGCTCTGAGAGTAAAGAGAACTTCTCCAAGCAATCATGCTTGGTACAAAAATGCACAATTGTTTCAAAGCTCCAGCAGTTTCCAAGGGGCTTAGGAAACATCTTCTTTCTTGCTTCTAGCTTGTTTAAGCTACACAGTGACTGGTGGCATGGTGGATGGAGTTTTGTGGCCCTGAACAAGAGGCTGATTTATTTAAATAGGTTCAGATGCGCCAGGCTGCTCTCTTGATGCTTATTTTGAAGGACCGTTACAAATCTGCTGTTTTCGGCTGCCTTTTATTTTAAGTCCAATTAAGTGGCTAGCCTCAAATAGCTCTGACCTTGAAAGTCTAAATGAAGGTGAGGTGGGAGAACAGGCTCAGGAAGCATATGTTTTGGCATGTTAGCACTCTGCAAGTCATACACATTTAAGGAAAATAAATAGAACAAGACAAGATAATGTTGTGCTTTAGGAGGAAGAATTTGAATGCCCTGGGAAGTAGCACCACATGCTTCACTGGTGGATAATCATAAACTGTGCTAAAAATGAATCCAACTCTATCTCACTTCACTGGGGCTCTGGGAGACAGGCCCCAAATGCGTGGTAATGTCAGTGACATTCAGCGCATCGTCACCTTGGATCGGTATGTCTGCTGTATGTCAGTGCTGAGCTATGCTCTCAGCAGTCCCGGCACATGATTTCTATTATTTATTTGTAGTAAAACAGCGCTTAGAGTACCATACCACCATTTCAGTTTCTTGCAAATGTGGATCACAGGAAGACCCTTCTGTAGTTGAATAGCTCATTTTAAGAATATTATCAGCATGGGGTCTCTTATTAAGATTCTTAAAGTCTTAGAGTTGGGTTATAGAGGTTTACAGATTTTTTTTTTAGCCATCTTTACAAAAATAATATGAAGTATTTTGTGATGTGCTGTGAGATGCTCTTTGCTCTTCCTACCCTTAACCTCACAAGTCTAGGGGCAAAAATGCTTGTTCAAGAATTTCACTGACTCCCTGAATGGCTGTTCTGAAACAGTTTTGGTTTCTATGCCCCTATTTTAAAATATATTTTTTAAAGATTTTATTTATTTATTTGACAAAGAGAGACACTGCGAGAGAGGGAACACAAGCAAGGGGAGTGGGAGAGGGAGAAGGGAAGCAGGCTTCGCGCTGAGCGGGGAGCCCGATGCAGGGCTCCATCCCACGACTCTGGGATTACGACCTGAGCCGAAGGCAGACGCTTAACGACTGAGCCACCCAGGCACCCCTATTTTAAAATATTTTTGTGTTCTTACTACCTCATTAAATGCTCCAACATTTCATGAGTTACATATGTGTCTATCTGTCCCCGGTTTTCTACATCAAGAAATGGGGGCAGATGGCTTTCCCCTTGTCTCGTGGGATAGTGCTATAATTAACAAGGTGATAGGAATGGATCACTGTCTGTCTGAGCCCACAGGCGGATGGGACTGCAGACACAAAGAGACAGTGGCAGGCACTGAATGAGAATACTAGGACATAGGACCAGAAGGATTTTGAGCACATTTTCCTGTAAGGTTCACATACATTGTCTTTATGGAAAGGACCACTCTAAGGTGAATATCCTGAAAAATTGCTCACGTAGTCATCTTGGGAGAATAATAAACCACTGTCTGGCAGTCTATATTTGTGTATGATTGTAATCTCATAAACTTCCATTTTTCTGGAAGTCCTGTGTCTGGATGATCAGAGCAGAACCAAGATCCAAGGCCAAGAGGACTTTCAAGAGCCAAATAGATGCCAGAAGATGAGTGCTCTAAATTTCAGGCCCTTAATTGTGCAACAACTGCATAAGGCTCTTTATAAGATTCTGTTGATATGTTTTCCCATAGACAAAATTCAAACAAGTTAGGTTGCCTGGCTTCCCAGTGCATAAAGAAATTAGAAGCAACCAACATAGTCTTTATGGGGCAGGGGAGACTCCTCTGTCCATGCACACAGATAGCCAGGCCTGCCACTGAGCTATTCACTGTCTTTAAGCAGATTTTACAAGGCTCCCTGCTCTGACCAGACCAATTAGAAAAGGCACAACCCCACTCCTCCCCTAGCTATAGACAGCTTTATAGGTGCGGGATGTGATGAGCGGAAGGCATCTTTGTGCAGAGAGAAAGGTGCCATCTCCTCGAGGTGGGCAAATACAGTGCCCACCAGGACTCATGTCTTGGCGTGAAACACAGGCTCTGCTCACCCCCCAGCCGTACACCTCGGGGCAGTGCACACGTACAAAGGCACACACATCTGCAGATACACGTCACATCAGAAAGACAGCCAATGGCAACAAGAATCTGAAACCTGTAAGACGGCACAAAGATGTGTCTGGGGTAAGTGTAGGTTCAAACCAGAGTACTGCATCTTTTTATGGTACCAGCAGGCATGAAAGTCATATAATAATTAATGTTGATAATCCCACAGAAGCACTGAGAGAGTCTGAATTCTGTTCAGTGTAGCTTGTGTCAGTGGTACTATAGAGTGGGAGCTCAGTGACCCCCATGTTCATGTAAATGGTGCCATGGTCCAGGTGGATGATGATGGTGGCCTGGCCAGGTTGGTAACAACGGAGGCAGTGAGAGGTGGCCAAATTCTGGACATTTCTTGAAGGCAGAGCCAAGAGCATTTGCTGATGGATCAGGTACAGGGTGTGACAGATAAAGAAAGAAAGGCAGGGTGATGCCAAGATTTGGGGCCCGAGTAACGGGAAGAGTGGAATTGCCATTAACTGAGATGGGGAAGACTTCAGGAGGAGCAGGTCTCAGGTGGAAGACAGGGGCTCCATTTTCAGTTGCAGTTTTGAGACCTAAATGGCTAAGTTTAACATCGAAACAGGGATGTCGAGTAGACAGTTAGAGGTGCTCCTGGAATTCAGATTAGAAATACAAGTTCAGAAATCCTGAGACTCTCGGTAGCGCGTAAAGCCAAGGGACTGAATAAAATCCCCCGCGAGTGAGCCTGGACGAAGACGTGAAGAGGCCAAAGGCCTGAGTCCTGAGGTTTCCAGCATGGGGATGGGAGGGAAAGGAGGAGGAGGAGGTAGAGGAGCTGGAGAAGAGGCAGCTATGGAGGAAGGAAGAACACCTGCAGAATGAGGAAGTCGGGTGCAGAAAGTATCTCAAGACAAGAGAGTGATTATGCCAGGTGGTCACCTGGTAGGACGAGGACAGAGAATGAGATCTATTTAGCAGTAAGGAGGTCCTTGGTGACTTGCTGAGACCAGTTTTGATGGAGTGGGTCTGGGAAATGGGAGCATGGGAATTAGAGATAGGTGTACAGGCAAACAGACGGGGGACAAGCTGGGAGAAGATGTAGGGCCAGGAGATGTTTTTCAGGTGGGAAGAACCCTAGCACATGGGTGTAGTCATGGGCATGACACAGGCAAGTGAAAAGATTCAGTGAAGCTAAGAGGGGAGAGTTGTGGGAGCAGCGCCTCCTTGAGTAAGTGGGGAAAGGGAGGGGAGATCCTGGGCCAAACATGTTGCTTGGGGTGAGCAGCACTAAGTGAGAGGTCCGCCGAGGAACTGCAAGGCTGCGGGGAACAGGCAAACATGTTCTAAGACTTGTGCAAGGTCTCTCTTTGTTTCTCTTTTCTCAACGGATTTCCGAAATCTGATTGAAAAATGCTTTGATGAGTAATCAAATCTGTCGATCACAGCAACATTCAATAAAATCAGGTTGGGTGGTTCAGATTGAATTACAGAAATCTGTACTCCTTGGGAAGCCAAGAAGCAGAGTGATAAACATTAACCTGTCTTCTTTTAAAAGACCGCATTATTATTTTTTGACAACAGGGTGTAGCAGGGTGCTTACGTGTAGTTCAGTGGGCCTACCGGGTGGTGTTCTCACTCTCTTGGGAGCCCCAGGTAGGCCAGGACATGGTTTCCCATAGAAACGTAGAAGTCGGCTGAAATACAAGCTTCGTTAGGGCAGGAATTTATTTTGCTCACACGTGAGTCCTTAGAAGAGTGCCTGGCAAATAACAAATGCTCAGTAAACAATTATTGAATGAATGATCAATGCCAAACCAAGGGCAACCAGAGTATTTTTTTACTGAAAAGGGTAGTTACCAATGATTTTAAGTGATCTGTTTCTACACACTCAATTTTTCATCATTCAAGTGAGAGTGTCCATATGGCTACATTGCTGCCTTTTTCCCCCCAAACGCTTTATTCTTCTTCATGGCTGAAGACTATTGCTTATAGCTCTGTTTTTATGGGATAATTTCAGAGGCTTTTAATCCATAAAGTCACTTTGCTGTCAAAAAGCTGGCAGAATCTCTGTGCAGAATGAAAATCTGCTCCCTGATCTTATCAGGTCCAATCTCATTATGAAATGGTTATGGAGATCATAGCGTTTAATGGGTACAATGCTGGGTACCATCTGTTGGTGAGTTGGACACCCACACTGATCAACCAGATATGGTTGTGGAATTTCAGAACAAGGTCCTCTGATACTTAAGTGATGCCGACTTGCTACCATATGGCAGGCCTGATAAGAATTGGAAGCTAAGTAGAAGGGCTACACTTTGTATTCCCGGCCTAGGTGCCTTTGGTCTTTCGTTTGATTTTCTTTGTAAACAGTAGGATCTCTGAGTAAGCTAATTGTTCTTTATTTCCCTTTGCTTGGCAAGATGAGTGTCTTCACAAAAATCAATAGGCTGCCTACTGATTGCAGGGCAGTCTTGCTACAAAACAGCTGTGCAAGCATTTTTTGCAGTCAGTCCCAGAAGCCTCAGAGGAAAGGTAAGTTGCAGTATGGGGTAAGCTATGGAGTCAAGGAGAACAGATGATTTTATATTAGTAGAAGAGAAGAATATTTTAGTTCCAGCTTGTCCAGTTAGCAGGAATGATTGACAGACACTAGTGATTAGTAGGGAGGAAAACAACTTTCTTGAGGTATTGGGTTGCCATGCTCTTTAAGGGGGGTCATCTTCCTTACTAAAAACAAACCAAATCTCACAAGGGTCTCCCCTCCCCTTGGGCCCCCTCATGGGCACAAGGCAATCCCACTGAATGACCTTTAAGATGTACAGCACTCCTATGGGACTTTCTGGTTCCAAGAGCCAACAGAAGGAAACCATGCTCTCTTGTTCTTTTTGAGCAAGTAGAATTTATTTTCCAAATAATGTTAGAGTCTAACTCTTAGGTTTGTTTGTTTTTTTAATTAAAGACCTAATGGACACAAACAAGGGAAGGTGAGAATTCCGTATGAAATGGTCCCAATTGCCAAGTGCAGTACAACATTCTGACCCTGCCAACGGGTTATTGGTGGTTGTTCCTTCCCTCTCTCTTCCAGAGGAGGGCTCAAGTAGTAATCATGTGGACAAGCAAATGATGATGGGAACTGGGACTTGTGGGCCCTTTCTGTGTCTGTCTTCTTCACCAACTTGGTTCAGGCAAAAGTATGGACTTTTTGTCTGTTGGTGGGTCATAGGCTATTTTCTTTCATGCTCTGGAAACTGGCTCTTCCTGTTTGACATTTTAATGATTCAGTGGTAGAATCTCTTAAGTTTCCATGTTGGTTTGTCTAGATCATTGTCAAGATCTTTAGTGGGTTGTTGTGATTTTAGAAGCCTAGGAAATCCCATTGGCCTATTAGGGTATTTGAGCTTTGCCTTTTCCTCAAGCCATTTCTTTTAGAGGCAGGGAGGAGCAGAGGGAGAGGGAAAGAGAGAATATCAAGCAGGCTCCATGCCCAGCACAGAGCCTGAATTGGGATTTGATCTCACAACCCTGAGTTTATGACCTGAGTTGAAATCAAGAGTCAGACACTTAACCTACTGAGCCACCCAGGTGCCCCCCTCCCCCCGTGCACCATTTTTTAACTACCAAGAGGATATTTCTGTTTTACATCTTTGCCAACAAATAAAATAATAACCTTTTCCAATTTTAAGTGAGTATTCCTTAAAACAAGAAGAGGAAGGAAGAGGAGAAGGAAAATAAACAAAAGAAATTGCTTTACATGTTTTTCTATCCTTCTTTGCAACCAAATTTATGAACCAGTGAAGTCTTCTAAGGATTGATCATTTTTTAAGATCCTGCTGTGTTTAGCTTTATCTAAAACTCTCAAATGTGGGGCGCCTGGGTGGCTCAGCCGTTAAGCATCTGCCTTCAGCTCAGGTCATGATCCCAGGGTCCTGGGATCGAGCCCCGCATCAGGCTCCCTGCTCCGCAGGAAGCCTGCTTCTCCCTCTCCCACTCCCCCTGCTTGTGTTCCCTCTCTTGCTGTGTCTCTCTCTGTCAAATAAATAAATAAAATCTTTAAAAAAAATAAAATAAAACTCTCAAATGTATCAAACACATGGTGTGCTAAATGTAGGACAGGCCCCATGCTCGGCACGTTGGGTACAGACATAAAGATGGAGCCTTGCCTTTCCAGAATTGACACTGTCATCATTTGGCCCATCAGTTGTTTCAATTGTAAGTGGGCAAATTGAAGAGATTGACTCTGGAATTTTGAGGTCAGCATTTCTGTTGTTAAGAGGCTGTAGCAGAAGCCTGGAGCATGGATTCCAAGCTCTAGTTTTATACATTTCTGGTGCCATAGACTTCTCCCCACAAAATCTTCTCTAAGCCTGAGCATTTGCCGGGAAGACTACAGCAACGTGGTATTTTTCTGAGTAAAGTGACCAAACTTATGTCAAGACCTCTTTCAAAGAACCCCATCTGAAATAGAATCAGATAACATCTGGTTTTCTAGTTCCAGAATAATCTGGAAGGCTTCTGGCTTCTGGAACGCTACTGTAATCTTTAGTGCCTCCCAAAGGTGAATTAGTTGTCACATAATAACATGATTGCCCAAGCAGAGTCATGCTGTACCCAGACTTTTGACCTACAGAAATTGCAAGACAATAAATGGATGCTGTTTTAAGTTTCAGAATTTGTGGCAATTTGTTAGACAACAATAAAGAAGTAAGGCACCCATGATAACAACATTGTATAAAAAGCTATCCAGGGGAGCCTGGGTGGCACAGTCAGTAGAGCGTCCTGCTCTTGGTTTTGGCTCAGGTTGTGATCTCAGGGTCATGAGCTCAACCCCACATCAGGCTTCACACTCAAAGCGTAGAGGCTTAAGACTCTCTCTCTCCCCTCCTCCCTCTGCCCCTCCCCCACCTGCGCATGCACACACTCTTTCTCTCTCTAAAATAAATAAATAAATCTTCAAAAATGAAAACAAAAAAGCTATGCAAAAATGTTGGAATACCAATAGCTAAGCTTTGAGTATTTTCAAAGAATCACCATAGAATATTTAAGCTCATGATTCTCCTTTTCTTGGAGTCCCTCTGGAATTGTTTTCTTTTTCTCTTGGTTTCTATAGTTAAAAAAAAACGACAACAATAACAAAAAAACTCCTCTGCAGAAAGACACATTCATTTGTTTATGGATTCGTGCATCAAATATTTATTACATATCAACCATGTATGTGCCTGGTGCTCAGTTGGGCATTTGGAAGTAAAATCTGACTAGTGCATGGTCATTGTGCACCAGGAGCTCAGACAAGAAAGTAGATCATTGCATCCAGTTTGGATGCTCACGCTTGAAGATTATGGCTGATTACACAGGGCACTGGAAGCAGGTGGCATTTACCTTGGTGAATTTGCCATGCTCAGGAGCCTGGTTGTCAGCCCAGTGGGCTCATAAACCTGATTGTGATGGTGCATTGCAAAGGGATTGTCTCTCAGAGGTGGACTCGTATTGCCCAAGCTCATTATGACTGCTGTCTATTAATACAAATCCAATTAGAGCCCATTAAAATACAATGAGAGCTACATCTCTAAAACCGAACGGAAAGCTCAAATCAGAAAATCAGTGCCTTATTATCCCCCAGTAGGCAAGTACATGGAAAACAAAATTATAATAATCAGGGTGACAATCTATTAATTTGCAATGAGGAATTAAACTGTCAAGTTGACTGATCTGACCAACACATTGGCTCTGCAGAGATAACAAAATGTGAAGCCAGATCATGGCATCATGATGGATTTAAGAAGTGTTGCTTTGCTAAAATGCTTGACAGACTCTCACCACAGTCAGGATGACCTTACACTTGCCCAGCCAAGATTTCCTCTACCCTTGAGAGCCCTTGGACAGGCCTGGACAACTCTGTCTCATGTGATGCTTCCTGCTCTTTGCTGTGCTTCCGAAACACCTGGCCACCTGTTCATAACCCAGCACATAACACAGTACAATATAGACAATTATGTTTCCAGGTAATCAGTTAGAAGTAGTTTTCAGTTCTCCTTCTTTAAGTTTATTCCTTGATTGGAATTTGGGGTATTCCTGTGCTCTTTACTCCCATGTTATAGACGGTCCCTTTGGGTTTGTATTCACAGAGGGCTAATCAATACAATATGATAAGTTCTATAACAGAAGTGTACAGAGGGTCCCATGGGAACTTGGGATAAAAAGAAACATTTATTGAATTCCTTCTAGGGACCTAGTACTGTGGCCAGCTTTCTACATGTATTACTCATGTAATCCATAATAACCCCTTCATGTGGGAACTGGACATTAAGAAACTTGCCCTGTAATTACAAAGTGAGTAAGAGACAGGACCAGGGTTAAAAACCAGGCCATGTGAGCCCAAGACTATGTTCTCAACTGCTGTGCTTCCTTTGGTCTTTTAGTCGTCTCACTCACCCTGAAGGATGGAGAAGTGTGTCAGCCTGGGCTCAGTTGCAGAAATTGGAAACCACCCTATTTTTTTTTTAAGATTATTTATTTATTTATTTGACAGAGAGAGAGAGAGATCACAAGTAGGCAGACAGGCAGGTAGGCAGAGGGAGAGGGAGAAGCAGGCTCCCTGCTCAGCAGGGAGCCCGATGCAGAGATCGATCCCAGGACACTGGGATCATGACCTGAGCCGAAGGTAGATGCTTAACCAACTGAGCCACCCAGGCGCCGCATTGTTTTAAAGAGAGCAAGGGTTTTAACATAGGAGCAGAGTGCTTGCAAAATCACTGGGAGGGCTGGGTCTCCAGGCGTGACTCCAGAACCACACAGTAGGCCTGGCCTGCCCCAAAGAGATGCTGCTTCTGCCTCCATCAGGAAGGGCAGGAATCAGGAAGCTGCCCCTGAGACTGTTGTGTCTGGAACAAGCCACCAGTGCCCTGCCTCTCGGCATTATGATCCTTGTCACTAAACACCACAGGCTAATAAGAGAAATCCTCTCTGTGATTGCCAAGGGAAAGAGCAGAAGTAGCGGAAGCAGAGCGCGTATCTCACTTTCCCTTCCTAAATCGAGTTTGAGAGTCTCCAATCAACTAAACCTCCATGAACCCTACACCACAGCCACAAGGGAGGCTGGGAAATGTCGTTGCCAGATTGACCAACCTCTGCAGTTCAGGAAGGCATACCAGAAGGAAGGTGGGCAAGATGCTGAGCACCAGACCTGTGTCACTGAGGAGTCCCACACTCAGAGGTGGACATGCCCGAGGTCATACAGTGAGTGATAGGTGGGCTGGGTGCTCTCACAGAATGGGTCACACTCTAAGCTCTGTGTTCACGTTCCTCTCCATGGCCTAACTCCACCCAGTTGGGAAAGGAGCGTTTCCAGAGACAACTTCATGGAGAAATTGAATCTCGAAGGAGGGGTGGACTGGATCCTGGGAAGGCAGTGGGTAGGGTAGGGCCTGCAGGGGCAGGGGCATCCTCCCTCTTCCTCTGGTACAGAGGTTGTGACCCCTTTTCAGAGTCTCTGAGGAATCGACACAGTGGCTTACCTCCATGAAAGTGAAATAGTGAGCGTTCTTACCTCCATAATGTAATTTAAATTGTTAGGGTTGTGGAAAAGTTTGGGGCCTTTAGTTTTTCCTTTATTTGGTTTTTTGAAGGGTATGTCTCTTGCATGCGTGTTCAAATATATGATTTAATAATTTACATACCTTTCCTGCTAGAAAGACTGCTTGGTTCTCTCAAAGAAGTTTGGTGGTTGACGTAGGTGGGAGATTCTGGCAGATGTCGATTGTGGGAAGCAGAGGAGGCTTGTGGGGTACATCTCCTGCCCCTGCAGTGACAGAGAGAAGTCTGGGGAGACTGAGTCACTCTCCCCATCTAATCCACAGTCAGATGCTATAGGATCCCTGTCTGGTCCTCAGTTTGGTTTTCTACTAGTGCATATCTGTGGTGGGACAGTAGTTTTGAAGGAATATCTTGTTCTAAATAGGTGACTGAGTAAGCAAATACTGAGCTTGGTGGGAAAAAATGAGAACATACCAAAACAAAGAAGTACTAAAAGGTCTTTGAAACTTGGAGGTTCGGATATTACAGTTCACAGTGGTGTAATTTAATTCATTCCTTAGAAGTTAGAGGTGAACATTATGGGAAGATGGCAGTTTAAAAATAAAGATTGGTTGTGTGCCAGTCTGACTGATAAGCACCCAATTGCACAGGAAATGGACAAACTATTTGGGGATGTTCATAGTTGAGGGTCATTAATTTTTTTTCCATGTTTTTAGCTCTGCTCATCAGCACTTAGAACTCTCCAGAATAAGAGCCATCTCTGTTCTTAAAAGCTTTATTGATTGTCAACCCAGATAAAATTCAGGGTTTCAAAAATGCTGGGACTTTGGGGGGGGGGGCGCGACCAGTTGAGAGATGTGGTTAGATGAGAAATGACTCAGCTGTGTGTTCCTCTCCTCTCTGTCTGCTGAGTCAGGGGAGCTGTTGGTGATCTGAGGCCATCAAAGGGGGCCTTTTGTGTCTCCATACGAGGCTCTTCAGCCAGCCAGAGCATGCAAAGAAAAGGATCTGATAAAGAGGGAGTCTAGATCTAAATCCTGCTCCTGGTACCTGAGGGATCCGGGGACTCCCTCTTTGGAAGTCATTTAGGAATCCTGGCATTTCCATTTTTCATACCTCTGACATTTGTCCTTATTCTGTCTGCTAATACATATAGAGAATTTTGAGCATAGTGTAGTAGTTAGGAGCTCAGACTCTGGTGTCAGATTGCCTTGGTTCAAAATCTGGCTTGGCCACATATTACCTGTATGACCTTGGGGAAGTCACTTAATTTCTCTGTTCCTCCATTTCCTCATCTGTGAAATGGGCATGATAATAGTACCCACTTCCTAGGACTGTTGTGAGGATTAGGTAAATAGATTACTTACACACATATACCCTCTATAAAAATTAGCTATTATTGTTGGTGTGGATTCTTTGTTTCTTCCTCCCCACAACCCTATGAGGTAGATCTTTAGTAAGACTATTAAACATAGGTAGAAACCGAGGCTCTGTGAGTTTAAGGAGTTTGCTCAAAGTGACAGAACTTACAAGGGGTTGAGCCAGGGTCCAAATGCCCAGGACTGAGTGACTGCAGAGCCTGTGCTAAAAGGCATCTTCATTCGCCGTGATGATCGCGTTTAACTCTGGAAGAGACAAGATGTTCTTTATTCAGCCACAAGGAATCCTTTGCTCACTAGGATGCAGCTTTAACCTCTCAGTTTCTGGGTTTCTCCTTCATGTTATGAACCCCATCTTTGTCCCATGTTTGATTCCTGCTAACACTTCTGAAGTCACGCACCTCTCCTAGGTCTTTTCTATCTGCCAAAAAAAATCGCCTGCCTTCTTATCCCCATCCTGGATCAAGGCCTCATTCTTTCTGCACCTAGTTTCTCTAGGTTTTGTTCTTCCTCGTTTCTTCCCTGGGAAGCAGCTAGTGCCGATGTCACATAACCAGATACCTGTCAGGCTCTCATCAAATGAACAGTTTTAAGGTCAAATTCTGCCTTCTGACAGCTTTTCGACTACAGAGAAAGTGGTTAGTGCATTGCACATTCTAATTTTGGCAAAGGAATGATTTCTTTGCAGAGAAGCTGCTGGTGCACAGAGAGGAACAGGACCGGTCCTGGCTTTGGAGCAGATTAGGCGGAATCATAGTGCATGTCCTCAGAAATGTCTAATTCAGTCACATCCTTCCCTCATGGCCTGGTAAAGTGCACTCTCAGGTTGGAAGGGAGCTGTCTGCATCCCCCTTCCTACTCCTGATCTAAAGTCACGCACGTACTAAAGAAAGAACTGTGGTCCTCTCTGCAATTCTGGGGAAGGATGCAGAGCAACATGTCGGGTGGGCCCGGCACTTCACTCATCTACAGGAGTCTAATGCTTGATGGGAGACTTAGGGGCATGCTGGCAGAGCCATGGAACTCTCAGTGGCCAGTGTCTGGGTCCCTTTTGCCCCTAAAAATCGTCCGACTCCTCTCTCCCCAACATTGGTCGCATTTTCTTCAGATGAAGCGAGTAGCTCAGTGATGCTCAAAGCTGGCTGCACATTAGAATCAACTGGGAAGTTTGAATAAGCTCCTCCAGGTCCCAGGACATCAGAGATTCTGAGTCAATGGTTCCTGAGCAGCCATGAGCATCAGTATTCCTAGAAGGTTTCCCAGGTGCTTCTGCTTCGCAGCTGAGTTGAAGCCGCCAGTGAACAAGCCATGGCACATCGGCCAGCCCTTGACATCTTTGTTTCTTCTACCAAATAGAGATAACAATAGTATTGGTCCCATAGGGTTGTTGACAGGATTAAAGGGTTAAAATACATAAAGAGCCCCGGAATGAAGGCAGGCACAATGTGCTATGTGGGCACAGACTAGGGAACCAGAGAAACCTCTCTCCAGCAGTAAGGGGCTTACCAGAAGCAGGCCTACCCCTTGAGCAGGGTCTAGAAGGACCGATTTGCTGGACACCAGCAGGGTGGGCGGAGGACACTCCAGGTAAAGGAGCAGTCTTTACAAAGTCATCTTAACATGCAAGAGCATCAGATGGCAGACAACTGGCCGTAGTGAGCCACCATCTGTTGTTGGGGGACAGTGATGGTTGAGAGGCTGAAAACAAAGACTAATGCCAACCCTTGAAGGACCTGCATGCCGGCCCGGAGGCAATTGGATTTTACCCTACAGGCACGAAAAGCCGCATCAGTTTTTAAGAAATGGAGAAACATCCTCAAAATCGCATTTTAGCAAGTTACCTCCTAGCAATGAGGAGAGGAGACGAAAAGAGGAAATGGCTGGTGGGGAGGGGGCTCTGTGAAGACCCTCTTGCTGATGGTTGAGGTGAGGGATGCTGACAGCTGACCCCCTTGAACTAAGGGAGAGGCAGGGGGCGGGACTTGAGAGACGGCCTCCCCAGATGTGACAATTGATTGATTGAGGTGTAAGGAAGTAGTGGCATGGAGGTGGGGGGGCGGGGGACAAGGAGGCTGACAGCCTGGGGCTGTTGCAGCCTTGCTGTGCGGTCTACACTTGAGACAGGAATTCTAGGAGGACAAGCGGGTTTGGAGAAGAAGAGAGTGAATTAAGCGTTGGCGTGTTGAGTGAGAGCCTTCTGGGATATCCAGGTGGAGGACATTTAAGTAGAAGTTCTTCATCAGGAAGCTGTGAAGAAAGAGAGATTGTCACACCCCTATGCCTTTCCAGTCGTCCCAGTAAATCTTCCCGTACCCTGGGCCTCTGGGAAAACTTTATCCTCCAATCAGCTTCACAAGCCAGAAGTCAGAATCCCCTTCAAAGACTTGCTGTTCTTGAACCACAACACCAACAGCAATCTACACCAGCAGCATCCAACAGATCCTCCTTGTCCAGGAGGCCCTGGTAACTGCGATCCCTTTTGTCTTGGCTTGAGTTCTAGAGAGTCTAGGAGCGGCGTGCATGGCTCCCCAATTTGGTATATTTCACTAGGCTTGATCACAAAGGGTATTCCAGATGGAGGAATTTGGTTCATGGTCCCAGTGGCAGAATGAGCTGCGGTGCGTCAATGACTTTATGCTGTTAAATAAAAATGTTACTCAGTCCCAAGTTGTGGCACATAAACACTTGCTGCTGCATGACCCTGACCCCCACAAAGCCTCACCTCATTAGGATTACTAGGTAAAATACAGGGCAACTGATTAAGTTTGAATTTTAGGTAAACAAGGAATCATTTCTTAGTATAAGTATGTCCTGAATCTTGCACGGGACAAACTTATACTAAAAGTGATTGCTAGTTTACCTGCAATACAAATTTAACTGAGCGTCTTGGGTTTTTATTTGCTAAACCTGGCTTCCCTAAACCCAGTCCACCTGGAACATTTCTTGTCTTGCCTAGAACTCTTCTAATAAGAAATAAATGCTCCTTTTGCCTTTAGCACAAGATCAGCTGAACTCGATTCTGGAATGACATGGCCCTGGTTTTCTCTTATCCCCCACCCAATAAATTATCTTTGTAGGTTGTTTGTTCGTTTGTTTTGTTTTAGATCTCTGGTGGTCTTTGTTTTATTCTTTGAACACACACCTTAAAAAAAAAAAAAAAACAGGTACCCAACCAAATATAAAAAGAGAGCCAAAAAAGAGATCCTGGTTGGTTTAATAAAATTCAGACGGGGAGATCAGCCAAAAGAAATGAAATGCTATTTCCCCGGCAGGACATATTCAGAGCACTAAATGAGAAAAATATGCAGCCAAGAATACTATATCCAGCTAGGCTGTCATTGAAAATAGAAGGAGAGATAAAAAGCTTCCAGGACAAACAAAAACTAAAGGAATTTGCAAACACGAAACCAGCCCTACAACAAATATTGAAAGGGGTCCTCTAAGCAAAGAGAGAGCCTAAAAGCAACATAGACCAGAAAGGAACACAAACAATATACAGTAACAGTCACTTTACAGGCAATACAATGGCACTGAACTCCTATCTTTCAATAGTTACCCTGAATGTAAATGGGCTAAATGCCCCAATCAAAAGACACAGGCTATCAGATTGGATTAAAAAACAAGACCCATCGATATGCTGTCTACAAGAGACTCATTTTAGACCCAAAGACACCCCCAGATTGAAAGTGAGGGGGTGGAAAACCATTTACCATGCTAATGGACACCAAAAGAAAGCTGGGGTGGCAATCCTTATATCAGACAAATTAGATTTTAAACCAAAGACTGTAATAAGAGATGAGGAAGGACACTATATCATACTTAAAGGGTCTATCCAACAAGAAGATCTAACAATTGTAAATATCTATGCCCCTAACATGGGAGCAGCCAATTATATAAGGCAATTAATAACAAAAGCAAAGAAACACATCGACAACAATACAATAATAGTGGGGGACTTTAACACCCCCCTCACTGAAATGGACAGATCGTCTAAGCAAAAGATCAACAAGGAAATAAAGACTTTAAATGACACACTGGACCAAATGGACTTCACAGACATATTCAGAACATTCCATCCCAAAGCAACAGAATACACATTCTTCTCTAGTGCCCATGGAACATTCTCCAGAATAGATCACATCCTAGGTCATAAATCAGGTCTCAACCGGTACCAGAAGATTGGGATCATCCCCTGCCTATTTTCAGACCACAATGCTTTGAAACTAGAACTCAATCACAAGAGGAAAGTCAGAAAGAACTCAAATACATGGAGGTTAAAGAGCATCCTACTGAAGAATGAATGGGTCAACCAGGAAATTAAAGAAGAATTAAAAAAATTCATGGAAACCAATGAAAATGAAAACACAACTATTCAAAATCTTTGGGATACAGCAAAGGCAGTCCTGAGAGGAAAGTATATAGCAATACAAGCCTTTCTCAAGAAACAAGAAAGGTCTCAAGTACACAACCTAACCCTACACCTAAAGGAGCTGGAGAAAGAACAGCAAATAAAGCCTAAACCCAGCAGGAGAAGAGAAATAATAAAGATCAGAGCAGAAATCAATGAAATAGAAACCAAAAGAACAGTAGAACAGATCAACGAAACTAGGAGCTGGTTCTTTGAAAGAATTAACAAGATTGATAAGCCCCTGGCCAGACTTATCAAAAAGAAAAGAGAAATGACCCAAATCAACAAAATCATGAATGAAAGAGGAGAAATCACAACCAACACCAAAGAAATACAAACAATTATAAGAACATATTATGAGCAACTCTATGCCAACAAATTAGATAACCTGGAAGTAATGGACGCATTCCTAGAGATGTATCAACTACCAAAACTGAACCAGGAAGAAATAGAACACCTGAACAGACCTATAACCACTAAGGAAATAGAAGCAGTCATCAAAAATCTCCCAAAACACAAAAGCCCAGGGCCAGATGGCTTCCCAGGGGAATTCTACCAAATATTTCAAGAAGAATTAATACCTATCCTGCTGAAACTGTTCCAAAAAATAGAAATGGAAGGAAAACTTCCAAACTCATTTTATGAGGCCAGCATTACCTTGATCCCAAAACCAGACAAAGACCCCATCAAAAAGGAGAATTACAGACCAATATCCCTGATGAACATGGATGCAAAAATTCTCACCAAAATACTAGCCAATAGGATCCAACAGTACATTAAAAGGATTATTCACCACGACCAAGTCGGATTTATCCCTGGGCTGCAAGGTTGGTTCAACATCCGCAAATCAATCAACGTGATACAATACATTAACAAAAGAAAAAACAAGAATCACATGATCCTCTCAATAGATGCAGAAAAAGCATTTGACAAAGTACAGCATCCTTTCTTGATCAAAACTCTTCAGAGTATAGGGATAGAGGGTACATACCTCAATATCATAAAAGCCATCTATGAAAAACCTACAGCGAATATCATTCTCAATGGGGAAAAACTGAGAGCTTTCCCCCTAAGGTCAGGAACGCGGCAGGGATGTCCACTATCACCACTGCTATTCAACATAGTATTGGAAGTCCTAGCCACAGCAATCAGACAACAAAAAGAAATCAAAGGCATCCAAATTGGCAAAGAAGAAGTCAAACTCTCACTCTTTGCAGATGATATGATACTTTATGTGGAAAATCCCAAAGACTCCACCCCAAAACTGCTAGAACTCATACAGGAATTCAGTCAAGTGGCAGGATATAAAATCAATGCACAGAAGTCAGTGGCATTCCTATACACCAACAACAAGTCAGAAGAAAGAGAAATTAAGGAGTCGATCCCATTTACAATTGCACCCAAAACCATAAGATACCTAGGAATAAATCTAACCAAAGAGGCAAAGGATCTGTACTCAGAAAACTATAAAATACTCATGAAAGAAATTGAGGAAGACACAAAGAAATGGAAAAACGTTCCATGCTCATGGATTGGAAGAACAAATATTGTGAAGATGTCAATCCTACCTAGAGCAATCTACACATTCAATGCAATCCCCATCAAAATACCATCCACTTTCTTCAAAGAAATGGAACAAATAATCCTAAAATTTGTATGGAACCAGAAAAGACCCCGCATAGCCAGAGGAATGTTGAAAAAGAAAAGCAAAGCTGGCGGCATCACAATTCCAGACTTCCAGCTCTACTACAAAGCTGTCATCATCAAGACAGTATGGTACTGGCACAAAAACAGACACATAGATCAATGGAACAGAATAGAGAGCCCAGAAATGGACCCTCAACTCTATGGTCAACTAATCTTTGACAAAGCAGGAAAGAATGTCCAATGGAAAAAAGACAGTCTCTTCAACAAATGGTGTTGGGAAAATTGGACAGCCACATGCAGAAGAATGAAACTGGACCATTTCCTTACACCACACACAAAAATAGACTCCAAATGGTTGAAAGACCTCAATGTGAGACAGGAGTCCATCAAAATCCTAAAGGAGAACACAGGCAGCAACCTCTTCGACCTCAGCCGCAGCAACTTCTTCCTAGAAACATCGCCAAAGGCAAGGGAAGCAAGGGCAAAAATGAACTATTGGGACTTCATCAAGATAAAAAGCTTTTGCAAAGCAAAGGAAACAGTCAACAAAACCAAAAGACAACTGACAGAATGGGAGAAGATATTTGCAAATGACATGTCAGATAAAGGGCTAGTATCCAAAATCTATAAAGAACTCATCAAACTCAACACCAAAAGAACAAAGAATCCAATCAAGAAATGGGCAGAAGACATGAACAGACATTTTTCCAAAGAAGACATCCAAATGGCCAACAGACACATGAAAAAGTGTTCAATATCGCTCGGCATCAGGGAAATCCAAATCAAAACCTCAATGAGATACCACCTCACACCAGTCAGAATGGCTAAAATTAACAAGTCAGGAAATGACAGATGTTGGCGGGGATGCGGAGAAAGGGGAACCCTCCTACACTGTTGGTGGGAATGCAAGCTGGTGCAGCCACTCTGGAAAACAGTATGGAGGTTCCTCAAAAAGTTGAAAATAGAGCTACCATATGATCCAGCAATTGCACTACTGGGTATTTACCCCAAAGATACAAAAGTAGGGACCCGAAAGGCTACGTGCACCCCGATGTTTATAGCAGCAATGTCCACAATAGCCAAACTGTGGAAAGAGCCAAGATGTCCATCAACAGATGAATGGATAAAGAAGATGTGGTATATATATACAATGGAATATTATGCAGCCATCAAAAGGAATGAGATCTTGCCATTTGCAACGACGTGGATGGAACTGGAGGGTATTATGCTGAGCGAAATAAGTCAAACAGAGAAAGACATGTATCATATGACCTCACTGATATGAGGAATTCTTAATCTCAGGAAACAAACTGAGGGTTGCTGGAGTGGGGGGTGGGGTGGGAGGGATGGGGTGACTGGGTGATGGACACTGGGGAGGGTATGTGTTCTGGTAAGCGCTGTGAATTGTGCAGGACTGTTGAATCTGAGATCTGTACCTCTGAAACAAATAATGCAATATATGTTAAGAAAGAAAAAAAGAAGAAGAAGAATGTAGCAGGAGGGGAAGAATGAAGGGGGGGAAATCGGAGGGGGAGAAGAACCATGAGAGACGATGGACTCTGAAAAACAAACTGAGGGTTCTAGAGGGGAGGGGGTTGGGGGGATGGGTTAGCCTGGTGATGGGTATTGAGGAGGGCACGTTCTGCATGGAGCACTGGGTGTTATGCACAAACAATGAATCATGGAACACTATATCTAAAACTAATGATGTAATGTATGGGGATTAACATAACAATAAAAAAATTAAAAAAAAAAGAAATGCTATTTCCCTATCTCCTTTAAACAGAATTAGCGAATACCTGCGTTTTGCTGAGGATGCTGGAGATCTGTATTGCATGCCCTTTTGTTATTTATTTTAACCTCTCTCCCCTGAGTAACCTGAGCCCAGGGCAAGAAGAGAGGCGACTTGGGTCAGTATCTGGAATGCTCACATCAGTCTTGCTGATTCATGAGACTCTTTGGGGCTTATTGATGGCATCTGGAAATAGTTCTGGAAGCTGGTTGTGCCGATCCGATCGGATGTGTTTTATCCTGCGCCACAAGGTCGAGAGAGAGAAATTGTACAATCTGGTGCAGCAACCTGTTCAAGATAGGAGGAGGTTCTTGTTTCTAATTTAACACAAACCCACTTCCTCTTGCACTCTCTCCATTTGAAATGAAGTGTTGCTTATCACCCTCCCCTGAGGTTGAACTGTATCCTGTGGTTCTTCCACCCTTCTGCACCTAGGGATGCTTTACCCCTTCTGGTCAGGCCAGTGCTATTAGAAAGCTGAGAAGATGTTTGAGCTGTGTTCTTTAAAAACCCAAAACAAAAAAGGAACAACAGAAACAACTGTAAATTGTAAATAGTAAAGGGGCTGACCAATGTTGCCGCACGCTTGACATCGACCTGCCACATCTGGCCACCAACCTGCCACATCTGGCCACCATCCTACCAAATCCTTACTGTTTAGCGGTGACTACACATTGGATTGAACATGCTCAGAAAGTGCCTGAGTAATTTTTTTTTTTCTGCCATGTACCCCGCCACATCAGTAGAAGGCCAGTCTTTTTTTTTTTTTTTTAATTTTTTTTTATTTGCGAGGGAGAGAATGAGAGAGAGCACGAGAGGGAGGAGGGTCAGAGGGAGAAGCAGACTCCCTGCTGAGCAGGGAGCCCGATGCGGGACTCGATCCCGGGACTCCAGGATCATGACCTGAGCCGAAGGCAGTCGCCCAACCAACTGAGCCACCCAGGCGCCCTAGAAGGCCAGTCTTAAAAATTCCTGTGTCATTCCTTGGTGTAATTTCAGAGGGAAGAGAATAATGTTTTGTTACTTTGTTGAGCACAAAGAAACCAGTGTCTCATGGTAAAGGGGGAATTGTGCCTGCTTGTTTATGAGTACTGGTGGGAGCCAGGGAACCGAAACCTCAGATCTGCTCTCCTGCACAACATATTTATATCTGCCTCAGTTCAGCTGAGTGTGAGCCCCCGTCAAATGCTAATGGCTTTGGGTATTTGTTTTTCGTAAATAATTCAGCAAATCCCCCGGGAGGCTCGTACGCCGTTTGCTGTTGCAGATCTCTTTTGTGAACGTGCACCTTTTGCAAAACCAGAAAACAGAGAAATCTGGATGGGCTGAGAGGTCGAGATGGAGCCAGGCGTCAGCCCTGAGCACAGGCTTGCATTTAGCATCCTGCAGTGGCACATTTCCTACCTTTGTGATCCCCATCAATTTATTAGCCTCCGTGTGCCTCTGTTTCCTCACCTGCGAAATGCACGGAGTTGTGTGGGTGAAATGGCTTAAAGCAGGGCAGTCGCAGTCGGTCCCTGCGCATAGTCCTTGTGCGTGTGGGGTGTGTCTGTGCAGTCGTGAGTGAGTTCCAGCAGTCTACAGTGCTCCCTCCATCTGATCTGTTCTTAGGTCATGTGAGTGTATGGAGGACGTTCATAGTAAAAGTTAATTTCCAGATAAGGCAAGAAGAATTGCTCTGGCTGATCTCAGGAAAGACTGCTTGGTATGTCAGATAATAATAAAAATTTTGTAATTAACTTCTGTCAGTTGCCTATTACAGGCTGGACACCATGCTAATCACTTTACCAGACTCATGTAGTCTTCTTGTAGGTAGGCTTATTGTCCCTGTTTGACAGCTACAGAAATTGAGGTTAAGGATATGTGTATCAAGTTATATAATGTGGGGCAAAAAAAGCAAGTTGCTTATGTATATTATGAAACCAGTTACAGAAATGTTTTCGAGATACATACATATGCATATATGTATATAAGAGAGAGAAAGTAAAGGTATAAAAAGTGCATGGGAATGATAAATAGCAAATCGGGGTTAGAAAAAGGAGAGGAGGAATGGGACAGGAAGGGAGGACAGAGAGCTTCAACTTGATCTGTCATACCTTCTTTCCAGGAAGTGTCAATAGGGCAATATGTTAAAATCTGAGTAAGTCAGGCAGTGGATTCACAGGTGATTAGTATCTTCTCTGTACCTTTTTGAATGTTTAAAATATTTCATAATTTTAAGAAGAGATTCTATCACAGCGATCTGGAGAGGGTCAGCACAGCACGGGCGCACACAGACACACGACAAATGGGATTGTTCTTGGAGTTGGCTTTTTTTCCCCCATAAGTATTGCTATGAAGTAACTGCTGACTTCACGTTGGAATTCCATTCCACAGCAAAGATGCAGCAGTTAGGAAGTTTTATATGAATCCCCAAAAGGCACTCAGAACACCTTTGGGAATGTTCTTATAGTGGTCACATACACCAACAACATAAGCAAGTGTGACTAAAAATACATATCTTCAAGTGCACAAAATAAATCTTCCTTGTCAGAAATAGCACTTAGCTTAGCCTCCCCATGGATCCTCTGTAGGCTTTTTGGCCTTCATTTTTTAAATATACGAGTTAAAGAAATAAGTTAGGGAGTACTATTTTGAGAATAATACCAGAATCAGGGAAAAATAATTCTCTGGGTCATTCAAAAATTAAAAGCTTCCCATTGCATGCCCTTGGGTGTATTTCATAATTTTTGGCTGATTGCAGAAGCAGTATCAATTTTATTGACACTAGACTGTTATGGTAATGGAAGTTTTTTTATTATTGAATTCTATTACCCTTAGTCACAGTAAGCCTACGCACACTATCTGCAGTTGGAGTGGCCTCGGGCACTCCTCTAATAGCATAGAGATATTGAATATTTTCATATCAGGATTAGCAATTTCCCCTGTCTGTCATGGCTGCTAGAAAAATCAGCACTGCTGATTTCATTCCATTTAGATTTTGCTTCTACTTTCGGGGTGACTTCTGACTTTGATGCACAGAAACTAAATAAAATATTTGAATGTTTCACTGATGAGCTTACTAGAAGGTTGCCATAGGCTCTGAAAACAAGGGAGCTGCTTATCTCCCGACGATATCGTGTAGTTGAAAAGAGGATTGCACTCGCCCACGTGTGCACTCATGCATTTAAAAAAGAAAAAAAAAAAGACACAAAGAAAATGCACACTAGGAGGAGTTACAAAGATGGAAGCAGAGGTAGGAGGAGCCTAGAACCAGGAGCCAATGAACATGGGTAGCCTTTAGAAGCCAGAAAAGGTAAGGAAATGAGTTCTCCCCTCCAGGCTCCGGAAGGAATGCAGTTCTGCAAACCCATTTTAGATATCTGACCTCCAGAACTTGCTTGTTTAGCCAGGTATCAATGGGTGACTTGACCACCCATGTGCTTTGAAGGACATAATCCAGAAGGTTCCTGAACATGCTTATATCCTTGCTAAGAGACAATGTGGCTCAAGCGGAAATTGAGGGCACCAGCCCATACCTTTCCAAGGACAGAATCACCTGGCAGGAGAACTAGCCTCAAGGAAGTTTCTGGAAGCTTGAGGCAACCTCCAGGACGACAACAAAACTCTAACCCAGCTGTACCAGGAATACTAGTCAGAGGAAGAAGGAGATGGTATCAAGGACACAAGGGGGAGAGTTGGTTTGGGGAAGGAATGAGAACATCTGTCTCCCCAAAGTGGAAAGGAAGAAAAGAGAAAAGATGGAAGTGAAGGAAGTGGCATTTGTTTTCCAGTTTTATTTAGAAATAGTTGACATACATCCCTGTATAAGTTTACGTGGACAGCATGATGGTTTGATTTACATATATTGTGAACTGACTCCAACAGGTTAACATCCGTCATTTCCTGGAGATACAATAAAAAGCAAAGAAAAACAATTCTTGTGATGAGAACTCTTAGGATCTACTCTCTTAGCAAGGAAGTGTTCTTTTGAATTGAAGACCATGGTCTTGGCCTTCGCAGTGACATAGACAAGATCCTCTTCTGAATCTGAGGGAGGGGCTTGTTGTCCTTGGGGAAAGAAGAGGTTTGGCTGCAGAATGTGCCAGAGAGTGGACACGGGGTAATAAAACAGCACAGAGCAGCTCTGCAAGCCCATTTGAAATGAAATAGACTGTGGATCTTCTCCTCCAGCAACACTGTGCAGCATGGCGGTGAAGGTGAAGGACCCAGGACAGAGGATCCAGTACTGAATGGGGTGAAGCCATTTTTCATTTTAAACCACTGACTAATCAAATAAGCACAACTCTCCAGTTTAGAGGTGAGTTAATAAGAAGCATCCTCCTCACCCGCAACCTCACTAAAACATCAGTCCATTCATGCCGTTGGCCTGTGTGCCCTGTGCAGTTTCTAGAACACCAGGAACTGCATCTAAATCTCCATGCTTTTTGAATCCGGAAAGGCAGTAGCATGCCTCGGGATAAACAGAGCCCTAGAATCGGAGATAATTTTACTGCTAGATATTTTAGAAGGGGGCAGCACTTAAATAATTTACCTAGTAAGTAATTTAGAACATTTTTATATTATGCAAACAAGAACAGATTGTGGAATGCAAAATCTCTCTATCTTTGTTGGATATAACACAGATTTCCAAGAAATTAGACTGTAATTTACAGCAACCACTTTGGGCCACAGGCCTCTGCCCAGCGCCCACCGACACCCACCCTCTGTCGTCTGCTCTGGGACAATGGCAAAGTCCGAGAAATGTCACTGAAGGAAAACGCTTCATTCTTCCACGTTGTACTTATAGTACAGTAAGTGATCATTGTTTAAAAAATGTAGAAAATCAGTGTCACCTGTGTTTCAAATACTGTTTCCCTAAAAAGCAGCTGATTAAAATTCTGTATAATTTATAAGGAGAATTACAAATCAGTGTATGATCAGCTTCTCATGAACAGAAGTGAAAAACTGATTGACCCCTGTGACATAACCTCAGACATAATTATCCAGCTCAGCTCTAATGGCCTTCTTGGGCCAATACTGATTTTGAATTTTGAATTTTTACATACTGCGATTTTGTAAGAGATGTTAAACACTGAATTTCCCTACTTTTCAAAATAACAGGTTTTTCTCAGACTTATGAAAAATTCAAAGACATTTTAAAATTGTTTAAGTCTTTCATCGAAACACAAAAGAGTTCTCTGGTTTTAATTAGAAATTCCCATGTCCTTGGGGGTGGGGGGATGGGTTAGCCTGGTGATGGGTATTAAAGAGGGCATGTATTGAATGGAGCACTGGGTGTTATACGCAAACAATGAATCATGGAACACTACATCAAAAACTAATGATGTAATGTATGGTGATTAACATAACATAAAAAAAACACTAAAAAAAAAATTCCCATGTCCCATTGGGATTGCCATCTGTTGATAAAGGGTCCCAGTAGTTTCCCTCCAAACGCCACAATACGGTGCCATGAAGCTGTCATCCATTCCAAAGGGAGGGCTGCTTTCTCACCATTAGGAGTACATTTGTAGTCCATAGACACCAACTGACTCAGTGTCCTGTTAGGGGATAGTCCTAAGGATAGGTACGTGTGTCGAAAGGGGTGAGAGGTTAAGGTCTTTGATTCCTTTCACAGGTCAGTTCTTAGTTTGCCTTATTCTTGAAAGGAGACATGTTCTAATACTGGTCAGAGTGCTTTTAGAAAAGGAGGACCAGGCTACAAATCATAGAGCAGGATCTAGCCCCTCTTTAGCCACTTGTCCTACATTTGAATTAAGGAAAGTTTCAAACCTCCCTGTACTTAAAAAAAATTTTTAGACTGGATATAGGGGATGGAGCACAGAGAGAAGAATGATAATACCAGCTCTACTCCGTAAGACAATTGTTAGAATTCAATGCAGTCATGCTAATGAAAATGCTCTTTGGGGATGGCTCTTGTTATATACAAATATTGAAGATTATTAAATAGAACACCAACGATGGCTGTGTTCAGGATATGTCTCAGAAATTTGCTCAGAGGAGATTGCTTTACACACAAATATTGATTGGCTACAACTACAAGGCGGTCTAACAAAAATGGAAAACAGAAAATTTCCTAACTTAGGGGAATATCAATCTCTTGATTTAAGAAGGCTCTATAACTTCTATACTATTGAGGGCTTTATTTCCTGCTTTCACGCCTTCTGAAAAGATGGGCAACAAAGAACAAAGGCTAATAGGAAATAGACGAGCCGCCAGTTTCTTGTCTTTTATTTTTAGCTAGTCTAGTCCAGGTGAATTCATTAGTGTTACTGGCTTGTTTTCCTTAAGATAATACCTGTCCATCTTCCCACAGCTTGTTTTGACTACATTTGCAATCAGTTGTTCTCTGGTTTTGGTGATACCCATTCATATAACATGCAACTTTCCTCTCATCTGCTTTTATTTATTTTTTTTAAATATTTTATTTATTTAATTTGTCAGAAAGTGAGAGAGCACAAGAAGGGGGAGCAGCAGAGGGAGAGGGAGAAGCAGGCTCCCCGCTGATCAGGGAGCCTGATGCAGGACTCGATCCCGGGATCCCAAGATCATGACCTGAGCTGAAGGCAGATGCTTAACAGACTGAGCCACCCAGGTGTCCCTCTCTCATCTGCTTTAAAATAAGCACCTACCTTGTAGCTCTCACATGTTTACGGCATCAGTGCCTTGATGGTGATTGCTTCTGAGATGGAATTTGGCTCTTTTGCCTCTGAATTGCAGTATTGCCATATCAATTTCATTCATAATGGGAGCCTCCAAGAGACATAATGTAAACACGTGAGAGATGTGTGGCTGATAGCTCAGATACAATTCGTCCAAAATTATTCCAGTAGACACCATGCTAATCACAGCATTGTTAAGCCAAAACTTGTTTAATGGTCCTTTAAAAAAAAATAAGAATGGAGATAGCTGAATATTCAAATAGTTGAAATTGTTCTTGTCTGTTTACCTGGGGTGGGAAGAAGAGGCGTTTGATACTTTACACAAACGTGTGCTCAGTAAGAGAAAATAATCCATAGCTTTAGGTCAAGCCCAGATTATAATTTTTGAAGGTTGTATCAGTGGGGATCCAGTGAGGAGGCAGGAATCTCACTTGTTACTTGAACAGGATGAGCTTAACCTAAAGAATGGTTATCTCCCTATAAAGTTACCTAAAGTGTAAGAGAACCGTAAGGTACCGGGGAGGTAGAAATGCAGGAAGCAGCTGAAATGGAGAAACAGGGAAGAGGCTAGAGTTTTTAAAACTTAGAAACCTGGAGGAGGAGGCTGCTCACTGATGCCCCGGTCTTTGAGCAGAGGGCTATGAGCCCGATTCTACAAGAAACAGCATGCTGGCTTTAGCTGCTGCCAAGGGAAAGTACTGCCACCCCTGGGGTGAAACTCAAAGAATCAGGAAACAGACTGGAAGGCGCGGGAAGTACAAAGGAAGGAGCAAGTCCCTTCTTCCTCCTACACACTTCCGGTCTCCCTCTAGCTCCCCTTTCCAGAGAACCACAGGGTCAGCTGGCAAATCAGAAACCTAGTTGGCAGGGCGGCATCCCCAGTTTCAGAAAGCCAGGATATATAAGGGTGGGTTTGGATCCTAAGAGGATCTAATTTCATCACTGGCACAAAAGTTTTCAGACAAGAAGGCTAGTGGATGGCGGCAGAAGAAGCCAAACCTATTAGCTCTTAGGAAGAGTCAGGCAGCCCTTGGGATGGCAGGAAAGGCATACAAAATGTAGCATCATCTTAATGATTGTCCTCAAATGACAGTCAGCTTTAACAGTGCTTATTAACCTTCAAATAAAGCCAGTAAAACTGGGATTCAGTCATAGAGGACAGTAAACCATCATGAGGCTGTTGTAGGTCTCTGCAAATAATTTATTTTTACTGTGGAAAATTTCAAATGTACCTAAGTACAAAGAATAATACAATGAACCCCCAATGTACCCAGCACCCAACTATAACAATCATAAGCATTTGGCTACTCATGTTTTATTTATCCCCCCACACTGCCTTTCTATTCCTCCAGCTTCGCATTGAACTATGTAATTTTATTCCTAAACAATTCAATATGTTTAGTTACAGCTTCCTGACTTTCCACAAATTAAACATGCTCATGTAAACCCCACCTAGATCAGGAAAAAGAATGTTCCAAACCACTCAGAGCCCCTGTATAGTTCTTTTCCAGGTCCTCTCCCCAATATTTCCCTAAAGAATGACTACTATCACCTGTTTTGAATTTTGAATATATGGACTTATATAGTATGTACATTTTTGAGTTTGGCTTCTTTTGTTCAATGTTGTTAGTGCAATGTAAATATGTTGTTGCATGTAGCCATAGTTCATTTATGTTCATTGTCCTGAGCTAATTCACTGTAGGGTAATACCACAATTTATTCGTTCATTCTGCCATTGATATACAATTGTTTCCAGCTTTTGGCTATTACAAAAATGTTGCTACGAACAATCTTTATGCATTCCCATTGGGTATAGGTCAAGAAAGGAATTGTGGGATCTTAGAATATGCACATGTCCAACTTCAATAAATCCTGTCTAACAGTTTTCAAAGTGGTTACACCAATTTACCTCCCACTAGTTCGTGTTGCTCCATATCCTTGTCAACACTTGGCATTGTCTGTATTTTTTCATTTTAAACATTCTGATAGGTGTGTCATGGTATCTCATTATAATTTTAAGTTGTGTTTCCATGATGAGCACATTTTCTAATGCTTGGTTCTTTGGATATATTTTATAAGGAGTCTGTTCAAGTATTTTACATGCTTTTACTGGGTCATCTATTTTTTTCTTACTGATTTGTAGGAGCTCTTCCTATATTCTGTATCTGAGTCTTTGTTGGACATAAACATTGCATGTATCTTCTCCTGCTCTAGCTCACCTTTTCATTCTCTTAATGGTGTCTTTGATAATAAAAGTTCTTAATTTTGTTGTAGTCCAATTTATCAGACTTTTTCTTTATAGTTAGTGCTTATCGTGTTCTTGTTTAGGAAGCTTTTACCTATTCCAGTGTGATAGAGATATTCTCTTGTGTTATATTCTAGAAGCTTTTTTTTCCCCCAACCTTTCGCATTTAGGTCTATAATCCACCTGCAATTGAAATTTGTTCATGATGTAAGATACAGAACAAGGTCTTTTTTTTTTCCCCCTCATATGGATATACAATTGACCTGCACCATTTCTTAAAAAGATTATTATTTCCTCACTGCACTGCAGTTTTACCTGTCATAAATCAAGTGATGGTATAAGTATGAGTCTGTTTATGGTTTCTCTATTTGTATATCCTTGTGTGGATACCATGTAATTTTGATTGTAATAAGGATTGAGACATCTAATGGTGTACATTCTTGAAGTTTGTTCTTCTTCAGAACTTTCATGGCTATTCTTGCCTTTTTTTTTTAATTTCTATGTAAATTTTAAATTGGCCTATCAATTTCTAAACCACCTGAATGAATTTTGACTAGAATTGTATTCAATCTGTAACTTAACCTGAATAGAAATGACTTATTTGCAAAATGGAATCTTTTACCCATAATCATATTGTAAGTTTACATTGATTTAGACTTTTTAAATTTCTCTAAGTAATGTTGGGGGCTTTTTTTGTAGAGGCTTTGCATATATTTATTTCATTGGATTTATTCCTAGATGTATGATCTTCATAGGTTTATGCTATTTTAAATGGTTAATTTTTTACATTTTTTATTTTCTGTGTTTTGCTTGTATATGGAAATCTAATTAGTCTGCTAAATTCAGTTATTCAAAATTCAAATAGTTTATGTGAAAATAATTTGATTTTTTTTCTGTGTATACAATCATGTTGTCTGTAAATAATGCTAACACTTTATTTCTTCCTTTCTAATCTTTATACTTTTTTTTTTTTTTTTTTTTGGTTTATTGCACTGTTAGGACCAATACCACTTTTAGACCAGCATATCACAAATACACATTGAACATAATACATTTATTTTAAAAAGACATGGGCTCCTCTTTCACATGGGATGTTACCCTAAATATCCACTTTAACCCTAACACCATCCAACGCCCCCCAAAAGTGGGTCTCCGCATCTCTTGCATTGTCTTTGAAACAAAGGTGATGGTGTCCAGATTCCACGATGATTTGTGAGTTGTCTTGTGTTGATAGTAGGGACAAACACTGCTTTGCTTTGCAGTGAGGGGAGGTTGGAGTGGCAGAAGCACTTAATGTAAAAGGCGGATTAATTAACCTGACACATCTCTCCTCCTAGCTGGCGTGAATGCATAAATTCCTTGAATAATGAAGCATTGTTTCCCACTAGTTTTGGCTTCTGTGTTCTCTTTATGCTCTTATTTGTGGTCCCGGGGATTGACAGGTTTGCATAAATCAACATTTTTGCAGTCGTTGTACATCCCAGTTGAGGAGCATTTTTCCAGAAGAAAACAACTTATGTTACTCTGAAATCTGTATTTAACTCTAGATCTAATGTATGTGATGCTTCATACTGATTCTTTTCATTGGCATATAGAAGAACATTGAATGCTAGAATTGAAAATGTTTTAAATTTATAACAATATTTAATCAAATTTATTAAATTTTCAAAAACATAAAATATCAAGTTTCTTTAAATTTGATTTAAAAATTTTGAGACTCACTAATTTGTTTGCATCCTGCCTTTAGTTTTAATATATAATTTTGAGGATTTTAGGAGAAAAGTGGCATTTTTGAAATTAAAAAACTTTTGATATTTTACATTTTCTTTATTATAAAAACATATTAAAATTTATATACTTTGAATGCAATCATATTTTTTAATCCTTTAAATCATTACTTTCAATGTTACCTATTCTATGAAAATCTTAACCCATAACAACATGAGAAATTTCCAACATAAAGTTATAAAAATAATCTTATGGAATAAATATGTAATAATTGATGAATTATTCATGCATTCCTTGTATGACTTATGCAAACATGGCCAGTCCATCAACAAGACAATCAGATATGTACCATAATAATTAAATTTAATCATCTTTGATACTTTGTCAATTTTAAGTCTTATAAAAATATTAGTTTTCTACTTTTTTATTTTGTCCTCATAAAGGTAAACTTCTCAAGGTTGGAGGATAGAATGTGGCCTCCATTTGTCCTCTTACCCTTGTCCTTGCAAATGACCTTGGGTGAGTCTGGCTAGGACTTTGGGTTCAGTGCTGTATAGAGGAAGAGGTAGTCAGCATCCTTGTTTATCACAATCTTCAAATGTTCAGTTAGTTCAATATCGATTTTTTTTTTTTTGGTCTGCTCTTTCTATCAGTTTCAGGGAGAAGTACATTGAGATTTCTCACTATGTTTGTAGATTTGTCTATTTTTCTATTAATTTTGCTTTGTATATTTTGAAGCTATGTTATTAGACACATAAATTGCACATTCTTATATAATTACATTGAGGTAACCTGTTTATTCTTCTGAAATGGCCCTCTTGATTTCTTGTAACTCTTCTGGCTTTAAAGCCTGTTTTGTCTCATTTTAATATAGCCATATGAGCCTTTTTTGGTTAATTTCTGTCTGGAATTTTTTACTCTTTACTTCCAATCTTTCCATACCCATATATTCAAAGTGTGTCTCTTGTAAGCTACATGCCTTGCGATTTTATTTGCAATCATTTGTTTACAATCTTTGTCTCCTAATTAGAGTGTTTAGTCAATTCATACTTGCTGTAATTACGGATATATTTGGGCTTAAATCCATCATCTTATTTATTTTCTTTATGTCTTACCAACATTCTCAGTTCTCTTTTTCTCTTGTTATTTTGCTGCTTTCTAGATTATTATTATTACATTTTGTTAACTTCCTCTGTTTTATTATTTTATTAAAACTGTAATTACATCACACAGGCTTAACTTACTGAAGCCCAATATAAATAAGTACTTTTACCACTTTCTGGACAACGTGTATTAAGAATCTTAGGATATGTTAGTTCCATTTAATCCCCTCCCACTTTCTGTGTTACTGTTGTCAAGTATTTTATTTCTAAAGATGTGTTTGCCTGGCTCAAACTGCTCTGTCCATTTTTGTCCATCATTGCTCAAATGTCGCTTCCTCAGAGAGCCTTGCCTGCGTCATCCTAATTCAAACAACCTCACCTCATGCCTTTCTTCTGCATTCCTTTGTTTTTTTGTGTTTCGTCATGGACTTACCACATGAAATGAAGTATTTGTCTGTTTTCTGTCTTTCTCATTAGAATGTAAACTTCATAAAGGCAGGGGCTGTCTGTCTTCTTCACCAGGACTTGGTCCAATAAATGTATGTTGACTCACCAGTGTAAGTCAGAGGTTCCCAGCAGAGACCACAGCCGCTAACTCTCAGCAATGAAGAAAGCAGAGGCCCATTGGGCATTGGAGAACTGCTGCAAACCACAAGTCAGAGATTTTATATCAGGAAAACTTGGGTGGGATACTAGGATCACTCCAGAAATAAAACAATGGGCATATTTCCTCTTTTCATGTTTTCCATTCATTCAACATTTCCTGAACACCTGTTCAAATCTGGGCACCAAGCTAGGGGCTGAGTACTGTGCTAGACTCCATGCTGTGTGTGGTAAGCAGCATTCTCTACAAAATCCCTTCATAGATCATCCTGGGAAACAAGGCCTGGCTAAAGAGAACAATGTAACAGAAAGAAACAGATTGTTCTGGGGGCGCCCGAGTGGCTCAGTGGCTCAGTGGCTCAGTTGGTTAAGTGGCTGCCTTCGGCTCAGGTCATGATCCCAGAGTCCTGGGATCGAGCCCCGCGTCGGGCTCCCTGCTCAGCGGGAAAGCCTGCTTCTCCCCTCCCTCTGCCTGCTCTGCCTACTTGTGCTCTCTATCTCTCTGTCAAATAAATAAATAAAATCTTAAAAAAAAAAAAAAAGAAAACCTAATTAAAAAAAAAAAGAAACAGATTGTTCTGCTGGTGAGGTGTTCTTGGGCTGAAGGAAATCAAGAGCTTTGATCCTGATACCCTTAGGCCAGCTATGTTGAAACATGATGCAAAAGAGTATTCACACCTAAAGGTACTGAGAACTGATCCAAGAAAATTCTAAATCCAGAGCCCCCTGGAGGTACAGTGCCCTGTTTTCCTCATTGCTGAGACTCAAGAACCAAAGGCCATCAGGCCTGGAAACTTGGACCAGGGTCCCATCCATAGAGCAGCTTAGATACCAAGCGTTAGCTTGGACCCATATTAGCCTTTTTTGTTTTTATATTTTTATTCACCAGTCACATGTGAAGACTTCTGAAATGTTCTATCCTTATGTGGTTTTATGGTCACCATTTTCTTCCCTTGTAAGCAGTTGGGCCTGACGTGGTGTGAAGGATACTTGCCTCTGGCTTTTGCCCATTTCTTCAATTAAAAAAAAAAAAAGTTATGGGCTAATTCCTAGGTTGTACTCACAGAATGGCTAATGTAAAAAAAAAAAAAAATCAGCATTTTTTTAAATAGTTGGGGCTATCTTATTTTCACATTTTCAGCTCTCAGCCTTTTCTCCAGCCTGACAGGCAGAGGGGAAGGCAGCTGGGCCTGTAATAGAGAGTGATCCTAGCAGCCAGGCCCTCCATTTCACGGTCAGCCCTGGGTTCTGCATGTGGAATGCAGTTGGCATTTGCAGGCAGGGTACCTGCAGAGAAAGAACCGGCACGGCCGTGGAGGAGAGGTAGTTCTCAGGTGTGATATTAGGATCTCATCCTGAGGCGGACTCGACATTGCTGGAACACTTGACAGACCACCAGTCTTGAAGAACTCATATGAATGGATGTGCTCATGCCATTACACAGCCAGTGTTTCTAGTATTTCCACAAGTGCTGGTCTTGCAGTGCCCTGTCAGTCCAAGCCACTAATCAGGGTTTTTTTGCTGTTGGTTTTTTTCTGGAAGCCAATTGAACTATGTGGAGATTATCCCCCCAACCTCTGCCTCTTCCATGCCAGCCAGTGGAGCTAAACTACCTGGAATGTTTGTTTGGGTGGCAGACATAACTAGGTACCCACTGGGGATCAGGCCCTGGGCTTAGTGTAACTAGACAGGTGTCTCTGCACCTGCCCCTTTTTAGATACATCCAAGTCTTCATGATTTTTCTTAACCCTGCAAGCAACTCTTTAAGGTTTTGTATTGGAGATCCAAAAAAACATGGCAAGAGGTATTGCTTTAGAGTCCCTACAATATGCCAACATTATCTCAGCCCTTTTCCGCCACATCCTCCAGTCCTTACAGCCCTGCAAAGTACATGTTGTTACACCCATTTCACAGACCAAGAAGATAATGCTCAAGTGGTTAAAGAAATTGACTCACAGGGAGTAGGTTGCAAAGCTGGGGTTCATATCCAGCTCAATTTGATGACACTGTGCACCTTTAGAAACTGTCTGTGTTGGTGACAATTTACATAATCATTTAATTCCCCTAAATATTAAGTTATGGATGTTGGAACTGCTCTTCTTTCTCTCCATAAGCAATGGTACCATCAGGGCAAACGAATCTCTGGTTTAGCTTAGGTTGCCAGCTGTGTACAGGGATTACACCCCATTCAGAACTTCTGTCTTCTTTGTAAGTCATCACTCAATGTCAAGGTGACAATCAGTTTTCTTCTCTATAATACTCCATTCTCTTCATGGCAAGAGGTATAAAATACTAAGATCATCACTTCAGCAAAGGGATGAATTTTTAATCCTTTAGCTCCTCACCTTGAATATCCACAGTGGTTAGGGATCATGGCATCCACTTATATCAAAGCCAAAAGCGGTTTCATTTGAATGGACTGATGACTATAATCAATGTCTCTTTGATGATTTATTGGCATCATTATTATTGTGTATAACGGTTCTATTATTAACAATGTGTATGTTTTTATAAATATATCTAAAATACACAGAAATGTAAGTGCAATAAATGATTATCATAATAAATATAAGTATCCAGGCAGTCCTTACTTTTCACATTTTGGGGGCGGCTGCCATGCAGAGCGAAGACACAGTGCCAGTGTGCATGAGCTTCCACTAACAGGTTCCCGTGCAAAGTGAGAACTGCCTGTAGTCACCATTTATTCAATGTCAGCTCCATACTTGGTACTGCATTTGATGTTTTACCCAGGCTCTGTGTATTAGTCAGTTCGAGCTGCTGTAACAAAAGACCACAGACTTGGGGGCTGTGACAACAGAAATTTATTTTCTCAAAGTTCTGGAGGGTAGAAGTCCAAGAGCAAGATTCTAGCCAATTGACTGTCTGGAGAGGACTTTTTCCTGGCTCACAGACTACAACTTTCTTGCTGTGTCCTCATGTGGCAGAAAGAGAGGGAAAGTGAGCTCTCTGATATCTCTTTTTATAAAGGCATCTAATTATTTTTTTATTAACATATAATGTATTATTTGTTTCGGGGATACAGGTCTGTGATTCATCAGTCTTACACAATTCACAGCGCTCACCATAGCACATATCCTCCCCAGTGTCCATCACCCAGCCACCCCATCCCTCCCACCCCCCTCCACTCCAGCAACCCTCAGTTTGTTTCCTGAGAATAAGAGTCTCTTATGGTTTGTCTCCCTGTCTGGTTTTGTCTTGTTTCATTTTTCCCTCCCTTCCCCTATGATCCTCTGTCTTGTTTCTCAAATCCCTCCTATCAGTGAGATCATATGATACTTGTCTTTCTCTGATTGACTTATTTCGCTTAGCATACTACCCTCTAGTTCCATCCACATCATTGCAAATGGCAAGATTTCATTTTTTGATGGCTGCATAATATTCCATTGTATATATATATACCACATCTTCTTTATCCATTCATCTATTGATGGACATCTAGACTCTTTCCATAGTTTGGCTATTGTGGACATTGTTGCTATAAACATTGGGGTGCACGTGCCCCTTCGAATCACTACATTTGTATCTTTGGGGTAAATAAAGGCATCTAATTCTATCAGATGAGAGCCCCACACTTATGAGTTCATTTAACCTTAATTACTTCCTTATAGGCCCTGTCTTCCAAGTCCAGACACATTGGGGTTTAGATCTTCAACAAATGAATTGGGGGTGAGAGGACACCAACATTCTGTCCATAGCACTATGTATATTATTCTCACAAGAAACACATTTTATAGTAAGTCATCTTCATGGCAGAGACAGGGGTCAAACTAGGACTTGATTCTAAAATCCACATCTTTTCCCCCAGCTAGACCACTTCCTTTCAAAAAAAAAAACATTTTATTTATTTGACAGAGAGAGGGAGAGAGTACAAGCAGGGGGAGCAGGAGAGGGAGAAGGAGAAGGAGGCTTCCCATTGAGCAAGGAGCCTAACGTAGGGTTCAATCCCAGGACCCTGGGATCATGACCTGAGCCATAGGCAGACGCTTAACCAACTGAGCCACCAAGGCTCCCCTAGACCATTTCCTAAACTTTATTCACTGGCTCAATATCGAGACAAAATATAAATGACAAGAATAGCTAAACTTGATTTATCGGTCATCTTATGCACAAGCTAGTTTGTTTTGTGCTGGCTTGTTTTAAAAGATGTACCTCAAGACAAATCAGTGTCACTTAGCTTTTGAACAAATAGATTATGAAGCAAAATGGAATGAAAAGTGTGCAGTTTTAAGTATGGTCAAGTGCTTAAAAGATGAGTACCTTCTTTTTTTTTTTTTAATTGTCAGAAAATTTTACTACCAAAGGTAAAAAATAACCTGAGAGCTATAGGATTTAAGTGTAGATAGGAAGAGGAATGGTTGAAAACACTATTAAATAAGAACTTAAATGCAGTCATATATATTTAGAAAAGATATGTATTAAATATTTTAGATGTTTAGACATTTTAATGCAAAAGTAATATATGCATATTTTAAGCAATTCAAGCAATAGAAAATATATAAAAACTTATGTAAATATACATATTTTTATAAATTTTATTTTATTATGTTATGTTAGTCACCATACATTACATCATTAGTTTTTGATGTAGTGTTCCATGATTCATTGTTTGCATATAACACCCAGTGCTCCATGCAATACGTGCCCTCCTTAATACCCATCACCGGGCTAACCCATCCCCCCACCCCCTCCCCTCTAAAACCCTCAGTTTGTTTCTCAGAGTCCATATTCTCTCATGGTTCATCTCCCCCTCTGATTTCCCCCCCTTCATTTTTCCCGTCCTACTATCTTCTTCTTCTTTTTGTTTTTTTAACATATAATGTATTGTTTCAGGGGTACAGGTCTGTGATTCATCAGTCTTGCACAATTCACAGCACTCACCATAACACATACCCTCCCCAATGTCTATCACCCAGGCACCCCATCCCTCCCACCTCCACCACTCCAGCAACCCTCAGTTTGTTTCCTGAGATTAAGAATTCCTCATATCAGTGAGATCATATGATACATGTCTTTCTCTGATTGACTTATATTGCTTAGCGTAATACCCTCTAGTTCCATCTACGTCATTGCAAATGGCAAGATTTTGTTTTTTGATGGCTGCATAATATTCCTTTGTGTGTGTATATATATACCACCTCTTCTTTATCCATTCGTCTGTTGATGGACATCTTGGCTCTTTCCATAGTTTGGCTATTGTGGACATTGCTGCTATAAACATTGGGGTGCATGTACCCCTTCGGATCACTACATTTGTATCTTTGGGGTAGTGCAATTGCTGGGTCATATGGTAGCTCTATTTTCAAATTTTTGAGGAACCTCCATACTGTTTTCCAGAGTGGCTGCACCAGCTTGCCTTTCCACCAACAGTGTAGGAGGGTTCCTCTTTCTCCGCATCCTCGCCAACATCTGTCGTTTCCTGACTTGTTAATTTTAGCCATTCTGACTGGTGTGAGGTGATATCTCATTGAGGTTTTGATTTGGATTTCCCTGATGCCAAGTGACGTTGAACCCTTTTTCATGTGTCTGCTGGCCATTTGGATGTCTTCTTTGCAGAAATGTCTGTTCATGTCTTCTGCCCATTTCTTGATTGGATTATTTGTTCTTTGGGTATTGAGTTTGATAAGTTCTTTATAGATTTTGGATACTAGCCCTTTATCTGATATGTCATTTGAAAATATCTTCTCCCATTCTGTCAGTTGTCTTTTGGTTTTGTTGACTGTTTCCTCTGCTGTGCAAAAGGTTTTTATCTTGATGAGGTCCCAATAGTTCATTTTTGCCCTTGCTTCCCTTGCCTTTGGCAATGTTTCTAGGGAGAAGTTGCTGCAGCTGAGGTCAAAGAGGTTGCTGCCTGTGTTCTCTTCTAGGATTTTGATGGATTCCTATCTCATATTTAGGTCTTTCATCCATTTTGAGTCTATTTTTGTGTGTGGTATAAGGAAATGGTCCAGTTTCATTCTTCTGCACGTGGCTGTCCAGTTTTCCCAACACCATTTGTTGAAGAGACTGTCTTTTTTCCATTGGACATTCTTTCCTGCTTTGTTGAAGATTAGTTGAGGGTCCATTTCTGGGCTCTCTATTCTGTTCCATTCTCTATTCTGTTCCATTGATGTATGTGTCTGTTTTTGTGCCAGTACCATACTGTCTTGATGATGACAGCTTTGTAATAGAGCTTGAAGTCCGGAATTGTGATGCCACCAGCTTTGCTTTTGTTTTTCAACATTCCTACGGCTATTCAGGGTCTTTTCTGGTTCCATACAAATTTTAGGATTATTTGTTCCATTTCGTTGAAAAAGTTGATGGTATTTTGATAGGGATTGCATTGAATATGTAGTTTGCTCTAGGTAGCATTGACATTTTCACAATATTTGTTCTTCCAATCCATGAGCATGGAACGTTTTTCCATTTCTTTGTGTCTTCCCCAATTTCTTTCATGAGTATTCTTTAGTTTTCTGAGTACAGATTCTTTGCCTCTTTGGTTAGATTTATTCCTAGGTATCTTATGGTTTTGGGTGCAATTGTAAATGATATCGACTCCTTAATTTCTTTTTCTTCTGTCTTGTTGTTGGTGTATAGAAATGCAACTGACTTCTGTGCATTGATTTTATATCCTGCCGCTTTACTGAATTCCTGTATTAGTTCTAGCAGTTTTGGGGTGGAGTCTTTTGGGTTTTCCACATAAAGTATCATATCATCTGCAAAGAGTGAGAGTTGACTTCTTTGCTGATTTGGATGCCTTTTATTTCTTTTTGTTTTCTGATTGCTGTGGCTAGGACGTCTAGTACTATGTTGAGTAGCAGTGGTGATGGTGGACATCTCTGCCATGTTCCTGACCTTAGGGGGAAAGCTCTCAGTTTTTCCCCACTGAGAATGATATTCACTGTGGGTTTTTCATAGATGGCTTTTATGATATTGAGGTATACGTATGTTTTTTTTAAACAAAAATTACTCTTGGACATCGTATTATGCACTTGTTTTTTTCATGTAATATATAAGTTAGATATATTCTCATGTTGCTGCACAGATTTGCCTCATTCTGTGAAACACTGGCCTAGCATCCCATAGTAAGGTTGGATCATCATTCACTTCACTATTTCCCTATTGGTGGACACTTAGATTGTTTCCCACAATCACAAAAATCCTACTTCTCTTTGAACATCTTTGCACTTCTCTTTTTCTACACATGGGCAGATAAATCATGTAATTTCTCTGTAGGATAAATGCAATCCCTGCGTCAAAAGCATGCATAATCAAGACATTGACAGATATTGCCAAATCAAATTCAAGATAAAGTTTCACATTTAACATTTCCAAAGACACATTCCACCTCAAGTGTGATGAAATAATGCCATAGTTCTCGCTGCATTGCCTCCCTCTCCTTTGGTGACATTTGAGCAGAGGCTTAAAGGAACTGAGGGAGATAGCCCTGCTGTTCTGGAATGTGTTAGCAAAAACAACAGTCCACTGAATTTACCTGTGGGCTCCAGTGAGGTGATCGGATATTCATTCATTGAAATGGTAGTTCCTTTCTCCTTTTCATTCTTCCAGTTCATTCCACAAGCATTTATTGAGTGTTTCCTATGTGGAAGGCAAGATGATGGGCAACTCCAGTTGTTCCAGAGATGAATAAGCCAAATAGAACCTTTCCCAGATTCATGTACTTCACCATTCTATTTTTGGTAGGCAATGATTTTGATTTGTTTTTAATTTACATATGGCAAAATTCACTCCTTTTGGTACACCACTTTGGTTTTTCATTCAAACCTCAGCTCAAACAAATAAAAACAAATTGTTGCTATTGAATGTGCCCTTTACTATGATTTGAACGTTTACGTTTCCCCCAAATTCATATGTTGAAATCCTAATGCCCAACGTGATGATATTAGGAAGTGCCGCCTTTGGGCGTATTTAAACCATGAGGGCGGAACCCTCATGAATGGAATTAGTGCTCTTATAAAAGAGACCCCACACACAGGTTCCCCAGCCCTTTCCACAAGGAGAAATCTGTGACCTGAAGGGGACCCCTCACCTGATCACGCTGGCACTCTGACCTCAGACTTCCAGCTTCCGGAACTGTGAGAAATAAATTCTATATTACAAGCCACCCAGGCTATGGCATTTTGTTATATCAGCCCAGATGGACTAAGACATCTTTATTTTGTCAGTGAATAAAAGCAGCTAGCCTAGAGTTCTTTGGGCTTCTACTTAGGAGCCTTCCAATATGCACAGTTTCCTACATCAAAGGTCTGTTCAGTTAAACTTTCTTTTAAAGTAAAATGTGGGTTACAGCTGTTTTTGTTTTGTTTTGTTTGACATAAGCATGATGTAGCCTTTGAATTTTATGCCTGCCTTTTCTGAGCCTTTCTTCCGGCCAGAGTTGAGAACCTTCTATAATCATTACATGTGACAACTTAAGACTTTTTTCATTACAACAAAGCAGAATGAATAAAAGGTGTAGTCTTTTGAGCTGAAACCGCATTACCAACCTGACACTCTGGAAAATGCTAATACTCCGTATATTAAAAGGACAGCCAACTTAGCCTTCTTAATGCCCATTTGTCTGAATTTATGAGATATCATTCTTTTCAGTGGGGTATTTTTAAAATTATCCAGCTAGGAATGAGTCAATTATTTTTTGTCACTAATTCATTAAAAATGCCAGTCATACCAATCAACTCAAGTGAGACCATCTGCCTTTCAGAAAACATTAAATACCCAAAGAGCAAATGGGACTGTATTCTTTGGACCTGAGCTGGGACTGATGCACTTAGAAAGGCACAGGTTCCAAACCCAGGACACCTAACCCCGCTCCAACTCCCCACTTCCTTACCTGACCAGCAGTTGAACTGTTTGGGACCTTGTCTGTTTCACTTGAGAAGGCCTGATGAGGTTGGCATCCCAGAGCCGTTTAGGCCCTTAAGATTAACCTTTCTTTCCCTTTTATGAACTTCTGTGGGTGTGCTGTGGAGAATGGAAGCAACCCGTTTACCCACTGAGAAAGAATTGAGAATAATCTTAGTTTATGATTTCTGGTTTCAGTAGTGACCCTGTTTTCAAATAAATATAGAACTGATCTGATCTTAGAGAGAGATAGGGTAAACTCTTATAGGGTAGTTTTTTGGATAGAGTCATCTTTTTCAATACTTAGGATAAATGAATTTTTAAAAAATATTTCTTCTAGAAAAGGGTCTACAGTGAAATTATTTGAAGACCTTAAAAATAGACAAAGAATGAAAGATGTGGTATTCATTCATCCAGCAAATAGTTACAAGTGTCCACCACAGGCTAGCCACTGTTCTAAGTGCTTAGGCGCACCTGCAGGGAATGAAGTTGGCCCAAATCCCTGCCCTCTTGGAGATGACCTTCTTGAAGGGGGAGGTGGGAGCAGATAATATCAAATAAATAAGTAAATGATGTAGTGTGGGGGAGGATGCAAGGTGCTATGGAAAAAATATAATTAGGGAAGAAGGGGGAATTATATTGTCAAATTCTTAATGCAAAAAAGAGATGTGATTATGAGCTAAGCATGTGATACAAGTTATTTAAGGCCACTTCTCATAATCTGGATTGTATCTGAAGCATTCTTTTTTGTTTGGTTTTTTTTTAAGATTTTATTTATTTATTTGACAGAGAGAGACACAGCAAGAGAGGGAACACAAGCAGGGGGAGTGGGAGAGGGAGAAGCAGGCTTCCCGCTGAGCAGGGAGCCCGATGCGGGGCTCCATCCCAGGACCCTGGGATCATGACCTGAGCCGAAGGCAGACGCTTAACCACTGAGCCACCCAGGCGCCCCTCTTTTTTGTTTCTTGAGATAAAAAAAATGTCACTGTATAAAGATCTCCCTCTTCTTTGAGTCTACCCACAGAAAAATGTCTAGTATTTGTGCCAACTCAAGTTAGGATGGTATAGCATTAAAATCTCAGCAGATTTCCTTGATAAGAAGAACCAGGTATGGTAAAGCTTACAGATAGAGAATTGCTGTTTTTACTTTCCTTACAAAGAAGATGACATGATCTTTGCTTCTTTAGTAGTGAAAAAATTTCATCCCCAATTATTTCCATGCCTGAATGAAGTGGGTACAAATAATAAGTCTGGCATTGACTTCACGGAGGCATCCAGCAGGATGATGATCCGCCCTGGACTGCCAATCAGTAGATACAATACAGTCTTTCTGATGTGAAGGAAAAAATCCAAATGGATGCAGAGCATTCATTTTAACTTTAAAGTTAATCAAAAGTTTCCTTGGTTTAAAAGAAAAGAAAGGCTCTATAGATCCAGTTGACTTTGCCTTGGGGTAAACAGATCAATTCTACAGGATAGAAAGTATTCTATAGAACAGTTGGTAAACTGCAGATGAATTTCACTAAGTTAACCATATGTGAATAATGCTATCCAGTGATTTTAAGTGAGTCATCTGCATGACAACTAGAGGATATTTAATGCTAACTAGTTTTATTAGCCAACAGGAATTGAGTAATCATTCTGAAGAGAGCAAAATCACATTTCGCACTCTGTTCAGTTTGGAGAAGGTGGCTGAGGTCTCAGAGCACCGATCACAGCCTTCTCTTCCAACTACCTTCCTGTTTTGGGGGGAACGCTCTGCCTTCTGATTGTTGTTTGGAAGCAATAACCACACTGCCATTTATTTGCTTTCATATTCAAACAAAACAAGACTGATAAACAAACACAATGGAAGTGAGAATAATGCACTAATGACACAGGAAGATTGTACTATTGTTTATGGAACGAGATTTTTGCCCTCTCCTTTTACCTTTTGGGTTGGACATAAGACACTCTTGAAGTTTTATTTTCTTGCAGGCAATTAGAATATTGTACTGCCAGTTGAAAGGAAGTGTAATCCTACACCATGTTTAATGTGAAATGCTTGTCTGCATAATGGAAGGTCTTGCCAAGAGGTGACTCCTGGGAGATTGGTTTTTGAAGTCCTATAAAGCTGGAGGCAAAACCTTAATCAGGGCACATAGGCCTTGACTCTGCTTTCTTTCCTTGGTGAGGATATGGCCTCCCTAGAGATGAGTTTGCTTCAAGAATCAAGAGATCACAGTGTTAATGATGTAATGTATGGTGATTAACATAACATAATAAAATAAAACATAAAATAAAACCGTGCTTAACCAAAAAAAAAAAAAGAGAGAGAGAGAGAGAGATCACAGTGTTTGTAAATATGCCTTGCTGAACAGAAGCCCATACAGACCTGAAGCATAAGTTTCTTCCCGATACCATGTAAGTCTACATATAAAAGGCCCACACATAGCAAGAATTGGATTTTTCTTTCAAATCTGGCATAACTCTGCCCCAGAGGGGAATGTGAGCAACTGTTGGGTATTCTGGGAGTAGGGGAAAAACTCTCAATGATATGCCTCATCTAATGCTGAACTGTGGACCCACACCCATTCAGTTCTGTGTCTTTTGGAACATGGAGAAGGAGTGCATATAAGCTGTTTTCCCAAACTCTCACCCCTGAAATACCACAGGAACAGTGGCCTTCATGTGTATTTTTAATGCTATAATCTTCAGACACCATCTCATTTTCTTGTCTATATTTCCCTTAAAATGACAAAAATTAATGTGCATGTAATATAAAATGTTGTAAAAAGATAATAAAATACAATGCTGTAATAGGTATAAATGAAGCCCTAGGAAGATAGCTAGTTTTGTAGACTGTTTGCCTCCAAATCTGAAAGCTTTTATCAAAACATTTGACAGAGTTTGCACACATTTCATCCTAAGCCAAAATAGAGTAAAAATAAAACGTTGAGCCAAATTCTCTTACCTAAACTCCTTGCTTATTCTGAAGGAGGCATGTCTGGATTGGCATTAGCTCCTTTAGCTACTAAAGAAACAACTGACTGAGTTATATGTAATTAACAACATGCAGTATGAAATTAACCACTTATCAGATGTACAGTGTGCAGGGTATACTCCAGGGCTTCTCAGCCCAGACACTATTGACATTTTGGGCTGGATACTTCTGTGCTGTAGGGTACTGTGCTCGGCACAGAAGGAGGTTTAACAGCATCCCTCACTTCTGCCCCCTAGATACCAATAGCGCCCCCCCACACACACTTGTTAGTTGAGACAAATATGTCTCCAGATATTGCAAAAATGCCCTTGAGGTGAAGAGTCACCCACTGGTATATAATATAGTGGATAAAAATAATTACATTATAAGACAAAGGTTCTGAATGGTGCAGACCACACCCTTAAGACTTGTGAAGGGGGTGGGAGGTGGTTTCCAGGGGGAACAGTTGGGGAGGCTACAGGAAGAGGTGAGATTTAAGTGGCTCTTGAAGCTTGTGTATGATTTTGGTTAAACTGTGGCTTGGTTATTGGTTTACCTTTAATGGTATCTTTTCCAACTGGTGTTTATATTTGAAATATGCCCTATTGGTTTCAAAGCTGCTTAAATTTCTAAATATGCCAAAATTATAATTTGTGCATGAATTAAAACTTGAGAGAATTTAAGTAATTTTTATTTTCTTTTTAAAACTAAGACAATTATTTCTGAACTTAATGATGTGGCTTTTTTGGAATTGGAGCATCTGAGGGGAATTGGATTGTGTATAAACTTGCTGTTCTCCATTTATAAATGCCACCCAAAAAAAGGCACTTGGTATTACTTTACTGAAAGGGAAGTGATATAGCTGGCCTTGTATCCATAATGTTACCTTCTGGCAGGACCTCCTCCCAACTCCCCCTACCAAGAAAAAGCAAAATCCATGTCCACTACTTTAGACATTTTATCCTGTATCCAATGCATCTTGTCCAGATCAAAATTGTGCGTGGTTGACTCAAATATTTGTTGACTCTTCAATGTAGCTTTAACTTTGAAGGCATCACCTTTCTCAAAGGAAATGACTTGTTGAAAATTGTGTCATGTTTGAAAAGCAGATGTTATTGCATTCTGGTGTATTGAAATGTCATTCTTTTCCTGGTAGCATGCCTCATTAAGTCTGATTGAGCAATAATCAGCCATGCACTTAACCAAGTGTGTGAGATTAATCATGAGTCTGTGTTCACCAAACTTTGTAGCTCTGAGTTATCCAAAACAGAAGTCTTCTGGGATGACTTGCTCTTAAATTCTTCTTCAAATGAATTATTATTCTCTTCCAGGTATAATAATTGTGTCACTATCAATATCACTGTATAACAAATTAAATTGTAGGATTATGGCAGAAGATGTGTTTGGATAGAAACGTTACTATCCATGTACCACAAATCATATCATACCATGAGTTAGATCACTTCATAAATCAAAGACATCTCAATAACTTAATGCATTCAACCAATGTAAATTTATGAATTGCAAATACTCAATATGGCAAAATGTTCATATTATAAGAGATATACCTTGTACGGGACCCAGTATGTAAGTTCTCAAAAAGTGTTTGAAATAGGCTCTTTGTGATAATAGCTGTCCTGAAGTATGATGTATAGAAGACTTTCCCAGTTGTGAATTTTGCTTCAATGATTTCTCTCACTTTGACTCTGGCCCTGAACTTCTGTTATTAATTATTAACAGAAATTCTCTTGAAATTATCTTTCAAGGAGAGATCTATGAATAGGACAGTAAATGATCTGTCTCTATCTCACTCAGCTATACTGGAAGGTAGGGTAATAGCCCTAATATTTTTTAGGATCCTTTCTAGTGCTGTAATCAGTACTGAAGTCATATGGCAAAAATCGCTTGTTTCAGAGAATCTATGCCAAAGTCACTATGAAAGATTCAGGTAATGACTTTAGATAGAGTTTAAGGGGAGGAAATTTTGGCTGTAAATTAAATGGAAGGTAATAGAATGTTTGGAGTGGAAACACCTGTATTAAATACGATTTTTAATGGGGGAGGAGTGCCAGATGTTCTGTGGGCTCCTCCTTTTTTGCTGCATCTTATTTTTCTTTGTCGTTAGCAAAAATATGAAATAAATTAAAGCTCTTTCACATCTCTGCAACAGAAATAGAAAAAGAGAACAAATGACATGACTGCTAGATAAAGCAGCACCTAAAATAATTGCCATAAGCTACTTGGAGATTTATTGTGAATTAGATTGCAGGAATGTGCCTGATAAACATGGCATCTGTTGTTTTAAAACAATATAGTAATTTATTTTAAAATGGACCCGTGTGCACTGCTTAGATCGACAGGTTTTTTAATTTTGATGATAATTTTATCACTACCACCCCCAAGCCCCAGTATTTTATGTGCCGTTTGCTTTGGGATTTTCCTTGAATTAAAAATTGAAAAATCTTATTGCAGTGCAGAGAGGATTTCATTACTTTCAGAGGTGACCTTCCAGATTCTATTAGGACAGGAAAATAGCCTTTAACAATGTCACTCAAAACCTATCTTTCCATCCTGGCTTCACCTCATTCTAGCACCTTCAAATATTCTGTAAAGTCTCTCCTTCCCTCTCTGCCCTTCCTATCTGGAGTCAGTAATAGATATGTGTTAAGTTTGTTTGGAAGTCTTCTTTATCATTTTTGTGTGATTCTGCCACTTGAATTTTTGTTGCCTCAGCCCTTCCGGCTGAAAGTTAGTACTTTGAAGACAGGAATTGAATATCCTATTCCTTTGTAACTGCCGAGAGAGTGTAATTCAGATCCCTGTACCTAATGGGCATCTGATATTATTAACTGGTTCTTTCTGATTAAATATCCCATTATTCCTTTAAAGAGTGTTTTGATTTATCATGCATTTTTTTTCTGTTGCTGTTCATAAGAACTACAAATATTAATCAACTCTTCTCAGCTTCCCTGTTGAAGATGTAATAGTGCCAAAGGAGGGGGAAGTTTTATTCATTTTACTATATAGCAAGTCATAATATTATTTTTTATTTTAAAGTGATATCAAAATATGTATCCAACCCAATATTCTCAGCTCAGCCCAATTAACTTCATATTTTTTTATTGCTTCAATAGAATTTCTAATCTCACAAACTTTCTGAGGCAACATTCTTGACGATGGTGTCAGATTTCATCTGCTCTAGGATTCCTTAATCCAGTATTTTTAAAAAAGATTTTATTTATTTATTTGTCAGAGAGAGAGAGCATGTGAGCACAAAGAGGGGGAACAGCAGGCAGAGGGAGAAGCAGGCTCCCCACTGAGCAAAGAGCCCAATGCAGGGACTTGATCCCAGGACCCAGGATCATGACCTGAGCCGAAGGCAGATGCTTAACCAACTGAGCCACCCAGGCGTCCCAATCCAATTTTTTTTCACCTCAATAAATCTATTTGCACCCACCTACTACTATGCATGAAACTACTTACTGTTTTCTATAACTTCCATTTAAAATTAAGCAAGACCATGAAAATAGCATATACTAAAAATATAATAGCAGTTAATAGGTAGTTTCTCCTCTTAGGAGGGATTGTATAACCAATGGGATATGAGAAATTTGGAGAAGCACCATGGAAAATAACTTTATACTAGAAAATGGAGAGAAAAAGGTATACAAAATAAGGTTGAAGAAATGAGGTCTATTATCTGAAAAAGAGCAATAAGCCACACTAATTTGGTAACTGCTTTCAGTTATATAAAGAATAATGACCAGTGTTTTCTCCATGAATATACAGATAGAGAGACTTTTTTTTAAAAAAAGGAAATAAGCTTTAGATGGCAAAGATTAAGGTTAGATTGGATGAAAATATTCCCCAAGTGAAGGGTGTTATGTGTTAGAATGATTTATTTATAAGGACTATGGAATTGTTTCATTAGGAAGTCATAAGAATGAGGAAGACACATAAGTGTCTGAAATGATGGGAACTAAATGATATTTTAAAGAGCCTCCTATTTTAATGGTTTTTAAGGTTCACTTCCATTTATTATTTAATTTCTTTATTAACTTCCCTGATTCCATCAGATTTATCATCATCTCATGATTAAAGGTTTTTTAAATCTTCATTACAAAGGAAGGGAGAACACTTCCATGTTCAGTTATTTTATTGGAATACATATTTTTGTTCCCTTTTCTTCTTCTATTGTTTTTCTTCTTTTATTGTTGTCACTCCAAGGCAAATCACTAGCTCCAAAATAAAGAAATAATCCAGATTTGCCCAAGAACTCCTCTAGCCTGTATCAACATAGGGTCAACATTTAAGAATATTTATAAAGGAAAAGAATGACTGTAGCTGAAATCCAGCAGAGATCATCTTGCTCTGGGTCTTCATGAACATGCAGAATTGATGTTTTGATTTCAAAACAAAACCAAGTGAGTTGTATTTTAAAAGTGAGGTATTCAGAGTGGAAAATTTCTGAATTAGATGCTGTTTTTTAACCTCTGTGTGTGTATGTGTGTTGTGAAAATTTTTAAATTCCCATCACTTTGGGACAACAGTGATTTTTCTTAAATTTATAAAAGGGAACAGTTACCAAGAAGTGAAACTTGTAAGAAGAAGGGTCAGAAATCGACATTTCTATATCACAGAACTATACGCTCCAGGTCAGAATTACTGGGACTTTGTATAAATGATCACTTGTATCAAGCATTATCTTTGGAAACTTAGAGAATAAAGTCAAGATAATATTAACATCATGGAGATATGTAGAAGCTTTCAGAGGAATCACACACACACACACACACACACACACACGCATACATGCACCAACTACCGTACATACACAAATTGTTTCAGGACTATGGAAAGGAAATTGAGGACATGAATTTCCACTTAAGTGTTTGCTATTGAGTTAAGTCAAGAATATATCAGATTCTCTTGCCCAGACTGAGGTGGTTTGGTGTTTTGTTGGGGGTTTTTTGGTGTTTGTTTGTTTGTTTTAACATGCAATATGTTCAGTATAAAGTATTCCCATACCTCAGATTCTAGCTTTATGGAGAATTCTTAAGCTCCATGGACAGCTGCAGCTTTCTTCCTGCAGTTCTGTAGTTTACTAACACTCAGTGACCAGTGATGAACAAATTCAGGGCTCATAATCCACATGTTTACTGTGAAATTTCACCCTTGCATTTTCAGACAAGGCTGTCTCAGGTGAGCACTTCCATTTTCAAAAGGGCCTTTCCCACTCAATTGTTGAACAGTTTGTGTACCGTCTTCTACAAGTCCTTTTGTAGTGTCTGCTAAATTATGGTAGATTCCCAGAAAGAGTCAAATTGATGTCCCCAAAATTAAACTCAGCCTCCTTCAGTTTTGTTTGGCACACACAGAGATATCAAATAGCAAGTCAAGGATTTTTAAGATACAACATAGCAAGGCAAGCATTGCTTGTGTTGGTTGACCACAAAACTAGCAACATACCCTGGCCCCTGTAGGAATTTTATTTTGTGAACCATATCATAGAGCTCCAATAGAATTTCAAGGGACTTTAGAGTTGTCTCAAATAAAGACTAAGACCCTGAAAGATCATGTGGCTTGCTTGAAATCACATAACATTGTATATGTTATATATATTGCTAAACATTATTTCCAGGTGTGATGAACTCTATGATGTACATTAATGGAAACCCAGAGAGAGAATAATCCAGAAAGGTAGATAATAACATGAGACAAAACATTGTGAGTCATTGAGATGAAGTTACATGAAGTTTGTTTAGGTTTGAAATCCATTTTTTCTTGGTCAGTGAACTTGCTCACTTCTTGTAAATACTGAAGATTTTACCTTAATCAAAAATGAAACTTTTCATAAATTCCTAAATTCAACCCATGCTGATGCCTGTCTTTTTCAGCTCTGCTTTTCACTTTCTGGACCCTTTCTCTTCTGCCATTAGTGGGGGGGGGGGTTAAATGCAAATCTTCCAGTGGTTGGATTCCCTTCATTTCTCAACATCAACTCTTACCCTGTACAACAAAGGTCTAGGAACCAAGATGGTGAAGGCATCTTGAGAGCACTGAGCATCATCTAAGAGCATTGTTAAGAACTCAGATAAAACAACAACAGAAAAAGTTATGTAGAATAGTCTAGGTCAGATATGAAACAGAATAATAGTGCTTACAGAGATTAGAACTGGATAACTCATCACCTACCAGGTTTTAAGATGGTAGCCATGCTTCCTTCCCCACTAATTTGGTGATAAAGGTGTTGTGGATAGGTCCCTTGAGGAATAGTGAGACTCTTTTGACCCAAAGCACGATGCTGATAACCAAGGAATAGAAAGTCTTGTGACTGTGAGCACCAGGATGAGAAACTATGCCTCAGAAAATGTCAAACAATAAAGACTTAGCAGTACATGCCCAGAAGGAAGATTCATCAGGAATCCTGGCATTTGGGATATTATATGAAGTGGAGGTGGAAGGGAGCTGGTGAGACTCACTTTGCAGAGGACTTACTGCTTTCTGCCAATATTCTGTTTGACAGCTTCTTGCAGATGGGTTCCTCTTTCTCATACAAGTGAAATGTGTCAAGGGAAATGTGTCCCACTTTTCTCAGACCAGCTCTGAAATTTCAAAAGGCAAGATTCCAGTATAATTTAAGAGAGAGTCATGAGGGAAATAAGTTGACACCATGCTTTAAAGTTCCAAAAGTTGAAGAGGAGTGAAAATGGGTCATCTTTTAATGAGATAATAGAAAGGCATTCCCACAGTGGGAACTGTTGATTTGAGTATTTGAACATGCATGAGGATTCATCTCCCATTCGTGGTGTTCAGTATCCATGACATGGTGATCATAAGCCTGGCTATCAAGAAGGGCCAGAGGTGCCAGTGTAAGTAGCCCAGTGATGCTATCACAGTGCTAAGTCACCCAATTGTCATCATTGTCTTCATATATCCCGATCCTAACATATGCGGGCATGGTCTTCCTCTAAGGTTTTGAATTTTCAGGTAGTTGAGGCATCAAAAAACTAATTCTTAGACCCTTTTATTGGAAAGCCTAATTCAGTATAATCACTGCAAGAAGCTTCAAATAATTTTCATCCTAGAAAAACAGAAGATGCTGTAGAGAACAACCAAGAAAATAGATTAAAAGCCAGGTTAAAAATACAGAATCTCAAGCAATATATTGGGCCCATATCAGGTGAAGTAGATATTATGTAACTTTATTGTTTATCAGTTTAACTTTCAAATTTAAATGAATTTATATAGACTTCCATTTTTCTAGAACCCTAAAAAAAATCAAATAGGTTGTTGTTATTGTTGCTGTTATTGTTTAAATGTTCTTAATGACCTCTGAGGCAAATATTTTGGCAGCATCTTTTTATTAAGTGCATTCATCCTCATTCTTTGAAAATTAGAAATCCATATATTGTGCATATGGCAATTCTTGGTTAATCAAAGAGTTAAGTTGACTTAACCATTTTATTCTACCACCATTTCCAAATAAACTGGAGTGTGCTGGGCTATTTATGAGGCACCTTTCTCCCATGGAACCTTAGTGTAGGTCTCTTTCTGATCTAACATTCCCATTTTTTTTTTTCTGAAAATGAGAACCAGTGAGTCAGCACAGTATATTCAAGGTTGCAGAGAAATATATGGCAAAGCTTAGAGCCCTTTGGCCTGTTTCCAGGGTGCTATTCGTTAGCTTTTACCTTCTAATTCTGCCTCTACATTTTGTCAAATGATGTGAGTGTACCTGGTGTCTCCGGAAAAGCTCTCACTGTTTCTGGCAAAGTGAACTGCAGTAGTTCATCCATTATGCAGAACTCAGATGTCCGATTACAAACAATTTCAAGCATCTGAAATAGCACCAAACAAACCAGGTTTGATGAGAGAGAGAGGAATTGCTGGAGACAGATAAATATGTGTTTGAAAGGATCCTTTGTCCAGACTTTGAGCAGACAAAAGTAACAATGGTAACCAAGAAGACTTGGAAACCTAGAGATTATATAGTACCATGGACTGACCAGACTGGAAGCATGAATACACACGCATGAAGACATGACCAAAGCAAAAGAAAGAAGCTAACAGAAGCAGAGAATAGATGACAAACAACAGAGGGGTAGGAAAAGGAAGAGGCTGTTTGGATGAGAGGGATGATGGTGGCTATAAGATATAAACACTGGGAGCCTGTGAGAAAGAAGGGATCAACTCGAGGAGGCCAGCAGAAGGGCTTATCAAAACATTATTATAGATTTCAGCAGTCCCACAATACATGATTGGTCCAAAAGCAACTATCAGACATTAGCCCTAGGATAACACTGCTGTCTAGGGTGGGGAGGGTCATATTTCAGATAAGGATAAATCAGATACCCCCCAGAGATCACACAAGGGTGTCACTGCATATCAAGTTTATTAAAAGCCTTCAGACATGTCATTCAATAGTGGCTAATGACCATGAGTCTAGAGACCTTTTCCTATCACTGGGACTCGCACATTGCCTGGCATATAGTACTCCACAATATGTATGCTGAATGAAATAATGAACGAACCATCTTCATTGTCATCTGGTAGAGTCTTTGGCTGTAGAATAAAGGAAATATGCAGTTGGATTGGAAGTGAACATGTTGTAGACAGTACCCTGCTATGGACTGGGAAAAGCAAAGGGAAATAGGAAGAGAAAATGGAACCCAAGGGTACTTGAAATGAGCAAGCCTGGGAAACCTAGCCTGGACAAGTATGTTATTCATTTTTCTCTGTTGTATAACTTGGTTAGAAAGAGATGCACTTCATAAGCTTTCTGATTTTATGTTGTATGTTCTGTTGATGTATAAGCTGCTATGCTTGGCTGAATGGAGGTACCTCTTCTATTTGAGTATTTCTCAGTGAAAAGAGAAAATACCTTTCCCTTCCCCTCCCCCACAATGACTTGCTACTCAAAACAATGTGAAAAGACCTATTTTAAAGAGCAAATTAAAAAAACAACAGATTCTTAGTTGGCTAAGGCATTGGGTATTTTCTGCTAGGTACTTTGACTGGTTTTAACTTTTTTAAATAGCCACCATATAATGGTGTGTGTGTATATATATATATATATATATATATATATATATATATATATATAATGCAGCTGTTTATTCCTTTCATATAACTCATTTGTAAATAGTTCCCCACCCTTGGAGTAACACATAATAGTGTGCTTTGGTCACATTTGCCAGATTCGCTGTGGTCTGTCCCTGGTTTTTAAACATAATGAGGACAGGTTGACCAAAACCGCAGGGGCTAGTCTTATAGACTCCTAGAAAATAAAATCTTTACCTTGTAGAAAAAAAAAATCTTTAGTACAGAGCTTTCAAAGGAGTCATGGTGTTGATTCCAGAGGACAGGCTAATGCATAGATGGATGAAGAATACTTCCCAAGAGGTTCCATCATTTTTTAGTACCTTCAGGGAAAGATTATTTCAAGTCTGAGTCTTACTTGAGGATACTTCAGCTATGCTCCAGCTAGGCAATTATGGCTTTAACCTTGAAGAGGCAGGATTACTATCTTAGATCATTTTCCTTCCTGCCCATGTATCAACTGGGATATTATTTAGAAAGAAAATAAAAGAAACATTTGATATGTTCTACAAATATTACACAAAACATCCAAACTTATTGTCCACTAAATGCATTTTGTAGGCATCTAGAATTCTTTTCAAAGTCAAACATTGGGGAATGCTTCAAGAAAAATAGAGTCTGGTATTAAATCTCTGGATGTGTTCATTTTCCGATGATGCTAACGGAGTTAGAGAAAATGAGGCACTTTAGGAGGAGGTTTTCCCCACTTCTTCTCACATACATTCGTGGGCTAATAGTGAGGAATCCTCCTCCTCCACACAAGGGAAATAGATGAGTGATGTGAGTTGCCAAGAGGGCTGACTGAAGAGATCACAAACAAGCTTTGGAAGGTTACTGAGAAGCTAATGAGACTCTAAAAAGAGCAAAGAAGTCTGTGTGTGTGTGTTTGTTTGTTTGTTTGTTTGCTTGTTTTGATCAAGAGAACCCCAGAAGGGAAAGGCTACTTTCAGTCTTGGATTCAGCAATCCATTTTGGAAAAGGCAGGCTTTTTACATTGCCATCATGGTTCTGGACATGCTGCACTTCACCCATGAGAGAAGTAAATTCTAGGACTACTCTTGGGGTCCCAACCCTGAGACCCGAACCCACCCTAGCTTAATGCATATGCACAGTTTCACAAAAGGGCTACTGTTCATAAGGATGAGCATAGGTCATTAACACGTGGGCACGCACACACGCACACACATACGGGGGCGCGTGCATGCACACCCACACGTACACACAGTTACAGATACTCTATTTTAAAAGAGAAGGAAGTATTGTGACATTGTGTGTTTCAGCAAGATTTTAATTAGTGAAAACTTGGAAATTATGAAAGAATTACTTAATTTTTGGAAGTTCTACTTAAATGTATTCAGAAGTTATTTCCTAGAGATTCTCAGGAGATGGAGTGTTATGGAACTGCATTTAATAGCTGGCTAGAATCAAGTTCTGTGAGAGTATTCTGACCATTCATATGAATCTACCAGCAGTCAGGAGATATCTTTACCTCCTCCAGAATGTGCGATTTTTTTTAGCACTTGTAATTTCTCTTGGATACTTGTAGTTCTTTCCAGAAGAAAGTCAGCATCTTAGAAATCAGTTTAATATGTCTTAAGGAATTCAGAAAGAATATAACAAATTTTCCAAAAAAAAAAAAAATACATTCAATCTTATAATTAAGTAAGGACTTCAGTACATGAATAAACTTACTAGGGCTGGAGACTGGGTAATACCCACTAAACTGATAGGCCTAGCATTACAGTAATGCTAATAAAAACCTCTTAGAAACACATTTTCAACTTATAGGTCTTTAATCAGAGACTTTTTAAATTTTGAGAATGCTTTTCGCTCAATGGCAGGCAGATATCGATATTTATAATGGGTGAGAACATAGTTTCTTGATATGAAATGACTGATTGTAGGTCTCAAAAGCCCATGCTACTCATAAATGTGGTTGACAAATACATTTAAAATGTTTTATTTCTGCATTAAAAGCATCCTTTTAGAGAAGGTGAGTAAAAGTGTGCCCATTATTAGAAAATTTCTTAAAACCTGGCAATTGTTATATGTAACCATCAAAACAGATTTCAGTAGCTACATAGAATTGAAGCCTTCCCATTGGTGGCATGTCTCCATTCCCCTAAAATGAGAACTTCCTCTTTTTTTCTTCCAACTATGTAAGGGGAACCCTCCTCCTTCCTTCCTTCATTCAACAGATTTTGCAAAGCATCTACCACTGTCTGGGTACTAGGTGTTAGGGCTACAATAGTATACAAAACATTGAAGACAGACAATAAGAACTACCTAATACAAGGTTAGCTGGTGATAAGTTACTATGAGGAAAGATAAAACAGAAAAAGGGGACAGAGAGAGGGGGTTTCTGTTTTAGCCTGGGTTCTAAAAAAGGTTCCCTAGAGGTAACATTTGAGTACAGAGCTCAATTAAGTGAGGGAGTGAATCATGCAGATATCTAGGGCAGTGATTCCTAACTGGGGGCGATTTGTCTGCTCATGGGATATTTGGCATCTGGAGATGTTTTTGGTTGTCACAACCTGGTCTGGGGGTGGGAGGGTGCTACTGGCATCTAGAGACTAGAGGCCAGAGATGCTGTTAAACATCCTACAATGCATAGGACAACCCCCATAACAAAGAATTATTCAGCTCAAAATGTTCATAGGACTGAGGTTAAGAAACCCTCATCTAAGGCAAGAACATTCCAGGCTAAATTAATACACAACAGGACCCAAGATGGCAACTCGTTTGGCACATTTGAGGAAAACCAAGGGGTTTGTGTGGCTGGAACTCAGTGACAAAGCATGTTTACTGGGAAAAGAATTTAAAAGAGAGCTTACAGCCAGGTCCCATGGGGTAACAGTCAAGACCTCTGCTTCTGTGTTCTCTGCCCCTGCTTCCCACTCTACTAAACTCCTATTCCACAACTCTCCTAAAGAACTAGCCAGCTTTGCTAGCAGATGTCCTAGGAAGCTGACTCTGGGTTTTTGTGAAAGAAAGAGGCTTCACCTACTTGTCTACCTAAGGAGTGAGTTCTCCTCAGCTATGTTACCCAGCAGTGGGGGATCTTCAAGTTGGCTCTCCAGAGATCTGGAAGAGCAGTCCACTGAAGTTCTAGAATGGAGCTTTCTAATATGGTAGTTACTAGTTGCATGTGGCTATTTGAATTTAAATTAATAGAAATGAAATAAAATTAATTCAGTTCCTCAGATGTGCTAGCCACATTACAAGCATTCAACAGCCACGTGTGACTATAGCTGTCATACTGGACAGCTCAGACATGGAGCATTTAATCATTGTTTTATTGGGCAATACTGTTCTCAAATAATTAAATATTAATAATATAAGGAACCTTTGAATTGAGCACTTATTTTTGTGTGTGTGTGAGCTATAAGGAAACTAGAACCAAGAAAGGTTAACTGATATACACAAGGTAACTGTGTCAGTTAATTTTTGCCCCATAAAAAACCACCCCAAAACTTAGCATCTTAAAACAGAAATCATTTATTTAGTTTACACTTCTGTGGGCCAGAGTTTGGTCTAGACTTGGTATGGCAGTTCCAGTTTGGGCTGGGTTTACTCATGACTGCTGGGTCAGCTACTGAGTTGGCTGGGAGTGGTTGATCTAGGCTAGCCTCAGCCATGATGCTCACTGTCCTCTCTAGTAGACAACTGTGGTCTGGTGCACATGGTGGTGGCGGCAGGGATCATAAGAACAAGGCCATAGCCCGGGTTTGCAACTCACATCATCACTTCTGCTTCATTATAATGGCCAAAGCAAATCATCTCATGAGTCCCCACTCAAAGGATAGAGACGTTGATTTTTTTTTTATGTTATGTTAATCACCATACATTACATCATTAGTTTTTGATGTAGTGTTCCATGATTCATTGTTTGTGCATAACACCCAGTGCTCCATTCAGTACGTGCCCTCTTTAATACCCATCACCAGGCTAACCCATCCCCCCACCCCCCTCCCCTCTAGAACCCTCAGTTTGTTTCTCAGAGTCCATAGTCTCTCATGGTTCGTCTCCCCCTCCGATTCCCCCCCCCTTCATTTTTCCCTTCCTGCTATCTTCTTCTTTTTTTTTTAACATATAATGTATTATTTGTTTCAGAGGTACAGGTCTGTGATTCAACAGTCTTACACAATTCACAGCGCTCACTATAGCACATACCCTCCCCAATGAGACGTTGATTCTTGATGGAAGGAGCTGCAAAGAATTTTGGCCATTTTTAAAATCTTACTACCATCCCACAGGTAATAAGTTGAAAGTTGGAATGCAAACCCAAGTCTTGTATGTCTAGTGATGTTACTCTAAATTCCTCAGGGTTTTCCTGTCGCCTTTCTCTCACACCTTCCAAGTCCTGTTCCACTAGCACTTGTTTTTGATTTCCCATACATTTAGAAATTAAAAGAACAAAACAAAACAAGAGCCTTGGATTCTAACAAATGGGATACTCAATTAGTATTCAATTCATTCTCTCATATTACCTGATATAGGAAAATGACAGATAATTTTAAGTAAATAATTAAAGAACAGAATTTATTTTGTAAAATAAACAGGAAGAATTTTGAGAAGCTATTTCAAAACTTGGATGTAAATGGTGGCCAAAGAAGTGATGATCTTAAAGCACAAGCCTAATTTTGGAAATGGAGACACATTGAGGGCAATCAGGGAAAAGAAGCTGGAGCACAGGGGAGCCTCAGAGCGGGGACAGAATAGGAACGTAGGGTCAGCTGCTGTGGTGGGTGGAAGAAGATTGTAAAAGATGAGCCCAGGTATACAGTGCAGGTCTTAAGTGGACTCATCCAACATGGCTACAGTCCATGCTTTCTTGTATTATTAATCCTTTAAAAATCATATTGAAATCCTTCTGTGAAAATTTGAACAACCTTTACTGAAAGTAGGTTGGCAGAATGCACTAAAAGACTTTAAAATGTTGCTACAGTTTTCTCAGAATTTCCATTTCAAGGAGTTTATCTCAACAAGTGCTCAGATATACTCTCAGCAAGAAGTGTCCATGAATGTTAATTGCAATGATGGTTATTAATGTGAAAAATTAGTAGTAATCTAATTGAGCAACAACAAAGCAATCAGTAAATCATTATGCTAATCATTAAAAATTGAGTTCTTAATATTTTTTTTCATTAAACAGCAAAATCTTTAGGCTATAAGGTTAAATGGTATAAAATGCTCAAATTTGTGTACATAGGTTTATTCTAATTTTAAATAACTATTTTTCATGTTTTCTTTATTTTCTACAGTCAAGCATGAATTGTTTTTACAATCAGAAAAAAGGTTTTTAAAATTTATTTCCTATAATATAAAACATTTGGAAACCATTCACTTCTGAGCAGCGTTAGATTCAAATGCTATTGTCTTTAGGCAAAAGGCCAAAAATTGACAGAGGAATAAATAAATCCAAAATAATTCATGAATTTATTTAAATCCTTCCTGCAGTACCTGTTAAGGATGATAAGTTGATAAGATGTTTTATTTGCTAAATAGAGCTCTATGTAATTTTTTTAAAAAGCAGAAGATATTTTAAATCAGCCTCTTTCAGAAATTTCTGGGACAGCCGTTTGTTTTATAAATCAAGACTAGAAGATATCACCCTTTCTGGGGTTTCATACATCTCAGTCATGAGCACTTCTTAGTCTTCTTTGATTTACCCATGAATGAATCCTATTTTGCATTCAGATTTTTCACTTTCATTGTAACTTTTTTTTATTACTTGAAAAACTCTACATAGTTAAAAAAAATCCAAACAGTAGGAAACTGGGCATGGTAAGTCCCAGTCTCCCAATATCCCTTCCTACAGGGGCTCTGTTCATTTCACTTCTCATAGATTCTTTTATCAGTAGTCTAGGATTATACAAGCATTTTTATATGCATAGACTCCCACCTCTTTTTTTCCACACGTAAGACTATATTACACACTCTGTTCTCCACTTTGGTTTTTTTTTCTACTTTATTTATTTGGGAGATGATTTCACATTAGCACTTATGGATTTCTCATTCTAAGAGCCATATGGAAACCTGGTCTTATGTCTCAAGTTTTAACTGGCCTCAGTCTCCTGGGCCCTTTCCTGTGTTGCTCTTATCCTGACCTCCCTCCAAGCTCTTCATGCTGAGACATCCAAGGACCTCTTGGAAGGTCAACACCCCAGTATTGTTCAGGGGCATGATAAAGCTTCTTTTGCTGTCTCCAGACCTCTTCAGATGGTGAGTAGGTGACTGCCAGGTTTGTGCTTGATTAGCTAGTGCATTTCCCTTAATCTTGATTTAAAGATTTTATTTATTTATTTTAGAGAGAGATAGAGAGCGGGAACAGGGTGGGAGTGGGGAAGAGGGAGAGAGAGAATCCTAAGCAGACTCCCTCTGAGTGCAGAGCCAATGCGGGGCTCAATCTCACGACCCCAAGATCATGACCTGAGCTGAAATCAAGAGTCAGATGCTTAACTGACTGAGCCACCCCAGGGGCCCTCCTTTAATTTTTTAAAGGAATGGTCCATAGGGGATCCTGAAGTCTTTTCAGTGATGGAAACTTTTGAGTGTGGAGCTCCTGGTTTTCTGAGTCTAGTTGCGCATCTTTTCTCCTCACTGTTATTTTCCACATGCCCACACTGCAGCTTCTATTTTGCTTTTCTGCCCACACACCAGAGAGCTTGTTCTCAGCTATGAGTATTACTAAGTGACTCTGTTTTCTAACTTTAAAAACTAGTTTCAAGAACGAAGTATCTTCAGAATCGCAGATAGAGATCTCATATTTCTACTTAGTAAACTGTATGTCGTGTGCTTCAATGTCTTGAGTTAGGTGGCATCCTTAAATCCCAGGTATTATCCTTATGCTGTACAAAAAATAGCTCTGATTTGAAAGGACAACAAACCTCAGATAAGGATTAGGCTCTACAGTCAGTAGAGTTAACTCTCACTCATAACTTTGCTGCGCCCTTGGGAGTGCATGCCTTTAAGATGTTCTTTAAATGCATATAGTAGTGGCTCTCACATTTTGGGGTCTCAGGTCCCCCTTTACACTCTTAAAAATTAGTGGGGACCCCGAAGAGCTTTTGTTGATTTTCTATATTTACTATCTTTCAAAATTAAAACAGAAAACTTGAAAGCCCAAGACAATCTAAGCACATGTAATGTTATCCATGACAGCAAATGCATCACAACCAACATTTAGCCTCCAGAAAATTCCATTGTATGCTTTGAGAGAATGAGAGCGAAAAAGGCAAACAGTGTCTTAGTATTAATATGAAATAGTTTTGACCTCACAGCCCCCCTAACTGGAAATTCAGTGACCCTTAAGAATGCCTAGACCTCACTTTGAGAACTGCTAGCCTGTTGTATAAACCTGAAACAGTTACTCCTTAAGGAGAACCAGGTATTATGTGACCAGGGAATACTTTCTCTGTTGCTGCTGAGTTAATCTTCCCCTGGCCCGAAGTAGCCAGTAGATCTCTATGGAGAGGGCAGGAAGGAAAAAAAAAAGCATTTTTAGGTACATTCTCACTGCTTCTTCCATCAACCCCGATTTCCAGTTAATCCCCAATCTCACTCCATTTGCAATCATCCACTTCCACTGACATTGGCCTAGTTCAGAGTAGGCTCATCTCTCACCTGCATTAATGCAGCAAACTCCTAGCTGGTCTCCAATTCTCCTGCCTTGCCTCCAGTCCTCTCTGTGGCCAGAGCATTCTGCCAAAAACCCCAGACAGACCATGACTGACCCTGACAATGTTCACTGTCCTTTGGGTGAAGTTAAACTTCTTCTACATGGCTCCCAAGGCCCCTTCACAACTGGTTTCTACTGACCCCTCCAATATCACCTCCCTTCTTGCCACCGCCCCCACCCTCTACCCCAAATTCATATTCTCACCCTTTTAGTCTGCTGAGCACCTGAACACGAGTGGTCTTTCTCACATTTGAGCCTTGAAATGTGGTATTCCCACTGTCTAAAACATTCCAGCCTTTCTTGGCTAAGACCTAGTGGTCCATCAGCTCTCCATTAAATGTCATTTCCTCCAGGAAGACTTCCTCAACATCCCCACCCCCGTGGTTGGGTTAGGTGCACCTCTTATTTTTTCCCATGATAGATGGCCCTCTCCCTGTTGTTCAGTTGTTACACTGTGGAGTAACTGTGTTTCCTTGAGTATATCCCTGAGCTTGGAAGCATTCTGAGGTAAGGGAAAATGTCTAGGATCATGCACATCTTCTGCCCTCAGAGCAGTTTCTGGCATATGGTGAACACACAATACATAGTTGTTGATGATGAACCAGTCAGTCAATTCTTTAAGCATATCCTAATGCCCCATAATAAATGCTTTGCATGCGTTATTTCATTTAGTTCTCTTGACCGAAGTAGAAACTATTTCCCCCAATTTTGTGTAAAGGGATGTGGGCCCTTTACTTCTGTTGCCTAAATGTCCCAGCAACTAGGAAATTGCGAACCTGGGATTTGAGTCCTTTTCCTACCACAATGTGCTGAAATAAAGGGGTCACCAAAATGGTAAACAACTGATAGAAAGGAATGAAGTTTAAGGTAAATTTTCCAAGAGAGAATGCAGGCTAAGAATCATTTTAACAAAGCCCCTAGGTCCTCTTTCAGCTTCCAGCCAACACCGTTGGAATCTATCTTCCCAACCGGAAGTCAGAATAAAGCCATGGAAAATACTTGTTAAGGGAAATTGATCTGTTTCATCATAAAAATACTTTCCCAGTGGGCAGTCTTAAAAATGTCTATGCTCCTATAGCTTCATGGCCTTGTTTTGTTTTGTTTTTTAAGTTGTTTGTTTTTGAGGTGTTCCCAAGAGCTCCAGGGACTACAGTGTAGAGATTACACAGCTTCATTTCACACCTACTGGAAAGTTCTTACCTTCTAAGTCTTTCTTCTGACAGCGTCATGTTACACGGATGAAATCCCTGTGGGTTGTTTTTCTTCCAGTTCAGCCTATTGGTTCATGTTTATTTTTCCGGAAAGAGCTGAGTGGGATTCTGAAAACAGAAAAGGAATTAAAAAGAGAGTTGTATTGTTTTTATTTTTTAAAGAGGCATGTTCATAGTAGCAAATACAGATAAGCCAACAAGAAAGAAAACTTACATCTCCTTTAATTCTGCCACTGTTGGGATTTGGGTATATATTCTTCTTATCTGTCTTGCTGTCTCTCTGTCTCTCTTTCTGTCTCTTTCTGTGTATATCTGTCTGTCTCTTATGTAAAAATTGTACATACTTTTAAAAACTTACCAGTGTCCTATTCATAATTTGCATGAAATAGACTTGTTTAATTGACCATTTAATTGCAAATATCTTTCCGTGCCACTGATCATCTACCTCAGTGCTTCTCAAACTTGAATGCATGTGTGAACTGCTGGGAGCTTAGTAGAAATGCAGAACCTCAGAGCCGGCTCCAGACCTGCTAAATCAGAAACTGCATTTTAAGAAGTTTCAGATGAAGGTGATGATATTAGTCCGAGAACCACAATTCAGTAGCGCAAGTGAACACCCGTCGTGAAGAGAGCTGTGTCCCCAGTGTCCGTGTGTCAAAGTTGATGTAACGAAGCCCCATCTTGTCAGACATCAGAGTTACTTCCAATTTCCTTGTCAATGAGGCATACCTTTATAAATATTTGTACGCACCCATCATTCTTTCTTTAGGAAAAAAAGCCCTATAAGTAGCTTACTGGATCATACATATTGTTAAGGGAAATAATGTATTTGTGAAGAGACCAAAATCGTAATGAAGTCCACCTCACGGCACATAAGACCAAAATGTAGCCACAGTACTTCCTGTCATGGCTGCATTTTCCCCTAGCTGCAGTGAACCAAGACAGAGCTTTCTGTGATATTTTGGGTAATTGTGATCACTGTGTTGTTTTTATTAAAATGCCTTTCTTTGTCTTCAGTTCCTCTAATTTTATCCTCCCTTTCACGTGCTGTTCTCATCTCACTTCCTCCAGAAAGTCTTCCCTCTCAATCCCACTTATGGTGAGCTCACTGGCTAAGTATTTTCACCATTACTCTCTGAGTCACTTATCTGAAAGCACACTTACTTTCTCTGATGTCATTTGAATATGCCACTTGGCATCTCTCAGCTCTGTAGCTAGCTAATGAAATGCTGGAGGGAATGGATTTTCAGTGTGCTTCATCCAAGCCCTCTGCACGCCCTCTCCTGGGGGTTTACTCCCCAGAGGGTTTTGCTGCAGAAGGGAGAGCACACCATCCGAAATGAGCAGGCCTATTTTTGAGGCCCGGCTCTGTTATTTATCATCGGTGGAATCAAGGCATAAGTCACGTGACTTCTGAGCCCTGGTTTTGTCATCTGTAAAATGGGAATAATACCTGTGCAGCTTACTTAACAAATAACGAGGTGGTTGTGCAAATTAAGACTATAATCCAGGGCGCCTGGGTGGCTCAGTTGGTTAAGCGAATGCCTTCGGCTCAGGTCATGATCCTGGAGTCCCTGGATCGAGTCCCGCATCGGGCTCCCTGCTCGGCGGGGAGTCTGCTTCTCCGTCTGACCCTCCCGACCCTCCCCCCTTTCATGCTCTCTCTCTCTCAGTCTCTCTCTCTCAAATAAATAAATAAAATCTTTAAAAAAAAAAAAAAAAGACTATAATCCATTAGACCATTTCCCCGAATCTAAATAACTCACAAAGTCTCAATTTGGAGTTTATTTGTCTCTGAACTCAAAGATGCAACTCTTTCTTTCACCCTCCCACCCTTCACCAAAAAAAAAGATGATCTCATGCTCAGGGACCTTTGCCTGACACAGTGTCTAACAGGCGTGAAGAAGTGTCGTTTTGTTTCCATTGCATTTATTTACTTTCTATTTATGGCAAGCATTATTGGTTTTGCTAGTTATGGTAGTGATATGAAGTTCATTTTTTAAATGAGCTTATTTAAGTTTTAAAAAGGCAAGACAATTTAAAGTAAAATGATTGGTAAATAGTAGAGCGTAAGTTATGAAAATATAGCAAAAGATCGTGTTGATGTCATAAAGTGACTGAAGCTTAAGAAACATCTAACTGTAGAAAGCCACGTTCCAACTGTAAGGCAATACATGGATGTCAGTTTTTATTTTAGCTGTTATTATGGAAACTACTGGAAGATCAGTTCTGGGGTTCGTTCTCCAACAGAACTGTAGACATAATAGATTCTCAGTGAAAACTACCCACGTGTGATTAGATAGACCAAAAAGTCAAGTGTTCTGTTATTTGACAAATGACTATCCATTGTTTCAGTTTGCAGAAGTATCCAAAGAGCATAGAAAAGCTAGTTTGTTTCTGATTAAAAAAAAAAAGTCAGATATAAATGTAGTGAAGGGAGTTGATCAAAGTAACTGAGATGGCTCAACACATACCAGTACAATTAGGACAAACTGGAGAGTATGTTAACTTGGTAGCGAGACATTTCTTTTCATTATCAAAAATAATAAATATTTGAGGAACACCAATTGTACAGAGGATACTTTACTGGGAAAGATTTGACTGAAACCTGCATTCATGGAAAAAAAACAAAAACAAAAGATTTACTATGCTCTGCTATTGTATTAGAACTCAAAACAAGTTCACTTAGAATTTTCCAGGTAATTCTGTGACATCTCTCAAAGAAGGGGCAGATCTTCTTAATTCTGTCTCTACCTGAAGAAATGAAATCAGTCAAGAGAGAGATTAAATGATTTGACTAAGATCATGCAGTTATTTATAGCCAGAATGAAAACTAAGAGATTCTGGCTCTGCGGATCTTATACTTTCATCCCTGATTTCTCTCTGGGGCTGGCTTCTGGGAGGCTACATCTTCCTGCTGGTCCGGGGAGGATCAGATGATTCAATTCAGTGGTTTTAGACCTGGATTGTGCAGTAGTGGGGTTAAATTAAATTAAGTGGGATTAAGATGAGGACCAGTGTGATTGGTTTGAGGAGAACAGACAGAAATGATCTTCTCTGAGGAGAACAGACAGAAATCTTCAGTGTGAAGGATCCTGCCCAAACTCGTGATGCAAGTAGACCAAATCGTGGGCAGCTTATTTTCATAAGACCTGAAGGAGGCTTCTTGAATTCCTCTCCTCCATATAACCAAAACCAATGCAGGAGAATACAGTGATTAAAGTCTCAGGCTCTGGAGCTGAACCTGTTTAGTTTCAAATCCTGCTTTGACCATTATCCGTAGTCTCTTGGACAAGTTACTTAATGTCTCTGATCTTTAGTTCAACTACAAAATGGGAAGAATAATAGTACTTAACCGCCTTTGCTTATAACAAGGATTTAATGTGGTTTAAAAAAAATGTGTTTAGAACAGTGCCTGCCTGCGGTATAGAAAGTACTAATAAGATTAAAAATATTTCTAAAAGGGAAAGCGTGAGCCAGTGTTTTAGACATTTCAGGCCCCGCTGGGGTGGAAGTTATTCTCTTTACTTCAGATGATGCCAATGCCCTTTGGGTCTCTTATTTGTTTCATTAACAAGTTGTTATCAAAAAAGTCTTAAGCACAACATTTTCTATCCTGTCTCAAGGACTTTACCTCATAGAAGACATTCTATTCCTTTAATATTTCCACGTTGTCATCCTGATGTCACCCCAACTAAAACAGAACTCGGTATCTCCTTCTCAAACTCAGATGCCCTTCTGACTCCCCAGACTTAACATTCTCCCATAATGGCCCAGTTCACCTTCCTTGACTCTTCCTTCTGTCTACCATAAGCTTCTACCTTTGCAATTTTGGTTTAAGTTTGGGTTCCCCTGGAAGCAGACCCCAAGACAAGGCTTGGAGTGCAAGTAGTTTACTTGGGAGGTCCAGAAAACACCAAGAGCAGGGAGAGCGATAGGAGAGGTAGGAAGTAAGCAGGGAAGGGAAAGCAGACAAATATGGTGCATTATAAAGCCACCACCACTGGGGGTGATTAGAGCTTATTCCTCAGGAGGAAACTGGGGGACGGTGTAAAACACATCTGTGGTAGCCCAAATAATGCCACCCCCAACCAATGGCCATGTCCTAATCCCCAGATCCTGTGAATACGTTGCCTTATATGGTAAAAGAGACTGCATATATGACTAAATTAAGGCTCTTGAGATGGGGAGATTACCCTAGACCATCCAGATAGGCCCAAAGTAATCTCAAGGCTCCTTATAAGAGGGAGGCGGTAGGGTCCAGAGTCAAAAAGAGATTTGAAGATGCTAAGCTGTTGGCTTTGAAGATGGAGGAAGGGGCCGAGAGACAAAGAATGAGGGCAGCATCTAGAAGCTGGAAAGCAAGGAAATAGATTCTCCCCTGGAGTCGCCGGAAGTAACCCAGCTCTACTGATACCTTGATTTTTAGCCCATTTTGGACCCATTTTGGAGTTCTGACCACCAGAACTATTAGATAGTGAATTGGTGTTGCTTTGAGCCTCTGAGTTGTGGTCATTTTTTTACAGCAGTAATAGGAAATAAATATAACACACCACAGAATTCTTCCACCCAGAGGGCAAGGGAATTGGGATGTTTGTGTATTAACCTGTGTCAGTTATTTGGCTGAGTGCATGGAAGTGTGAATCCCTCAGTTCACTGGTAAAGGGCGGTAGACACTGATCCAAAGCCAGCCAGGACATGCTAACGTGCTCAGACTCCAGGGAAATGGACAGGACACCAACAGTCCATCCTAATGTGTCCTTCATCGGCTCTTCCTGTCTAATCTGCCTCCTGGATCACCTCCCCTTTGGATCAGCCCTTCCAGAAAATACCCCAGCATCTTACAGATTAATTTTTCCAAAACAGAGAGGACCTTAACGTGAATTGCCCCCTTTCTCAAAAATCTTCAATGCTTCCATAAGGAAAGATTCTTGCAAAAGGAAGCCCAGAGGTCAAAAAAATAAAACTTAGGGCTGGATCCCCTGATACTTTAATCTCACCCTTGAACTTTTATTTTTTTTTTTTAAAGATTTTATTTATTTATTTGAGAAAGAGAATGAGAGAGAGAGAGCACATGAGAGGAGGGAGGGTCAGAGGGAGAAGCAGACTCCCCGCTGAGCGGGGAGCCTGATGTGGGACTCGATCCCGGGACTCCAGGATCATGACCTGAGCCGAAGGCAGTCGCTTAACCAACTGAGCCACCCAGGCGCCCTCACCCTTGAACTTTTAAATTTGGTTGTGCAGAAGAGACCGATGATGTGCTTAGGTATCTATTTGTGTACAGAGTTCCAGGCTGGGCATATGAACCTTTAGAGCCTTGAGATGTGGATCCCTTAGGTCTGCATTCCTTAGAATAGCAGTAACACCAGGAGGAAGTGAGAAAATTGATTTGAAAATGCAGAAGGTTAATTAAAGGAAACATTTGAGATGTGCACTTGTCAATTGACACTGGAGAAGCCGAGCCTGAGAAAGTCTGAGTTCTGCACATTTACAGAATGTCACACGTATATTGAGATAAGCCCTGAATCTAAGGAGACATAATAGGCTGAAATAACTTCCACGCACAAAAGCAGGGACACTCACCCTTCCTACTCCGCCTGCCCTAATGGGAAGTGCTGCAAACTTCAGAGCCTTTGTGTGGCTAACTTCAGGGCCTTTGTGTGGCCAACTTCAGGCTTGCATGACTCCCTTAGACTCTGTCCACATCCTCACCTTGACTTTCCCAAGCTGCACTGACTCTGGGCTACTGGTCCAGACCATTAAGGGGCAGGAAAAGGGGAAAAAAGAGTCTATACATTTTTAACATACCAAAAATAAATATGCTGTAAAGTTAGAACAGAAGGTGCCTGATGCTGGAGGGGTTTTGGTTTTCGTTTTGGTTTATCCTTGTTTCAGAGTAAGGGTGGAGCAGTGAAAGACATAGCCTAAGAAAGGAAGGAAAGGAGACTGCACTGAGCATCTCACAGGGGTTTGGTTCTCACTGACCCCCGGAGAAGGCGTTGATAGCTCACTTTACAAACGCTGAGGCGAAGGTTCGAAGCGGTTACATAATTTGACGAATGCCATGGAACTAAAAGTTGATCAGATGGGATATAGGCCTCAGTCTGATTCTAGCATCTGTACTCTCTTGCCTTTCTCTCATGGAACGTGTCATTTGCATCTATAGAATGTTTTTCAAAAACATTTTCTTGGGCGTCTGGGTGGCTCCAATTGGTTAAGTGTCCGACTCTTGATTTTAGTTCAGGTCATGAACTCAGGGTCGTGAGATCGAGCCCCGTGTCCTGCTCTGCGCTCAGCGTGGAGTCTGCTTAAGATTCTCTCTCTCCCTCTGCCCCTGTCTCCCTCATGTGCTCACATGCTCGCTCTCTCTCTCTGAAAATAAAAAAGGCATTTTCTTATGTTCTCTTTAAATTTCATCTGTGGGCAGACATCAACTGCCACATTTAATGGCTAAAATTACAAAGGTTCAGAACTGTTTTTCCCAAAGACATCCAGCTAGGAAACAGTAAAACAGGTCTGGTTTGTAGGGCTCGGGTCTCATAGTCTTTTCAGTCCATCGTTGTGTCCAGACCAGAAGGGGCTGAGTCATGGTGGCCTGAAACGAGTCAGTAGCAGGCAGTTCATTTCAGAGAATCAATCTGGTCCGAAAAAATTTAACTGAGACTTAATTGTTCTCTTAATTATTAAATTAATGGGGTCTGCGTACAGAAAATTTGGACAACATAGAAAAAAAAGAATAGAAAAATTACTTGTCATATCAACACCCAGAAATGATCACAAGTATTAGTTTGATACATTTCCTTCCAGTGCATATAATGCAGGTATGCATGCATATTGGTTTTTTTTTTTAAGTAAGATCATGTTGTATAGAGTTTAATACCCAGGCTTTCTAATTAACATTAGAGGATGAGTAGTTCCCCAGATCATTAACTAATCTTAAGTAACTGTCTCACATACCATAATATTGCAAGAACATAACCTTAATTTATTTAAACATTCACTTACTGGTGAACATAGAAATCATTCTTGGTTGTAAACTGTTAGACATGATGCTGCAATTTTGGTATCTAAACGTAAAATTTACATCTCCAATAGCAGTGGATGAGAGGGGGGATTTCTCCATCTTGCATGTTGTTATTTTAAAACCTTTGCAAGATTGATAGAGGAAAAAAAAACCTCTTCTAATTGGCATCATACAAATGACAGCCAACCTGAACTTGCTTCTGCATGTGTATTTTATCAGGGGTTCTGATCCACATACGATACCACCATCCTCAGAGACCCAGCATTGGGTACCAAGACAATCAAATGTTAAAATGTTCCCAGAACTCCCACGTCGACCCAGTGCCTGCGTGAGAGCACAAACACCTCTGGGCAGGAACTGGGTCTTATTCATCTTTCTTGTCCCCAATTCCTGGCTCTGAGCCAGACATGTGCCAGGTTCTCAATACATTTGTTGAAAACATTACAAAAGAACTTATGTTCTAATTTTAGCCTTCTGACTTGCTTTGTGACTTTCAATGAGTTAGGTCCCCTCTCTGTGCCTCCATGTCTCTGACTATAAATGAATGGAAACACGATGTGATACGCTGCACGGACTAAAGGCCACAGAAATGCTGTAGCTTCCATACAAAAGTCTCTGTGTACGAGCATGTGTCACCTGGATAGGGTGCCTGTCCTTCTCCTGCAGAGTGTGGAGAAGTCCATATATAGTAGAGACTCAGGCTTACAGTTCATTCCCCCTTCTCATGCTGATGTCCTGTGGCTAGAGCCCATTGCATGTGGTTTCTCTCTCTATTCTCAGAGTCTAGCACAGTGCATGGCACACAGGATGTATCAGGAAGGGAGGCAGGGAAGGAGGGGTCATTCATGATGAGAGGATGAGGGAATGAACTGTTAGCGCTGGAAGAGATCTTACAGATCTCATTTTAGAGGGCATCTTCTCGGTCGCTGTTTTATTTTTGTAAACATAGCTATGCTAGCATCCTCACCTTATAGGCACTTGCTAGAATAAATTTAAATAACTAGCTGGGGAAATTAAATTGGATACAAATCTTCCATATTAAAACATTTTGGGCCCTTTGTGTTTTGCTTTGTTTTGTCGATGGTCATGGTCTTAATATGTATTTACTAATCAAGAAAGCATAGTTTTCACTTTTAGAGGAAGCACACTATGTATAAAGCAGTGATTAGATTACAAGTGAATTTTAAAGATGAACTTTACAATCATATCCAAAAGTGGTGAAGTCACTTCAGTTTCCAAAGCCAATTTAAATGAATACTTACGAAGCCAATGAAAACTGGAAAGTACAAATTGTATCTTCTTTGAGGCTCTTTTTTCTTCCTAAATAATGAAACATGTTTATTTTAACCTGCTAAATATGTTTATCCTTAAATGTTTCATTCCTTGGAGTACAATATTTTAAAATGGACAAGGTTTCTAAAATGACAATTAAAATGACAATTTTAGCTAAGCTGGAAAAGGAAATTAAAACTAATCCACTCACAACTTTCATCATTTATTTATACAATTAAAAATGACAGACTTTTATGCTTTTCTCAATTCCCAAATGATTTCTCTAGTTAGAACAAATTAGTGCCAAAGAAAAAGGCATTTGTTATGTCATGGCAGAAGCTATTATTACAATTTTAAAAGCCTTTGATGCAGTGACTTAGCTGAGGGACTGAATTCATTGATGAGATTTTAAACATTGATAAACATGTTGTTTTTTAATTTCTTAGAGTTTCTATATTGCACTGTGACTGCTAAATGCCTAAAATATAATCAGTTTCTCTTCTGTAGCAATTCATCATTTTCCCCAATACTTAGCATAGAGAACATCTAGAAGAAAATGACCGTACATGGCAGTATGACCTATTGGGACTAATCTATAGAACTTTCCAAACAGGTACACGACTCAGTTATATACTGTTATTAGAAAAGAAAAACTCAATTTGTTCTAGAGTGATGTCACTGGGGTTAAATTTAAATTATGTATTTGAAATTAAACTACAGAGATTTTTAAAGAAAGCCTACACATTTTCATTTTAGATTTTAAAGCATGGGATAAGTTGACTACCCAGTAAATTTTCTTACAACTGTAATTTTAGAAATTAATTCCTACTTCATGAGTGAGACTCAATACAATTTATTGGATGCCATATTTTCTTTTTTTTTTTTTAAGATTTTATTTATTTATTTGAGAGAGAGAGAATGAGAGAGAGCACATGAGAGGGGGGAGGGTCAGAGGGAGAAGCAGACTCCCTGCCGAGCAGGGAGCCCAATGCGGGACTCGATCCAGGGACTCCAGGATCATGACCTGAGCCAAAGGCAGTCGCTTAACCAACTGAGCCACCCAGGCGCCCCAGGATGCCATATTTTCTTTTTATCTTTCTGAAGATACTAAAAAACAGTTTTTATACCATATAATTTAAATTATACCAAAAATATAAAGGGATAGTACAATGAGCAATGTAATAAAGGAACCATTATAAAGTCACAATTCTCCACGTGCCCCTCCCAGTCACGCTTCCTTCCCACCCAACTTCTGGAGGTAACCTCCATCCTGAATCTGGTAAATAGCTAAAATGCATGGCCTTACAGATTTAGTAGACAGGTACAAATCCTTAAGGATACATAGTAAAGTTGTACATATTTCTAACTTTAGGTAAATAGTATCTCAATGAATATGGTCTACTGCAGTTGGCTTTTTTTAAGCCAACATTAGATTTGTGAGATTTACCTGTATTGAAATAGAGTATTCATTTGAAGTGATTTACGGTATAGAGTTATATGAACAGACTGCAATTAATCTCTTCATTCTCTTCTTGGTGAACAAAAAGAATGTTTCTACTAACAAGCAATGCTGCCATAGATAATCTGTGCACCTGACCTAGCACCCTGCACAGGAGTTCCTCTGAGAAAAATCCCTGCGATAGGCAATGCTGGGTCACAGTTGGTTCACTTGCAAATTTGCTGGATGTTGCCAAATTGCATGTTAGGCTCAGTTGTACCAATTACAGTTTTTCTTTTTAAGTGTTTTGCATGGTCTGTTTCCTCTGATCCTTTGTTCATACTAGGTTGTTTTTCTTATTAGGTTGGTGTTTGTTTTCAGCTCTGACTTTCACTGTGGGGCTTTCTTCAAATGTGTGGTGAAGGGTCAGCCGTTCACACTTAAGGACAAAGTCTGAAAGAGCCAGTTGAGGGCCTGAGTGAGTGATGGGAACAGGGGACCAAGCATGACCCGTGAGCTTCCCTCGAAGACAGGGTTCCTCGGCAGCAGCACCACTGACATTTGGGGCTGGACAATTCACTGTGGGGTGGCTGTTCTCTGCAGTGTAGGATGCCTAGTCATGTCCTGGGCCTCTCCCCATGAGAGGTCAGTAGCACCACACGCCTGTCTCTGGTTATGACAGTCAGAGATGTCTCCACATGTCCCCTGCTCTAGGATGAATAAGGGGCTGGCTGGCCCTTGTATTTCCTCCAAAATTAAGTCCCTCAGAGAACTTCTCTGGGGTCATCCACTTTCTCCAGAAGGGCTCTTCCAGCGTCCAATTCCTGGTGGAGGAGAAGCGGAGAAAGCAACCTGGTGAAGAACTGGGTCAGCCTTTTCCTTTGTCCTCCATTTTCTCCTGGTACTCCATGCCGGCACTTGGTGAGGTCTGGTATCCCTCCATTGTCTCCCAGATTAAATTTCCTGACATTCAGCCTCCTGGCTCCATAAGGGAGTCTCACCTGCCTGAAAAGTGTGGGGAACAAGGATCTGCAAATTTTTACCTCTGTAACCAACATTGGCATCATTATCCTCGCATAGCAAATCTTTGTGCATATCTGAATTCTTTATGATAAATTCCCAGAAGTGGTATTAAAAAATACATGCAGTTTTTTTTTTTAATGTAGGCTCCACACCCAGCATGGAGCCCAACTTGGGCCTTGAACTCATAACCCCTGAGACTAAGACCTGAGATCAAGAGTCAGGTGCTTAACTGACTTAGCCACCAGGGTGCCCCAAAATATGTGCAACTTAAAATGCACTTCTTGGCCTATGCATTTTCAACCCTTGATACATACTAACTCTGCATATTCATCTAATCAGTTCTTTTCTTCCCTTTGTGGTCAGCATTCATCTTTAGAAAGTCTTTTAGCCTGTTACTTTTCCTGTAGGCTTCTCTTTGTCTGCGACTATAAGTAAAATAAATTGTAAATCTTCAGTCAAACAAGTATTAGAAAAAATATCTTGTTGGGGCACCTGGGTGGCTCAGTCGGTTGAGCATCCAACTCTTGATTTTGACTCAGGTCGTAATCTCAGGTTTGTGAAGTCGAGCCCTATATAGGGCTCCACGCTGGATGTGGAGCCTACTTAAGATTCTCTCTCTCCCTCCCTCCCCCTCTGCCCTCCCTGCTCTCTCTCTCAAAAAAAAAAAAAATATATATATATATATATTTATATGTATAAATATATGAAATAAAAATATATGAAATATACAGATATATGAAAAAATATTTGTATAAATATAGATTTATATATATGTTATATATTTTATATATATATATACTTTGTTTTTCCCTCTGCATAACAAATCAGTTCTTAAAGAAGATATAAAGTGGAAGGAAAATTCTCCATTGCTGGGGAGAATAAATGCTTAGGTAAATGTAATCTGTAAAATTCTCGTCGCCCTTCCTCATATAAGATATCTCTAGAGGCATTTAAACTGGGTGGGAAAATAATTGCTAAGACAGTAGTCTATAAGAATACCTCTAACCTGTCAGTTGCAATTCCATCATTTATTATTTTCCTGTGCAAATAGGCCATTATTTTTCTAATGTTTTAAAAATGTATTTATTTAGAATAGACATTGTAATGATTCAGGGTCTTTGTAGAGCATACCAGTTGACCACGTTTGAACATGCAACTCTGTTATGGTTCAACCAGTTCATTTTGCCTTCATGGTGAAAATCCTAATTTGAAGAGGATTTAATGTACATTAATCTTCTGGGAAATCTTCTATGACCATTTTTTCTCCTCTCACTGATTCTATGGCTATTTTTTCCTCCTTCTGACCTACCTAGTTTTTTAGATATTTATCTTATGTGAAAACAACCAAAAAAATTTAATTCTAGTTAATGAGCAAAGACCCTTAGAAGGGTAGAAAAGAGGGAAGAAGGAAGAGAGGGAAGATAGACAGGCAGAATGACTTAAAAAAGAAAGAAAGAAAAAGTGTCTTGTAAATCACCTTCCCAAAACTCAAATTCCTCCTATTTTCTGTATGTGAGATGCATCTTAAAAACAAAACTGACCTTTTAGGAGAGACAGAAAAGACTTCCGTGCTTATCTGTCTCGTAAATGTCCTGTTCTGTTTTTTGCCCTCTAAATGTACTTGACTGGGGAGAACACTGTGTTTTTAAACCTCTTCATATTAGAGATACATGATGAGTAAGAGTTAAGTTATATAGAGGTAATGCTTTCATCTATTGATTACCTGTCCTTGGTTTTGGACAGGACCACCAAGAACCAGAAAAGAAATAATTCCATTCTGTAGTAAAATTGATGACTGAAAAGTGAATAAACTTATAAACATTTATGGTTCACATACTATGGGGTGGATTCTGTATCATTCATACATGGATAAACACGTGGATAGATACACAGATGCTAACAGAGAGGGGCCAACACCTCATGGATGTTACCTCATTTTATTCTCATAAATGCCGCATGAGTTGATAGTGTCTCCATTTTGTAGAGAGACATAAACTGTGAGAAGTTATATGGTTAAATGACCTTAGCCAAAGCTCAAATGGCTAACAGGTGTATATTTTTCAGATCTGCTAACTGATGAGTAGAGCCTGCAAAATGAGAGGATTTGGTAATTGTATACATTTGGTCATTAATATTCATTCATCCAACAAATTTTTATTGAGCACCTTCTAGGTGCTGGGTATTTTGCTGGGTGTTGGGGAAACTACAGGAAGAAGAAAAGTCCCTGTCTTCATACATTAGACAGTCTAGGGGAGGAAAGAGACAGTAAACACAGTAAATAAGATAGTGACACATAATGACAAGTGCTAGGAAGAAAAATAAAACAGGTTGAGAGAGTAAAGAGCGATCGTTAGAAGGAAGAGAAGAGATTGCTCCATCTGAAGTCACAAAATCTATGAGGCATTTTTGTCCTGCCAATTCAGAAGGAAAACCGTGTTTTATGCTTTACTACTGGCATGTTTTACCCACAGAGAAGCTAAAACATGTTAATTGAAAGAATAAAAAAAGGAAAGACTTCCAGTTTCATCTTGCGATTTTGTAGTGTTGTCATCCACCATCAAGCAATGTCTACATTACAATCATGCTTTTTCAAGTATGACTCGAAGAAAATCAAAACAGGTCATTGTTAGTGTCTATAAAATTCAGATGGAAAAAAAAAAAACCACTATTGAAGCCCATCACTGTTGAAATCAGTCTCTTCCCGAAGTTCAGGTGGCAACTGTCTTGTGCCTTTTAAAAATAGATGGCTTCTGTCTGCTTAATATTGTTCCTACTAAGCCTTGCTGGAATAAATTATGTGTACATAATTCCCATTCACTTATAACATAAGTATGTCATTTGTATCCACTGCCTCTGGAGATGGGGTCATGCAGTGAACTCCTTGGTCATTCTTTACTCCTTCCTGTGGACAGGAGATAATAGAGGAGGCAAGCCTCTTACAAAAAGTCCCACATTTGACTGTTTTACTCTGCGTTCCGATTTTTGTATTTGCCTGTAGACCCATCCTCCCTTGGAATGTAAACCTAAGGCTTTGGAGCTGTGTCTGAGCAGAGAAGAGGAGAAAAAGAGGGGTTCATGCAAACAGCACTGAAACGCAGGCTCCCTGGGACTACTCAGCATCTCAGGGGAAGAATGGTAGGCCCCACATGTGCTGCGTCTGACTTGGGGCGCAGTCATATAGTCATTGTTCCATAGACCATACCTTGCCATGAGTAGCATAAACACCACAGTGGCACTTGAAAGGATTTAGGTGGTACGACAAACATTTTTCATGATTACGTGCCTACTTTAATGTAAACTAGAAAAAGTATATTAACTGGTACTAAATCCCTGATTTCTCTAAATTTATTACCTAGAATCAGCAAGGAAGTAGTTAAGTAAAAGAAAAGTGAGTCCACTTAAAGAAAAGCCCTATGTTAGTAATAGTATAGGGTACACAGACGTGGAAAAACCATGACAATGGCACGAGGAGGTCTAAGGCTGAGTGAACACAACCTTCACTATGGTCGCTGGTCACCACAAGCCCTGGGAAGACGGATTCCCTGTGGTCCTTTGTTTTCTGCTCACGTATCTTTGCATGCCCATAAAATGTCCTCTTCCGCAGAGGTAGAAGATTCACAGCCTGGGCCTGCCTTGTAGGAACCCCACTCATGTGAGTCATGGGGGGGTTGGCAAGAAGCCACACTGAGCATCATTCCGTCCTTGGGCCTCTGGCTTTTCAATGTCTCCTCTGGTTGTGTGGATAAAAGACCCCTCCAAAGTATCTCTTCCAGGCAGGTGCATTCTAGGTCTGTAGGTTCCTCTCATTCTTTCTCGGTTACCCCTTCAGGAAAGGAGTGTCACAGTGTTGCCAGTGAACCAACTTTGTGCTAGGCTTCTGGTGTCTGAAACTATCTTGGGCAGCTTCAAAGGGATTCACTATGGAACCAATTGTCAGGTGCCCCTGTTGTTTGAATGTGATGCTCTTTTTATTTTTTGCCAGTGCACACGCACACACTCATATGCACAGAGAAAGGAAATAGACTTCCCTTGCTGGTGACTATGCTACACCCGATTCACGCTTTTCAATCCTACCAAGATCCACTTAGCACTGGGAATATCCATTATTGAGCACCAGGGTGATAGCCGGTCAATTGCAGAGGAAGAGGATTTGGAACCAGACTGAATTCCAAGTTCACTCCTAACCAGAGTTTGAACGTGGCCTTGTTCAAATGATTTGCCTTTGCTGAGCTTCAGTGTCATGGAAAATGGGGGGAAGTTATACTTCCGGGGTTAGGATAAGGATTAAGTGAGAGTATGTAAGAGCCTGGCACATGAACCAGAATCATTTGTATTTGTTAAACAACAAGTTTTAAAAAGAAAATGCTGTAGTTTTTCAAGCGGAATTGTCCCGTAACTTCAGGCCTGGCTGGAGCTCAGGAGGCATCAGGCCATACCATCTGGGCTTTGCCTGTCTGTCTCTTGCACTCCGCCTAGCTTTTCCCTGGGACAGCTTCATTCTCAGGCAGGCTCTTTGGAAACACGAGTAAGCATTAAACAAGTAAACAAGAAGCCACCAGCAGCTCTTAGCTTACATCACATCAGCTTAACACCCCATCTTAGTCTGTTTGGGCTGCTATACCAAAATATACCTGAGACTGGGTAGCTTATAAATGGATTTCTCACAGTTCCAAACACCTGGAAATCGAAGATCAGAGTGCTCACAGAGTCGGGGTCTGGAGAGAGCCCACTTCCTGATTCTTTGTCAGCGCCTTTTGCCCATGTCCTCACTAGGTCAGAGACGTTAGGGAACTCTGTGGGGTCTCCTCTGTGAGGAATCCTATCTAAGAGGGTAAAGCCCTCCTGACCTAAGCACTGCCCCAAACCTCATCTACTAATAGTATCACGCCAGGCATTAGGAGCTTAACATATGAATTTGGGGGTCGCCTGGGTGGCTCAGTCATTAAGCATCTGCCTTCGGCTCAGGTCATGATCCCAGGGTCCTGGGATCGAGCCCTGCATCAGGCTCCCTGCTCCACGGGAAAGCCTGCTTCTCCCTCTCCCACTCTCCCTGCTTGTGTTCCCTCTCTCTGTCAAATAAATAAATAAAATCTTTAAAAAAAAATATGAATTTGGGGGGATGCAAATATTCAGAACCTAACAATCCCCAAAGGAAAGACAGCTCCTCTTTCCCACTAGGTCGGCCAACAATCCCAGTCGTAGACCAGCTTGCAGCCATGGCCAGGAGGTGAGATGCACTGACAGGCCTGAGTCTGAGTTCCCATGCGGTGGGGGCGGGGGGGGGGGGGAATCCCCACCCAAATCAAATGGACTTACAGTAGAAGAGAGAGGGGTCCTCCAAGACAGACAAGTTGCTGTTTCCGGAAAGAAGAGAAGAGGATGCTGGGCTTGAGAAGCATCAGATCTCATATAGGGCCTGATATAATGACGGGTGGCCAGAAGTGGAAGGCTTTGCCTGTGATGAAAGTTACATTAGATGTGCCAAACTGACAAGTCCTTTCCCCTTCATGTCAACTGGGCTGTGGCATTTACTCTTTGAAAACAGTAATAAACACGATGTCATGTGTCACATTACCACGGTAAGAGAATGGATATTCTGAACATTCGTCAGATATGTTGAAAGATCTGCTCCGTAACTCCTTAACATCCAAACCTCTCTCACTAGCTCCTCCTACTAGTAAGAATATCAAATCATCCGAGCTGGATGAATCTTATTGATTCTCAACTGAGTACACTCAGAAAGTGACCTTTGGAGAAAAGCTCAAACCTTAAAAAAAAAAAATTGTATGATTAAGTGGCTGTTTTTCCCTCCTTGGGGAGACCTAGTATAACCATTGCAACTTCCTTCTCTGGGGAAAAGGGCCTTGGCTGAGGAGCCAGGAAAGCGGCACTGTTCATGGTTCCATCCACTTAATCAGCCACACCAAGCCTCAGTCACCTCATCTGGAAAGTGATGATGATATCGGTTTTATGAGGTTATATTGAAAATATGATGAAGTAAGAATAAGTAAAACAACTAGGAAAGGGGCAAGGGAAGTGAGCCATGAGATGACAAACTTGGAAGCTCTGAGACGCGTTGAGAAGCGTGGCCTGGGACACGTTGGGGTGGCTGTTTCAGAACGAGAATGCGACCAGCGTGTCAGCGCGGTGCCTAATGTATGTTCTTTCTCCTACACGTCAAGAAAACCCTCCTTCATTGTAGATGTCTAGTTTTAATAAACATACCTTAATTTTTTCATAGAATTTAAAGTGTCAAGTTTGTGTCAGAGTTGAGCTAAGCTAATTTATCTTACATCCTCAGTGATAGCTCTCACAATCTGCTGTTAACCCTACGAGGCACCGTATTTCTTCAAATTAACAAACTAAGAGAATTTAGGTTCTGGGAGCTCTGAGCATGGCATCAGGAGACATGCAAAATTACAGACATTTCTGCCATTTCGAGAAAGACATGAATGTTGGGAATAGATAAGAAACCCAGAATCAGGGAAATGATTAAAAAAAGAAATTCTACAATGCACGCCTAGTATCTTTCCTCGGTGAACCTTTCTCACCAGGAACACATTCTGATTTGCATCTTGAAAGTGAAGATAAAAACAAAGCCCATTCTAAGGAAATTTGCTTTCCAGTCAATGTAACTAAAGTGCAACTCTTTTTTGAAACCGAAAAAATCCCTAGTGATTACCCATGGACCTCAATCACTATTTTGCTTTCAAATTCAGATTTAAGGAAAATATCTCCAGCCTACCCGAAAGTGGCCAGCATCTTATCAGCAACATTCTCATGTGTTCCCTCATTTTGGTTCTGGTACAGGGCAACCAGGGAGATGTTATTCCCTCGTCTTGCATTAGAAACGGGTTCTAGAGAGTGATAGGACTCCTACTGCCTGTGCGAAAGCCACACAGGCGCTAAGCCAGGATTATAAAAGCCTAGGTTTGGGCTACTCTCTATTCAGGGCACCTCTCCTGGAATACCAGGAGCCTATTCTCAACCAAAATGGCGTTTTTGATTTTTCACATTTAATAGCACCTTTCTTCATCAAGATCTCTACAAGCCGAACAAATTGATTTGCAAGTTATTTATAGAAATCATTTCACCCATCATTGAAAGCAGCCTTGGCAGAGCTTTTCAAAAGCACATGAAAATATTGCCTGGCAGTTTAATGAAATGGAAAAAATAGAGAAATTATTGGAAGCGGCAGAGTGTTTATGCGTAAACACTGGAAAGCACACGTGGGGGCATAGGGGTGACTCCCACTGAACTTCAGGGCCGAATAACACTTAAGGAACACTGGCTGTTTTAGTCATTGTCCGGGTCGTTTTAAGGGATCAGAGCTCCTGAATGGAACACTGGCCACTTAAATTACAGGGCCCCGAACTAATCCTGTAACCTGGGGTGTTAATCTTGAAACAGCCGAAAGTCGTAGCTGGTGGGAACCTAAGTCAGACTCAAGGCGGGGAGCAAAGGTCAAAACCAGAGAGTTAGAACTGAAGTCATGTGGGAGGAGACCAGGGGAAAACCCCAAAAAGGAAGTGAGCCATGAGATGAAAACCTTGGAAGCTCAAAGACAAGTTGAGAAACATGGCCTGGGACACATTGGAGCGGTTGTTCCAGAATGAGAATGTGCCCAGCGTGAGGTACTCAGAGCCCTTTTCTGTCACACTCACTGCCTGATATGTGGGATCACTGGAATGGGCTAAAGGAATTTACTTCTCTGTTTGCTTCCTCATGGATCCCACCTTCACGTCTACCACATGAACCCCTAACAGACTTTCATAATGGTATATAAAATAAGTAATTTTAGGACTATGCACATGTGGGTAAATAATGTCCCATTTTGCACATCTCATACTTAAGACACAATGAACTGGTTAACTTGTCCAGGCTACCATGATAAAGTCAATGTGGACCCGGGTTTAAACTCCACACTGCAATGCTACCATCTTGTTATCTTCTGGGATAGATTTTTCCAGGTTTCTGATTACATCCTCTCCTAACCATTTGGCTTCCGTAAGGGGGAGAACCATATTCCAGACATCAACAAGTCTAGAAGGAACTTGCACGATGATCAAATTTATCTTCATCTGTCAAACAGACTCGGGGGTTCCTCGTCCTTAGTTCCTCAGCGCTGTCACGCTCAGTTAGAGTGTGGTTCTGTAAAGCGCTACCCCCCGCCCCCAGCCACAAGTATTGACTGCTTGAGCAAATGGGCACCATCTCGCCTTGACCATCTTAATCAAAGGACTTCCTGGTGAAGGGTCACTCTAAGGTTGTTACCCTGATTCTAGAAGGAGACCGTGTGGGGGAGGGGTTCCTCTTCCCTTAGGGGCATCTTGATTTCCATGGGCGGGGGAGGGAGCAATCTCTGCTTCTTTTATCAGAAACCACACAGTTGAAGGAAGACTCTGTCTCTCTCCTGGGCCTTGGGAATTTGAGTGAAATGACCCCAAAACAGAAGGGAAAAAAAAAAAGCTTGGAGCTGATTGGCCCTTCAGGGAGACTACCCATCACTTCGTGCTGCCTACACCCTCAGAGGACCCTGTACCTGTTGTTTCTAAACCTGATTCTTGATTTTCCTTCGATCCATGAAGGTGCCCCATTTCTTTCCAATAAATTCCCTTTTCTCTGTTAGCCAGAAGGTTTATTTTGCTTGGAACCATAGAATCCTAAGGGCTACCCTCCAAGAAGAGACAGCAGGGGACCAGAGATCTAGGAAGGACCTGCCAGGAAGTGAGAGAAAGCGAAGAGGTGTGGGAAGCCCTTGTGCACAGGACTGGAGGACCCCTACCTGGTGTCCTTGGCACCCAATTGCCAACAGCTTTCTTAAATGTCCCCCCAACCCCAATCTTTAATGCCCCCATTAAAGCTACCCCATCTACATCTATTGCAGTTGTGTTTGTTCTCGGGCTACTTCAGAAGCTCTCATTGGAAGCTTCCAATTAATACAAGTGGGAAAATGAACTAAATGCTGTTTAATGAAGTTTGGTTGGCTGCATCTTTCATGAAAAAATTAAAAGACATTCCTTGGAGATTTAAAAAAAAAAAATTGTTCAGAGCACAACTTAGAGGCGGGACACCAGCAGCTGAGTGTGTAATGCAGGTCACTTGATCAGAATGGCTGTGTACGACCAGACCAAATGGCCACCGTTTTCTCCGGACCCTTCCATTTCCAGAAGGACAGTAAACTCCTCTGCATCCTTCACAGTACAACTCATGTCAGGTCACCTCCCTGAAACCTTCTCAGTTCCCTCTGCTGAGGCGATCACCCCTTGCTCTTTGCTCCAGTGATAGCCCATGAACGAAGGTGTGAAACTTCCAGACTTGTCATTGTTCATGCCCCCCCAAGTCCCCCACTAAACTGTAAACTCCTTGCCTGAGGGGGCTTTGCTTTCTGTGATTTCACCACAGGCTTCTCGCGGTGTCTGGCGTAGAGTAAGCACTCAGTATATAATTCATTGCTCTTTCAAGGGACCTGCTCTCCTCTCTTCAGCAAAAGCCCTGCATTAGAATCTTACCGCAACATTATACTAGGAGTGAGGTTTGCAAAGCAGAAGAGTCACTGTGAGTTCATGGCTTCACTGCCCCCTTAGTTAATCTGCATTTTTCTACCATAAGCCTTTTTTTTGTGGGGGGGGCAAACAACTGCTTTCAGTTTTATTTTGTTTTTCAATCCATCTCCCTCCAAGACAGTACAGGCAATCAATACATATATAAAGTAAGAAGAATGGACAATGGCACATACCCTCCCCAATGTGCTATGGTGAGCGCTGTGAAGTGTGTAAGACTGTTGAATCACAGACCTGTACACCTGAAACAAATAATACATTATATGTTAAAAAAAAAGAAGAAGATAGCAGGAGGGGAAGAATGAAGGGGGGGGAAATCAGAAGGGGAGATGAACCATGAGAGACTATGGACTCTGAGAAACAAACTGAGGGTTCTAGAGGGGAGGGGGGTGGGGGGATGGGTTAGCCTGGTGATGGGTATTAAAGAGGGCACGTTCTGCATGGAGCACTGGGTGTTATACGCAAACAATGAATCATGGAACACTACATCAAATACTAATGATGTAATGTATGGTGATTAACATAACATAATAAAATTTAAAAAATTTTTAAAAATAAAAAAAAAGAATGGACAATGGATGTCAGCCATTACTTTTTCTGGGGTTTCTCTTTGGACCCCATCTTCAAAAAGCTTCCATATCTTCCATCATTTGCTTAGAGTAAGTACAGATTGGTTTCAACAGTGGTGTGGTTTAAGATCAGCTATACATGTGTCTGATCCCAAATGAGAGCTGCCTTGCTATCTCTTAGGGGGCACCTGTGTGTTTACTTCTGCGGGGCTGCTGCTGCTCGCCGGTCGGCGGCTGTGTCACACCGGATCGTGTGCTGGTTACATTTTGCCATGGAAATGGGCCTTTCCTTTGGGGTTTCCTGCATACCATGGCCACAGAGATTGAGACAGTTCTACTGCTGGGGTTTGGTATTGAAGTGTTTTCCCCTTTTGGCACTATAGTGAAAAATCACAGGAGGAGAAAACAGCTATAAGAAGGAGGATTACTATCATAGGAGATGGACATCTTTATTTCTTTTAATATTCATTAGCAGTCCAGCTGAAGGTCATGTCTCTCCCATTCGGGCTTACCGAATTGTCCAGGTTTTGCACTTGGCTAGCTAAATCTTGTATGCAACTATTTACTCCCAGGACCAAAAGGGGCCCTAAGTGTAATTTCACGCTTGCCTCCTGAGACCCCGAGGATCTTACTCTGGCCCAGCAAACATTTCTGGGCGTTCATCACAACACAGCAACATTGTTAAAATTAGAATCTCACCTCTGGTAAACGTTCACACGAAGCACATCCATGATGCAGGATAATGAGTTTCAGAGGCCCCTCTCGAGGTCCCAGTTCCAATTAACCCATGGCAGAGAGAACTGCCTGAGAAATGTCAACAGGAAAATGAAGCTGGTGGATTTGGGCAGAAGAAATGATGATAAATCACGCTGGTGGAACCCATCCATCAGTGCCTATTTCCGGCACACCAAGGAGTTGTTTTTGCAAACTAGTGTTCTCCTCTCAGTTATTCTGCAAACATAATCTACTGTTTCCCAGACAAAGCTTGACTGAATGAATCTCTAGAGAGGCAAAGTAAATGATGTCCCTACTCATTAATCTATAGATCCTCAGGATGTGTGCGTAATGGTCATGTTCCCTGAGAAAAACAGCCACACCTGCTGTTGGTACATTAGGGGGCCCTGTTACTGCCCACCACATTCATGTTTATGGCTGTGCTACAAAGAAAGTGTCTCGCCTCCAAAACTTGTTTTTTAGCGGAGCAGTTTGAACCAGGGACAAAGGGAAAAATGAAATACTGAAATCCCAGTGAGACCCAGTTTCTCTGCTGCACCACACCTGGCTGGCTTTCTTCACTATACCCCAGAACCCCACTGGGTTGAGCTGGAAGATACAGCAGTGAACCAAAGTCCTACCCTCTTGGAGATTACATTCCAGGGAAGGAAGCCAGGAAATGAAATAAGTAAATTAGATAGGATGCTAGCAGGTGAGAAGGGCTACGGAGACCCTTGAAGCAGAAAGGGAGGGAATGCTGGAGGGCAGGGAGGCTGCAGTTTGAAATAATGTGGTCAGAAAGGCCTCCTTGGAAAAAGTGATATTTGAGCAAAGACTTGAAGGAGATGACGGAGAGATCTAAGATCTATAGGATATCTGGGGCTAAAAGCATTCCAGAGAGGAAAATCAAGGTCAAGACCCTGAAGTAGACCTGAGCAAGGACAGGTGAGCTCGGAGAGGTAGGGTCGGCATGGAGGGCCGTATAGATCTGGAGGGTCTCTGTAGGGGCTTTGGCTTCTGCTTCTAGATGGGAATCCATTTGGAAGGTTTTCAGGAGAGGAGAGACATGTTCTGACATTTTATATGGGGTCACTCCAGCTGCTCTGCTGAGAACAGGCTAAGATGAGTAGGAGGATGGGAACAGGGAAACCCAGAAACAATTCAGATGCTATTGCACTTACCAGGTAGAAAGGGATGGACCAGGTCATGGTGGTAGGGGCTTCACGAAGGAGTCCGAGTCTAGATGCACTGTGAAACACACCCACATCTGCCGAATATTTGGAGTGTTTCAAGTCAACAGAACTTTCTGAGCATTTACCATGTCAGCTCTTGATGGGAAAGAAAGAAGTTTGTCACTAGTTGTATTTGTGAACTTCTCAACATTGTGAAATTGACAAAGGGTTTTAAAATGTTTTGAAGCCATGAATCTTTGCCTTAAAAAAGTAAATTTGGGTCATGTGAAAGACTGTAGGGGCAAGGGACCTTTATACTCTCATCAAATTTATACTCTCATCATTTTAGCTATGAAAGTGATACATAGAACTCTCCACATTTCCCATAACATTTAAGGAGGTTCTTCTGTGGACAGCTCCCTTCATCGTTATTCTCATCCTCAGCCTTTGGGCAGCGGGTTTGCCCAGTTATGGGCCGCGGGAGCCATACTCTTCTCTCCATGGGCCCTGACACTCTGTGCATCCAGGTCTTTCCATATCTGAGACTTCTGGAGTGCCCAGTTCCCTGTTACTGTCCAATCTTCAAACCTCAGCCCAAGAGACACTCCTAGCAGGATCACATGCTTCTCTGGCAGCCTCCATTGTAGTACTTCTCAGTGTTAATAGATTTCATACAGGATCAGGGCATGACTGCCTGGTGCTCATTTGAAACTCCTTCACCTCAGGACACAGTTGTGTAAGTTTTACTACCTTTACTTTTGTGGGTTTTGTGATAGCGTTGACAGAGTAAAACAGATTATTTTTCATTAACCTCCTAACACAGAACTACACATTTACACATCTGGTTTTCTTTTCCCACTTATCATGTTATGATGGGACATTTCTGTATTCGGTTACTTGGAAGAGCTAGCAATTTGTAGCATCATTTATTAGTTGATTCATGTCAATTCTGTGAATGGTGAGAAGGTACTTATTTTTTTAATTTTTTTGAGGATTTTATTTATTTGTCAGAGAAAGAGAGAGAGAGAGAGCACAAGCAGAGGGAGAAGCAGGCTCGGGACTTGATCCCAGGACCCCGGGATCATGACCTGAACCGAAGGCAGACGCTTAACCGACTGAGCCTCCCAGGCATCCTAGTGAGAAGATATTTAAAAGAAATCCATGATAGCCTCTCAGAGAGGCAGTCTCCTGGCTCCAGACATTTTCATTTTTGTATGAATTTTATTTTAGTGGCAGGCAAGTATGAGCTATTTAGCAGGAATTCGTTGAAAAGGCAAAGCATCTGTATTTGTTCATGAGAAGGAGTTCTTTAGATGTCTTCTTGACCTGTTTATGGGAATGCCTTATGGGAATGCCCTTGATTTTCTTTGGGTAAAAAGTGAAATTTAAGAAATGAGGACAAGAAAAAGGACCTTCGGTGTCTATTATGTAGAGACGAAGTGTCACACTAGACAGCCAAGTTAGAGAGAAAGCAAAAGGCTAATGCTTTACTCGGTTGCCTTCATCACGTCACTGCCCGGGCCCCATGTCTCAGGACGCAGGCAGGCGGGGTGCATGTTCCGGGAAGTCCTCCCACTGGGAAGGCAGCTGCAGAGCGGGCTGCAAATGGACATAGGAGAGCGTACTGAGAATTACATAGACTAGCACCTGCGGGTGGGGTGGTAGAAAGTACCGAATTTAGAGTCAGGATAACAATTGGAAATAGCTGCCGTTTCCTGAGTAGGGACTCTGCCGGGCCTGCTTCCTGCATCCGCTCTGGGGGTTGGTGTGCTGAGCCCAAGTGTCGCCATGAAGAAGGAGACTCAAAGAGGTGCAGTCACTTGCCTCCGGTTACTTAGCAAGTGTGACAGAGAGAGGACCTGAGACCAGCAGTGTCTGGTTGAAACCCCACGATCTTTCTGTGGCACATTGCTGCATGGGGCCTGGTTCTCTCATCCACTGTTCACTGTTTGTACTGTGTGCTCGTGCACGTGTGTTTATATTTTATGTTTATATTTGTACATATTTGTTTACATATATTTGTGTGTTACATATAAATATCTGCTTATATAAGCATATGTTTATATGTGCCTATACTTATTGTATCTAGGTCAATTTATAACATATAATACCATATAGTATATAGAACGTATATTATATGTAATATAACCACATATAATTGAATACAATTTTTATAGAGATATAGTAAATACATTTGAATAGTTTTTTAAATAGAGAATATTTGATTTTAAATTTTCAAATTAATTTCAAACCTGAGAATTGAAGGTTTTATTCACCTTAATTTGAATTTTTCTAATAAAAACTTCATCGTTAAAATGTTTGTAAAGAAATCCCTTGGGTAGTTGTGAGAGCAAGCCCCTCGTCAGGCTCCATGCCTAGCATGGAGCCTGCTTAAGGTTCTCTTTCTCCCTCCCTCTCTTTCTGGCCCTCTCCCCACCCCGTTCTTTCTCCCTCTCTCGAAGGAAGGAAGGAAGAGAGGAATCCCTGGGGTAGAAATTAAATATTAAATAATAAAATAATTTCTCTCCAAAGCCAAATCTGCCCTTCCTAGTATATACCTTAAAGATAGAGGTACAAAGTTTTATCAGGTTTATGTGACATTTGAATCAGAATAGGATTGTCGATTGTAAAAATAATCAAGAATTCATTATCTTGTTTTATTTGCTTCTTTCTTGGTCTTTATCTTACTAACCTAATTTCTAATAAAAAAAAATTCTTTAAAAAAAATTTTCTCACTATGTAAGATATACATGTGAAAAAGTGCCTTCATTGTGGGAAAAAATAGAAAATACAGATAAACAAAATTTACCTATAATTTTACCACCCAGAGATGACCATTGCTAATGTAAGAAGCATAGACTTCTAGGTTTCTTAAAGCATCTAATTTTTAAGTGCTGTTTTCACACATTCACACATTCAACAAGTCATTGGTAAGCTCTATAATTGGTAAATGCTGGTGTTTTGGGGAAACCCCTTGAAAGAAAGATCTAAGGGATTCTGTATTACCAAAACTTCCTAGTAAAAAAAAAAAAAAAGGAAAAAGAAAACTCCCTAGAAACACTAAACTTTTAATGATTGTAGAATTAACCCCACTCTAATCTGACTACTTTAGGTTAATTAGCTTGAGGTCTCAAGCTGGATTAAGTTTTTATCAGGAATATCAGAAATGTTCCTTAGAAAGCTGTAAAGTTCATCCGGTGCAGATGAAGCAGGCTTTGCTCTACCACCTGGTGACCTAGACAGTGCAGAGCGACTTACAGAGCACACAGAACAATTAGCCTCACTCTGAGACGTACAAAAGTCTGGAAAATGTCTGCCTCTTCTTCCCCGCCCCCCGACCCACAACACATTTTTATGGGCCTGGGCATGCTCTCGAGGCTGGCAGAGCTTGGATCACAGTCTGGCTGGGCTTATTAGCCATGTGCTCTTGGGCAAATAACGTAATCTCTCTATGCTTCAATTTCCTCATCTGTAAAGGGGGAGTAAATCGACAGGATTGTCATAAGGAAAAAATGAAATATGGTGCATAAAGCATCTGGCAATTTGCAATGATTAGCCATAATAATTATTGTTATTTTAAGGAACAAGTCATGCACGGGATACCATGAATTCTTTTTACTTTCTTTTTTTTTAATTTTTTTTGTTAACATATAATGTATTATTTGTTTCAGGGGTACAGGTCTGTGATTCATCAGTCTTACACAATTCACAGTGCTCACCGTAGCACATACCCTCCCCAGTGTACATTCCCCAGCCACCCCATCCCTCCCCCCCCCTTCTTTTTACTTTCGAGTTTCATAGAATATGTGACTGTTGTAGGGGGTTGAATTTCATAAGATTACATGAGTAATAGTTGTAAATGTGTTGTTGTGTGGTCATATTTGGAAGCTTCTAGCATTGGGACCTAGGATGTCAAAATAGCTAATAAAGCATAGGGCTAACCCAGAGTGGTGAGATAACATGCTTTCCTGTGACCTTAATTCTCACCTGAGCCTCCCATCTCCAGTTATAAAAGAGGAGGGATCCCAAGACTGAGGTCTGATACTCCTGATGGCTTCCAGTGGTACCATGAGGAATGGGAAGGAACGTTGAGGCCTCTGAGAATGCAGTGATATTTCCACCAGGTGCTGAGAATTTCATGGGGTTATTTAAATTATGGAGCTCCCTGGATTCAGACCATTTCCTGAGTGCCTGTCCTGGAGGAGACTGCTCTAACTCAGAAGAGCATCACCACTGACCAACATGTGTGGGGGTTCCCCCAGGACTTCTCAGTGGGGGCCCTGTCAAGGGCAGATAGTGGCCACCTCCCAACCCCTGGCACCTGAAAATATGTTATATCACATGGCAAAGGGGAGTTAAGATTAAAGATGGAATAAAAGTTGTTAACCAGCTGGCCTTGAGATGGCGAGATTACCCTGGATTGTCCAGATGGGACTAATACAATCACAAGCATCCTTGAAAGCGGAAGAGGTCAGCAGAAGGGGAGATCAGGTGACACAGTGGGAGACAGACTCCACCCGTTATGGATGGCTTTGAAGGTAGAGGCAGGAGGCCACAAGCCTAGGAAAGTGGGTGGCCTCTAGAAGCTCGGGAAGGCAAGACCGTGGATCCTCCCCTAGAGCCTCCAGACAGGTATCAGCCCTGCTGACCCTTCGATTGTAACCTAATGAGGCCTGGGTGAGATCCTGACCTACAGGAGTGTAACGGAGTAAATGTGTTGTGGGAGTTTCTGAGTTTGTGTTGTCACAACAGCAATAAAAAACTAACAGAGGCACCATAAGCATTTTGGGCAGCACAGTGCACCGTGGGGGACCGCCCAGGGCATTCTGGGGCCTTAAGCATGTCAGTGGGCTCTGAGCACTGATGATGCCACCACGGCCCACTCAGTGCCTTGTCCACGGCCCCCCTTCCTGCTGCACACACACATTTCCACACGCACCGGAGGGGAGCTGTGTGACCCTCCTGGCTGAGAACGGTCTCCAGAGCCAGAACTCATTCTCTCTCTCCCTTGCTTCTCCTGCACCCTCCCTCTCTCTTCCAGTTTTGGTGCTCAGGGACTCAGCACCGGATGACGTATGCCTTCCCCCTTCCTATTCTCTTCTCCTTCTCTCAAATTGTGAAGAATGGTTGTACTGTGTAAGATGTAATTGTACCGTTGAGCCAAGTACATGGTAGGATACTTATTTTCAGGTTACCAGAGCAAGGATATTTTGAAAGCCCCCGTTCTCAGACAGAGAGGGACCAATGAAATATGACGCTCATTCAGCCAAAGTTTATGAAATATCTTTCACGTGCACAGCATTGTGTGGGGTGCTGGGGCCATACAAAGATGGAAAAGACCCGGTCCCCGCACTGTGGCACTTTGGTTGAATGAAGGAGAAAGTCTTGCAGAAATAAGCATTGTAGGAGCTAGAAAATAACTAAGGCCATCAAAGAGAAGATGTAGGAGTGTGAGTGTGAGAGTGTGAGTGTGTGTGTGTGTGTGTGTGTAGATACTGTGCTTGCACAGAAGGGGAAACTTATTATTTCAAACCGGCAAGAACAGAAAATGTTTCAAAGTCAGTGGCATTTGAACTGTACCTTGAAGGGGGAATAGGAGTAGGACATCCACAGGTGGAGGAGAGGAGGGAAGGGGTTTTGAGGGAGGATGGGAAGAAGGAGAATGGACATGCAGGTGTGGAAATGTTTTATGCCTTTACAAAGTTGGTCCCAATCTACTGCTTATATTCTGGGAAGGCAGCAGAGTGCAGCGCTGGAACCTCTGGGCTCTGGGATCAAGTTTTGACTGTTACTCACTAGCAGTGCAGTCTTAAGAATGGCCTGCATGCTCTGAGCCTCACCTTCCTCGTGTATCAGATGAAGATAAGATAAGAGTCAGCTAAGATTGGAAAATAAAATAGGCTAGGAGCAGGGCGCCTGGGTGGCTCAGTCAGTTAGGCGTCTAACTTCTGCTCAGGTCATTATCTCAGGGTCCTGGGATGGAGCCAGCCTCGCGTGGGGCTCTCTGCTCAGCAGGGAGTCTGCTTCTCCCTCTCCCTTGCCCCTCCCCCCATGTGTGCCCCTCCCCCCACTCATGCCCCTGCCCCCACTCGTGCTCTCTCTCTCTCTCTCAAATAATTAAAATCTTAAAATAAAATAGGCTGGGAGGATGTAGAATAGTAGGAGGTGATACTGAATCAAGGTAGAATGTTGGCAATGAACAACTGGGAACATAATTCACTTCGATAGTCAATGGGTACCTCAAGTGCCCAGGCATCACGCTGCTTTGCTGGGGAGGCAGAGATGAATTAGAGACCGTCTCCACATCCAAGGAGCCACCAGCGTGGCCAGGGAGATAGGGCATGTAAATTAAACCTTGACAAACACAGTCTGAAATGTACAAGAATAGAATTAGGGTCCAAGGTCCAAGGGGGTGCTGAGGTGGCCGTGGGTGAGAGAGAAAGGTCACAGAAGGCTTCCTGGAGGGGGTGCTATCAGAACTAGTGGTGGGTTTAAGGATAGTTCTCTAGGGTTACAAGGTGGAGGAAAACACCTCCAGGCAGAGCGAGCAACAGGCCACAAGCAGCATGGGGCAACTGGAATATCAGGGGCTGTTCGGGTGGAGGGGCTCCACAGGAGGAAGAGTTCATCACCGGCAAGCTTCCCACACCATTCCAACGAGCTGGCGCTCCAGTGTCTGTAGGTCTCAGTGAAGAGCTTCACCTGGGAAGAGGGAGATGGCAATTTAAGAAGCTCCCTTGGACTGCAGTGGAGCTCCAAACCTAGAGGCAAGAAGATCCTGTAAGAGGCCATCAAGAATGTGTGGTCCACAGGACAGACGGGGATGGAGAGAAGGAAGGAGGCAAAGCAGTGATTGGGAGGTCAAGTCAGGAGGATATGGTGACCAGTCAGGCTCAAGCAGTGATCATGAAGGTTCGGGAAGGCTCCAGACCATGAATCAAGATGGAAATGTGGGAGGAAACAAGTCTGTGGGGGTTGGGGGGGTGAGTAGAAAGGATAAATCACAGGGTGTTAACTTTTGAATATTTGTGAGACACTTGAGGAAAATACAGAGGTTAGAAGAAATGGCTTTGGCAAGATCTCTGTCCTTATTATCTTAGCACCTTCTTCCTTTAATCGTGATCCTTAAGATTTTATTTTCTCTTTTTATGTGATAATTCACTTAGGTTTGTTCTTAAATAGGGAAATCAAGTTATTCTCATTTGTAGAGGCATCTAGATTTATCAGTATCTCAAGCTGAAAGAACAGACCCCAATTACACAAATATAAAAGGGCCTGCTCTTTGTTAATATGTACTGAGTGTTTTATTTATTTTAAGAGTGAAAATTATTGTTTGGGTAGCTCTGAAAATGTGCACATAAATAGCACCTGTCATGGTAGACACACTGTGCTTTATAATAGCTAAAATGTCCTGGACAAAGAACAGAGCCCCACTTATCGAGTAGTTTACTATCTGAAATCATGAAAGGCACCAAGTAATATAACCTCAGGGAAAAGGACATGATGTCCTGCACTGAACAAAACTTACGGTTTTAGTAGACCTTTAGAGGAGAAAAAAATCTGCTAGGGAGGAGAAAGTGCTACTTTATTACCGGTACAGGCTGTTCCCATGAATTGTTGGAAATAAATATATACTCTCTACACTGCTGGGCTTTGATTCATTTACAGTCTTTTTAAATCAAAGATTTCAAATCTCTGCACTAAGAATGATGGATACTGTATAGTTGCAGGGACAGAGAGCCAGAAAATAATTTTTTTTTTCCTTGAGATGTCAGAGGGAGCTTGCCCTGGTCCTTCACCACCACAAGGTTTCCTCCCATTTTTTTCACATTTTAATTGAAGAAATAAAACAAGATGCCCTCGGCCTCATTTGGAAATAACAAGAATTAAAAAGGCATGTCGTGAAAGGGTTCAGGAAGAAAGCATTCAGTTAATTATAAAATATTTTATAAAAACTAACCATTTATGATTTGCTTGCTAACCATTTATGATTTGCTTACATTATCCTTTACATATACTACATTGTACCCTCATCCTTACTTTTTTTTAAGATTTATTTATTTGAGAGGGAGAGAGAGCACGCGCACGTGCGTGAGTGGGGGAGGGGCAGAGGAAGAGGGAGAGAGAATCCCCAAGCAGACTCCGCGCTGAGTGTGGAGCCTGACGTGGGGCTTGCTCCCAGGACCCTGCAATCAGGACCTGAGCTGAAACCAAGAATTGGATGTTTAATGGACTGCACCACCCAGGCTCTCCCTCATTCTTTCCTTTTGCAGATCAGGAAACTAAAGCCCCATGAGGTTAATTCTCATCTGTAGCTAGTGTGTTGTCACCCCAGAGTTCATACTCACTTCTGCCTGATGCCCTTAGGGAACTCTGCAACCGATCTGTTTCATTTTCAGTCAAGATCAATCACAGCAAACTGTTCCCCTCTCCTCACTGGGGGACCACTGCTCTCCCAGTTACCCAGACCAGAAACCATGGCTTCTCAGCCAATAGCTCTCATGCCCACCCCAGATCCAATGGGTCGGCGGTCCTACAATGCTACTTGCCCAACACTTCCCGGAGCCATCCCTTCCGCAGCATCCCCACTGCTCCCATGTGGGTCCAGGCCACCTTCCTTTCTCCTTGGACAGGAGCAGCACTTCTAGAAAGCCCCCTGCATCTGTTCTGGTGCCATCTCAATCCCCTTCACCCAGGGCCATGTTTGGAAAACTCACCTCTGATACACTGTGCTATTGCCCTGCTTGCTGCCTCTCTCTGGTTTGCCTCGGGAGCAGGCAGATCAGATATGGCAAGAGTGAGGCCTTGGGATCTCAATAAGCACACGCGCCAGGCAGCCTTGATGTTCCATCAGGAGGATGGAGGGTTTCTACAATCAGAGAACCTGGTGTTTGAATCCCAGGTGTGGTCGTTTCCTAGGGCTGCCGTAACAAAGCACCACAAACTAGGTGCCTTCAAACAACAGGAATTTGTTATCTTACGGTTCTAGAGGCTGCAAGTCTGAAATCCAAGTGTTGGCAGAACTGTGTTCCCTCCGAAGGCTCTCAGGAAGAGTCTTCCTTGCCTCTTCCTAGCTTCTGGTGGTCGTTGGCAATCCTTGGCGTTCATTGGCTTGTAGAATTGCATCATTCCAATCTCTGCCTCTGTCATCATGTGGCTTTCCTCTGTGTGTGTGTGTGTCCTCTATGGCCAATCTCTCTCTCCTTATAAGAATATCAGTCAGGGGCACCTGGGTGGCTCAGTCAGTTAAGCATCTGCCTTTGGCTCAGGTCATGATCCCAGGGTCCTGGGATCAAACCCCGCATCGGGCTCCCTGCTCAGCAGGGAGTCTGCTTCTCCCTCTCCCTCTGCCCCTCCCTGCCGCTCATGCTCACTTGCTCTCTCTCTCAAATAAATAAAATCTTTAAAAAAATATATCAGTCATCAGATTTAGGGCCCACCTTAGTCCAATATGACCTCATCTTAAGCTGCTTACATATGCAGAGACCCTATTCCAAATAAGGTCACATTCACAGGTACCAGGGATTTGGACTTCAGCCTATCTTTTCCAGGGACACGGTTCAACCCACAGCACGCTTGCCCTCTGACTTTGCACTTCTTCAAACTTTGAATTTCTCATTCATTCAGCAGGAATGACAGTATCTCATTGCCTGGGTTCCTGTGACCAGTAATGGAGATATGCTTATGAAGTGTTTATCAGAGTGCCAGTCTCATAGAGACCACTCAGGAAATGGCAGCTATGACTTATTGCCAGACTTTTTCCTTTAAAAAATTATCTGGGAGCTAACCTCCATTCTCAGTGCTCCAAGGAAACATGACATTTCAAGAAACCCTGCATCCAATCCTTTGAGAAACACAGCCGATAATGGTTACCAATTTATTTTTATTCTGATCTCTGTATATTGCATCTCCTTAGAGTAGAATACAAGGACCATTATAAAACAAATCAAGGGGCACCTGGGTGGCTCAGTCGTTAAGCGTCTGCCTTCGGCTCAGGTCATGATCCCAGGGTCCTGGGATCGAGCCCCGCATCGGGCTCCCTGCTCAGCTGGAAGCCTGCTTCTCCCTCTCCCACTCCCCCTGCTTGTGTTCCCTCTCTCGCTGTGTTTCTCTCTGTCAAATAAATAAATAAAAATCTTAAAAAAAAAAAATCAAAATCAAAATTCAAGTTAGCTGTACTCAAGGGTGCTACTCTATGTGTGATGTGACTTCAGACAGAGCCTGCAGAGAAGCCTAGTGAGGAAATCCACCCGACGTTCCTGCGGGTCACAACCCTCCAGGGGGAGGAGCCACAGTGCTCAGGACAGCAGATGCTTCCAAGGGCAGCCCTACCAATCTCTTCTGCTTCCATCTGTCCGACTGCTTCTCAGAAGGAGAGATAGAAGATTGGGAGGGAAGCCGATCCCTGCTTGCAAATTCAGGTTCGCACTCTGGTGCTCTGCCCGTGGCTTGGGTTTGTCGCTAACAGCTTTAGCGTCCTGCTTTTGTGTCTCAGTGGCCTTGGGGATTGCCCGTGACGGCACCGACCACACTGCCGGGCATATGTACGCTTGGTTTAATCAGTGCAACCGGGGGATGTTTAGGCGGAGTCCCATGCAGAGGGTGGCCGAAATGCGTAATGAGAGGGAAAACAAGAGCCTCTTTGGAAAACAGGATGGGCACAGTAAAGCTGTTTCTCACGCTCAAAAGCTGGAGTTGACCCCTGTCCCCTGACAGCCCGACTGCCTGGGGGATGTAGACCCAGGGCCTTTCCTGCTGATCCGATCCATCCCTGTGTCTCCGGGAATCTCTTCTGCTGCCAAGTCTGGAAGCATCTTCTGTCACTACGTTTTATGTTTGCCTGAGTGGAGAGGAGAGCAGGTTATCCTGGTCGGGAGGATGGAGATAGAAGAGATGCCTGGCTTTGCATTGTACTTTTCTCCATTATCTGTTAAAAAAAAAAAAAGGTACCCCTGAGCTAGGGTTTGTTTGAAACGATCAGAAGGCAACTGTTCTAGAACTTTGTTGTAATTGGCGCACTGGTACAAAGATCAGCTTCAGAGACAGACCTGGATCACATCTCCTCTTTGGGCACTCACTACCTCTGTGGCCTTGGTCAAGTTTCTTGACCTCTCTGAACTTAGGTTTCCTCTTCTGTCAAATAGGGGTAATGATATTTCCCTTGTGGGCTTATCGTGAGAGTTCAATGAGATGGCATAGGTGACTAAAAAGCGCTTGGTGAATGTTGGATCCCATCTTTCCTTTTACTTTTCCAGGGAGTGAACTTACCGTTACTGAACACTTAGCCATTGACCTGCTTTGCAGGTGATAAATGCAGAGTGTATCTTCAGTCAGAAACCTATCTTCTTTCAAAATTATATAGATAAATTAATATTTTATTAGCATATCCTACATGCTATATATATCCAATATACTGTTGCTGCATTAATTTTATAGGGGTGGTGTTTGATATTAGTGATCTAAAACCCATAAGACAGGGAATACACATACATGTATACACACACAAACACACACAACTCATAAGGCAATGAATGAGACCAATAAGCAAATTAATCGTGAAAGTACCACCTAAATCCTGATAAAAGATGTTCAGAAAATAGGCATTAAGTCAAACTGAAAAGTGTCAGCAGACAAGATGCTTTTTTTGAGAGCAGATGTTACTTTTTTAAAGGAGAAGTGGAAGGAACATTCTGGGCAGAAGCAAAAACATGTACCAAGACAAGGAGATGTGGATGGGAACTCCAGGCTTAGGGACCACAGGTAGCTCAATATGCTCTGTGGAAGCATCAAAGTGTAATCCTGGGTCTCTGCCCAAGAGCTTGAAAATTAGTTGAGGGGATATGTGCATGTCTTGGAGGGTTACTAATACAGGGCATGATGATCATTGCACACTGAGCACAAAGACATGGGTGTGACCCAAAATTGAGAACTTCAAGCAACGAGCATTTGGTTCCTACAGTGTGACAGGCGCAGCCCTTGTCCTCAAGTCTTGAGCTACACTGCCCAGTACATGCCAGGACTGAGCCTCTGAAATGTGGCTAGTCCGATTGAGATGTACTGTAGGTATAAAATATACTCTGATCTATATTATATCCCATTATTAATTTTTATATTGATTACATGTTGAGATTATACTAATACAGATACATTGGGTTAAGTAAAATCTATGATTACAACTAGTTTTACCTGTTTCTCTTTTTTTAATTTATTATTGAAGTATAACATTAGTTTCAGTGTAAATCATAGTCATTTGACAATTCTGTACATTACTCAGTGCTCACCACACCAGTAAGTATAGTCACCATCTGTCACCGTACAACAGTATTATAATATTATCAACTCTATTCCCTATGCTGTATTTTTCATCTCCATGATTTATTTATTTTATAAATGGAAGTTTGCTCCTCTTAATGCCCTTCATCTATTTCACCCCTCCCCCACCCATCTCCCATCTGGTAACCATCAGTTTGTTCTCTATATTTAAGAGTTTTTTGTCTCTTTTTTTCTTTATTCATTTGTTTTGTTTCTTAAATTCCACATACAAGTGGAATATGGTACTTGTTTTTCTCTGGTTGACTTATTTCACTCAGTATTATACCCTCTAGATCTATCCATGCTGTTGCAAATGGCAAGATTTTATTCTTTTTTATGGCTGAGTAATAATCCATTGTGTGTGTGAGTATGTATGTGTATATATGTGTGTGTGTATGTGTTTACATATGTGTGTGTGTGTGTGTGTGTGTGTCACATCTTCTTTATCCATTCATCTGTCACTGGACACTTGGGCTGCTTCTATAATTTAGCTATTACTACAATAAATATAGAGGTGCATATATCTTTTCACATTAGTGTTTTTGTATTCTTTGGGTAAATACCCAGTAGTGGAATTACTGGGTCATGTAGTAATTCAATTTTTAATTTTTTGAGGAACCTCCATACTGTTTTCCACAGTGGCTATACCAGTTTGCATTCCCACCAACAGTGCATGAGGGTTCCTTTTTCTCCACATCCTCACCAACACTTGTTGTTTCTTGTGTTTCTGATTTTAGCCATTCTGACAGGTGTGAGGTGATATCTCATTGTGATTTTGATTTGTATTTCCCTGATGATTAATGATGTTGAGCATCTTTTCATGTATCTGTTGGTTGTCCATAGGTCTTCTTTGGAAAACTGTTCAGGTCTTCTGCTCATTTTTTAATTGTATTATTTTGTGTGTGTGTGTTGAGTTGTATCAGTTCTTTATATATTTTGGATACTAACCCTTTATCAGATATGTCATTTGCAAATACCTTCTCTCATTCAGTAGATTGTCTTTTAGTTTTGTTGATTGTTTCCTTTGCTGTGAGGAAGCTTTTTATTTTGATGTAGTCCCAATAGTTTACTTTTGCTTTTGTTTCCCTTGCCTCAAGAGACATATCTAGAAAGATGTTGCTATGGCTGATGTCAGAGAAATTATTACCTGTGTTCTTTTCTAGGATTTTTATGGCTTCAGGTCTCGCATTTAGATCTTTAGTCCATTTTGAGCTTATTTTTGTGAATGGTGTAAGAAAGTGGTCCAGTTTCGTTCTTTTGCATGTAGCTGTCCAGTTTTCCCAGCACCGTTTATTGAAGAGACTGTCTTTTTCCCATTGCATATTCTTGCCTCCTTTATCGAAGACCATATATCATGGGCTCTCTATTCTGTTCCATTGATCTGTGTGTCTGTTTTGTGCCAGTACCATGCTGTTTTGATTACTACAGGTTTGTAGTATATCTTGAAATCTAGGATTGTGATACCTCCAGCTTTGTTCTTTTTCAAGATTGCTTTGGCTATTTAAGATCTTTTGTGGTCGTTACTTTTTAAATATGGTTACTAGAAACTTTACAGTGGTATATGTAGCTCATTATATTTCTATTGGACAGTGCTGGTCTTGAGATTGAAAAGTCTTGACCTGGGATGACAGGGAAGGACATGGAACTTGAACACTGCTGTGGAGAATCAGTAGGGCTCAGGTACATATAAAGGAAGAGGAAGGATTTTCCAAAAGCAGAGTGATGAGTGTGTAAGCACCAAGGTAGAAAGTGCAAGACCCATTTAGGGAATCATGAGTAGACTGGATGGAACAGGTGAAAAACTCTCAGTGGTGTTTTGATAAAATGATGCATGTTGCACATTCACACTCAGATATGTTGATAGGCTTCATGTGAATGAGAAACAGGAAGAAATGTCCATCTCTGGCAGTAACAATGGAAAATTACAGAGAGGCTTCCTAATGTTTCACTTTGGATGGTAGTTAAGGGTTACCCTAGAGAGCATTAAAATATTATCTCATGATTAGTTCTGGAAAAAATGAAAGTGTTAATGAGTCTTGTCATGCCCTTTCTTTGAACTTCCTCAACACTGTGACTTCTTAAAGCTATATGGATGAAGGCACAGGTGACAGACCCCTGCATGAGGATCTTCACAGGGAGCCTGCTTCTCCCTCTCATTCTGCCCCTGCCCCCGCTTGTGCTTTCTGGCTCTATCTCTCTGTCAAATAAATAAAATCTTTTAAAAAAAGAAAAGAAAAGAAAAATTGTGAGCTGAATTGGTCCAACATGGTATTTTATTCTTGTATTTAAAGAACTTAAAAGAAAAATATCCTGGACACGATGATTTTACAATAATTGCTGACTTTTCTTAATGCAAGGGATGCTAAAGCAAGACCCTGCCTTGATACTGTGTTGGGTACTTTATCTAGTGGTTTATACAGTAATGTTCATGGTATATAGGGATTCATATATACCATGGCAAGGTAGTAATTAGGGCTAATGTCAGTTAAATATACAAAAATACATGGATATGAAATATACAAGTCATGGGTAAATTACTCTCTTGTGTTGGATGAGGGGGAATACAAGAAAGTTTATTTAACCAAAGTGCTCATAATGGCAAGAATTTTACCATTTCTCCTCCCCAGCAAACCCACAGAATCACCTAGATGGAGCTTCTCCTGCCTGGGGAAGGCAATTAATCCCATGTGGGAAGTTCTGCCAAAATGTTCAAGGACTAGCTCTTGAGTAGGCTGGTTAGTTGGTAGATTCTTATGTACCAACGACACCCCAGTGGGCCACAATTACTGCATGTCACAGCTCAGGCAGACCTGAGTTCCAAGCCTGGCTTTGGCATTTATTGTTGTGTTACCTTTAGGAAATTACAAAACCCTTCTAAGCCTTAGCTTCCTTATCTGTCATATGGGATGGTAACCCTGTCTGTCTCATACCACTCTCTGTGTCCTAAGGATTACATGAGATAAAGTGTGTAAAGGGTTTGTAAGCTTTGTGGTGGTGTTGGTTGTCCTGGGGGTTCTAATATAAGCTTGCCTTTACAAGAGGAATCAGGAAGCTGCCTTTTTTAGTGTGAAGCGCTTTTAAAGCCCCAGGAATTCTAAATCTTCCAGTTCCTGACACACAGTTTTCCCAGCTACTCCATAGGAAAATATAAGGCATTCTGAAGTAGGATTTCTTCAGTCTTTCTTCCCACTTGGCTGTTCCATCCCCTGTGCCCCTTCTCAGGAAGCTTGGAGCCACTTCCTCTTTCTTGCTGTCACTCCTAGTTACAGAGGTTTTTGAGAACTTTCTCGTTTCTCAGATATCTGGGTTGAGAACAGTTTAAATTATTTCAAAGGAGGATTTATGGGTTTTCACTGGTGCCCTGAATCAAAGGAATCAAGTCAAGAGGACGGATAAAGTAGGAGGATAAATATAAAAACACCTAGACCCAAAGGTTAAGTCATCATGAAAAGCCTCCCCCCACCAGGGCACGCACTTATATGAATGAGTCACTTCTAAAAATAGCGACATCCTTAAGGAGAAATGGTAGAGCAGTAATGACTCAGAGCACAGCTTCCTCCACCTGCTTCCTTGGGGCAGGAACTGGGGTAAGTAAAGACAGAGGCTTCGAGATGGTCCAGAGGGTGGAACAATCAGAGGGGTCCTCTGTGACAAAGGCAAACTTTCAGATCTGTACCTTTCATCTGCTTGCTTTTTAGTTATTTTTCATCTGGAAGAATTGCAGCCAACTAGCCAGCCTATTTGCATTTAAAAGGGGCCTGGCCCCTTCACAATTCCAATGTTCTGCCTCTTCACCTTAAAAAATGGAGATCCTGCCCTTTCGTTTTAGGCTTTGATGCTAATGGAGGTCGGGGCCTGAGCTACTTGCCTGGCTCTGCTCCTAATGGTATTCATGAGAAGCTCGTGAGCATATTTGAAAATCCTGACCCCCAGGGACCCTGGCTTCCACTTGTCCCATTCCGAGGGTATTTGCTCCTCTTCAGGAAATCAGCTTCTCAAGAGCTTATTCTTCATCAGAGCTCTGCCAGTTAACATGGACACAGCTGGTCTGATAGCAAAAAAATCAAGCATGTCATCAATGATGAATGTACACTCTGCAACACTGTGTTCAGGCCGAATGGCTTTAAGAGAGTTAATATAAGCACTGTGTAAGTTTCACCCACAAGGTTATTAGAATTATTATGGAGGATAAGCACCTGAGTTTTGCCATCAGAGCCCTGGGTCCAGTTCCTAGTTTTCACCTTAGGAAAGTCAGGGACCCAGGAGAAACATAGCACACTCAAAATAAGTAATTGAAGAGAATTTAATGAAGGGACTGTTGTCAAAGGTACAGGCGGCTGCATTCTGAGGGCTGCTGTAACAAAGCTTCACAGACTGAATGGAGTAAAACAACAGAAAGCTAGTATCCCACAGTTCTGGAGGCTAGAAGTCGGAAATCAAGGTATTGGCGGAGTTAGGCTCCCTCTGATTCCTGGGGAATCCTCCCTCGTCTCTCTTGAGCTGCTGGTGGTGGCCAGCAGGCTCTGGTGCTCTGTGGCTTATAGCCACCTAAGTCCCAACTCTGCCATCCTTCCCTGTCCCCTTTGTCTTCACATGGCTGTTGTCTTATAAGGACCCCAGTCATATTAGATTAGGATCCCCCTACTTTTATGCTAACCAATTACATCTGCAATGACCCTAGTTCCAAATAAGGTCACATTCTAAAGTACTGGGGGTTAGAATTTCAACAACTCTTTTGGGGGGATACAATTCAACCCAACACAGTAAGGTGCAGGGAAGCCCCCATGTGTCTCTGAAGCACCTGGGTTCATCTCTTGCCTGAAAGTGCAAAGGACAGGGGATTTCTAGAAGCTTCTGCTACCCATGGTTGTAGAAAAGGATGCCTGACTGGAGCTGTGGCCTTGGGGAGGGAATTGCAGCCCCTGGCAGTGGGCAGCCAGGCAGGAAGGGGGGGGGGAGCTGGGGAAATAAACATTCTGACCTCTTTCTCCTCCCAACCTCTGATCTCCTGGATCTCTTGCTGGCACCTCCCACTGCTTGAGTCCAACAGGAAGCCCAAAGACAGCAACCCATGGATGCAGTTCCTAAAAGTTGGCATCCTGGAGCATGGAGCAGGATGAAGTGGGTGAAGACTGGATGAGGAGGAGCGAAGAGAAACTAATTAGCATCATTTTTCTCAGCAACCTTCTCTGATGTTTTGAGTCATAAACCCAAGTGAATGTTCTTCAACACCTGGGACCCATGCAGGCCAGAGAGCAGCTTGGGCGAAGGCTGAGGTCATTTCCATGATGGAGGCAGGACCAGTCCTGTACCCCAAGTATGTTTTTTGGAGGCAATCCTGTGGCTGGTGCCCTCAAGAGTTCAGAGTCTAGTAGGACACAGATAACTCTCAGTACACATCACAATCAGTGAGGGTTTAAAACTGATAAGAATACTGATAGTTCTGCAGTGGGAAATCTGAGAGGATTTGTGGAAAGGATAGCATTTAGGTTGGAGCTTAAAAAAATAGAGTTGGGGCACATGGAGATTGGGGGACAGGGGAAACAGGACTACACAAAGATCACAGAGGACATGAACAGATCTGGTGGCATAAATGAGAAGGTAGAAGGTAAGGTACAAGACAACAGATAGGATTATAGAGGAATGGGACTAAAAACACTAATAATGGTGAAGGACCTAGAGTGCTTGGCTAAGTTTCCACTGAAAACATAGCACTCATGACGACACAGAGACTGCCAAGATTATAGCAGTAGGTCTCTCCTGTTGTGAAAGTAAACTGGTTCTTCTTCCCTCCCCGGGCTGGCCCTGTTTAAATCTCTATGACTCTTTCAAGGTTCTTATGAGCTTGAGTTGAGACTATTGCCTGTAGTTGAAGTAGACATCTTCCAGAAGCCAGAGGTGGGCAGTTATTTGACCACTGCAAAGGTAGGATACCCAGAGCCACCAGTCAACAAACTGTCACCATACAGAAGGCAGCACCCAGGAGTTTTAGGAGGGCCAGAGGGAGAGATGTCCTGGTGGAGGGCAGCTGGGGCACGGGCCTCCACTGCAGGTGTGGGTGTGGGTGGATGTGGGGGTGAGATCCTTGAGGAAGTGGGAGGGATAGATGCTGTACACCAGGGAAGGGATTCAGCTTCACCAGGAGGGTGAGAGGTCCCAGGGACTAAACCCAAGGAAGTAGGGAGAGGAAGCAGGTGGAAAAAGAGAAATCAAGGCATTTCAACCACAAGTGCGAGGAGAAGAGGGGTGGGAAGTGCGAAGAGACCCCAGCTGCACATCAGATTTCAAAAAGAGGCAAAGGAGCTGGAAAGAAGATGCCAAGAGCTGAGAACGAGGAACATGGGAGTAGTGTGAGTCTGCTCTGTGGGCTCCGAAGGTGGGAATGAAAAATGGGAATCTTCCAAATGGGAGAAGTGAGAATCTGGGAAAGAAAAGGCACATCAGTGCATGAGGTGGGCGGGGGGACAACGAAAGGGATTTCAGAGAGGGTATCTAGCATCAAGTAGTAATAAGAGAGACTTGAGATGGGCAGTGAGACCCTACAGATTTTAGACTGGTCACAACTAAGAGAAGATCATCCTAGAGTTCTGCAGACCAAAAGAGCAGGTTCTGTTATCCACAAACAGGGATGACATCAGACTGGTGGAAGGGCGACAGAATTCACCACACAGAGCAATCCTGACTTCCCACGGATAAGTTTTTAGTATTTCTATTTTCATTTTTCATATTGGTTGTAGTCTTGGCAACCACAAAGACTTTGCATTCTGTTCATTGTGGCATCTTACGTCGCAATTTGACTTAAATGGAAGTGCTGTCTATGGAAACGATCCATTCCCTGGTCTCGGAGAAACACACAAGCTAGCCCCCAGCATTGAAGCTGATGATCTGAGGGCTTGCACAAACAGTTCTGGAAGGGCTCACTTGTCATAATCGCAGATGGAGCTTCAGAAATCCATGTAGGAGAAAGTGACTGGGGCTCTGCATGGGGCAGTTAGAACTCAGGGCCTCCCGTGATCTATTCACAATCAACTGTGACACCCTCAGGTTGGAATGTTAAACGTGAGGTGGGGTTTCAAGCCCCCGTGCCCTCCTCCTGTGCCCACGGAAGTCATCATGAGTCTATGGCAGTGCCCTCTCCCAGCCAGCCCAGCCAAGTATGAACGATGAATGGTCCTCACCACAGCTCTCCAGACAACCTCCACCCACCAACTATAACTGGCAGGGGAGTTGAGACCCATTTGCCACTGGCCCTTAGAGAGTCTTTCTTAGAAGAATTTTGTGTGGCTGGAATTTGTACCACTGGGGAAGTCTCTAAATCTGTAGTGAAGAAAATCCTTCACCAATTAATGTAATAACACCTAGTTATCCCGCCTCATCACTGAACAAGGGCTATGAACAAATACGGAGACGTGAAGCCTGTTCGCGTCAAGTGCCATTTCTGATGGAAACCTTTCTAGGGAGCACTCACCACGCTCTTCCTTGCTTGGGAAATAGAGTCTATTAGATGACATTTGATCTTTTCTTCTTAGCCTTTCATTTTTTGAATGTATTTTAAAATATTTTGTGCACTTCTAGAGATAGCTCAGAAGATATTTTCCTCTCTTTCGATTAGCTTCTATGTCTTTAGAATGCAGTTTGGGTCAGCTTCTGGTGGTCTTATCACCTTCCAGTTTTCTGTATGAGGCTACTTAGGCAGTATGAGAGGCTATCACAAAGACCCGGGGGAACTAAGAATGTTAAATCATTAACCTATTTTCCATATATTACTAAAGCAAGGTAGATGGGCTTGGTAAGGAATCTTTCCCCTCTGCGGTGACCGATACTTCTTTTACATACTTCTGAATTTGAGGCTGTGTTACAGATGTGTGAGGCCCTGGAATTTAAATTTCAAGATTAATGGACTATTTGGACATTTCCTGAGAATTACTTTCTTTTGTTTTGTCTACATTACTTGTTTTGTCTAGAACAAACTAATATGAATCACAGGTTATAACTAAGTCACAGACCATCAGCCATGAATATTCATCAGGAGAATGGCTTTGCTGAACTTGGGCCTGAGAAAATGAGGGAATGATCACTCATGTGTGTGTTGCAGACTTGGCCCAAGATCCCTTCCATTGTCTCCAAAGTGAATACTCATCCTTACAGGGCAGTGGTGAATATGAGAGAGTACTGGAAATGGGTAGAACCATGGAACTGGGATGATAAACTGAGTTGAGGATGGGGGGCAAGAACAAAGGTTGTCCATAGGCTAATGAGAAAGGATCTCTACCCTCAAGTTGCTCACAAAGAATTGCAGATGGTGCATGGTTCTCAGACCTGCCAGACAAACATTTTTAAAACAATCTCTTACACCATATTTTGCAATGCCCCCTTTCTTTGCCCAGAAAGAAACTCATGGGTAATATGCCTAAGGGAGAGGGAAGATGGAAGATAGTCTCCCAGTTCCTCACTGGGGCAAGGAGTAGACAGAGAAGGGGGGCCACTAACTAAGTGAGGAGAAGGGCAGGCTCTCCATGTGGTTGGAAATTGGGGGTCTGTCATGTGGAGAAAAGGCCACAATTTCAGACCCCTCAGCTTCCTGGGAGCACATGGTGCTGGAGGACAGGCAGCCAGGCCAAATGTCAGGTATACACCAAGTGCCGAATACACCCAGACAAGACAGAAGAAACTCATATATATGGATGCATGCAGCAGAATGGATGAATCTCAGAAACATGGGAAAGAGCCAGATGTAAAAGACTATATTCTGTATGATTTCATTTATAGAAGAGGCAAAACTCTAATAACTGAAAACCCATCAGCAGTTGCATGCGACCAGGGATTGGGAAGGGGATTAACTGCTAAGGGGCATGAAGAAACTTTTGAGAAGATGGAAACATTCTGTATCATGAGTGTAGTGGTGATTCATGACATTGACATTTGCCAACACTCATCACATTGTACATGTAAAGTGGATGAATTGTATGTACCTTATGCCTCAATGAAGCTGTTCTTCAAAAATCAGGTGTATAGTCTGGCAGAGAGGTGGAATCACAGAACACCTTGACATTGAAGCAGCAACTCCAAGGACCAGCAGATGAGACTGGGCATGAGGCATTAGAGGGATGCTAGCACAGATGTAACCTGGCCAGACCACTGTAGGATTGGGACATTTATTCCATGAACATGTATCGCACACCTACTATGTGCCAGGCACTGTTCTAGGCCCCAAGGATGTAATGATGACAGAGGAATCACAAAGTTAACTCCAAAGTTGACGCCAAGTTCAACATTCTACTGATATTTGGACTATTTTATATCAAGCTTGTCAACATGGCTATTTGGGTAACTTTGGGAGGTTAAACTTTTTAGCTAGAAACAATGCCTTCAGAATGAAGAATATTAATCAGGGTTGATAAATAGTGAGGCAGGAATAGTTATCCACGATGAGTGCTAGCTTGTAGTTTGGTTCATTCAGCACATTTCTTGAGCACCTACCATGTGTCAGACACTGAAGAAGATACACATATGAATGGGTCCCTATACTAGAAGAAGAGAGAAGGCAATCTAACTACTCTGATCATAATCAAAGATGGCGCGTGATCAAGTATCCTAAGAAAACGTCAGTGTGCTATGGTGCTCAGGAGAGTGTGCCCTCACTTCTTGCCAGGATGTTGAAGGATACTTCAAAGATAAATCTTGTTTGCTCTTGACCCTTTGTTATCTGGGCCTGGGCCCAGGCCCTGAGGGTGAAAGGCCTCTGTCCTCAAGGGAGGCAGGTTCGCTTAGCCGAATGTGTCCAAGGATTGATGGGTGGGCAGTAGGCAGCCTGAGGTGGGCTGAATTTATCGTAAGTCAGTGTCAAGGTCCCAAATTGGAACACTGAGAGTGAACAAAAGCCAGGTGTGTTGGTGTGTACGACTAGTTGATTTTTCCCTGGCAGGTAATGGATAGGGCATAGAAGGTGGAAGGAATGGCATGGGTATATGCAGGAAAAAGACAGGGCATGTTGTTGTGTTCACGATTATCACAGTGCTGGTGCATAACAGGGGCTCCGTAAATATTAGGTGAGCGCAATGAATGGATGAATGAATCATTGAATCTGGTGGGACAAACTACAAAGAGGAAAGGTTGAAAGCAAAGACATTAGTTTTGAGCAGGCCTGAGGATCTGAACAAGTATGGTTGTTTTAGATTCGTAAGGCTGCTGAAACAAAGTACCACAAATGTTATGACTTAAAACAACACACATTTATTATGTTAGAGTTCTGGAGGTCAAAATTCTAAGACCGAGGTGTTGGCAGGGCTGCGTTCATTCTGGAGGCATCAGAGGAGAACGCATTTCTTTGCCTTTTCAAGCTTCTAGAAGCCAAAGTACATTCCTTGGTGTATGGCACCTTCCTCCATCTCCAGTGCCTCACTCCTACCTTTGGCTCTGTAGTCTTTTTTTTTTTTTTCTCTAAATCTAACTCTATTGCCTCTCTTTTACAAGGACATCTACAAAGTCCCTTTTGCCATAAAAAGTAACACATTCACAGATTCCTGGGGTTAGGACAGGGCATGGACATCTTGGGGGGCATTATTTAGCCTACCATGGTAATATCTAATTCCAAATCTTTTCTTTCACGGAACAAAAAGCCAGGAACTAGAGGAAGTACACTACCTCCAAAACAAAAGAAAGGTGAGAAGATAATAATCAATAACCTTTAATCACATACAGATTAAATAGAAGGTGCTACTAATTAGTTTAGCAGTAGAGATTCAAAAAGATTTGAAATTTCTCTCCAAGCACAAGGACGTTTAGTGAGCATCACCTTAGGGAACAAATTAGCATGGGTGTCTCCAGCAATCAGGCAGTCTACTTGAGTAAGAATTTGCTGGAACCAGCTCACAGAGGACTGCCCACATGGAAGGGAAGCACCAAGATCTGCAGGGGGAGGAAAACTGGCTTCTCTCTGAGGGAAATAACTATGGTCAGGGTTGAAAACTGAGTTGTAAGGAAATGGCTGAAGTCCCTGGAGAACTTCATCGGGAAACCTGGAAGATTAGGAAGGAGTGGGTCTTATTACAGTGTACACTGGCATCAGTTTGATGATCCCAGTAATGTTTCAGGGCCATTAGCTTGATCTCTCAGTCTCCTCATTTGCAAAATAAAGGCACTGATTAGATAAGACAACTCTGTGATTTACTTTTAACCTAATTTTACAAAATAGTGATAGTTTGCTTGATAGCCCTCATAAAGTAACACTCTAGGGGAGAGGGAAAAAGGAGAGAGAAACATGAAGATGAGGGGGGAGGATGTCCCATTGGCAAGCTGTATGTTCCTTAGAGACTGATGTCATCTTTCATCCGTCCCAGGAGGGCCCATTGGCTACCAAGGGGAGTGGTGGTAAAATCATGGCTTCTAAGTTAGACTGCCTGGGTCTAAATCCTGACTCAACTCACCATATGACCTTGACCAGGTTCCCTAATTTCTCTCTGCTTCATATTCTTTGTCTGTAAGATAGAAATAACAATACCACCTTTGTCATTGGGTTGTTCCAAGAATTAAACTAGCCAACACATGCTAAGGTGCCTAAAACAGTAAGTAGTGTTGTAAGTGCTTGCATTATTATTAAGTGCAATTACTGTTGACACAGCCCCTAGTTGGGGTATTGTAGCTTTACAAAAAATGCTTGTTTCACATCACATTATAAAAGCAAATGAGGTCATCAGGGCTTTGGATCTGTACTGTCTAATACTGTTAGATCCACATCTGAGCTTGTTTCTGAAGAAGTACTCGTTTTTCAGTTTTTAAATTTTGGAAAGCAGCACACTATCTTTGAGGCAGGTGGATGTCCTATCAATTCAAGTTGACCACTTAGCTATGAGTTCTCTTCAAATGTAACTTATAGCATGGTTCTCCACTTCAGAAGCATTTCAACCCTGCCAACAGAATTGACTTCATAGAAGGCTATTGATGCTGGCACCAGAAGAAAAACAGAAGCTGATTTGTAAAAATACCTGTGAATTAATTTCTATTTTGGTTGTAAATCTTGTTTGTTGTTTGCTTTTGTGTTTTTATTTGTGTATGCCTATGTGTTTGTGTGTATGTGTGCACTGCCATGTTTTGTTTTCTCTGCAGATGGCTTAGCTGTCTGGGAAAAACTGATCTATTCATGGACATTGCTGACTCTTTTTAATGAGGCCAAGGTCATGGTTTCAGTTCCCATTTGGCCAGTTAGCTTTGCTCTCTGCTTTCTTTCATAGCCACAGGCTTCTCCCTAATCACATCTAAGCTGTCTTGTGGGATGTGAGGATGGGGGCAGGGAGTAGATTATTGGGGCCAATCCACAGTTGCAGGTCAAGCTTATGGTAAACCAGAGACTTCCAGAAATGTTAGCTATGATCACTCATCAGGTTGTTCTTCTTTGTCCTCATGTGATGACCACTTCTTAATTTTCCCTGGGTTGGGCCCCTGCAGAAATCTGTTTCAGGCTCTGTTTCTCTTAACCAGTAGATTAGATCATTTCAGCATCCATCCTCTTTACTGCCAGAGTAGACTCCTGGGACCCAATTAGTACCACTATTTTTCTGTCTTCTGGACATCTTTAGTTTCTTAAATTTTCAGCTCTTGAGTCTATTTTCAAAGAATCTGCTAATAAGAACTAATATTTATTAAGCACTTAGTTACCAGATGCCAAGACCTTCTCCGTGAATTACCTCCTTTAATTCTCAAAATAGCCTATGAGGTAGAACATAATATTCCTTTTTTCCAGTGAGGATGGAGGTGTAGAACAATTCCACTGCCAGGTATACACAGAGTGAGGATTTAAACTCTTGCAGCTATTTCCAGATCCTGCACTCCTTAGCCACTGTGCTAGGACACTTCCCTGCAAACGTGCACTCTGGACAGAAGAACTAGCAACTGAGTGATCACTGCAAATTCACACTGCACTGAATTGCTTTCTGATTTGGGGGATGCTCTTATATTGTGTCACCATTGCTGGAGCTAGATCAAGATGACCACCTGGCAAACTGAGCCAACTGGACAAACTATTATGTGTCAGCTATTAAATCTTATTCCTGTGCACCATCCATATTTCCTAGTTGAATCACATGTCACTGGGGGACTATTGCCTGCACCTCAGAAATACTTTACTGTACCTCAGAAATACTCTGTTATTGAACAGAGATGCTTAAACATGCTAGTATTTGGGACCAAATGAAACCTGCATTTGGGGGATCCTTTGATCCAGACATGCTCTCTCCAAATGTCAGTGTGTACTAGACCATATTTTTTGAAGTGATTTTTCAAATGTTGAAAAGAAACCCCACATTAAAGTCCAAACATAGTATTCTTACTGACCTCCCCAACCCTGACTCTTATCATGAAGAATAAGTTAATAAACTGAATGGTATAACATCAGTGCTTTCTTTTTAAATGCACTAGTATTTCACGTCCTCCTGTCGATTTTGAAATACCCAACACATTTTTGTGCAAGACAATGCAAGCTGCAGATCAACAAGTATTATCTTTTAAAAAATGAAAGCTTCATACTTTTCAATGCTTATCATAAACATAAATACAAAATGCCTACTGCCTCAACTCAACAAGCAAAAGTTTTGTATACCTTAATTCTCAAAGCTATTTAGCTATATCTCCAAACCTCTAAACACTTACAGGGTTTACAAGTTGGGTAATATTTGGCACTGATTCCTTTCTAGTATTTAAATGGGTCTGACTGATCCCTGATCTTGACATTTTCTAGATGGTTTCTACATTTCCCATCATCTACATCTTCTAAAGAATTGTGGCGGGAGGGGAAAGGGTAATTTGTTCATGATCGACAATGGTGAAACTCACTAAGCCTTCTTATTTTGAAATGAATAACTTTAGGCCCAGACAATTTGAGCAAAACCAGTTTTATTAAATAACTTTGAGTCATTTCCTTCCTGTTCTAGCCTTCCCAGTCTGCCAACACACGTGGGTGGTATAGAGTCTGTGAAACTGAATACAAATTGACCCTTTTTGTGGATTGTTTTATAAACACAAAACTCAGGAACCAACCCGAACCCCTTAATCTTAAAAGTGTCCTGTTTGGTTAGATATCTCCCCTTGTCAGCGATTCAGTGTCTGCCTGGTTCCCTTCTGCCGAATAGAATTAATGCTTTCCCTATTCCAAATAATGCTTATAAACTGTCTCCCATTTGCGGCTTTCTTCCTACAGGTGAATTTTACTTCCTTCACTTCTCCTGAAATGATCTGGTTTAATTTCCGAGTTTTGTAGCATTCTCTTATGTTGGTGCAGGTTCTAGTTTTAGCCAATTTGATTCTTTATCTTACTTTCACTTTTTCTCTTATGTACTGTAATTCTTTCCATCAGTGACATCCAACTCCTTTGGGTGCTTGGTTTCTTTGTTTCTTGGTTTTTGGTTTTCAATGTCCGCATCTCATCTCTTGCTACTCCTCTGAATCCATTAAACCTAATATCTTTGAAAGGTATTATCCTTGTTTGACATATTCTCCTTCTTTATTAGAATCAGACAGACGTGACAATAACACTTATTAATTGGATGGTCTTAGAATGACTTGCTTAACTTTGCTGCCCATCTGGAGAATGAAGACAATAATAACCACCTTACATGGATGTCATATCTATTATTTGAACTAATGTCTGCCCACTGCCTAATACAGTTTACGGTACTTCAGTTAATGTTTGCACCATTTTTATTTATGAGAACTAGTTAATAGGGTTGTCTTGGCTAGTTAGCTTTTTATCTTTTATCCTCTTTTCTTGCTTTTCACAAATCCCCCCTACCACTACCACCAATAGGAGAAGGAAGGCGGTTCAAACTCAGGGTTCACAATCCTCGTGTGGATATCCACTATAAAATAGATGTTGGCTAACTCAAGTAAGACCCCTATAACCTCGTTTATCACAAGCTTTCTCTTTGTGCTGCTTGTGAAATCAAGCATTTTCCCATCTACTGAGAGAAGTTAATGATTCTTGTAAAGGTGAGAACTTATATTCACTTAAAGGATTGGGGTTAACAACAGAAATATAAATGGTCCCCTACTGATGAATTTCATAAGCATTCTTTCCTGCTGATAATAAATCTTGTTTATTTCCCCCTTCCATCTTAATCCAGAAATGTTCTTTTGAATAGGTTTATGTTGTCCTACCCTTAAATTATTTTTAATGCCCCAATTCCCTGACCCCTCGATGATATTCCTAAACCAGTAGTGCTGTTCTGAGCAGTGCATGCTGCCCCATCTCATCTCAGGGACCTCTGTCACATGAAAACAGAGCCATCCTTCCCACTGCTCCTTCTCTAGTTGTAGAGATCTGCTCGTGGTCTTGTCCTCTTCAGCCAAAATTTGCAATAAAGAAGATTTAGAAAACCCCAACACAGACCATCTATAAGTTCCCTGAGATAAAAGGACAACTTTAAAGAGTTTGACAGGGAAATGTTCTTATAAATATCTTTGCTAACACCTTAGTTTCTCCTGGAGAGACATAGATAACTAACTTCTCCTTGTCAAGGAAGAGTTCACAACATAGGAAGGAAACAAATAAAATAGACCACTAAAGGCAGGCTGTGAATACCGCTATAACTGAGGAATCCTCAAGGTAAGAAGGAAAAGGAAATTAATTTTATCTGGAAAATCTTGGAAGGCTTCATGGAAGAGGTGAACGTTAAAGGATAGAGAGAAACCCAGCAAACTTCCACAGGGGGGATGGCCAAGGATGGTATTCCAGACAAGAGGTACAACTAAAGAACTTGCAGCTCTTTTACGTGTGTGTGTGTGTGTGTGTGTGTACATATGTGTTTGAGGATGAGGGAAGGAATTCTAGTGGGAAGTGCTTGCCAGGGAAAATTGGTTGCAGCCATATTTTTAGGTCCATAAAGGCTACAAAAACCTCTTTTTACTCTAAACATGCCCAATGAGATAATAGCAGGGAGGGAGCAGATTGGCAAACGGTGTCTTTATGTCTTGTTCCTGTCTGATTAGCACACCCTTGAAACAGGAAAGCTTGTTCTCTATCAAAATCGTTCTGCCTGTCAATCTTATCCCACCCAATTTGAGGCCCCGCACACAGGTCCATTCTCACAGCCGTGACCTTTCTTTAAAAGGCAAACCTGGCCTGACATCGCTGATGTTTTAAATTCAGCATTCAAAGCTTTAGAGGCATTTCTTTCTGAAAGAAAGAAAGTGTGTCAGCCCTAAAGTGACAGCTCCCCTGCTTGCTTCCTAGGAGGATACAGGTTTTTTTGTTTTGTTTTGTTTTGTTTTGTTTTTTATAATCAGTGGCAAGGGCAATTTCAGAGAAGAGAAATGATCTGTTCGTGAAAATACAGTCTCTCTTCAAATCTTCTTCAAGGGGAGCCCGAGAACAAGCGAGAAACTCAAATGGTTTATATTTTACTTTGTGAGAAAAAGAAACGTATGAGATGATATACCAAAATATACCTGTTTTTTTGGCCCTTGGTTTTACAAAATGGCTAGAAGTCTTTGCATTTTGGCTCAAACTCAGATCCTACAGAACTGTGCCTGAAGTGGGTTACTTGATAGCAAAGGTTGTATTGTATGGCTTTACATCATTTCCAAGGGAATTTCCTATACATCACTCCGAGGAAGGCCTATCATCATGTTATAGTTGGGGAAGCTGGAGCCACAGAGGCTGGTAACATTCCCAAAATCACATGGTGGGAAGATGTGGGACCATCACTTCAAGTGGGCCATCTGACCCGGGCCCAGTGCTCTTTGCATTTCAAACACAGCCATTTCTCTAGGGATTGGTTTCTTCTTCTTTAAAAAGAGAGAAAGGACAATTCCCTCAGAGGTTCCTTGCAGACCTGAAAAATTTATATTTGTGATTCATCGTGAAAAAATTGTGCCAAGTCTTCTTTCTTGTAGAACCAATGTAGGAAATCCAAAATCGAGGTGTGGAGTGGGCCAGAGTCTTTGGGAGCTTGGGCTACTGGAGATATCCCCTCCCCTACCGCCACCATCACCCAACCCCATGCTGATCGTGACTGCAGACCCACTGTCATTGGGACCTACCTAAAAAATGTTCATAATTTCCACATTTTGTCCTGAGTCCCATTTCTTCCACACCCTTCTTTGCCATCATGTTTTAAAAGCACACATTTTTTTTGCCACCATGTTTAAAACACGCATCGTGTTTGTTACATGTGGAGAATTTACTCCAAAATACAGAATATGTCCTTACTTTTCTTTTATACCCATAAGCTCTCAAACTAGATTAGGCTAAATAGTCCTAAATAAATCATTGTGATAATGCAGCGTACTCTATAAGGAGCAAAGAAATTTTAAGTAAAATAATAATAATGTCAATTTTATAGTATGAGATATTCCTAAGATGATGAAAATTCCAGTTATCTTTGTCTTTACAAATGAACATGAATAGAAATTATATTAATACAGTAGCTAATCTCTGGGAGTTGGATATATTATAACATTCAGATATTTGTTATGTTCTTGCTAATGTGTCCCTTCTGTCTATATCTTTATAGTATATAGCTTGAATACTAAAATTATTATTATCCTTAGTGTGGATGAGGAGCATCTAACCCATACAAAATAGAATATAATAGAATAAGATGTTTTTTTCTCATCTTCAAGTACTATAGATTTCCTATTCTACTTCTTTAGTTTTATGCTTATTCCAAATTTGTTCTAGAAGTTCCAATTTATGGTTAGTTCATGAAAGAGACCCTTTTTAATACTTTTCTTAGAGATCTTAGAGATCACAGAATGATTATACTAAGATAGTCATTCACTTACAAAATTTTCAATGCAAACAAGTAACATTGATGATGACAAATACTCCTTATGATAAGAAGAATCCTATTTTCAGTTATTTACAAGTATCCACTAAGCAGAACATGAAAAATGTCATGATTAGTTTTTTTAAAACATAAACATGAACTCTTTATGTTTCAAGCAGATTACTTAGGTAAAAAATGTAGAGAAAATATGCATAAGCCAAGGTCAGGTGAGGAAAACAGGACTGTCATTTAAAATTAAGTGAGCTTAAATTGAGATAGAGTAGCATGGTGGTCAAGGGCACAGACTTTGGGTCTAGACTGCCTGGGTGCTTTGGGTGAATGATTTATTCTTCCCCTTCTTCTGTTTTCTCAATGTTCCTGTTCCATAAGTTAGGAATGAAAACAGAACTTTTCTCACAGCCGGTTATAAAGATTCACCGAGTGAATCATAGACCCTTCCTGGTATAGGAAGCATACAATAAGTGCTACCTTAAAAAATTACAACCATGTCCATTTAGGCTGAATGTCGTAATCCCTCCGAAGCCAGTCTTCCTCCTCCCTTCGTTTGAATCACTGAATCATTTCCACCATTGCCTTGTCTAACACCACACCTTATTCTCACTTTACATAAATCTTTGATCTTTAGATGAGAGATGCCATTCCTCACGAAGCTCTAAGTTTACAACTGCAGCGTTGAGTGGCATGAGAATGTTGTCAGGTGTGATGTGTGTCATAGGTGGTTATTATGACTATAATGACTAACGTACCCCAGTTCATAAATTTACTTTCACCAATTAGAGTGGTTTCAAGGTTTTCATGATAACCTCAGCCCTGCTCCGCTGAGTTCCAACAAGCTTCCACAAGCGGGATGGATGCAAAGATATAAAATCTGGGCAGTCCTACACTCTGTGGATTAAGCATGGCTTAATCCGTGGCTGGGCAGGTGCCAGCACTCAGTGTCATCTTCATGTGGTGCAGAAAAAATGTAATGCTGAGAATGGTGATCCTAAGCAGTATATTGATCATGACATATTGCAAGTGCTTTGCAAACAGGAAAGGCATACACGGGTACTCGTAGTTATTTTTGGTAAATAGATGTTACAGAGAGGAGGCTCAGACAGGACAAGGCTGCTCCTTCCAAAGTAGCAAGAGTACGTGGGGCTCTTGTCCTGGGACATGGCGTCTGTGCCAACAAGCCCCTCTCAACCATTCTCTGGAGCATATCCTCACTGGGCTCCTTGCTGGCCCCTTAGTAGCAAACACTCCACATACAGAGAAATATACCCCAAAACTCTATGCTCAATTTGCTACCATTTTAGGGTTATTTGCACCCATTGTTCAAATTTAATGGCAGTAGCAAAGTGTGAAGTACCAGAGACATGTCAAAAACTAAGCTAGAAGTATTTCAGAGAAATAAAATTAGTGAAAAACGTAACATCTGGCCTGAAAATGGGTCCTTTGATCTCTGCAAATAGACATTTCAGCAAGAAAGAGACAATAAGCCTAAGAGTTTTAGACTATAGAGGCCGCTGAGTTTAGGAAAATGCAGGTATAAGTAAAGCAGGTACTCATGATTTTTTCAATATTTAACATTAAGATAAAAATTCTTCATCTTAATATGGTCAGACAGCTTACACTGGATATGCAAAGAGCACTTAAAATCAGTAGTTTCTAAATCAGATCCACTGATTTTTGTAAGTGGGTAGTTAATGGATGAACTCATTCAGATCTGTAAAAAAAAATGAATGCCATCTCTAGAAGCAGGATCTTGCAATCACAAAACATGAGAAGTCACAGCCCTCTTTAAGCAACCATAAGAGCCAAATCAACCAACAACAAAGCAAGCAAGCAAACTTCATTTGGTCTATGTGAGCAGGACCCGTAAGCATAGCTGCTCGTTTAGTGGCCTCTTCTTTAGCAAACTTGGCTCCCAGAGGAGGATACTCTGAGCTTGGAAAGTGCCACCTGGTGTCACCCCTGTGCCAAGGCAGTGGATTCTGAGCCACTCAAGCTAAGCTCTGCTGAGCATTGTTGCCAACCCTGCCTCCTTGAGCAACCTCCCGGATGATGACTAGACACATTTTCGTTAAAATCACCCTACTCCCTCCAAGACCAACCAGCTGCTGGAGTATTCCTCCCTCTGGTCCCAGATCCAGATGTGTGGACCTGGCACGGGATATGAGAGGGTGTGTGTGATAGGCCTAAACTTGGGACACCTTCTAGCCTCTGTTCTACCAGAAGAGACCCAGGTGCATCAAGAACCAGTTCTCTCCAGCCTGTGTCTTCTGCCTTCCAAAAGCCAGTCCAGTCTACCTCTCTACAGCCTGTCCTGGGAATTCAACAATCCTCTTCACACTCTCTTACCCCTTGTCACCCCAGCTTCTTCCATCTGGAGCAGTCCCTACCTTAACTATGTGGGAGCTATGTCCTTACTAGACCCACTGAGGTTGGTGATGATTTTATTAAAAGAAAAATGGGGACACATTTTGGCAATAGAATTCATGGTATTTGCTAGCAGATTGAATGTAGGACAAAAGGGTAAGAGAAAAATTAAGAAAGATTCCAAAGTTGGGGGGTCTGGACAGTTGGGTAGATGGTAGTGCCATCCTCTATGAAAAGGTAGATGGAAGATTAACAGGTTGGGGAGTGGAAATAAAAATTTCTAGTAAGCATGTGTTGCTTTCATAGTCCAAACGCATACACGTTATTTTAAGCGTTAAAAAAAATGCTTAAACAACCTAAAATAAACCGAAGAAATATAGAGATGTTTTATAACATCTAAGTGTATGATTGGACTGATTTCAACAGTACAGAGAGAAAGGCATTAATATCTATGAAAGTGAACTTGGTCTAGTGGGCGTAACAGACTTCACACGACCAATGAATAGAGGTGGCTAAGTGGCAGATGGATATGCATGTTCAGAGGGGACAAAGGCAGGACTGGAGGGGTCTCTTGATGGTGTGTAAGGCCAAGGGATTGAGAACAGAAGAGAGCAGAGTTGGTGAGGTAGAAGGAAAGCCTCCAGGAGAGAATGACAGAAGTTAGACACATGCTGACATGGCCCATGAGCTGTAAGGACGGGAGGGAGCCACTGTCTTCACCTCAGAGCGGTTTGGTGACTTGGACAAGAATAGAATCACTGGACTAGGACATCAGCCTCCTAACTAATCTCCCACTCTCCACACTTGACCTCCCTCCAATCTCTACAGCAACCAGAGCCATCTTTTTAAACCTTAAGTTCCATCAGTCACTTGCTTGAAAACCTTCATTGGCTTGCCATTTGCACTTAGAACAAAATCCAAACTCCCAGGGCTGGAACTAGGGCAAGGTGAGCGAGGCCCAAAATTGAAGGGGGCGCCCAAAATCTCAGTAATCGAGATAAATAAGATTTTAGTGCAGTGTTTTTTTAAAATCAGGTTGGCAAACTACAGCTCATGGTTGCTGGTTGGCTTTTGTTGTTGTTCTTTGTTTGTTTCAAGTTTTATTTAAATTCCAGTTAGTTAACACACAGTGTAATATTAGTTTCAGGAGTAGGATTTAGTGATTCGTCGCTTACATACAATACCCGGTGCTCATCACAAGTGTCCTCCTTAATCCCCGTCACACATTTAACCCACCCCCTCTCCCACCTCTCTCCCTTCCAGCAACCCTCAGTGTGTTCCCTATAGTTAAGAATCTGTTGTATGGTTTGCCTCTTTTTTTCTTTCCCTTTTGTTCATCTGTTTTGTTTCTTAAATTCCACGTATGAGTATTACTCAGCCATAAAAAAAAGAAGGAAATCTTGCCATTTACAACAATGTGGATGGAGCTGGAGTGTATTATGCTAAGTGAAATAAGTCAGAAAAAGACAAATACCATAGGATTTCAGCTTCTTGTTTTTATAACTGTTGTTTCATTGGAACCAGGGCCAGCTAAGGTAAGTAAGAAAGGGTCAGGTAGATGCAGGGTCAAAGCCGGTCTTTAAAATCTTGATCTTTTGTTAGTTGTGGAATTTTTGCATTCATTTTGATTTTTGAAATACTGCATTTATATCACTTATATTACTGAGCCTTATGGTGTCCCCCCAAATTTTTGTGCATGAGGCAAGTAAGACATTTTTCTCCCCCTTGTCCTGGTTCTGCAAACTCCATGTCAAGACCTGTGCTTTCCAGTGAACATGTATTGTTTTATGGTCAAAAACATAAATATTAGTTTAAGTTTTTAAAAATGTTTAAGCAACCTAAAATAACCCCAAGATATCTGAAGCTGTTTTGCCCAGTAATACAGAAAGGCACCCAACTTTACCATCTAAAAAAGGTGAAGATTCAACTTCTTATTTTCCAAATGGATGTGATCTTACTTACGCAGCGAGTGCTCAGCAAGGCACATGGATTAATAACAGCAGGAGAGCCATTTTTAGATAAAACTGATGATGCTTTCATGGAAACATTCCAGGCAGATTAAAGTTGCATAAGACATAATGCTTTTTGACTGCTTAAATATGTTATGATCATAATTTTTGTGACTTCTCCAGCCCCGAGAAGAGGTTTATCTTATTTACCAGGTTACCAAGCGGTAACTTTAATTTCTTTCAGGCAGCTTTAAGTTCTTCATTCACCTAATGAACTCCAGTTATTACACTGAAGCATGAAGAATCTTAGAAATCCATTAACAAATTTTTAAGAGTGTGTATTTATTTGCTTAATAAATATTTGTAGGTTTCCCAAGTTAACAAGAATTATTTCTCTCTTAGTTTCTCCCCCCTCTTCCCTCATCATGACGCCTTATGTTGTGAAGGTTGATTTGCTTCCTCTGTGAGTAACTGTGGATAAGTGGATTTAGCAGGACCTAAAAGCTATTGACTCTCGGTGCAGCGCTAACATTATAGGAGATGTGTCTATCTCAGTTTCCCTATTTGAGATTTGAGAATCCACTAATGCAAAATGCTGTCATCATTACCACTGGAAATTGGTTATCCAGAAATTGCCAACGTGAACCACATGTCCAAACGAGATCATTGGTGAGAAAAACACAGGAGTGTGTCCCACGTACATACACGTCCCTAAAGTACTTGCCTCACTGCTCAGCTGTAATGTCTGTCATCGGGATGATGTCTGGCATGACATCTAGCAGGGGACGGCTAGCAGGCTAGCCACCTGGACACATGGCGGCTGGGCAGGATTCCAAAGGAACATCTAGATGCATGCACGGTCCCTGGAGGTCTAGGCTGGAAATCGGCACGCTGTCACTTCTACCACATTCGATTGGCCAAAGCAACTCACAAGACTAGCTCAGATCAAGGGGAAGGGAAATAGACTCCACCTCCTGATGGGGGGGCGGGGCACCACAAAGTCACTGTTGCAAACGTACCTGGGAGGAGAATAATTGTAACCATTTTGCAAACAAACTACCACAATTAATAAAATGGGGAAAACCCACTCGTTTCCCTGTAGTATAGTGGCTTCACCTGGTGATTTTTTCACAAGGATATTATGGGAGAGGGGTGGATGAAGAGCTGTGGGAGAGAATCTTCATGTTGGTAGAATCACCTGCAAAGGCAAAATGGTGATTGTTTGATGAGAAAATGGAAAAATTGTAGCAGATTCCATTCCCGTCTGGCTGGGATGACAAGGACTGCCTTGCCCCTTCTCCATGGTTCCATGAAGTTGCAATTCTTGGCCAAAGTTTCTGAGAGATTCAGTGTTTGTTCAGAGACAGGATTCCAACCTAATTGCCATCTTCTGAGTTTACATATATCTAATTGTTCCAATGATAGATTCTTGTGATTTTCTCTTCTCCTATGTTTATTAAGTGCCAGTAGGGATCCAGGAATTTTACATGTATCATCTTATTTAATTTGGTAATTAAACAGCCCTCTGAGATCGCTGTCATCTACATATTACAGTGTAGGCACTCAGGTTTCCAGCCCCCTAGGAACTAGCGAGAGGCCACAGAACTAATAATTGGCAGAGCCAGGGCTATTTAAAACACCTTCATTATTCTGTAGTGTCATTCCATAGCTTTATCCTCTTGAATCATACCCTGTGTTAACCATAAAAATAAAAACTGCCAGTTATTTTACCAGCAAAAGATGGGTTTATCCGGGAATAAACAACATTGCAATCTGGGAGAAACAAGCTGCAGCAAAATAGTAGACAAGTCCGAGGAACAAAGGAGAGGTACACTTTTTTGTGGAGAAAAAGGGGTAAGTTGGGAAGGCTATTATAAACTAAAAGTCCATTGGAGTAAACTGGGAGTTTAAAGTATGGTGGCTTTTCATTGGCTGAGCTCTTGCGGGAAGGGGGGAAGTGGGGGGAGGGCAGGAAAGTGTCTCTTCCTCCGGCTGGAATAGTAGAGTAGTATCCATGGGCAAGGTCAAGTCCATGTAAGGTCAAGTTCATCTCTTCCTGTTGGGTCTTCAACTGACTACAAGTGGTAGGGCATGAGAGCTCCCCCTGCCTACTTCCTGACTTCATTTTAGTGAGCTTTCCCATTACTTATTTTCCTAATCATTGTTGTTCTTAATACTTAATGTTAGAATACAAATGTCAAAATCTAACTCATTGGGAAATAATTATCCATTATCAAAAAATAAACAAAATAAGAGATTCCTTTAGATATCCTAAGATGTTTAAATACTTATTTGTGGATCTCCAATGTGGGTAAACAGGAAGTATTAGAATCATCTGCCTAGGGGCACCTGGGTGGCTCAGTCATTAGGCGTCTGCCTTCGGCTCAGGTCATGATCCCAGGGTCCTGGGATCGAGCCCCGCATCAGGCTCCCTCCTCAGTGGGAAGCCTGCTTCTCCCTCTTCTACTCCCCCTGCTTGTGCTTCCTCTCTCTCTCTCTCTCTCTCTCTCTCTGTTAAATAAATAAATAAAATATTTTTTTAAAAGAAAGAATCTTCTGCCTAATGAATATCCATTGGCAGTAAAAAGAAATTCAATTTACTAAAACTCAGTTTTCTAAAAAACTTCTCAAGAATGTGTTTGTTGGATAAAACAAGGGTTCATTTGGGAAAAAAAAAAAGTAACCTTTTCTCATTCAACTACATGCTTTCTGGTAGCCTAAAAGTCTGTGCCCTCCCAGGTATTAACACATGTCCTGATCCCACCTGGTCCATCGCCTCAAGACTACAGAGAACAAGTTTCTGGGCCAGTCTTAAACATGAACTTCAACTTTATCAAATACTACATCCATGGCCTTAGGCTCTTTACTCAGACTCTCCAGGCTACTTTCTCAGCAGTAAAATAGGATTGGTAATGCTTATGGAGCTATAATATTAAATGGGATAATGCATTTAAAGCAAATGGTTCAAATGCTAAGTGCTATTGATTTGTCTCTCACCATGCATTTTCAACAGAAGCTAGCTCAAAATAAAGCACAGTAAGCAAATGACCCCACAGTATAAGCTGACTTCACTTGTTTATTGTTCTTTCTCATTGTGTATTCCATACCTATCCTCCCCTACTGAGTGAATATTTATAAAACAACAAAATGTGATGGGAAATGGCATTCAACAGACACGGGTTCTAACCCCAGCTCACTGAGTAACTAGCTATCCTTACCCCACCCAATTGCTCCATTCCTTCCAGCTATAAACAAAGATGCTAAGGGAGATACTGCTAATTCTGCTAATACTATGAGACAGCCATGTAAGAACTCCTAGCACAGTGCCTGGTACTTCCCAGTGATACCCTGGTCTTATTCCCTTTGGCATTTGCAAGAAAGTGTGCCCATTTTTAAAATGTCCAGGTATCCGGAGACTCCTTTCCTTTTTCTCACTTGTTTATTTGGGGTTTTTCTGCTCCCCCTTCTGTGTTTCTTCAGGGTGAGCTCAGTCACGGTTGTAAACCGCCCTACAGGCTGTCAAAGCCTACTGAGGGGCAACGTTTGGAACAAACGTAGTCTGGACGAGATGGGTACCTCATCCCTGGAGTGGACCTCTGGCGCTCTGCCTGGCCTCTGCCCACTGAAGAGAGTTAGGCCATCTGCAGTAACATTCAGATCGTTTTCCTAGACTTTGAACTAATTGGGAACTTGTCAGAGTGTGTAATCTGCTTCGTGCTGCCTTCTGCTCCAGCACTCTGCCAGGACCCAGCTCAGTGGCACCAGGCTGTCAGTTGGATAGAATAGATGAGTCTTTCTGGAATACCTCCTTTCTGTCAGTTAGCAGTTGATAATTTATGCCCTTTGTAATTATATCTCCCAGCTTCCAAAGGGTAAGCACTTTGAAGGCACTAAATCAATGGTTCTTAACCTTCTTAGGGTTGCACTTTCGAGAATCTCATGGAAGTTATGGATGCTCTTCCTCCTACCCCTGAAAACTTATACATATGCAAAATTTTACATTATCAAGATTTCCCACATTCCTCCCCTAAATCCAGACTGTGGACCCCAAATTCCAGCATTAAATAGTGTTTGCATTTATGGAGGTCTATATGCTTAGTATTGTTCATCAATAAGCTAATACCCAACAGCAGGCAGGAAATGAGGACTGGTGTCTGGAGCAACATTTTTTTTTTAATGAACCAAATGATTGGTGACCTGCTCTCATGGTGGGATAGGTAGAGAAGGGAGGAAGTAAAATGGATATTTTTAAATTAAGTTTTTATCTTAATTCCCATATAGTTATCATACAGTTCCATATTAGTTTCAG